>NW_026055784.1:0-600000 GCF_023758015.1 Alternaria viburni
ATTAGAGTAGATAGTAGTAATAGTAGAGACTATCTACTTCTTTTTCTCTAAGCTAACCTCTTGTATTATAAATATTAACGTCTTTAAGCTTAGAAAGCGCCTTAATACCTTAAATATTTTAGAGCTCTACATCTTAAAATATCTACTATACTAAGTTAAAAATTCTATATACTATACCTAGTTAATGTTATCTATTACCTTCTCTAACTAGGCCTATCTATTAATATATTCTATAGTGCAAAACTTAAGCTAGTAGTTTATTCTAAACTACGTCTAGCCTTCTATAAAGACCTTATACTATATACTCTAAAAGATATAAAGTAATAAGTAGAGTCTACGTAGGCTAGTACTAGCCTCTAGCAATATAATTATAAAGCTAGTACTTTCTCTTTACGTAAACTTTTATATATAGTTATCTACTTTTTATATAAAGACTCTTTAATATTCTTATATATAGCTTAGTATATACTTCTTATACTTTTCTAGTAGACTATATATAAGACTATATATATATATCTAAATTTCTAGTAGTAAGTAGATTAGCGAGCTAAGGCTAATAGTAATATTATATTTGCTAGCTATCTACAGCTCTCTAATCTTACTTCTTACTTCTTTACACTTAGTCTTAGCGCTATAGACTTAATTATTATAGAGTAGAGCTATTAGGTTATTTTACTATATAGATATGTACTAGAGACTAGCTATATTATTAGTATTATTAGAGTAGGCTATAGTATACTTAGTTCTTATATAATACTTACTAGAAGTATTATTAGTTGTTCTAATAGTTCTTTTAGCTTACTTATTAGCTAGAGAAGATAAAGAAGCTAAGATTTACATACTTAGTTAATACCTATACTATATAATATAGCTTATTTAACTTATAAGTAGAAGTAGAGTACTTCTCTACTAGCTATAGGCTAGCTTATAAGCTCTTTAGTATTAGTAGTAAGAATATTATAAGTGTATTGCGCTTCTTCTTATAACGTTAGTAAGCTTATTATTACTTTACTAATTCTACTATAAAAAGCTACTAAGGTAGAGATAGCTTATACTGTAGGTAATCTTAAAATATTAGTAAGTAGAGTCTTAGATACTTTATTAAATGTAAAGGTTGTAAATGTAATATACTAATAAGGTAGCGTTAATACTACCTACTACTTATAAGTTTAAAGTAATCTAGCTTCTAACTAAGATATTTAAAGATTAAGCTCTATTTTATTATTAGATTAAATAGTCTATAATCTAGTAAAAATAATAATTAACACTAGCTTTAAGTACTATAATCTCTACTTAATATATAGCTTACTAGATAAGTTATAAGAATAAAAAATATTTATTCTATATTAATATATATTATATAATATAGAACAAAGAAGGTCTTAACTAGATTTAATACTAAGATAGTTAAAAGTTAAAATCTATACTAGATTTATAGAAGTATAAAAGAAATATAGTACTTTAGTCTAAAATACTTTTAAAACTAGTACTTACTTAATATTAACTTAGATTAGTATTAACACTTTAATAAAAATATAGAATAGATTAACTACTTTTATAACTATATATATTACTAGATATATTAGATCTTATAGTAGTAGCTATATTTTTAACTTATTTAAAAGTAATAATTTCTTAAGTAAAGAATTAAAAAAATATACTAAACTTATATAATCTTAATTTAAGTATAATATAGTTTAAGTCTTTTTACTTCTACGTTTATATAATTATTATAAAATATTAATAAATTCTTAATTTTTATAAATATAGACTAAGTATTAAATAATAAGTAGAAGAATTTAGACTAGAAGAAAGAAATATTAAAAGAAAAGTAGAACTTTTATAATACTAAAACAAGTTATAAATTTAAAAGAAGTTAGATCTAAATTTAGAAGTATTTTAAATTTTATAATAGATATTTCTAGATCTTATTACTATTATATTTTAAAGATAAAATAATTTTCTTATAGATAAACTACTTACTTTAATTGTAATAAAGTACTTATTAAAAATAACTTATAATATCTTTAATATTATAATTAACTATATAACTTAAAGTACTTCTATTCTAGAAGAATAAAAGAATAGTTCTATTAGTATTAAGAATCTAAGTTTTAAAAACTATAAATACTATATTCTATAGAAGATAAAGTACTACTATAATAAGTATTTCTATTTAAGTACTATATACTTTAGTATAGTAAAAGAGTTTAAGAATCTTATTAAATAAGATATATATAGTTTAATTAATTAATAGATTAAAATATTAGATTAATATTTTCTTAAAGTTATACTATAGGTTAAGAATACTATATATATATAATAAAACTACGTTTACTAGATAATAGTTTTATATAGTAAAATAGTATAAACTTAATTCTAGATATACTTTCTAAGTTTCTATTAGTCTAATATTAATCTTAGTTAGAATAGATATTCTTCTAGATTTAAAATTATAGTTCTAAGTATCTAAAAGCTTTTTTAATTAGAATATAACTATTATAGAATATAATAAATAGTTATTTATAAAGTATATAAATAATAAAAATTATATATATATTCTTCTACTTCGGATATAATTATATAAAGTATAGTTTTATTTCTTAATAATTAGACTATATATACTATAAGAATAGAAATAAAAGATTATATAGTACTTTAGTTTATATCTTCTAAAGTAATATTCTACTAGGTATAATATAAACTCTAGTTTTTATAATAGTTTATCTTATATTAGAAGATAAGATATTCTAAATTTAACTATATATTCTCTATTTTAAACTTCTTATCTATACTTAGATTAAAAATATCTTTAAATTATATCTTTATTAAAATTAGATTTACTATTATATATAAGCTAAAAGAAGTATATTATAGTATTTAATTTAGAGGTCTATAGTAGTAGACTCTATTATATAGTTTAGCTATATTAATATCTAACTTTAGAATTATAGTTAATATTAGAAATACTAAAACTAAGAACTAGCTATATATATATTTAACTTATCTCTCTTACTAATAATAATTAAGATAATTTATATAGTTTAGCTTAGTATATCTTAAAGATTTATATAGAAACTTTTATAAGTAGAATTTATAATATAAGTAAACTAAAAGTACTTTAGAGTCTAAGATAGAATTAAATATTAGTAAATATTATAATATAGTTAGACTAAAGATACTCTAAAGCTTAATATTAAATTTAATATTAGTATATAGTTTAATATGTTCTAGCTAAATATACTTCTAGGCTTAATATAGAATATAATATTAGTAAATATTCTAATAGAGCCTAGCTTAATATACTTCTAGGCTTAATATAGAATATAATATTAGTATATAGTTTAATATATTCTAGCTAAATATACTTCTAGACTTAATATAGAATATAATATTAGTAAATATTCTAATAGAGTCTAGCTTAATATACTCTATAGACTAATATAGAATTATATATTATAAAATATTCTAATATTAACTAGCTAAATATACTCTAGAGCTTAATCTAGAACTTTATATTAGTAAATTCTATAGTATAGTCTAGCTAAATATACTCTAGAGCTTAATATAGAATATAATATTAGTAAATATTATAATATAGCTTAGCTATATATACTCTAAAGCTTAATCTAGAATTTAATATAAGTTAGTATTCTAATATAGTCTAGCTAGATATACTCTAGAGCTAAAAATAAAGTTCTATATTAGTAAATACTTTAATATACTCTATCTATTAAAATATTAAAGCTTACTTTAGAACTTTATATTAATAATATATTATTTTTATATTAAGTAAGAATATACACTAAACTTAATATAAAATATTTAAATAGAAGATTTTCTACTATTCTTTAACTATAGTATTATTAAACTTTAATAATATATCTAATAGAAAGGTTATATCTAATATAGCTAGATATATATATTCTTAGATCTAAGAATTTATCTTAATATTAGTAAGCTTCTAAGTTTAGATAAAATAAAGTATAGTTATATCTAATACTATATACTATATTCGTAACTTATATTATAAAGTTAAACTAGATAACTTCTAGAATAAGATTTTAATTAATATATTAGTAAGTAGTTTTATATTTATTAGTAAAATCTTAATCTAAACCTTATTCTAAGCTTTATATAAGAGTTTTCTTCTTTATAATAGTTATAATATATATATTCTAAATCTTTATCTTAATTTAAGTATTAGTTATATATCTTTTAAATCTAACTAAGCTAATCTTTAAATATAGTATAGAAATTAGAAATCTATAGACCTTTTATCTTAGTTTAGTAATAGTCTATATAGATTCTTATATATAATTTCTTACTAGAAGCTATATATACTAAGTCTAATAGAAAAAGGTACTAGAATAATAGTATAGAAGTATAAAGTTAAAGATATATTATATACGTAAATACTAGTTTTTCTATTTTTAATTTATTAATTAAGATTAGAAATCTAGTATACTAAGTTAAAAATACTTATACTTAAAGTATATACTAAAATATATAATTTAATAGTTATTAAGTTCTAACTATTTAATTATTTTTTAAAATCTATTAGAGTAATACTAGTTAGTATATATAAGATAACTTCTTAAGACTTTACTTATTAATATTTAAAGGTAGTCTATATTATTTATATATTCTAAATATACTTAATCTATTATTATCTTTATAATATATTAGTATTTTTACTTTTTATAATTATCTTAGCTTCTAGATTTATATAAAGCTTAAACTTAACTACTTATAATATTCTTTTTATTACTTAAACTCTTTTCTATATATATAAATAATATACTATTATATACTTTCTAAATATTAACTTTATATAATATTTAAACTATCTCTAAGTTAAATAGAGTTTAGAAGATATAGTATAAAGTTTAATTCTTACTATTAAGTTTAGATAAATATAGTTTTAAATACTATTTATAAGAAATTAATCTAATAAATAAAGTTAATTACTAACTAATTATATTATATATTATATATAAGAGAGAAAGAAGAGTTATAAAGACAAAACTTTAGTACTCTTCTTAAACTCTAAGAATTACAATCTCTCTTATTTAATAAGAAGTACCTTTTGCGTATATAGTAGTTATGTATTTTAGAAGTTATAAGTAGCTTATATTACTCTACGTTATTATAGTACTATAGATAAAGAGCCTAATAAAGAATAGAGAGCCTAATAAAGAATAGAGAGCTAGATAAAAGATAGAGAGCTAGATAAAGAATAGAGAGCTAGATAAAGAATAGAGAGCTAGATAAAGAATAGAGAGCTAAATAAAAGATATTACTATATAGAGAGATTACGCAATATATATTAATAAGCTAACGTACGCTTTATCTATAGACTCTAAGAATTATAATCTCTCTTATTTAATAAGAAGTATCTTTTACGTATATAATAGTTATATATTTTAGAAGTAATAAGTAGCTTATCTTACTCTACGTTATTATAGTACTATGTATAGAATAGAAGAGAACTAGAATATTAAATTATATACATTATAATAACCTTAGAAGGTAATAGTTAAGAAATATATAATACTTACCTTAGCGTCTTCTTTGCTTTAGTAACTTATACAACTCTTTTCTTTAACTTCTATAGCGTATACTAAAATCTTAAATTCTAGTTCTATTCTCTCTTCTATAGTACTAGAATAACCTATTAATAATAAGCTACTTATAACTTCTATAACCTACACGTAATATATAATAACTAAATCTACTTATTAAATAAAAAAAGAGATAAGAAAGAAGTTAGCGTGCTTACTACCTAGGTATTATCTTATAATAGAATAATAATACAATAATAGTAACTATAGAAGTAGATAAAAGTAGATAGACTTTATTTTATTATTAAATATACTATACTAGAATCTCTTTACCTTCTTATATCTTGCCTATAATTTAGATAAGAGTAACCTAAACTTAGTATAGATATATACGTACACGCGCGCACTTCTATACTAAATATCTACTATATTTTATTATATTCTTATTCTCTACTTAATTAGTTTATATTCTATTCTTATTTTTTTCTTTATCTTTGTTCTTGTCTAAATTATTGCTAATATTACTAACTATCTTATAGTTCTGCTCTTCTTTATTATCTACTACCTTATATATAACCTAAAATATATTAGATTAAACTCTTTATCTATTAGCTACTTTAAATTAGTATATTAGTTTTACTTACCCTTATTATAAATAGCTTTACTTCTTTCTCTCTTATATTATATATTACTACTTATAGTGTAGTGTTATACTTAAAACTAAAACTCTTTACTTATTTTCTTAGTTTAACACAACAACGTAGAGAGGCTATCTTCTTTCTACTACCTAGTTTTCTCTTTAGATAAGCTTTAGTAGATATTTCTTAGATGCTTATATTTTCTAATTACTTTATTAGGCTATTATCTAGTTTAGAAAGGCTTAAAGAGACCTTTATCTAAGTTAGTTAGGCATTAGAAAAGTTAAATATAGTATATCTTTTACTTTAGAAACGCGTATAAAGTATAACGCTATTTATTAGGCTTTTTTATTACTACTAACACTAAAGCTAGTGTATTATTATTATTAATAATATCTAGTCTATCTTAATCTTTAATATTATAGTATATTACTAAGCTATTAAGGTATATTAATAGAATATTAGGCTCTATTTTAGTAAGGTTATTAAGCTAGATAAGCTCTAGTTTTAATTTTCTAAATTAAATGTATTTAATTTCTAAGTCTATAAGTAAAGGCTTTATTTCTGCGTTAAAGTTCTCTAATAGTGTTTGTAAATAGAATCGCCTTAATTAAGCATTATTAGAAATGTTACCTACCTTTCTATAGTAGAGTGTAATTTTCTAATATTAAAATTAGTAATATCTATTAAACTTAGAGTATTTGTATTAGAGCTAGAGATAATTAATAATTAGAGATAATTAAGTATATTGTAATTAATCTACTATAAAAGAAAGTTAGAATAAAATTTCTAGCTATATACCTAAGAGCTAAGTAATTACGTGTCTATAATTAAGTAATTATAACTACTCTCTAACTTTAACATACTCTCTAAGGTAGCAAGAGCATTAATCTACCTTACTAAAATTAATTCTATTAAATCTACTATAATTAGTATACTTTAGTAAAGTCTAGGCTTAAGAATCTAGAGCGTAGTAGTAGGTTACTACCTAACTAAGTATTTAATTATGCTTAATACTAATAGTAGTAAGCTCTTACTTATTTAAATAAGGCCTAATAGCTTAGAAATTAACTCTATTAGTTTAGAAATTGCTTTATAATAGCTTAGAATGCAGCTAATAGCTATAGAAATCTAGGTATCTAACTAGTAAGAGATAATTCTAATAGCAAGATCTAGGCTTCTAATCTCTTCTAGGTAAGGTTTGCAGCGTAATTAAGAGCTTAAGAAGCTAAGCTAGCTACCTACGTAGGTGCGCGCTTAGGCTAGAATTAGAGACTTTATAATAATAAGTTCTTTAATTCTTCTCTTCTCTACTATAATTATCTACTTCTATATTATTAAGACGCTTAAGCTAAATAGCTAATAAGCTATCTATCTAATTAACTCTTCTACTTAAGATTTTTAGCTCTTAAGCCTTAGCGCCTTTAAGCTCTACGCTTAATTCTCTACTCTACTTAATATACTACTCTACTCTATTACTATAGTAAGTTCTTGCTCTTATACCTAAATTAATAGCTAACTATTATAATTTAGTCTAATAATCTAACTTCTAACTCTAACTCTAGCTATAAGCGCTAGTACTCTAGCTTCTACTATAATAGCGTTCTGCGCTCTAATTATAATACTTCTAGTAGTAGTAATTATAATATATAAGCTAGCACTTAGCGTAATAGCGCTTAGCGTAATAGTGCTCTACTTAATAGCGCTCTATAGTTAAGCGCTTAACTTCTCTACTACGCTTAACTTAAAGACGCTGCTACTTAAATTCTACCTCTTTCTTCTAGAATAATAGTAGCTAATAGCCTATTCTCTAGTAGCTTTACATAAGGTAATTAGGCTTCTAATACTTAACTATTCTAGAGCTTTATAAATTCTAACAATTAACTAAGTTAAAGCTTTAAGATAACTAGTAGTTTTAGTAATAATAACTTCTATAAGAATTATAAGTAATTAGAGTTATACGCTAAGCGTGCCTAATTAGATTATAAGGCCTCTTAGTTTAATAACCTTAACAACTAGAACGTTTAAGAGACTATTAAGCCTATTTCTAAAAGTAGTATCTTTATTACTAATAATGCTTTCTAGACTTAGAATTTAGGCTTTTAGCGATCTAACTATATTAAGAACTAAGGTACTTAAGATTAAGAGAAGTAAGCGTTTCTAAGTAATAGTTATAGTTATAGTTACTCTTATAAGAAGTCTAAGGCTAAAGCTTCTATATCTAAGACTCTCTTAGATTATCTATATCTAATATACACTAGTTATTAGCGTAAGTAAGTTAGAGTATTACCTAACTATAACGCTTCTTAAGTTTCTAAGTGTAAGTGTTATATTTATTAGTAGCTTCTTAATAATATTTAGAAGGCTAATTATTTTAAGTAACTCTATTAGGTTATACGTTATTTATTCTATAACTTTTATAACTACTATACTACTAATTAAGATCTATATAATTACTTTATAAGCTTAGTAGATTACTATAGTTCTAAAGTAAGTTTATAATTCTCTTCTCTTTAGTTTTTTTTAATCTTTTACTAAATTAATAATAGCGCTAGAGCTCTAAGAACGCTATTAAGCATTATAAGTAGCTCTACTAAGATCTCTACGCTTATAAGAAGTAGAAGAAAGAAGCTAAGAGTAGTTCTAAGACTCTAGCTAAATTATTAGGTAGAACTCTTAAGTTCTTAGGTAAGAAGAGCTTAAAGAGTACTGCGCCTATAACTTCTTAAGACTCTAATTAACATAGTACTTATAGTAAGTTTATAATACTAAGTAAGAGAATAAGAGAGATTAATATAGGTAGTAGTTAGATGCCTTTATCTATAATTTCTACTTAGAGTTGTCTACCTATAGTCTTTAATCTAACACTATAATACTTAGAATATTATTATTAGAGCTTATTCTAGTAGCTACTACTACTAACTTTCTAGACGTAGGCTCTTTAATTTAGAAATTATCTACTATAGAATTAGTAGTAGAATTAGTATAGTTATTATTAGTCTTAGTAGCGTAACTACTAGTCTTAGTAGCGTAATTATTAGTCTTAGCTACGTAATAATTATTCTTATTATTATAATTCTTAGCTATATAGTTACTAGTCTAATAGCTCTATATCTAGTGTTGTAAGTAATAGGTCTTATTACTATGCTTAGCGTTAGCTAGCTAAGGCTAAGTATACTAAAGCGCTACTACGTGCTAAGTATAATTAGATATAGCTTAAGATTTATATATAGACTTAAGCTACTAAGACTACTTATCTATAAGCTTAGGTTAAGAACTTTAAGAATAGCTAGAATAGTAAGCTAGCCTTTAATAAGAGTAACTATAAGAGTTATAATTAGAGAGATTAGCGCTATAGTAGTTAGTAAGTAGGTAGCTATATAGGTTAGTCTAGTAGAAAAGTTTAGTAATTTATCTAATTTGTGCTTACGTTAATTATTAGTAATTACTTCTCTATAACTAGGCGCTAGTTAGAGTAACTAAGATCTAGCTTAGGTATAATTAATCTTTATAGTAGTAGTCTAAATAAAGATCTCTCTACTTTATCTACTTCTTAAGAATTAAATATTATAAATCTTATAAGTTAAGTAGCTGTTTAAACTTCTTAAACTATTATTAGATAAGCAATTTAGTTAATCTATCTATAGATATAATTATAGTCTCTAAATACTTAACCTTAAATAATTCTTTAGTATATTTCTACTATAGCTATATATTCTAGATATTAATATACCTAAGCTAAGTGTTAATACGCTTATTCTTTCTAATAACTAGCTTAATTATTTACTAATTATTACACTAAACTATCTAGAGTTCTCTAAGATTAAGTACTAGCTTCTTAAGAAAGCGCCTAAGCGCTATAGCTTTCTTAGTAGTATACTTAAGAGTAAGTAGCTCTACTTTTATAGTAGAGGTAGTAACTATACTTTACTTTATAACTTTCTAGAAGATTACGCCTCTATATAATATAGTAATATATCTATAGAATAATTAGTAGGTCTCTAGGTTATTAGCAAAGAATGCGTCTCTAGTAATTATTAGATTAGGCCTATTATAGTTACTATACTAGATTGTATTAAAGTAGGTATAATAGAGATATATAATTACTTACTCTATAGCTTTCTTATACTTATTACTTAGGTTTATAAGAAAGTGTAAGAGCTTTAAGGTAGTATACGCTATATCTAGTTAGAGTATAATTACTATATAGAGTATAGAGCTAACTATTTTCTAGTATCTCTTAATCTTAAGCTTAGTTACTTCTTTAGTGTTTTTAATTAGCTTCTTTAATAGTAGAGGTGTTAGAGAGAAAGATCTATCTCTAAGCTTAAACTTCTTAAGTATCTTATCTATATACGTATTATAAATAAGTATAATTATCTTTAGATATTAGTCTCTAATTATATAAATACTAAGAAACTATTCTATATCTCTCTAATCTTAGATCTTATACTTACTAGAGATCTTAGACTATATAGCTATTGCGTATTATTCTATACTCTTATAATAAAGTAATAGAATGTTATTAATATAGAAGAGAATAAGAATCTTATATTCTTAATTATAGAAGAGGTAGAGCTCTTCTTAAGAAGCTATTATGCTAATAGCTCTTAGCGTTTCTAAGAACTTCTTATACTATAATAGTAGAGAGTCTTATAATCTATAGAGCGCGTAGTTAAGTTATATATATAATTCTAGCTTTCTAAAGCTATCTAGTATCTTATAGATTACTAGGTTCTCTACTATAATCTTTGTATTAAGAAATGCTTTTATAATATTAAACTATTTAATCTCTAGATTACTCTAGGTAGTAATTACTATTATAGTGTAGAAGAACTTTGTAGTAAGTGTTACTATATAAGTAGAGTTAATTCAGTCTTTCTTCTAGAGATTACTATAAACTATAATTTAAGCTTTGCATTTAAGAAGATAGCTATTCTAATTATACTTATAAGTCTATACTTATTTTAATAGAAGTAGCTAATCTTAGGCTTTTAACCTATAGATTTCTATCTAGGTTCTCTTTTTACTTAGCTAATTAATCTTTCTCTTAGAGGTATCTTTAAAGAGCGTACGCATTAGATACTAGATTAGTTATTTCTATAATCTAGGCAGCTCTTAGAGATTATTATAGTATTAATAAGTAGCCTTTAGCTTATACTTACTAAGCGTAGTAGCTATAATAATAGAGTTTATAGTCTTATAGCTAGCTTAATTATTCTAGTTTTCTTAAAGACTAGAAAGGTAGGTCTTATAAAAGTTAATCTAGGCTTACTTATTAACTAAGCCTATAATTACTATATTTACGCTATCTACGCTATTACTCTCTAGTTAATTACTAGGCTAAGTAAGCTACTTGCTCTTACTCTTAGAGTGTCTTAATAGTTAATAGATATTTATAGAAAGAGAGCGCTTAGACTCTTTATCTATAACTTTTCTACTATAGCGTATTTTAGAGAATTTAGCTACTAGCTAATTTTATAGCTATGTTAATTATTAAGAAAAGACTACTAATTTAGATAGCCTACCTTTTAGTCTCTTTAGCGCTTACTCTAGTTAAGCTAGTCTTTTATCTATTTCTATAGAACTAGAGTCTATTATAATAGACTTAATAGATAGAGTTAGATCTTCTAATCTATATATAGAAGGCTTCTTACTTCTAGACTCTAATAGGTTAGCTCTTTTAGGCGTATGTACTACTCTTTAACTATTAGAAACTCTATAATTACTTTAATTACCTATCTCTAAAATCTTACGCTTAGGCGTAGGTTCTAAGGTAGTAAGCCTAGTAGAAAGCTACTAATTATTAGAAATTTCTAATAGAACACTAGCCTTATATTCTATCTCTATTAAATTAATAGAGCCTTAATTATGTTTAATAGGTAGGCTAACTTTATTACTTTAATTATAGTCTATATTACCTCTAAGATCTTACTTAGTAGTTAATAGCTCTACTATACTTACTATTTAATTAATAGAAAGAATATTAAACTTCTCTATAGAATTAATAAGCTTACTATTATTAAGTATTTTAATCTACTTAAGTGCTTAATCTCTAGTTAGCTTCTTTTTACGCTTACCTTAATAGAACTTCTACTTATTAAAAGTAATATTGCGAGTTATAATTATCTAATTAATTGCTAGTACCTATATATAATAGATATTAGAAGCTTAATAGCTAATAAGATATTCTATATAGCTATAAGGCTTAACTTTAAAGTTTTAATAGTGCTTTCTAGCTGCGTAATTACTATTAAGTAGATACGCTTAATAGCTATAAGTATAGATTCTACTCTAATCTAGGTAAAGATTAGTAGCTTAGTACCTAATCTTAGGTAGCTAATAATATTAGAAGTATTTTCTAAACTATTTATGTAATATCTAATCTAGAGATTAATAGCTATAAAGCTATAATAAACTTATTCTATAGAGTTAAGCTACTACGTTTATAATTACTAGCTAGAGCCTAGCTAGAAGATTAGCGCTTGTACGCATCTTAATTAACTTAGTAATAAGCTCTTAGCTAGCTCTCTCCGCTAAGCTATTAGGCTTATAAGTATATAGTAGAGGCGTTATAATTATAATCTTTTTCTTTTTAGCCTATTTCTTATATCTTAAGTACTCTTTCTAAGATAATATTATAGTGTTATTATTCTAATAGATTTCTATAATTTTCTACTAATAGCAGCGCTTAACTATAGCTATAAAGCTTATAATAACTCTTATTATAAAGTCTAGTGTTTTGTTCTTTAGATTATAATTATATAGCTTACCTAAATAATCTTCTTTAATAATTAGAGTCTACTTATTAAGCGTATAGCTTATAGAGAAGTTAAATAGGTTCTATAATACTCTAAAGAAGAAACGTAGTAATAGCTTATAAGGCTAATAAGAGATTTTTTAAGACGTATAGATAGTAGCGTAATTATTATATTTACTACGCTATATACCTATAATTTCTATATTCTAGGTAGCTTTAATAAGAGCCTTAAGAGCTTACTTACCTAGATAGCTTAATCTTTAATACTAAAGATTAGCGTTGCTAGTACGTAATTATAGAACTTATAAGTAGGTAATAGTATTTATAATAATAGAATTAGAAGAATAGATAGAAGAGTTATATTTAATAAATAAGAGGTTAAATCTACACTTAAGAGTTATAAGAATAATAGACGTCTCTAGCGTGCCTATTCTAATTATGTAATTATAGCCTATATACTATATACTACTATTTCTAAGAAGCTTCTCTAAAATAATATTAGTGTAGAAACTAGAGATAATCTTAACGCTAGTAAGCGTAAGATTAGCTTTCTTAGGTTCTTTAGAGGTGCTAAGAACAAGACAAAGCACGCAATTACTAGTGCTAATTACTAGAAGAATCTAGCTGCCTACTTTAACTATTTCTCTATTAGTTTTAATAAAGAAATTAGGCTTAATTAAAGCTTTATTATTAACTAAATAGACTATAGCTCTACTATTAAGAATTATACTAGCTAAGAGCGCGTAAGGCTTAAAGCCTATACTAAAGATAGAAGACCTAAACTTAGTAATTAGCTTCTTAGAGTAAATAATTATAGAGACTATATTACCTAGGTACTTAGAAGCTAGAGCGCTTATCTTCTAGCTAGATTACTTAACCTTTTTATGTAGGCTGCTTTACTTTCTTTTATAATAGTGCTTCTAGATCTTTTACTTATCTTAAGCTAAGAGTTCTATTAGTAGAATACCTAGTAGCCTAGATCTAGTAATTGTAGTCTATAATTAGTAATATAAGATAAGCTTCTACTTATACTTTGCGTTAGGTTTATAGAGGTAAGGCTTAGGTAGTAAGCTTAACTACTTCTTACCTAACTTAGTAGAAGTAGAGAGTTAACCTATAATAGTGTTAAAGATTATATTAGCTTTTCTCTTTCTAGTAGTAATTAATATCTTCTAGAGAATAACGCTAAATATCTTACTAAGATTACTAAGGCTTAACGTGTTCTTTCTAAGAGCTATAGTAAATAATTAATTATATTACTACTAGCGTGCTTACTTAGAATTAAACTTCTTAACTATAGTAAGAAAGTTAGTAATTACAAGAGGTTCTTTAACCTCTAAGAGCTTAAAGATCTTTGCTTTCTAGTAGAGTATTAACTAGTTATTAAACTACTTCTTAGTAGTTTCTTTCTAGGTCTTCTTAAGATAAGTATAATACTTTACGTAAACTATATATTACGTAGTCTAATTTATAGAAGTAAGTATAGTCTTAAGAGTCTTTATAAGAGACTAGACTATTCTTTTATTATTACTTATAGTTATAAGTAATAGGTAATTAGGCGTAATAGTGCATATAATCTAGGTCTTAATATTATTAATCTTCTTACTCTTTCTTAACTACTACTTAGACTTATAGTTCTAGCGGGCTATAAGTATAGTACTATTCTTAGTCTTGTAGTTATAATCTTATAAGAGAGTATTATACTTATAGGTAGCTTTATTATACTTATTCTTTTAATTCTTAGTTAGCTCTATAGAGAGAGAAGCTAGAGCTATAGACTCTAGAACTAGAAGGTTAGAAAACTTAGGCTTCTAAGTATCTATATATTTAATATCTAGAAGATTAGAATTAATCTCTTTCTAGATACTCTTCTTATTATAGTGTTACTTAAGAAGCGCAAACTAGGTATTCTAGTTAGATTACTTTTTAAGAAGCACACCTATAGCTATAATAGCTATATTATAATTACTTATATCTATAGAGTTAGAGCGTAGAATTAATATAGAGATATAGAGAGGTAGATAGTAAGTAAGTAATTACGCAGAAGAAGTTCTAATTGCAGAACGTTTAGAGAGAGTAGAGTAGAAATAAGATTAACTAATCTTATCTTCTAGTAAGCTTTAATACGTAGTAGAAATTAGTTCTATAATTAAGTAGCTAGGCTTATAACTATTAGAGCTAGAGACAATTAATAATTAGAGATAATTAAGTATATTATAATTAATCTACTATAAAAGAAAGTTAGAATAAAATCTCTAGCTATATATCTAAGAGCTAAGCGATTACGTGTCTATAATTAAGTAATTATAACTACTCTCTAACTTTAATAATTTATAACTAAGCTTTAATTAAAGTTATATATTAGTTAGTGCGTTTTAGATTAAGTAGTAGGTTAAGTTAACCTCTATTAGTAGTTACTATTACGTGCTATTAAGGTACTAGTTCTTTACGTAAAGAAAGAGATCTAAAAGTATCTATTAGCTCTATATAATTAGAACTTTACGTCTCTCTTTTAGAATTCTATAGTCTAGAAGTGTTTTTATAGACAAGTTAAGTAATAAAGCTTCTCTATATCTATAGAGGTCTTTCTCTAATATGTTATTTTTATAAAGAATAATAATAGCTAAATTATAAAGCTTATAGAACTCTTTATATACTAAATTAAATCTATATAGAAATATTAATTATAAGAAGGTTAGAGTAGTAGAGACACCTCTCTTACTAGTGTTATAGTAGAAGCTTTTATCTAGTAGATTAGCGCTAGCTTAAGGTATCTAGTAACTTAGATTTTATTTATTATATAGAGAAAGAGTTATAATAGTTATCTCTTAATAATCTTTACTAGAGTAACGTTAGTATAAAGCTAAGAGTAAAAGTGTTTATACTTATAGGCTCTTTAAAAACGTTATAATTTAATGTTAAGATAGCTTAATAATATTTTGCGTATTAGTTAATAGTTACTATATATAGGCGTAGAAGCGTGTAATATAAGAAATAAGTATTCTATATAGAAAGGTTTAGATATTGTTTGCGTTCTATAGTAATTAACGCTAGGTATATAAGTAATACAATACTTTATAAAACTTTACTTTTACTTCTTTATTTATAGGCCTAATATATAAGATAATATATGTATTATAGATTAAAATAGATAATATTTTAATAATTTTAATAGTAATAATATTTAATAGAGTAAAGTAATATAGAGTATATACATTAAAGATAGTAAAAGACTAGTATTAGTGTAGAGAAGATATTGCTAAGTATTAAGATAAGTAAAGAAGAGAAAGATTTTACTAGTGTAAAAGAGTAGTTAAGTAATTAATATAAAAGCAGGTCTACTATAAATAATACTAAAATATACTAGAGTAGAGTAACTAGATAGAGATCTAATATAGATCTAGTTGTTTACTACTCTACTTACTAAGAATATATTTAGATAATAAATATTATTAATATTATTAGTTATTAGAAGGCTTAGAGAAATATAATAAAGTTATAATAGAGATACTCTATATATAACAGAAATAATAAGAGATTAGAGAAGCTAAGAAAGCTATTATTTAGTAGAGTAAGATAAGAAAGATAAATTCTAGATAGATATAAACACTAATAATAGCTAGTAAATAGAGAGTAATATTAGCTTCTTTGTAATAGCGCAATTAAAAATCTATAGAATTTTATAGTAACTATTACGTTTTTATTCTATAACTCTATTCTTAAGAGCTACTACTCTGTAATTAAGTAAGAAGAATATAGATATAATATACACCTAACGCTATTATTATTATCTACTCTCTAGACGCTTATAGACCTACTCTATATAATAGGTTAACTATTCTAGCTTCTATAGAAATAAGACTTCTTAGTTACTATTCTTAGCTATATAATACTAATAAAAGAAAAGATACTATATTATAAGAGATAGAAGCTATATAGAGCTTATAAAAAGAGAGAACAAGATAGAATAAATCTACTTAATAGCTACTATATCTTAGACGTTACTAAAGTAGTAAATAAGTCTACTTACTATACTAACTATATTCTTAAAAGTTGCCTATATAGCAGTAGACTTTATAAGTAATCTACCTCTAACCTTATTATTATAGCTAATTAGAAAGAATAGAAATTACTATTTATTACTAAGTTCTCTACCTAAATAGTAGCTATATAGAAGCTATTAAGTATAAGTAAAGAAGTAAAGCTAGAATAATACTAGTTGTGTTATTCTACATAGAGTAAGATATAACGTAGTAGCCTTAATATAGATAAGAGAATTAATAGATAGAGTAGTAAGTATACTAAAGTGTATTACTAATATATACTAATAAGTCTAAAGTTACTACTTTACCTACTTATCTACTACCTAGTGCGCTAGTCTATACGCTACTCTAGAATATTATAAGCTAGTATACTACTTCTACTACTAATCTATACCTCTATAGTGCTTAGCTATATATCTCTATTAGATCTACTAGACGCAAAAGCTAGAAATAGCGTAAAAAAGCTAGTTCTACTATAGGTAGCGCTAAATGCTGCAACTCTATATCTATAATAGATATATCTACTAGAACTATACTAAACACTTCTATTAATATAGATAATAGAATAAGTTCTTTTATAGTAGTAAGATTATCTAAGCTAAATATAAGAATATATAAGAGCAAAGTACTTAGTTTAGAATAAAGGTTATTATAGTAAGGCTTTATACCTTTTATAGACGTAGTATTATCTACTAGAAATATCTATCTAACTATAGAATCTAAGAACTATATAATACGCTAGAAGGCTAAGAAGAGTAATAACTAAGAAAATACTAACGCTGTTAGTATAATCTATAAAGAAGTTAATAAATCTATAAGTAGTAATATAGATATCTTTAGCTTTAAGCCTACGCTATCTATAAAAGCTCTTAATATATAGTAACACTAGTAACTAATTACTCTACTAGACTATAGTAGCTCTTAGATTAAATAGATAATAGAGGCTTATAGGCCTATACTACTAGTATAAATACGCTTAGGTAGAGTAAAGGTAAGATCTAGCTAGGTCTAAGTAAAGGTATTATATATAGAAGCTATAGAAGAAGATAGTAAAACTACTTACTATAGTATTATAGCGCTACGTAGAAATATAAACCTATATATTTTTACTTCTCTACTACTCTACCTCTTGTTTTATAGCCTAGAGACGTAGTAAGACTATAGATTCTTAGCTTTTAGATAAGTTCTTAATACTAGAACTACTAAAAATAGCTACTAGCTTTCTATAGCTATTACTTCTACTATAGGTAATAAGAATACGCTAGTTTATTAAGTTTCTATAAAGCTACGCGTAGCTATACTAGAACTTCTTAACCTTTCTAATCTTTATAGTGTTAGAAGTATATTATAGATTATAGAGAAAGCTATATTAGCGCTCTTTATAGCTCTTTTTTATAATATTAGTATTCTATTTACTTATATAGGTTTCTAGGCGCTATAGAGAAGGTATACTACTAGTATAATATATAAGTATACGTTATAGGTACGCTTTATATTACCTACGCTAATTCTAACTTAAGAGATAGAGACGTTTAGTTTTAGCTATAGCCTAAATATAGAAGTATAGTATACTCTAGAGAATATCTAAGAGCTAAAGGTAGTAGGTATAGTAAGAGCTAGATTAGTATAGAAATTAGTCTTTTATTTATATAAGTTAACCTCTATCTATACTATAATATAGAATAGTAAGACTACGCTAATTCTTACTATATTTTTTTAATAAGCTTTAAAGCTATAAGAGCTTAGGCTATATAAGAGTAATATACTTATAGTATATTCTTCTATTAGAAACGTTCTATATAGTACTAGCCTACTATTCTCTCTAGTAGTAGTAATCTTTACTACTATAGCGTATGCAGGCGTAAAGCTATATTTATTCTTTATAGTCTACTATAGCTAGTATGCGTATCTCTATAGCTTTTTAATATATAATCTTCTTCTCTATATAGCATAGATTAGGTAGAAGCTTTATTAATTAGATATCTTACTAATAGTATCTATATTAGGTAAGTATCTATAATGCGTATAAGAATATAAATAATCTAATATTAGTATAAATAGTATTATTAGCTTAGTATATCTAACTATATAAGCTTTTGTCTATCTTCTAAGCCTTATTTATCTTATACTTTAATTTATCTAGCTACTACTTATAAAAACTATCTTCTATATAACTATAAAGACATCTATTAGCGCGCTATAATCTCTCTACCTATATAATACTAAGATACTACTAGAGTTTATTTATAAAGTTCTTAAGTAGAATATAAGCCTACGTAAACTAAATCTTATTAGCGTTAAAGTGTCTAGTATAGTAAGTTTATATAGTATATACTTATATATTACTATATCTAGTTAAGTAGTAGACTTTAGAATCTAAAATATACTATAAGAAGATTAAGACTCTATATACAGAATATCTACTTAGTAGGTTCTAGATAAGCTTACTAGGTAGTCTTGCGCTCTTTTATCTTCTTAAGAAGTAGACTAAGATAGTAGAGAAATATAAAATATAAAATAAGAGATTATACTTATATACTAACTATATACTCTACTATAAAAGTAAAAGAATAGTATCTTACTATCTATAGTCTATAGTAAGAGAGAGAGAGAAAGATATAAAAAGATAGTTTTAGCTATATAGGTACTACATTACTAGAGAAGATATAAATTAATCTATTTAAAGAATTATATTTCTACTTATATACCTATACTCTTATAGATAGAGAAAGGCTATATTCTAGGTATAAGATCTTCTACTCTTAGCTACTATAATCTCTTAACTCTCTTATAGTAAAGTATTAAAAATAATCTTAATATTAGAGTAGATAGTAGTAATAGTAGAGACTATCTACTTCTTTTTCTCTAAGCTAACCTCTTGTATTATAAATATTAACGTCTTTAAGCTTAGAAAGTACCTTAATACCTTAAATATTTTAGAGCTCTACGTCTTAAAATATCTACTATACTAAGTTAAAAATTCTATATACTATACCTAGTTAATATTATCTATTACCTTCTCTAACTAGGTTTATCTATTAATATATTCTATAGTATAAAACTTAAGCTAGTAGTTTATTCTAAACTACGCCTAGCCTTCTATAAAGACTTTATACTATATACTCTAGAAGATATAAAGTAATAAGTAGAGTCTATGTAGGCTAGCACTAGCCTCTAGTAATATAATTATAAAGCTAGTGCCTTCTCTTTACATAAACTCTTATATATAGTTATCTACTTTTTATATAAAGACTTTCTAATATTCTTATATATAGCTTAGTATATACTTCTTATACTCTTCTAGTAGACTATATATAAGACTATATATATATATCTAAATCTCTAGTAGTAAGTAGATTAGTAAGCTAAGGCTAATAGTAACGTTATATTTGCTAGCTATCTATAGCTTTCTAATCTTACTTCTTACTTCTTTATACTTAGTCTTAGTGCTATAGGCTTAATTATTATAGAGTAGAGCTATTAAGTTATTTTACTATATAGATATATACTAGAGACTAGCTATATTATTAGTATTATTAGAGTAGGCTATAGTATACTTAGTTCTTATGTAATACTTACTAGAAGTATTATTAGTTGTTCTAATAGTTCTTTTAGCTTACTTATTAGCTAGAGAAGATAAAGAAGCTAAGATTTATATGCTTAGTTAATGCCTATACTATATAATATAGCTTATTTAACTTATAAGTAGAAGTAGAGTACTTCTCTACTAGCTATAGGCTAGCTTATAAGCTCTTTAGTATTAGTAGTAAAAATATTATAAGTATATTACGCTTCTTCTTATAACGTTAGCAAGCTTATTATTACTTTACTAATTCTACTATAAAAAGCTACTAAGGTAGAGATAGCTTATACTATAGGCGATTTTAAAATATTAGTAAGTAGAGTCTTAGATACTTTATTAAATGTAAAGATTATAAATATAATATACTAATAAAGTAGCGTTAATACTAACTAGTATCTATTAGTTATATATACGTATAGCCTAAGTTTATACGCGCTAGACCTAATCTAAATTTAATAAGCTTACTACACTATTTAGGTTTTATATAGAATTTATACGTAAGAAGATATTAAGAAAAAGTAAAAAAGTTACTTCTCTAGAATTTATAATATATATTATAATATAGCTTAGTAGATTTATATATAAAAATACTATTATAGAGAATAGAATATATATATAGAAAGCTTAAAAGTAAATATAGAGATATAGAAAACTTTTTATTATATCTATCTCTTATAATAGCTATAACAAAATAGCTAAAATATTCTCTAGTAGATTCTATAAGGTGCGTACTTATTAAAGACTATATAATATATATTATTATATAATATAATAAACGTATATTATAGAACTCTATATATATAATAGTATACTTTTTGTAGATATATTAAGTAAGATATTATAGCTTACTATCTAGGTCTATATCTAAGCTTAAATTAAAGTTGTCTAATAGATAAGTATAGTAATATATTAATGTCTATATTAGCTATTATAGTAGTTAAATTACTTAACGTGCGCTTATAAACTTAATCTATAATAATAATAATAGTATAATAGTAAAGGCGTTATTAATAACTAGGCTATTCTAGTGCCCTTATTATCTAATAAGCTTATTATCTCTATCTATACTTCTACTTATATCTTTACTTATATTTTTATCTCTTATTATTATAGTAGATAAATACGTAGAGTATATACTATTATCTATATTAGAATAAAACTCTACGCTAAAGCTTTTAATATTTTATATAGCCTGCTAGGCAGCTAGAGCTATAGAACGCTTACTATAGCTATATAGCTTAACGTCTAGACTACTTCTATTTATAGCTAGTAGCTAGTATAAGATTAGAATATATAGCTTATATATAGATAGTAGTAATAAGACGTATTCTTATTCTATATACTAGTAGGCGTGCGCTACTAATAAAGAAGCCTCTTCTAACACTATTATATATATATAAGTAGATTTACTAGATATTAGTATTAGTATAGTACCTTGTACTAAGTTAGAAGCTTCTCTACGTAGAAGCTAGTATAACGTAAGCACCTAAGAATGTAGAGAGAAAGAATTTAAGTATATAGATATAGAGGCTAGATATTAGCGCAGCGCTACTAATAAGAAAGCCTCTTCTAACACTATTATATATATATAAGTAGATTTACTAGGTATTAGTATTAGTGTAGTACTCTACTCTAAGTTAGAAGCTTTTCTACGTAAAAGCTAGTACAACGTAGGTACCTAAGAATATAGAGATAAGAGATTAAGATATATAGATATAGAGGTTTAATATCTAAGTAGCGCTATAATTATTAGTTAGCTATATCTAGCTCTAAGAATACGCGCTAATTATAGCGTACCTTATAGTAAATCTATATAGGCTTACGCTACTACTATAGACTAACTTATAGTATTTACTACTATAGCATAATCTTTTATACACTTACTTTACTAAGTATTATAATTATCTAACGTATTATCTAGAAGTCTCTTTATAGGTATCTTAGTAGTAGCTATTATATAGTAGGTATAAGAAAGACTTAGAGTGCAGCGTTACCTTCTAAGGTTTAATATTAATATAGACTTACTAAGCTACGCTAACTAATCTATACTTTAGACTCTTTATTAACGTCTTTATTAACACTTTTATTAATATCTTTATTAATATCTTTATTAACATTTTTATTAATATCTTTATTAACGTTTTTATTAATGTCTTTATTAACGCCTTTATTAACGCCTTTATTAACACCTTTATTAACGCCTTTATTCTTTATCTTCTTCTAGGCTTTAATCTAACTTATTATTAAGATTACTTTATTCTTTATCTATAGGCTAGATGCCTACTATCTTAGCGTATATTACTTCTATATATTTAGACATTATAGTAGTTATCTATAGCTAAAGAGAGTAAGATATAAGCTTACTTAAACTAGAACTTATTACTACTTATATATAGTGTTCTTTTATATATATAGAAATCTTCTTATATATAGTATTAGGTAGTAGCGCTAGTACTACTTATAGGTAATTAATTCTTGCATTCTATTACCTTCTTTTACTATCTACTCTAACTCTCTTATCTACTCTAAGTCTCTTATATAATAGTTAGAAGAAGAAGTATAGTATAAGTCTTATAGCTAACTCTATCTTATTATCTAGATTATAAGCTAGTTCTAGTAAGATATAGTTATTAAAGATAATAAGATATATATTTATAGAGATAACTTCTAATATAGACACTACTATAAATAAACTATACATAATATTATTATTCTAATTATTACTACTATTAATATTAATTATTATATTCTAGTTAATTTTCTATTAGAAAAGTAAGAGCTATATTACTTAGGTATTATAGATAGGTAACTAATAAGCAGCATATTTAGGTAGCTCTTTAGTTAAGAGAGACGTTATAGTAACTACGCTAAGCTCTTCTCTTATTATAACTAAGGTAGCTTAATATTTAACTACTAGTAATAAGATTACTTTATTATTCTAATAGGCTAGTAAATTAAGAAGAATTTAACTAAGCTACTATATTCTTAAGTATAAGGTTATAATCTTATATAGTCTTTAAGAAAGCTCTATATTTAGTATAGAGTTCTGCTCTTTTAAGACTAGCTAACTTCTAATAATATAGTTTATTATTATATTACTAATAAACTAACCTAATAATCTAGATATATACTAATAGTAGAAGTATTCTTGCACTAGGTATAGCTCTAGTAATAGTATAGTTATAAGAAGTTAGGTAAAGTAGAACTACTTATTAAATACTATGCGTTTATCTTACTTCTTTTCTTAAAGTAATTACTTAATAGTATAATTTAGATATTTAAATATATTCTTATATACTATAAGCTCTTCTATATTAGAGGCTACGTATTATTCTAAAACGTATAGTTATCTAGAGGCGCAAATTAGCTCTTTATCTTAACCTAGGCGTCTACTCTATTAATATATATTTTATCTAATAATATAGTGTAAGCTAAAGCTCTAAAGCTATATAACCTCTTTAGTATAAAAATAATTTTATTATTACTACTCTTTTTAATAGTCTTAATTTATATAAGAGTATTAGTAAGCTAAGAAGTAAAGTAGCTAAGTATAGCACTATAGTATACTTTCTATATATAAGACTATAGATTTTTCTAGATAGTATAGATTATATAGAAGTATAGCTTAAAACTTTTAAAATTCTACTAGAATAGAGCTATAATAATAAAAAGACAAATAGATATCTACTTAAGAATATGTAGATAGTCTTTACGTACCTATCTAAATTAACTAAAAATATAGTAGTTAGTAATAAGCCTTATAAGCTATTCGCTTATAATTATACTAGTAGATATTTTATTAACTATAAGTATAGATATAGAAAGTAGGTGCGCTATAGAGAGCTAGCTTAAAGTTAAAAGTATAATAGTTAGGTACGTTAGCTATAGGCTTACTAGAACACGCTTACTAATATAAGAATATATAGTATACTCTTTACTATTATAAGATAAAGAGTACACTAAGTACCTAAACTATTAAAGTAGTGTCTCTAGCACTATAGTTAGTAACTTACTAGTAGCTTCTTTATTAAAGGCGTTAAAATACGTTTCTATATATTAGTGTATTCTATTTTTATTTACGTAGATAATTAGTGTCTAGTCTAATATATAGATACGTTAGTACGCTTAGTAGAACTTCTTATATATATAGTAGAAAAGACTATTAGTGTTAATAGAGTAGATAATATCTAGTTTTCTATTAGACCTATAGTATAAGAGCTTATCTAAATATAGAATATAAGTAGGTATATTCTTTATCTATTTGTTTATATAATATTATTATAATATAAGTAGTAAGACATTCTTTATTCTATATATACTATTTCTTAAACATAATAGGCTAATTAGAGTATTATCTAAGATAGTAGTACTTTACAAAATAAGAACTATCTCTAGTACTCTAATATTGCGCTAGAGCCTAGGCACACTTAGTTCTTTACTAAGCTAGTTTAATACTACTAGTTTAATTTAGAAATAGAATAATATAATAGTGCAGTCTCTTTTAGATAGCTTACGTAGTATAATAGCTAGGTTAGCTAAATAGAGTAGCTTTTATATAAAAAAGCGTCTTATTATAGTAAACTAATCTATTACACGCGCTATATAAATAGAGGTAGATATTATATTAAGTAGACGCTGCTAGAGTTTACTAAATAAGAGTAGTAGCGTTTAAGGTCTATCTAACTAGGCTCTTAGAATAATCTTTTCTTATAACTTTATTATATTAAGGTAATACTATTCTACTAATATCGCAATAACTATACTACTATTATTAATCTTAACTACCTCTATGCTACTAAAGGCCTCTAGGTAGAATAGTACTAGATTCTCTAACTCTTAATAGTACTAGAGCTTATAAGTTAATAACTATTCTAGAATTAATTCTAGGCTACTTAGTATAAATAGGTAGTCTAGTGTTACTAAGTTTCTAGTTGCGTAAGGCTAGAGTATGTTAGTAAGCTTATTCTAGTCTATATCTCTACTAATAACTAGTAATATTAGATAGATATTAATAAGGTTCTATATTACACTTATAGTATAACTAAGAAGTAGTAGACTTATACTTACGTATAAGTAAGATAGTAACGCGTATATAGTAGTAGAGGTAGGTAAAATAGAAAATAGATATTAGTGTCTAGAATGTATAGAAGTTTATATAAAGTTATATAATATTTAAAAGTAGTAAATTCTAAAGCTCTACTTATCTACGTAGTTAGTAGTTAAGATAGAGGCGCAGCACTAGAGGGTAAACACTAGTAGAGAAACTATTAAGATAGTAGCGCTAAAGTGCCTTAATATAGCTTCTAGCTATTCGCAAGCCTACTGCTAGAGCCTAAATATAGCCTAGTATACTATAGATATTTAAATAATAGTAATAACGCGACGTATAAAAAGTATGCTTATAGTATTATATAAGTAGAAGAGAATTCTATTAGTATTTAGCTACCTTTACTATTAAAGATATAACTAACTTACTAGCGTAGTATAAAATTTAGTTCTTATAGAATTAGTACACTTAATACGTATAAGAAACTAGTATTTAGATACTTAATTTAATCTTAAAAGATAGTTATATTTATATTCTAACTATAGCACGCCTTATAGAGAGTATCTTATACTTTACGCTACCTATATATCTATAATAATTATAGGCTTCTCTATATAGTGTATATCTATCTTATTACTAGGTTCTTCTTTAGATATAGTAATAGACTTTTAATCTATCTAGTTATACGCTTCTTCTACTACGCTTTAAATAGCTTCTATACTCTAGGTAATAAAGGCTACCTCTTAAGAAAGGTATAGTAGACTATCTTCTTCTTAAAGTATTCTACTACTTAGTCTAACTTCTATATTTGTGCAACCTTTACGTAGTTAAACTTAGGCACTTTTACTAGTAAGTAGCTATTAGTAGTTTTAACGTAGCTAGTAAGAATATTAATACTCTTACTATTATATTTATTTCTATTAATACTAAATAGAAGCTAGCGTAAGAGAGTTAGTTAATAGAGAAGATAGAAGGTTTACTATATAATTTTAAGAACGCTAGCGCAAACGTCTATAGTAGAGAATTTATATACTATCTTTATATTACTAAGAACTACTATAAGTTAGTTTACCTTCTAAGAATGCGTATATAATATAATAAATATTATATCTAGGTATATATTAGAATACTTAGTGTGTATAAGAACGTCTTGTTAAAGTGCGTTAGCAGTAGCTTTAATATCTAACTAGAACTAAATAATTAGATTATATATACTTAGAACGTCTATATCTACGTAGTAGTTAAGTAGCGTAGCTATGTTAGCACGTAGATTATTATCTATAATATTCTTAAGTATTTCTAGGTGTGTAGTATTCTAGCTCTCTAGTAGCGCCTATAATAGAATAACTAATATTCTAGCTACGTAGGTAATAGATTAGTTTAGTGTTTAGAGATAGAGAAAATATTTTACTTACCTCTTTTACTTCTACCTATTGTATAGGTAGTAATTATAGGTATAGTAGTATAATAGTGTAGTAGAGTAGTTTAGTTATAGTGCTAAAATTTAATTATAGATACTACTATACACCTACGCTAGTGTGTTTGCTTAGAACGCATTAGTACTATTATTAAGTAGATAGTTCTTTACCTATATTAAGGCCTTAGCCTATATTAAATACATAGGCTTACGTAATCTTACTAATTAGTAGTAGATAGTTAACACATAGTAAGCGTATTTACAAGTTTAGTTTACGCTTATTTACTATCTCTATATCTTTATTAATAATAATAACGTAATAACTAACTTTAAAATCTTATAGTAACTATGTTATAGCGCAGCTCTAAGATAATATAGTGTAGATACTAAATATAAGTATAAAGAGTAAAGATTATATTAACGCTTTTTAATTTCTTACTATTGCTCTTAACGTAACTACGCTCTAATCTAGATATCTAGATAAGAAGTAGAATAATAAGGGTAATATACTATCTAATAACATTCTATATATATCTAGAGTTAGAGTAAATATAGAAATACTTTACATTCTTAGTATTATTATTAGAATTAATTTAGATAAGAAAGAGTAGCTAAAGCTAGATACTAATAGTATTATATTATAGATATAGAGGTCTAATAGCTAGCTAGTAATAAAACGTAGTATTATAACGTAAGACTTTAAGAAAACAGAACTAGTCTATAAGGTTATAGCTAGTTATGTACTATATATATAGGTTACCTTCTAATCTCTTCTAGAAAAGACAGAAATTCTTAATACTATTAGTAAGTTTGTTGCGTATTAATACAAAGAGAAGAATAAGCTACCTAACTAGCTACTAAAGAAACAAACTACTTAATTAGAGAGGCTAAGTAACGCTAGTACTTGTATAACGCTACTTTAGTAGGCTCTAATACTTCTAGTAATACGCTAGAGTAAAAGAAGGCTAAGATAAGTAATACTAAAGTAGACAAGAGAAGTAAATTATATAGTTTTACTATACTAATATAACTAAGCGCATAACTTAACTAACTAGGCCTTCTAGTATAATAAGCTTAGCTATATATATATCTACACTAAATCTACACTAAATCTATATTAAGATATGTATTATTAGCCTAGTTGTAAGTTAGAACGCTAATTAGAATAGTGTTAGAGCTCTACTATTAATATATACTTTATATATAGAAACTTTATAAAGAGTCTCTAGATACGCTGTTAGAATTACTACGCGCTATTTTCTAGCGTAGCTAATAGCCTTAGATATTTAGTAAAGTTCTTTAGTAGAAGACGTTGTTCTATTAGTACTATATTTAGTTACTATTACTATAATTAATAATAATATTAACTGTCTATAACTAAGTTACGTAGAATTATATAAAACAAATAGCACTATACTTAAGATAAAGATTAAAACTAAGGCTAGGCTTATTTAACACGTTATTTGCTATTACTTACTAATAGAAATTAATTCTAGCTTTAACACTTAGCTAAAAGTTAGTAATAGTAGCTATAATAGCAATATTAGTAACTTTACTAATAAGGCTATAGACTTTAATAAATTAGTTTTACGTATCTATAATAAAGATATAGTCTAAGTTCTATATACTCTTAACTATATAACTAACGTAGATATAGCCTAAAGCTGCTTTACTAAATAAGAGTATAACTACGCCTATAGAATCTTTTAGCTCTCTTAAGTAAGCTAAATATTAGCTAAGTTAATTAGACTACATAATGTTTTAATTAAACTACTAGTCTTACTAGCTAATATTGCTAGTATAATTTATAAAACTACTAGAGAAATAGATAGTAGGCTAGATTACTAATAAGTAGAGTCTAAAATAAACTCTACTAAGTGTAGGCCTTATATAGCTACTAAACGTTTTATATTAGATAGATAACTTAATTATAGTCTTCTATAAGAATTCTATAACTTTAGAGAGATAGCACTATAGTAAGAATAACCTAGTTAGTATATAATATTCTTCTAGTAATTACTAACTAATACTCTATAAGCGTTAACCTAACTTACTAATAGCGCACTAGAAAGCTTTAAATAAGCTTTACCTTATAACTTATATAGTAGAGTCTATAATTCTAGCCTAAGTAAAAGAAGTTAACTATTTATGTAAGAAGACATTACCTTTTAAGCTTACTTCTATTATCTATTATAGTAATATAGTTAACTCTAGTAGTATAATAAATATCTAGAGTATAAGTATAAGAGTCTAGTCTACGTTAATAACTATATAGATATCTCTATATTTTTATACACTAATAGTAGCAATTTAAGAAAGAGGTTAGTAAGTACGTACTTATTATAATATTAAAGTGTATTATAATATAGGTAAAGACGCTACTAGAAGAAGAAGCTAACTTTTAACTATATATAGTTAATAAATTATATAAGTTAAAAGGTTTAGAGAGTAAGTTTATAAGAGCGCTACGCTTATTTATATTATCTAAGAAAGTTATAGCTAGCTATAAACTAGACAAAGAAATATTGCACGTCTAAGACTATTCTACTAAGTTTTTATTTCTTACTAGAATAATATTTACTAAATCTAAGAACTTAGTGTCTCTCTAAGTAATTATATAGATCTAGAGGTAAGCTCTCTAATAGAGATTAAAGCTTAAAGAGAATATCTATAATCTAGATAGAATACGTTTAGATTATATAAAGCTACTAGAATTTAACACTAAGTTAGTAGTTAAGTAAATAATAGTAAAGTCTTCTAAATCTTCTAAAGCTAAGAAGAACTCTTTAGATATTTTTAGGCACCTCTTAAAAGTTATCTTATTATAATATTAATAGAATACGCGCATTCTAGAACTAGCGCTATTTAATATATAACTTATAGAGCTACTACCTATATATAATATTATCTAGAAACTTTAATACTTCTAGTAATAGATTCTAGAATATAATACATAAATAATATTATACGCTATAGAGGTTATTAAGACTAGTGTAAATAGTTAAGTTATAAATATAAAGAAGATAACCTAGAAGTTTAATAAATATTTATAGACTAATTAAGTACTCTATAGCTACTCTTCTCTAAATAGTATTATATATCTATTTAGTAAGTAGAGTAAACTTATATAGTTAAAGATAAGTAAGCTATTTAGTGTAAAGGCTAGCTATAGCTATATATATATAATACAGCTCTTTAAGAATAGCCTAGTTTACTAAACTATTCTTATAATATATATAAAAAACCTAAAGATAATTACTATATATAATATTATATAAGAGATTATAAAGGTAGATAAGTAGATTATAACTAATATAGTAATCTTACTAAAGATAAACTCTAGAATAATTCTATATAGACTTAATAATTACCTTTATAAGAGTATTATTACTACGCATAATAGCTTTACTAATATAACTACGTTTAATATTATTAGTTATAGATTCTCTAGTATAAACGTTGTTTTCTTTTATATAGTACTTACTTAGAAAGAGAAATACGTTATTATTATAAGTTTCTAAAATAAGCTAGATAACTATATAAACTTTGCGCACTAAAAGTAGCTGTATATTATAGTAAGTATATAGAGTCTACTATTAATAGGTATTAATCTACACTACACTAACGCTATTATTAATATTAAACCTACTAGTAATACTACCTAAGTTCTATAAGTAAGGTGCAGAGTTTTAAGAATTAGGTAGAAGTATATATTACACTTTTATACTATAGAAGTAGAAGTACTTATATTTAAGAGAGAAGTAATAGATAAGTTAAAGAAGATAGCTATACTTTGTAAGGCTAAGAAGAAAGCTAGTCTAGAACTTTTTCTAGATAGTAGTAATAAAGAGAGAAGTAATAGAGACTTTAAACTAGATAAGTAGTAGTAGTTCGCGTTTTTTTTTTTAGCCTAACTAGACTATAGTCTAAGTTAAAGGTATACTTTATTCTTTCTATATTAGTAAAGTTACTCTACTTAGTATACGTAGTATTAACTTAGCGCTAGCGTAGCTACTTACTTATAGAGGTACCTAGCTATACTAATATTAGAATACATATATATACTCTCTACTATCTTCTATAATAAAAGTAACTATATAGCTATACTATAGTAGTATAGCACTATCTAGGTTATTAATATATATTGCGTAATCTCTCTATATAGTAATAAGTAATACCTACATCTAACACTAACTAAGACTAGATTCTAGCTAGTATAAAGGGCGTATTATTATACTAAATAAGTAAACTATAGCGCAGCGCGTCTAATATAGTCTAATAGACTATTAGATAATATTAGTAGTACTCTAAGAAAGTTAAAGTTTACCTTAGTCTAATATATTCTTAGGTTAATATTTTTTAACTAAATCTAAAGCGCCTATATTTACTATTTTATTCTTAATACTTCTATATACTTTACTAGTATATAAACTATAATATATTATATTATCTACTTTATAGAAAGCTTACTTTAGATAGCGCTACTATAAGTAAGAGGTAGAGTATATCTTTATAAAATAAAGTATATAACACATTTATATAGAAGTTATATTAAGAAATAGTAGTTTCTATAAACTAATAAGATAGTATAAGATAAGTAGAAGTGCTTTTCTCTAATAATATAAAAGATATAAGTTTATAGGCTAGTAAGCGTATACTTAGTGTAGTATATCTCTATATATTAACTATATATAAGATCTTATCTCTATATATATTATATACTTTTATAGGTAAAGCTACTATAAAATACTCTACTACTATAAGTAAGTAGTAACTTCTCTCTAAGTCTATTTATATATAGTTATAGCTATCTTATAAGCTAAAGTTTATATTAGATTACTATACTTAAGTAATTAGATTAGGTCTCTAGCCTTAAGTAATAGTTTACGTTCTTTCTTTATAACTATACCTATAATACTCTTAAGTACTAGTATATTACTCTTTACCTAGTATTAATTAACTAGCTCTAAGTTCTAATAAAGAATCTTACACACTAACTATAGTAAATGCATATCTAGCTTAACTATAGATTTAATAATATAGTTAATATTTATAGGCTAATACCTAGTATTTAATTTTATAGCTAGAGAAATAATAGTAGTTTTAGTAGATTTAGCTATACGCGTTACTTCTTTTAGGCGCAGATAATAGATATTATATTAGCCTTTAAAAACTAAGACAGCATAGCGTACTACTAAGAATTAACTTTCTTAAATTATAAGAGATTATCTATTTCTATAAGTAATATACTATATAGTCTATTTATTAGACTATATATATATTAGAAAATACTAGAAAAATGTAGATAGATAGTAAAGTTAACTATACTATTACTTTCTCTATATATCTTTCTGTGCATATAGAATGTGCTAGTAAGTATACTATAGTAAATTATAAATTCTAAATCTATTAAGAATAGTTTATTATTCTAGCTAACTAGCTTAGTTAGATCTTATAGCACTCTCTACTAATAGAGAGAATCTAGAATATAGAATTTAATTAAACTTTATATAGGTATAGTATTAGTCTAATTATTTAGAAGATATTCTTATAGCGCTTATAGAGCGTTAATTTTTATCTCTAGAGTACTATAGAGTAAAAATATGCTGCACATAATAACTATTTATCTACTAGATAGGCTTTATTAAAGCGTTAATAGTTAAACTCTATATCTTTATCTTCTAGATCTAAATTAATAGTATTTAGTAAACTATCTACTATAGAGTTCTAAATATTACTAGATAATAACTTATACTTATCTTCTAGCTTAAAGAGTAACTACAGCGTATAGAGTAGAATATCTAGCTTAAGTAGAGACCTAGTAGGTAGTGTAAAGCACTAAGTATTAGTAAAGATAATATTTTCTATCTAGACTACGCTAAATAGTGTAGATAGAATATAGTGTAATAATACAACCTTTACTATAAAGTAAATTACTATAGTTAGGTTAGTTATATCTAAATATCTTTACTATTCTAGATAAGAGGTAATATAGTAGAGTAATGTCTATAGTTAAAGGTAGGCCTCTTCTATATTATTTGCGAGATACTAGAGGTTCTTAAAAACTCTAGACTTTTAGTAGCTTATATTTTCTATAAAGCCTTTTTTTTATATAAAGAGAACGTCTACTACTTCTAAGATTAGCTATTTATAGCGCCTTAGAAGAGCTGTAATAGTGCTATAGGCTAATAACTAATTCTATTACGCTTAATTACAATAGGCTAGAGTAACTAAGTTAGCTAATTCTAATATCTATATTAAGATTAGAAGAATAGAGGTTATAGAGCTACTAAAATAAAGTAATAATCTATAGTAGGTCTTCTTATATACTATTAAGTTGCCTCTTAGCTTAATAGGTATAGCTACTATAATCTATATATATTAACACTATGTTACTATAATTATTAGGCTATATACGTACTTCTAAACAGCTTTCTTAAAGAACGCAAGTAAGATAATATATTACTATTATCTATTATAGCTAGAGAATTACACTCTAATTAGCTTATTTTATAGATATAGCTAGAACTCTAGTTACGTTATAAGCTAATTATAAAGACTTAAATATAAAGCGCATAGATAGATTACTTAGCTTATTATAATATAGTTTAAATAATATTAGAGTTTGTTTATTAATTATGTAGCTTGTATTAACTATAAACTCTTCTCTAGATAGTAGTATATTCTAGTACTACTAGTTAGTCTAAAGCTCTACCTTAGAGAACCTTTAATTAAAAGTCTTATTATATAAACTAAGAAATAGTATAGCGTTTATAGTATTATATAGTAGCCTCTTTATAATAAGTTAGAATAAAGTAAATAATATTAAATATATATAATTCTATCTACTAATAACTAAAATACTTATAATAAGCGTTATGCTAGCGCTTTAAGAGAGGCTAATAAGTTATAATTAGAGTAATAGGTATATTCTTATATTAGAGAGTTCTAAGAATTATAGGTAAAGAGAGTATTAAGCAGCGCTTCTAGTTGTGCGCTTCTTTTAGCAACGTAAGCGCCTTTAAGATATTCTTATACTATATCTTTACTAGTTCTAATAATAATCTATTTAATATATATCTACTCTTATAGATATAGTCTTAAATATCTTATTATTATTTAGCTTTAGCGTATACGCAGCTAGATATTACGTTTATAAGTAAATAAGTATTATAGTTTATTATAACCTATATATTATAATAGACTAATAGAAAAAGAAGAAATAATAAAGAAAGTATTAAGATTAATATTCTCTAATAGCAAAAGTACAAAGAATATAGAGTAATAAGTAACCTATCTCTAATGTATTTAAAACACTACTCTAAGATTATAGTTAAGTTCTATTACTACTATTCTATAGCCTATTATAATAAGTAATATAATAATAGCCTATGTACGTAGCTATTTTAAGTTAATTCTATAATAAAAGTATAGAGATATAATAATATATTATAGGTATAGTAGCTTTAAGTTAGTCTAATATAAACATCTCTAATTAGAGAATGTTAACACTTAATAATAGTCTGTAACTTAAACAAATTAAGAATAGAGTATTAGAATAATACTAGAGTAATACTAATAATAAAAATAGTCTATAACTTAAATAAATTAAGAATAGAGCGTTAGAATAATACTAGAGTAATGCTAATAAAAGAAATAGTTTATAACTTAAATAAATTAAGAATAGAGCGTTAGAATAACGCTAGAGTAATACTAATAATAGAAATAGTCTATAACTTAAACAAATTAAGAATAGAGCGTTAGAATAATACTAGAGTAATACTAACAAAAGAAATAGTCTATAACTTAAACAAATTAAGAATAGAGCGTTAGAATAATACTAGAGTAATACTAATAATAGAAATAGTCTATAACTTAAGTAATTTAAGAATAGAGTATTAGAATAATACTAGAGTAGTGTAGTAGTTAGACTATAAGAAAGTAAGTTAGAATGTTATAAAGGTAGAAAGATGTGTTTCTTACTTATTAGCTAGTGTTGTTGTTATCTAGATAAGGTTTATTATTATTAATAGTAGCTCTTTCTTATCTAGTAGAATATATAACGCGTAGCTCTGTAGTAGCACTAATAATATTAACTATTAATAGATAGATACGTAGATGTTTTTTTTTATATATACCTAAGCTAAAGATAAATTTACAAACTAAAATCTTAAGAATATAAGTTAAAGCTAGATTAAGATGTAACGCTATAACTTTAAATAGTAAGTAGAGTAGGCCTCTAAGCCTAGATAGGTAAGAACGCTCTTTAAGACTAGTATATAGCTTAGACTTAATATTTAGATAGTATTAATATTTTAAAGATACTATTAAGAGACTAGTAGATAGAATTCTTCTTTTTATTAAGAATTATTAGTAGTATAATAATAAAGACTGCGTAAAAAGATATATAGAGTTATAGATCTTGTTATAAAGGTATAATCTTAGGTTATATACTAATATATCTTTAAATAAACTAAGGCTAAAAGTTATACAAGAGGTAGCTAATAGAATTATAACTAAAAGAGGCGTTACTATTAGGTCTTAGACTAAGTACAGAAAACTACTCTCTTTTACTATAATAGTAGATATAGAATAAAATAAAAAGTAAAAGAAAGAGGCTAAGACTAAGAAAGATACTATAAATAAGAGTAGTAGTATAGTAATATATAAGTTATATATAGCTATAATAGTCTAGTAGTTTATAACTATAAGAGACTCTAGCTATTATAATATACTATAAGTAGGTGTTATATAAAAGGCGCTAGATACTACAGCTATTAATAAATCTATTACTAAACTCTAGCTATTATATCTTCTAAGTATTAACTAGGCATATATAATACCTACTATTACTAAACCTAACTACGTAGCTACCTTTCTCTTCTCTGTATTTACCTATAATAATATAATACCTAGTACGCAAAATATAAATATATTTAGAATTAGACTTTAACTCTTTAATTAATTTCTCTTTATATATAATAAACTATAAATAGATAAGAATAAAGAGTACGTAAATAAGAATTATACTAATAACTTCTAGTTAAATAAGAAAATAGCTAGAAATAATATATTAATAATGCGCAAATACGCTAATAAAACACCTAAAGTACCTAAGAATATCTATAGTTAGAACGCTAAGCGCCTTAAAACCTAAAGCGCTAGTAATCTACTACTAATTAGTAGAATACCTAAATAGCTAGAGCAAGTTTCTATAGTTATAAATAAGGCTATACCTACTATAGATATAGAAAGCTCTATTAACTTATCTCTATTAGATATAAAAAGTGTTACTAGAGATATAGATAATAAAGATAAGACATAAGAATCTAATAGAGTTCTACTCTTTTATAGTCTCTAGAGTACTAGTAAGCTTAAAGTTACTATTTAGAGATATATATACTAGTCTATTCTAGAAGATTAAATATTTAAATGTATATATCTAGTCTAGTTAAACTAATACGTAGATAATAGTGCTAAGGTAAGAAGAGTAAGAACTCTAACAGCAGGTATATATAGTCTATATAATTACTTTTAGTATAGGTTTCTAATTATATATAGTATTAATATATCTAATAGTTAAAGAAGTATAATAACTATACTAAGACTAGAATATCTTATATAACTTGCGCTCTCTCTTTATATAGATAAATATTATCTAAGATAGTAAAGAAGGTCTAGCTATAACCTATAGCTATAATCTTAATTATTAGATAAAGATTATTCTTTTTAGTAAGAAAAGCTAGTTTAAAATTAAATAGTATATTAACTTCTATTAGAAAATAGATAGAAAAGATAAAGAGATTTACGTGTGTAGTATAAAGAAATACCTTAAAGTATTTAGTATAAAGAAAGCTATAACTACGCACTATAAGTAGTGTATACTATTAAGAGAGCTATCTTAAGAGCTCTAAAAAGAGTACTTATATAGCTTCTAGAAAGTGTTACGTCTAATAGTATTTTTATTATATATATTAGCTAGTACACGCAGAGTAAGATTATTAGTAGCACGTCTACTAGTATATAGAGTACTAAATATTATAATAATATAAAGAATACAGAATAGTTTTTATAGATTAGAAAATTTTTAAAAAAATTAATATATAGAGTAAAGATTACTCACTATAGTACGTAAAACTACTAATATAAGTATTAGATATAAGTGCTAATACTAAGAAGGTTATAATATAGTATTATTAGAAGAACTATAGTATTAGAGCTATAGTATACAGAACGTGTACTAAGCGCTAGGTAGTATACCTAATATATATATAGTGCGTATACTACGTTATTAATACGTATAGATAGAGGTATCTCTATAGTATCTAACTATAGTAATACGCTATAGAAATAGAAACTCTTAGAACATAACTATAATAATTAGATAATATATTTAGAACTCTATTATACTACTAAAGCTAATATTATATAGATAGCTATAGAATATATATAACGTATAAGTAGATATATAAAATATAGAATACATAAATAGAATAGATAGTTAAATAAGTTAGAGTTAGTCTTATTAGTAGTAGTATAGAAAGCTTTACCTCTTAACCTTTATTAAACTACTCTATATCTAAACTTTTATCTAAAAGCTTTACCTCTTACTCTATATCTTAAAGCTTTACCTCTTAACCTTTATTAAACTAATCTATATCTAACTCTTTACCTAAAAGCTTTACTTTCTAGACTTTATTAAACTACTTTATATATAGACCTTTATCTAAAAGCTTTACCTCTTACTCTATATATTAAAGCTTTATCTATTAACCTTTATTAAACTACTCTATATTTAAACCTTTATCTAAACGCTTTATTCTCTATTTGTTAAGGCTTCTCTACTATCTCTACTTCTAAGGTTCTAAGATTAAGTTTACTTATACTAGCGCTTTAATACTTAGCTCTTAATATACTCTATAGCTACTTACTATTCTACTAATATTATGTCTAAGGTACTTAGTATAACTTACGCGCTCTAAATATATACTTTTCTTATCTTATTAATTCTTTATATATATCTATCTAAGTAACTATCTATATCTAGCGTAATAGTTATGCACTCTTAATACGTATTCTCTTCTAACTACTATACTTTAACCTATTCTTTAAAGTAATAGTAGAAAGCTCTACTATATTATATATAGTTTATATCTAGCGCTATATTATGCATAAACTAGCATAGCTCTTATTACCTCTCTCTTTAGTCTACTATCTACTTTTTTGTTTAGATAGCTTATAGTAGACCTAGTTAATATTATAGCTATAAGATAACTTATACTATAGAAAGATTATATCTAGAGCACTACGCTGTCTAAAAGTATTACCTAGGTAGTTAAACTATATAGTACTTAGAGAATAAATATAGAGTAGGTATTATTCTATATCTACTTACTTATAGATAATTTAGGTTTACTTACTATAGTATATATATTAGCCTCTAGTACTTCTTTAGATAGTACTAGCTAATACTATCTATAGTATGTATTAGTTCTAATAGTATAGTCTTAGTAAGTAGTCTCTCTATACGTAAAGATAGTACGCTATCTAGGTAGTAATTATTAATATACTCTAGTTAGGTAGATAGAATTAAGGTATAAATATTATAGCTAGAGATATATTACTAAGGTAGGTAGAGCGTATAAGATGCTAGAAGAGTAGAGGTAGTAAGATACTATATAGAAGTACTACTACTTCTACTAGGTATAAGGCGCTAGTACTAGTTCTAGAACACTTAAAAGTATACCTATAGCTCTAGTAGCTATTACTCTTCTCTTTTTTTTTTTTTTTTTTTTTTTTTTTTTTTTTTTTTTTTTATTTAGAGTCTTAAGCTTTTACTTGTTAGAGTATATTGCTATTCTGTTATAATCCTGTGTTTTAAGCAATAATATGCTTTACTCTATACTTATAATTAGTAATAAAGTAATTAAAAAAATCTGTTTTTTTAGTGTATAGTAGATAGTGTAATTTAAACTTATGCCCTTAGAACCCTACGTTTCTAATATTAGTACTTTCTAATCTTAAACGCTAACTAGAGCTTTTCTGTATTAAACGCTAACTAGAGCTTTACTAGAGCTAAACGCTAGCTTAACTCTACTATCTTAGTGTAGAAGCTTTGCTAAAGTTTTACTAACTAGAGCTAAACGCTAACTTAGTAACTAGGCGTGCTAGAGCTAACTAATGCGCTGCTATAGAATAGTATCTAAAAAGCCTTGCGCTTGTTAGCTGCGCAGAAGAATACCTATATAGAACCTAGGTGCGACCTTGCGTATATTGCGTCTACCTAGCAGTAACGCGATTTATTGCGTATACGTTAGTTAACTTAGGCAGCGAGATGTTACAGAACCTTAAATAATTATAGAGAAACTATAGAAGCAGAAGACTTTGTAAGCTAACACTGCGCAATATAGCTATAGATAATTCTATAGTTAAGGAGGCACTAGATAGCGCAGTTAAAAGGCTATTTGTATATAATAATTAAAATTCTATAATATATATTTTCCTAGCATACAGCAGCAAAATCTAACACTAGCAGAAACTTGCTATATTAAAATAGCTACTATAATAAATGCGCGCGTCTAGTGCGAGAGAACTAAGAGGCATATAACCTTTGCTAACATCTTAGTAAGTACTATTACTTGTTACGTCTACTAACTAAAAGGTATATATAAGTTACTGTATATTTAGAACGTTCTCTAGGTGTATCTAGGTTACCTTAACTCTAGAAATAACTCTTAGAGTTATGTTATTATTAGTATCTAGAGCCTTAAGCTTCTAAGAGAGTCTACGCAGAACTAGGCTAAGCGTTGTACTCTTTGCGATAAATTAAAGGCCTTGTATTATATAAAGGCTAGACTCGCTGCTAGTCGCGAGCTGTTATAGTAGTAGCAGAATTAGCTTAATAAGTCTGCTACAGCTAGCTTAAATAACGCGCTGTTTAGAGACTTTCTAGACATCTATAATTAAGTCTAGGCTATCTTTCTATAGATATAAGCCCTTCTCTCTATAAGTGTATAAACCTTTCTCTTATCTTCTAGAACAACTCTAGATTAAATTAGTTAACTAATGTAGACGCGCGCGCGCGCGCTCGCGACAAGCAACTTTAACAATATATAGTAGAGAACAATAATAGAGGATTAGAGAAATAGATGCAGCGGGCATTAATATAGAAGAGTAGATTAGCAGAGCGTGTTAGTAAGAAAGAGGAAGAGATAAGTTGTTATTATTATTATTAGTATTTACGTAGTTATGCCTGTATCGCAATAACGCAATTAAATTGTAAACCTAAATGCTAAGTGCTAAGTGCTAAGTAATAAGTAAATGCCACTGCTCTATACACCTAAAACTATAGTAATAAAGCTATAGTAGATTACTCTTCTCTTATAGGTACGTATTAAACACTAATTAATATATACTTATCTTTTCTAGCGTCTTATATACTTATTCTCTTCTACTCTTTACTACTTAGCTATAAATATTCTAGTATAGATATACTTCTTCTTATATTAGATATTACGCTTAGTATATATAGTATACTTTATTATATATTATTTTATATATAAATGTATTATAATATTCTATAAAAGCTATATCTAGATAACTATAATATTATTATATATTTTCTTTTAGTATATACTATACCTAACTTACTCTAGACTACTAAATCTTTCTTAATACTCTATTAAACTAAATATTATAAATACTTACTTAGACGTTTATATCTAAAGAGCTACTAAACGCTTTAGCTACCTACTCTATCTTCTAAGCTACTCTTATCTTCTTATTCTTATTAATAGAATGTATATACTCTTATATATAGGTATATATATATAGTAGGCTATAAGTCTTACACTATACGCTAAGACTTAATTATATATATTAAAGATAATATTAGGCTCTTATAACTATTCTAATAGATCTAAATTACGCTCTAGTAATAGAGCGCTCTATATTCTTATACTACTTCTAGCCTGTAAAGAGGTCTATATCTAGTATATTCTATTATTATAGTCTAACTACGTAGCGTAGTTAGTCTCTAGAGCTTAATAAATAGCTTTTTAAGTTAGAAGTAATACTAATTACGTTCTATGCCTAGTATATTTAATATATATAGTGTTACTAGAAATTCTATATTAAGAGTTAGATACTTAGAGACTAGATTAAATAGAGCGTTATTATATTAGAACTAGAAGGTAATAGTAACTAATATGTTAACGTTAGAATATATAGTTTACGCTCTAGTAGTAGTGTAGAGAATTTCTTCTACTTAGTAAAGTCTTATATAGTGTAAATAAAGAGAGCGTTAAGTAGAGAGCTAAGTAGAAAGTAAGTTATTATTATAGCGTTGCGCTTCTTTACGTAGACTTCTATATAGTTTAAGTCTAGAGTAGTAGCTTAGATTAGTAGAGTAGAGAACTTAAGCTAGAAGTTGCACTTAACGTATCTTCTTACTATGTTTAGTAAGATATAGAGATATACTTATACTAGAAGCTTAATAGATAGTACTAATATATATATAGCGCACTTAATACTATATTAATTAGTCTTTAATAGCTTAACTTAAGGTGTTAAACTTACGTAAACTATATAAAGTGTAAACTACTTTATTTAGCTAACTTAGTGTAGTAGTGTTTATAGCGTATATTATACGTAAGTATTTTACTAGGTAATTAGCACTATAATTTATAAATCTTTAAGATAATATTATAAGCTTAGATCTATATTTAGAGTTAGGTAGTGTAGGTTACTAGATATAGTGCGTAAGGTTATATCTTAGAAGATATAGTAGCTTAATTATATATATACGCTAGAAGCACTAGTCTTAATATAGTAATCTCTATAATATTTCTCTATAACGTTAATTTTCTTATATAGTCTTAGACCTAACTACATAGAAAGCTTAATATAATATAACATAACTATCTACACTATATCTCTCTTTATATAGAATACCTTAAACTCTATAAAGAATACTTTAATATTTACTAATAATAGCTTAGGTTATATAGTAAATAGTAGATATATACTATAGACGCAACTCTTAATATATCTAGGTAAGCTAAAGATAAGGTTAATAAGTTTAATTAGCCTCTACTAACAGAACCTCTTTTATCTCTTCTACTTCTTTCTATCTTTGCTAATATATACGTTATTAAATTATCTAGCGTAGCTAGATTCTTAGCTTATTAGAGATACTATAGTTATTAAGTATACCTTAGTAGTAATACCTATATATTAGACGTTTTGTTAGGCTTATAATAGCTGCGATGTAGTTTTAATATATCTATTCTAAAGCTAATATTTATACTTTATTTAATAATATTACTACTATATAAAATAGTACGCAAAGTATAACTCTTAGATATACTTACTAACTAAATATTTAGTATTTACTATATATACACCTAGAATTTAACTCTTTTTACTCTTTTACACCTAAGTTTAATTCTTTTAACTATCTTATAGCTTAGAATATATATTATTATTAGATATTTACTATAGCTATACTATATTAAAGGCTTTAAATCTAGTTAGCTAAACAGTTTCTTCTGCCTAGCGCCTTCTCTTCTACCTAGCGCCTTTTCTTTAATACCTATAACATTACCTATAATATTATTACTCTACTATATTACTCTATAACTACACTAGTATACCTTAGCTATATAATCTATATATTCTAGGCTATTTTCTATTAAGAGATAGCATAGTATAGTAGCTAGTAATAACTATTAAATATTAATTAACCTCTAAAGTAGAAGGCTAGTAAGAAGATAAATATTAGCTAAGACCTCTGTACGCGTATTCTATTTTTTTACCTTTATTTTTATTATTATTATTATTATTAAAGCTAACTAAGAGCCTAGGTTTAATTCTCTTCTATCTTATCTTCTACACGCTGCTGCCTATAGCTCTAACCTATCTTTTTACTAGCTAGTCTAATATTACCTTACTACTATAATATTATGTCTAGTAATACCTTATAAGCGCAAGGCTAAGGCTAGCGCTAGTTACCTTAGTTACTTACTATACATAATATCTCTGTAAAGATTATAATAGATAGCTACTTAAGTATTCTTACTAGTCTCTATATAGATATAATAATAGAGGTAAGATAATACTTCTAAAGAAGATAAAGACATTAATATAAAGAACGCTATTAGAGAGGTATAGAAAAGTAGTAGTGTTAAGTAACTAGTAATAACGCTAATATTAATAAGAAAAGTAAATATAAAGACTAATAAGAACTGCGCCTACGCCTACGTCTAAGTCTAAGGCTAATAATACTAGCTATAGCTTATAAGTGCAAGGCTAAGGCTGCGCCTAAGTCTAATACTAATAATACTAGCTATACTCTATAAGTGTAAGGCTAAGACTAATAAGAATAGTAGTAACACTAAGGTTACTTCTAAGAAGGCTATAATACTCTACAAGTAAAAGGCTAAGACTAATAAGAATAGTAATAACACTAAAGTTACTTCTAAGATAACTCTAACACTACGTAAGACTATATCTAAGTCTAAGGCTAAAGAGCTATAACTATAGCTAATACACGTCTAAAGCTAAGAAGAAGCGCTTTAATTACTAGTAGAAGTTTAGAGTATTACTACTACTACTACTAATATACGCCTAGAGCTAAGAAGAAGTGCCTTAATTACTAGTAGAAGTTTAGAGTACTACTACTAGCTATACCTTATAAGCGCAAGACTATAGCTGCACTTCTCTCTCTCTAATAGCGTTATAACTAACATACGCCTAGAGCTATAGAGAAGTGCTACTACTATCTAGCTATATTACTATTTACTATCTCTACCTTAACCTTACTATATAGACTCTAGATCTAGCGCCTGCTTCTAGCTACTAGAGAGACTATATAGTTCTACTACCTGCTATTTTAAATAGCGTATGTAGAAGAATAGGTAGTTATAGAAGTAAATATTAGTAGTAGATAGCAAGAATATAGTTACCTTATTAAATAACTATTGTAGAAGTATATATTGCTAGTAATATCTATAGAAAGACTAATGCTCTTAGCTACCTACACGCTATTGTAGTAGTATATATTAATATCTTAAAAGAGTAATAGTAGGCAGAGACGTATATATAAAGATCTACAACATTATATACAAGAGTATAATTATTCTTTATTCTTCTTATTAGCTAATGTACTCTTATACAACTAAATACCTAAGTTATTAAACTTAACTATAATTTAATCTAAACGCTGTTATTATTTCTATAACGTTCTAGAGTTGTATAATATCTGTAATAAGGCGACACAGAGAGTAGAAGCTTACTTAGATTTAGTATGTGGAGGATTGGGAACGATGTCGGTAAATATTGAGCAGATGTTAAGGTCTTGCGACAGTCTTCTATGGTTATCTTTTTCCTGAGGGATAAGAAGATGTGTTATCAAAATGGGTGTATACAGCGAGGTTCATGCATAGGATTAGTAAGGCTCTAGAATAAGTTTGCGGATCTTTCGAAGATGCTCGCGTGGAGGAGGGCATGTGTCTGTATTGTAGCATTGCAAGGTGTTTATAGGAATCTGAGATTGGATGTGTTAGAGATGGTTGGTGTTTGATGGGTTTGTGCTGTGATGTAAGGTGTTGTGTGAAGTGGGTTGTGTGATGTGGGTTGTGTTGGTGGTTTACTCATCGTCGAGTAGTGAGGGCAGTTTGGGCTGCGGGTGACGGAATAGTAGTTGTGGTTTACTCATGATCGTGATCGACGAGCGTGTCTGCCCACGTATCCATGTTGTTCTTTATATCATCGTGACGATGAGGAGGGGGAGGGCGGCTTCGTTTGATTACTGACACATCGATATAGAATGTTGAGTGTTGACGTTGGCATGATTGCTTTCCTGGTCATGAAGTCCTGGTGATTAGAAATGTGATATGTTGAGTGACAGACGTTGTCTCATAACTTTGTCATACTCACGTTCCCTAGCTCACCATCTTTGCATGCATGGTCCTGCTATACTATTTGGCTTCAGCAATATAGACGTGATAAATACCTAGGTATTCTCCCCTGTACGTCTCATGACCATCTCGTACGTAACGCAAGCCCGCGACCTAGCAAGGCCGCTCTCCGGCTGCTTTCTCCTTATCAGCAATTACGGCGAGAATTCCCCTCGCGCAACATGTACTCCTTCGCACGAGTCGAGTCGACTCGGAAGGCCCGCGAACGTATGCGCTGGACGTCATACCCACCAATCAGCCCCTTCCACGAAACCTTCCCAAAACATGAAGTTCCTCTTACACTAGCGTATGTGGACCCCAAAGCTCAGTGGCGACTATGCGCACTCGGTCGTCTCGGAGTCGTTGTCCCGGGCCGTCGCTTTGTCGCTTTCTCACCGACCGGATCGTCGCGCAACGTTCGGGCGACGACCCGCTGCGTGGTTATCAAGAGTCATTCGAGAGTATCGGGCGTCGGTCGGGAAAATGCCAAGAAGACTGAGCTCGCGGACTTTGTCTTCGGATGCGCCGGCGATTGGCTGGGTGCCTTGGTGTTTTGGTGTTTTGAGGGTCCTCGTGACTGGTATGTCTGGATATAGCGCTTGTGTTGACGGACGGGACTGCAAGCACTGCAAGTCGTGCGTGCGTCGCGGATGCTGGAGTCTAGCGTATGTGGAGATGCAGATGGCAGGCTGACGCAGCTCTGCGCCTGCAAGATTTCATTATCGATTCGTACCAGGTGGGCATGAAGGGCTGGTGTTAGCGCAAGTGGGGGAGGTGGTTGTTATCGAGATTGCGAGGAACTTTTGCCCGGGAGAGGGAAACAGGTCCAGGGAAGAATGGAGTGGCTAGCATGATGACTGATGTTGTTCTGTGCTAGTCGTGGTGTTGGAGGACAGGATAGTTGTGATATCACTGCTGGGTTGTAATGTGGTGAACTACTTTTTGTGGGCCCGACGACCCTAGATGGTTTAGTGGACTTCGCATGTAGACATGACATTTAGGTGTGGGTGGGTATACCAACAATTCAAAACTCAATCCAGAATTGTTTGTATGCTGCTTACAGTGGTGGTGGAGCGGAGCGAGCATGCATGTCCAGCGCGCGATCTAGCCCTCGAGTCGAGAATCAAGACCATCGCGTGGGGATAACTGCATCTGGAGTTGTGGACACGATGGATAAGCTCCGAAGGCCCCTTGCCCCTGCAGTTCTCTAACCGAACGACGACTGTACCACGAGGCAGCTCAAGTCTGGCCGAACTGATACGACGTCCAATTACAGTAGTTTCTCGGCGCATCGATGCCAACACATCAATCTGCGTGCAGGTCGGGGAGACTTTGAAGGAGTCAGACCACAAACGGATCGAGCCGACAAAACAATCATGTTCACGTGCCTGTCCGGTGAATCCTGCGAAGACTCTAGTGCCAGCGAGCCTTCGGAGAGCCGCATGCATGTGTCGTTGGAGACTGCAGCGCGCTATCAGTAGCCTGCAGCCACTTGGCATCAAATAGTGTTGATTCGCCAATGCAACGAGACATCTCTCGTTCGGGCTAGGCGCACGCAGCAGACCAATGACGGTGGGATCTGGAGGAACATGCGGACACTCCGCCTCGCACCGGTCGCTAGATGATATGAACACGAAAGTGTATACCGGTGGAGCCTGGACAACTTCAATGCTCGCGTACCATGCACGTTCACGTAGGAGCGACGTCCCGAGGAGTCGCGAGGTCGCGAGGAGTTGACCGAGTGGCGCTCGCGATAACGGTGGCAAGGGGACGCGCAGCATGCAGTTGAGCCATCGCATGCAGTATTGGTTGAGAATTGTCAAGATGATGTTCAGTCAGTAGGTAGAAGATGAGCAACTAAAGTTGCACACTACGCAGGTAAGGTTTGCGGTGCCAAGCGACGTGCCAAGTCCTCCACGACTCCTACCCAAACTCCATCAATTCCTCATGTGCTCAAATTCTAGCGGATGTACATGCTTGCATGCTTGGCTGTTACGTAGTCCCGACTTGATCGACTACCCTGCATATGGACCATATGCATGGCGTTGTCAATCTCGACGTCCGTGGTCGCTGCTCCTCGAAAGGGATCGATCACACTGGCAATACATGCGCTAGCGACTGACAGACATGCTGTATTCTGTTGCATGGCTGTGCGGATATGATTGCAAAGGAACTGGTCTGGCCAGATTTGCTACCTATGGGTGATGCAGCGTGGCAATCTTGAATCCTGCAGCGGAAGGCGGGAGGATGACTGAGCGCTACCAGAGTCTGGCCGCGCACACAACTTGCATGTTACGCAGAAATGGCGAGGCGACGACGAAATTACTGAAAGAATTTCATGTCAGAGATTTGCAACAATCACTATGAATTACAAGATACATCATATTGTTCTAGATTAATGTAACCCTGCTCGCTAGATGGTGAATACCCCAGCCAAGACGTGAGGTAAGATCGCGTGCTCGAGGAAACACTACATGATGATCCCTCCAGCATCGAACATCGAACTGCGGCTGGTCGGGCCTTTTGAAGTCAGACCCGGCGGTATGCTCGTAGAGGTGGGATTTCGCCATCGCCCAAAAGGGACTAGTTCGGGCGGGATTGGTCACTCGAAGCGTGGATTGCGTAGGATTGCGTGACCGCTGGAGGTCACGACCCAACCTTTTGTAAGGCGCGTCAGGGTCGCACTTCCCCACATACACCGTGCGGCCGACGCGACTTCCGGGGCGTCGCGCTTCTTATCTTCCCTATCTATAAAGGTCCCGCTGCCCTCATCTCAACCAGAGTTCGGCCACCAAGTTTCCTGCCTTCACCCACATTCAGAAATTAATTGCTTCTTCCTACAATATCATCGAAGCCTCAAGTCTACAACCACAACCACTGCCACTACAGTATGGCACCCAGTCTCTTGCTAGACCCAGAGTCGCCGCCCTCATCCTATGTCCACACCAGCAAGCAAGCCTTCAGCCAGGACGGCGGTGTCTCACTCAAGGAGGCCCAGGCTCCCGTTGGCGGCGACTTTTCATTCTCTTCTACAGCCATGAACGGTAATGGTAACGGCCATGTCAACGGTAGCGATGGCTTCTCCGGCAACGGGTTCTCAGATGCTCAGCAAGGCGGAAGCGATTTCATTACTGCTCAGACTCTTCGTCAACAATCGGACAGCTATGCGACTCAGGCTCGCACTTCGGGAGACGGAAAGCGTCCCAACATCTTGTACATTATGGCCGATCAGATGGCCGCACCCATGCTAAAGTTCAATGACCCAGAGTCAGTTATCAAGACACCTCATCTTGATGAGCTTGCTAGGACCGGCGTCAACTTCGCGAGCGCTTACTGCAACTCACCTTTGTGTGCACCATCTAGGTTCACCATGTGCAGCGGTCAGTTGCCATCCAAGATCGGAGGATACGACAACGCCTCGATCCTGAGCCCAGAGATCCCGACGTACGCCCACTACCTCCGCCGCGAAGGATACGAGACTGCGCTCGCAGGAAAGATGCACTTCATCGGCCCGGACCAGCTCCATGGCTTCGAGCACCGACTTACTTCCGACATCTACCCTGGCGACCTGGGATGGTCCGTCAACTGGGACAAGCCAGAGGAGCGTCAAGAGTGGTACCACAACATGGCCTCGGTCATGCAAGCCGGACCATGTGTGCGATCCAACCAACTCGACTATGACGAAGATGTCATGCACAAGGTAAGGATATCTCAGTAGTTCAATATACTCCAGCGGTATAAGGAAGTCTTCTAACACATACCTTCAGGCTCAACAGTACCTCTACGACTACGTTCGGTCTGACCCCGAGAGCCGTCGGCCATTCGCCTTGACCATCTCTTTGACCCACCCACACGACCCCTACACCATGATCCAAGAGTACTGGGACCGATACGAGGGCGTCGACATTCCCCTGCCCAAGGTTGAGATCGCCCAAGAGAACCAGGACTCTCACTCTCAGCGCCTGCTCAAGACCATCGACCTGTGGGACAACCCCGTTCCAGACGAGGCCAAGATCCGCGCGCGCCGTGCCTACTTCGCTGCTTGCAGCTTCGTCGACGACCAGGTTGGCAAGCTCGTCCGTCTCCTCAAGAACTGCAGGCTGGACAAGGACACTATTATCGTCTTTTCTGGAGACCACGGCGACATGCTTGGCGAGAGGAGCCTGTGGTACAAGATGAGCTGGTATGAGAACAGCGCGCGAGTACCGATGATTATCAACGGGCCCAATATCGCGCCCAAGAAGGTCAAGGAGTCCGTGTCCACCATGGATCTCTTGCCCACGTTCGTCGACCTCGCTGGAGGACAAGTCGATGATCGTCTGCCACTAGACGGTGTCAGCCTTCACGAGTACCTTGTCTCAGACAAGCCAGGCAAGGACGAGGTGTTCGGCGAGTACATGGGCGAAGGCACCGTTACTCCCACCTACATGATCCGTCGTCATGAGTGGAAGTTCACCTACTCCCTTGCCGACGGACCGCAACTCTACAACCTGGTTGAGGACCCGCAGGAGCTGCATGATCTTGCCACTTCCCCAGAGCCTCACAACCAGAAGATGCTCGCCAAGTTCGAGGCGGAGGCGCGCGAGAAGTGGGACTTCAAGACCATCCACAACGACGTCGTCCGAAGCCAGCGCATGCGCCAGGTTGCTTGCAGTGCACTGAAGATTGGTCGCAAGGAGTCTTGGGACTACCAGCCGCCGGCTAACGACCAGAACCGCTTCATCCGCTCGCACATTCCTCTGGATGAGCTCGAGCGTCGAGCCCGCTTCCCCATCGTGGACTACTTGGGCCGTGAGAAGTCAGCTCAGGCATCCCACCATGGTCTTGCTGGAGCAGCTGGCCAGTGAGGGCACGTTTCCCAAGTACCCACGACCTTTTTCCCTTTCGACAAATTTGTGTTATTACGGATGCCGAGATTCCATGTTTCCAGTCTGTTTCTAGCGATGCTGTTAATGTCCAGTTTTATTAGCGACTCATGGCGTATGACTTTACGACGCACGGTGTGTATTGTCAAGCGTTCTGCAAACAGCATGGTCAGAATGAGTTGCATTTACGGCGTTTTGGGGCATATGAGGGACGGGCGTTATAGCGATGATGATCTTGAACAGGCGATACATGGTCGACGGCGGGTGAGCTGGCTGTCTATAGCACAGTACAACAATAAAACTGAAAACGTAACCTCGGTGCAGTATGAATTGACGTCGGCGTTGATCATGTGTGAAAGAATGGAGGGTGGTGCGGTGAAGCTGTGTGACTCTGGTGCAAAGCGGCGGGGACAAGGAGGGGTGTAATGGTGAGTACCACGATTGGGGGACTGCGATAAGCCAAGTTTCAAGCTACACGTGAGGTGGCGTTTGCCTCCACAAGCCGAACGACCGACAGCGGAAGGTGCCAGTTACGTCTGCGACTCAGTACCACCAACCTTGATTGTAGCTATATCCACCGTGTCTGTTCTACCTCAACCTCCCACTCCGCTTCAACTACCTCGAGCTCCGTCCAACATCTACGCACAACCATGTCTACTGCAGCCCGCCGCCGTTTGATGCGCGACTTCAAGGTACGCCACTAGAGCAGCACCGGCAAGCTCTGGATGTTTGCGCATTTGAACAGAGAACACCGTACTGACAAAGACAGCGCATGCAAACTGATCCTCCTGCCGGCGTCTCTGCGTCTCCAGTTGCGGATAATGTCATGACCTGGTACGGCTCACCGCATTCCCCCGCACGCGACACCGAGCCTCGCAGTCACTCTCGACTTTCGGAGACACAGCAGCGGCAATAACGCATGTCTGAGCTTGACTGCTGACACATGGACAGGAACGCAGTTATTATCGGCCCAGCAGACACACCGTTCGAAGATGGGACCTTCCGTCTTATAATGCATTTCGAGGAGGCATACCCAAACAAGCCGCCGGGCGTCAAGTTTATTAGCCAGATGTTCCATCCCAACGTATACGGGACCGGCGAGCTGTGTCTGGACATTCTGCAAAACCGGTGGTCGCCCACGTACGACGTGGCAGCCATCCTGACCAGTATTCAGAGGTACGTCAGAGTAGAGCTAGATGGGCTACAGCGCGACACATGCTAACAGGGTCCAGTCTGTTGAACGACCCGAATACCTCGTCTCCCGCCAATGTCGAAGCATCGAACCTGTACAAAGAGAACCGCAAGGAGTACACCAAGCGCGTGCGCGAGACGGTGGAGAAGAGCTGGGAGGACTGAGGGGCGACTGGGGTACGAATATCACGACACGACGGCATGGGATGGAGTTACAAGGGACAGGGACAAGGTCATGTTTGTTACTGGCAGCCAGGGGCGTTTTGTTTGAGGCTCTGCGGCGTGGAGTTTGGTTCACTATGGTTCTATGTTCGTGGCGTAGCCAATATACGTCCGTTTTCGTTGGCATCGCTGATCATGTAGAGAAGCGTGATTGTCTTTGTCGCTCCACTAATGCAGGGATCCTGGTTAGTTGTCTTGGGCACAATGTAGCGGTATCTTGCTGCAACTGCTACAATGCCATGAAGCAATGCAAGTAGGCGGGACAAAGAGGTCGCCATAAAGGAAGATGCGCAGAGCATGCTTTGACCAGGCAGGTTGCGTCACGGCCGTTGGCGGCGGGGAGGAGGAAGGCGCGCTATGGGCATGCAGACCCTGGGCGTATCAACACAAGCCCCAGCCCGCACCTCGACAATCGGCCGGCATCAACATCGCTCGTCTCCCTCACCGCGCGCGCCCCCGTGCTGTTGTCCCCTCACTTTCCTCTGGCGCGAGCAGCGAAGGAGTCCCCGGCGAGCCCCCAGACGGATCCGTGGCCGTTTCAGCAGTTCCCCTTAACCATAGTCATAGCGGGGCCTGTAATTACCCACCTCCCACGCGCCGAGACACAGCGAGACGTGACGGTGCCACAACAGGACCTCCCCGCGGGCCTGCAGCAACACCTGCCCCGAAGCGCGAGCGAAGCAAACAGAGCGAGGCCTCTGGGCCGCACCGCCTGAACAGCAGCAATCATGTCGTGAGTAGCTCAAACATGGCGGCGAAGAGGGGCGGCATGGCTAACAAAACGGGCGACAGGGGCTCCAATACTATCAAAGGTGCGCCGCCATACACGGGACACAGAGACGCATGGCATACGGGTTACTGACGATACGACTGCAGTGGTGGCGCGGTTCCGCCCGCAGAACAAGGTCGAGATAGCCAGCGGCGGAGAGCCCATAGTCGAATTCAAATCCGACGACACATGTACGATCCAGGTACGGCATGCCAGCTCGAGGGATGCAAAACTGAGCCACTAATGCTGTGTGTTAGTCGAAAGAGGCCTCCGGGGCCTTTACCTTCGATCGCGTTTTCGACATGAACTCCCGCCAGGCCGACGTCTTCGACTACTCCATCCGCCCCACCGTCGACGATATCTTGAATGGATACAACGGAACAGTCTTCGCCTACGGGCAGACAGGAGCCGGGAAGTCGTACACCATGATGGGTAGCGATATGGACGACGAGGTCGGCAAGGGAGTCATCCCGCGTATCATCCAGCAAATCTTCGCAAGCATTCTGGCATCGCCGAGCAACATTGAATACACCGTCCGCGTCAGTTACATGGAGATTTACATGGAGCGCATCCGCGATCTTTTGGTTCCCCAAAACGACAATCTGCCGGTGCACGAAGAGAAGAACAGGGGAGTCTACGTCAAGGGTCTGCTGGAAGTATACGTTTCGAGCGAGGAAGAAGTCTACGAGGTCCTCCGAAGAGGTGGATCTGCACGAGCGGTGTCAGCTACCAACATGAACGCCGAATCCTCGCGATCGCATTCCATCTTTGTCGTAACGGTGAACCAGAAGAACGTCGAGACCGGATCATTGAAAAGCGGACAGCTCTTCTTGGTCGATTTGGCTGGTTCTGAGAAGGTTGGCAAGACCGGAGCGAGTGGACAGACGCTGGAGGAAGCAAAGAAGATCAACAAGAGTTTGAGTGCCTTGGGCATGGTCATCAACTGCTTGACCGACAGCAAGACGCAACATATCCCCTACCGAGACTCGAAGCTCACACGTATTCTCCAAGAATCGCTCGGTGGTAACTCCCGGACGACCCTAATCATCAACTGTTCGCCAAGTAGTTACAACGATGCCGAAACGCTGGGCACACTTCGATTCGGTATGCGCGCAAAGACTATCAAGAACAAGGCCAAGGTCAACGCCGAACTCAGTCCGGCTGAGCTCAAAGCCATGCTCAAGAAGGTACAAGGACAAGTCACGTCATACGAGACATATATCGGTTCGCTTGAGGGCGAAGTCTCGCTTTGGCGTGGAGGTGAAGCCGTCCCCAAGGAGAAATGGATTCCGCCTCTAGAGACAAGTCCGTCTTCCGGAAGGAAGCCAGCGACAACACCCCGTCCAGGAACGCCATCGAGACTGGAAGGTGTGAGAAACTCGGAAACGCCACGACCTGATTCGCGAATGGACCTGGAACGCGCAGGTACACCGAGCATACCACTAGATAAGGACGAGAAGGACGACTTTCTGCGAAGAGAGAACGAACTCCAGGACCAGGTTGCCGAAAAGGAATCGCAGCTTGCCAAGGCTGAGGACCAACTCAAGTCTGCCAAAGAGGAGCTCCAATACTACAAAGACCGAGACGCGAAGACGAACAAGGATAATGAGCGAATCACCATGGAGCTCAACGAAATGCGCATGCAGGTTGAGAAGATCCAGTTTGAGAGCAAGGAGGCGCAAATCACCATGGACGGACTGAAGGAAGCCAACTCGGAGCTGACCACCGAGCTGGACGACGTCAAGCAACAGCTCCTGGACGCAAAAATGAACGCCAAGGAGACTTCCGCCGCTATGGACGAGAAGAAGAGGAAGAAGGCCGAGGCAATGGCACAAATGATGGCCGGCTTCGATCTCGGCGGCGAGGTGTTCAGTGACAACGAACGCACGATACGGAAGATCATTGAGGAGCTAGACCAGCTCCACGACATGAGCGCGGCTGGCGAGGCGATTGCTCCGGATGCGATCAAGGGCCTGCGGGAGAAGATTGTCGAAACACAGGGCATTGTACGACAGGCCGAGCTCTCCCTTACTGCCCGCAGTGAGGAGGACAACACATATGCCAAGCGCCGCGAAGCACTGGAGGCACGCTGCGAGACCTTGCAGACGCAGTATGAGGAACTCCTCGAAGGCAACCTTTCAGAGCAAGACAAGGAGGAGCTCAAGGCACGCCTTGCCGACGCCTACTCTGCCCGACAAGAAGGCAACCTCGAACTTGTCGAAAGTCTCAAACAAGACACTGCACGTATGCTGGAAGAGAACCAGAAGCTCAAGGCCGAGAACGAAAGCCTGCAACAGCGCATTAAGAGTGGCGCCATTGCCAACGGTGTCGCAAACGGCATCAACGGCAAGACTGTGCAACAGCAGATTGCCGAGTTTGACAACATGAAGAAGAGCCTCATGCGCGATCTCCAGAACCGCTGTGAAAGAGTGAGCAGACTGAGCTTCTCAAACGAAGACGCATTGCTAATAAGCCACAGGTTGTCGAGCTTGAGATTTCGCTAGACGAGACACGCGAGCAGTATAACAACGTGCTCCGTACCTCCAACAACCGCGCTCAGCAGAAGAAGATGATGTTCCTCGAGCGCAACCTCGAGCAACTCACCGTCGTCCAGCGCCAGCTCGTCGAGCAAAACAGCTCCCTGAAGAAGGAAGTCGCCATCGCCGAGCGCAAACTCATGGCCCGCAATGAGCGGATACAGTCGCTAGAAAGCTTGTTGCAAGACTCCCAGGAGAAGCTCACAGCTGCGAATCACCGGTAAGTACTTTTCCCCTCCCTCCTCCTCCTCCTCACAAACCACTCAGCATACTAACTACTATTCTTCCTTGCCAGCTTCGAAGCCCAACTCACAGCCGTCAAAGAGCGCCTCGAGTCGGCCAAAGCAGGCTCCACCCGCGGTCTCGGTTCCCCCGCTGGCGGCGCAAGTTACGCTGGCTTCGGCGGCGTCGGGTCCCGCATCGCCAAACCGCTTCGTGGCGGCGGTGGTGGGCCCGTCGCGGACGGCCCTGTCCTCCCTGTCATTGGCAATCTGCAGAAGCAGGACGGTGATGGAGGGGATGCGAATAAGGGGAAGCGGACGAGCTGGTTCTTTAATCAGCGGTAGTGGGGGTGGGAGTGGTGAGGAAAGGGTGGAGAGGGTGGAGTATGAGTACGAGATGGATTTGGGTGGGTATCATTGAATGGATGGGATGGTATAAGGGTGTTTTGGGCGTCGCGCTTTGTGGAGGACGGTAAGTGTGCATGGCACGATCAATGAGGAAAGGGATGGATGGATGGAATGAGATGAGACAAGATGCATGCCGAACAGAATCATGCAAATGCGCAACCAAACTTGGTTCTCTAGGAATGGGTGGGTGTCACGTTTTGGCTTTTCTCTATCGCTTGCTTTGCGTACTACTGTTGGAGTAGAAACCCACTTTATACCATAGATTCATTATCTTTGAATACCTTGCATGAGGATGTTTGTCTACGCCCATTCGTTCCGTGCTCTGTCGTTGTATGATGTGATGATTCAGTGGTGCAAAGTCTTGATCTGTGTGTGTGTGTGTGTATGTGTAGTTCGATTGTATTGTGCTGTAAATGGAGCTAACCATGAAGGAAAGGATCCGTAGGTGGACCAAAGTATTCTGAAAGTAGACACATGACGATATCTCAGATCCGTACTGCCACCCGGTTCGTCTGGTACTTCCTTGTGCTGGGGAGGAGGAGCGTGCAGATTATTGCTATGCTGCCGAAGGCGATACTCGTAAACTAGATGCCCATCAACGTTAGCTCTGTGGTATCTTAGCAGTCAGCGGGAAGAAGTCCAACTTACCCAAACATACTTCAAACTCTCACTATACGCCCACCTCGTCCCAATCGTCGCACTCTCAATAACCTGCGGCGTAACACCCGGAATACCCGCCTCCGCCAACTTCTCCGGCTCCGTAAGAAACAAGCCCACGAAAGCCTCCACACTCTCCAGCGGCAACCCAGCTTGCACCGCATACATTGCCGTGTACTTGGGTAGATTGTTCGTCAGTTTCCCAGCAAAAATGTTGTAGTAAATAGAATACCCGATACTGCCGCCAACCGTGCGAATCGACAGCGACAACGCCGCAGCCGTCGTGATAAGCGCATCCGGACAAACGAGCATCGCAACCGTCGCAGCGGGGACAAGAACGCCGCCTACACCGAAGCCAGCCATGGATCCTAGAAAAAGAACGAGGCGTTCGTTGTCTGGCGTCATAACCGCCAGCGCCCCAGCAAAACTTGTCATAATCCCCACAGCCAGCAGCAACACCTCCCTCGTATGCCCCGGAAACGCACTCAGTGCCGCATTAAAAAAGATTGCCCCCACCGCCGTCGTAAGCGCGGGTCCCAAGCCCCTCAGTCCAATAGACACAGGATCGGGTGTGTAAACACTACTGAACGTAACGGGAAAGAAGTTAAGTATGCTGAAGAAATTCATTCCGGCGCTAAACGCAACGACATACGCCAGCCCCACTATCCTTTGCCCAGAGAATAGGGCAGAGGGGACCATGGGGTGTGCTGCGTATTTTGATTCCCAGAGGACCCAGAGGGCGATTAGGACAAGGCCGATGAGCATGGTACATAGGACGTATGCGGAGGTCCAGGGGTGGGTGTAGCCGCCTGATTGGAGGGCGACGAGGAAGAGGGTTAGGCCTGTTATGGAGAGTACACCACCCACATAGTCTATTCTTTGCAAGATCGCTTTTCGGGAGTAGGAAGGGTCGTTGTTGGTGTGGCGCTGGGGGAAGTAGGTTAGGGCGAGGCCGATGCCGACGATTGCGTTGAAGATTAGGGCGACCCAGGGGCCCCAGCGCCAACCTGGCCCACTGGTGGAGTGGGACCAGAGTTCTACGTAGAGGAGGTAGGGGCAGAAGGGGAGGACGAAGGCGGTTACGAGGGCGAGGGAGTAGCCGCGGTGTTTTATGGGGACGACTTCTGCGAGGCTGGGGTGGGGTGTTTGTTAGTAGGGATTGATATAACTAGCGGTCGTGGCAACTGAACCAGTGGATGAAGAAACTAGAACAGAAGACAACAGACGAAAGGGAAGAAAGAACACAACATACCCAGCAAGACCAGTCAACTCCCCCGTCGCAGCCCCCGCCCCCGAAATCGCCATGCCAGCCAACAGCTGTCCGAAATTCTGTCCACTGCCCATCAACGCACACCCGAGGCAGATGCAAAAGGAGCCAAAGAGTGCGATGTAGCGTTTCCCGAAGAGGTCTTGCAGGTAGCCTGCATAGGGGCATACGGCGGCGATGGCGAGGATGTTGGCGGTGGGCAGCCAGGCTGAGCCGCGGTCGAGATTGAGATCGGCTTCGATGAAGGAGAGGGAGGCGCCGGCGAAGTAGAGGATTACTTGGGAGCCTGAGGTGGGGTAGTTAGTTCGGGTTGGGGATGGGATGGGATGAGGAGGGGTGGTTGTACCAGTGTATAGGGCGGCGAGGAAGATGGCAGCGAAGATGCTGCGCACACTCCATTCTACCTTGCCGTCTGAGTCGTCTCCTTTGAGCGCGTGGGCATTGTTCATATCCACGATTTGGTCTGTTTGGTCATGCTGTGATTCCAGCGACAAGTCTGTACCATGATGCGGGTTTGCATGTTCGATGTGATGACTGACTTGTTGCTTCTCCTTTTCGTAGTCGGGTTGGATGGTATCTGAAGCCATGATATAGCGAGCTGAGTAAAAGAATTCTGTTGATTCAGTACTGCGACTTTGAAAGGAGGAGACAAGGTGCTTGCAACTGTCTACCCCCAGTAACGGGATAATAACTATCCTATATCTCCAATCCCTCCCACATCCCGATACCAAACGCACCCCACATTCCTGAAAACGTCTTCCTATCAGTTCACCTTGGCCTCTCAAAGATGCAGTCAACTTCATGTAGCGATCCAGTAGGCGCGTACCAAGCCCACATTCGACCCACTCGTACAGTTTCCAGCGACTAGTATAAGCGAAACCTGGGGTAGTTGCAGCTACTGAGTGCGGGGAATTGACGAACGTTTCAGCAATGTGACGATCTGGGCCCATTTTGGATCGAAAGTGGCGCATGGTTAGACTGACTCGATTGTAGCGACATCGTGAGGAAGAGGCCTTTGTGGCTAGCATCTTGCCGGGAAAAGGTTCCATGTACCCCGCAGTGTGGGAATCGGGCCCTATGGACTTGGCGAGCGGCTCAGCTACGAGCTTTTTGTTTTTGGTGGCGGGCCTGGATAGATCGGATTTGGTGTGCAGGTTGCGTTGTGGTAAAGATGGCGTACATAGGGTAATGTGACCCCGGCGGGGTTCTGAGTAGCCTATATGCGGTTCACAAGCCTATTTTATCCACCAGACGAAGTATTCATTGGACGACTATACTGTTCAGTCAGACAGAATGGGCCTTCTGATGAATGCTGCCGCAGTCACGTTGCAAACAAAGATGAAAACAAGTACTGGGTGTAGCTCGATTGAAACCATTTGAATTCGCGATTCCGGTGGTGCGGGTCGGACAGTTCGCATGAATGCATCCGACAGCATACGTCTATGTGGAGGGCCCTGCTTTTTGTTGAGCGCTGGTCCGGCGATGTAGTTGCACGGGCTTGCTCTCCAGGTGATTTTCGTACATTTTGTGCAATACGGATGCCGGATGAGAAAGATCATCTCTGTCCGGACATACCTCTGCACCTCACTTCTTGTCCTTCGATCCAGCATCATCCGCGATCAAGGCTTCAACATCTCGCTCCATGAGCCAGCTGCGGACACTCTTCATGACCTTTTCAAGCGTCTGGCCACCACCCATCACATCATCTAAATCATGCACGGTAGTTCCACTCCTATGGTCGGTGACCCGCTGCTGACCCCAGTTGTAAGTCCGCACCTTGTCACCGCGGCCCATCTTCGCCACGCCAATAACGCTTCGTCGCATGTTGGCCATCTCCTCTTCGCGTTTCTCGCGTCTTGACTGGGCAATACGCGAGCGCAGAAGCGCCCAAGCCTTCTCTTTGTTCTTGTGCTGGGATCTAGAATCTTGCATCGCGACGACCGTGTTTGTGGGAATATGCGTTAGCCGAACTGCTGACTCGGTCTTGTTGACGTGCTGGCCACCGGCACCGCTTGCCCTCATGACTTCTAGTTTGACCTCTTTCACGTCGATGTAGTAGTCGCTTTCAGGGTCTTCGAAGTCCTGCTCTTCTGCAGAGTTCTCTTGTACACTAGGTAGCACGTGTACGGACGCCGCGCTCGTGTGTGTGCGTCCTTTGGCCTCAGTAGCGGGCACGCGCTGCACCCTGTGCACGCCTGCTTCGCATCGGAAGACGCCATATGCGCCATCGTTCTCCACCTCGATGATGGCTTCTGATAGCGGTACACCCGCTTCAGTTGTGCCGTTTATGTTCTCATACTTGAGAAGATTTGTGCGAAAGCCATTGCGGTTGCAGAAGGCTGAGTACATGCGGAAGAGGTCCCCCGCAAATATAGCTGCCTCTGATCCGCCTGCGCCAGGCCGTATTTCCAGAAGACATGGTAGGTGTGCAAATGGGTGTACCGGCACCAGAGAGGTGATGAGGTTCTGTGAAGCATTGGCGAGCTGTGTTCGGGTTTCTCCAAGGTCGTCGGAAGCGAGTGATCGTAGTTCGGGATCGGTCGAGGAGTCGTGTATCATCGAGGTGAGCTCTGTCACAGACTTAGTCCATATCAGCTACTGAAGCGCTCCTGCTGGTTGCGATATCCTGCTTACCTCGTTGGCCTTATCCCACTCACCCAACGCATTCACGATCGAGCTGTATTCGCCGAGCTTCTTCGCCGCACGTGTGTCAAAGCCATTCGAAAGCTTCTCTGTCAGTTCCTTGTGCTCGGAAACAATTGCGCGGGCTCTTGTAAGGAGGGCTGGGGGTATAGACTCGGATGTCGCAGCTATGCAATATTAGCGACTGGGCCAAACTGGACAGGTTCAGGACATACCACTACTCTGCAGCCGAATACTGCGATTTATCAATGGACGAGCAATGCGCGACAGGCAATTGCGGCATATCCATGACGTTGTGAGCATCGTCGAGTTGCCTCAAGCTCCAATCTGTGAATTTCTCCATGTCCAATGCGCGTTCCGATCGGTTCGGAACGTGTGCACGTGATGATAACCCTCACCCCGGCAGATTAAAGCGGACTACACCGCCTTACCACCTTCCTGTTGTGGAGAGGTCATGGAGATAGGCGGGGACGCTGCGATATGTCCCGAGGGATTATCGAGCGAAATCGGCTCATTGAACGGCATCAACCATCTCCGGGGATAACCGTTGGAGACTACTTAGGTACCTAGGTATACCATCGCAGCTTGCCCGTACCCCACTCATAGCTCCAAGCTTCACAGTTCAAGTCCCCATGCCTACCCCACGACGAAGCAAGAGGTCCAAAGCCCAACAAGAGCCTGAGCAAGAACGACCCGCCAAAGTCGCCAAAGTCGCCATGGATAACAATACAACTTCGAATACTCGCAATGTCTACCCACACCCCGAGCCTCAATTCGTCCATTTCCCCAGCCGCCGTTCAGTTGTACACAGTACCAAAGGTATCGTGTCATGTACGCAACCACTTGCAGCCGCTGCTGGAATTGAGATCCTGAGGAAAGGTGGTAACGCGGCAGTATGACGTAATCCATCACCACTTCCATCACATACTAACGCTGCAAAGGATGCTGCTGTGGCCGTTGCGGCAGCCATCAATGTCACAGAGCCGGGCTCAACGGGCATCGGCGGTGATATGTTCTGTCTGTACTACGATGCGAAGACGAAGAAGGTATCTGCCATGAACGGTTCCGGCCGGAGTGGCGCGAATGTCACTCTCGACAAGGTCAGGAAAGACCTCAACATCGCAGAAGGCCAGAGCGGCCAGATTCCCATGGACCATGTACATGCCGCGACAGTGCCTGGCGCAGCAGCGGGATGGGTCGACTGTGTTGAGCGATTTGGTAGTGGAAAGGTCAGCATGGAGGACGTGCTCGCGCCCGCCATCGATCTCGCGGAGAACGGTTTCCCAGTCTCCGAGTTATCAGCAACATTCGTAAGTTTTGCAACGCTTCATGAACAGGTGACATTCTGACATTTTGCAGTGGGCAGCGAGCGAAAAGGACCTCTTGAAAGCATCGCCCAACGGGCGCGAGATGCTCAAGGATGGCAGAGCGCCCAAAGCTGGAGAAATCATGAAGAACCCCACCATGGGCAACACCTTCAAACTGCTGGCCAAGCACGGAAAGAAAGGATTCTACGAGGGCGAAGTAGCCGAGCAGCTCGTAAAAGTAGTGCAAGATCTCGGTGGCTATCTCACTCTAGGCGATCTCAAACACCACGCGGAGACCGGGACGGAACCAGTCGACCCCATCTCGCTGAAGTACACAGGCCAAGGTGTTGGAGAGCGACCAGACGGCGGTATCGAGCTATGGGAACATCCACCAAACGGCCAAGGAATCGTCGCATTGATGGCCCTCGGCATCATCCAGGAACTTGAGAAGCAGAAGAAGATTCCAAAGTGGAGCCTCAACGACCACAACAGCACGCAATATCTTCACACCGTCATCGAAGCATTGCGCATCGCCTTCTGTGATGCCCATTGGTTCGTCACAGACCCGAACGTCGTCAAAGTGCCATCTGCCGAGCTTATCTCGGAAGAGTATCTTGCTGAGCGAGCGAAACTATTCGACCAAAAGAAGGCCATCTCAGCGCCTGTCCATGGTTCTCCAGCGCATCTGCAAAGCGACACTGTCTACTTCTGCTGTTCTGACCCCGAAGGAAACGCCATCTCCTTCATTAACAGTAACTATGGCGGATTTGGTACTGCCATCATTCCCAAAGGCTGCGGTTTCACACTGCAAAACCGAGGTGCAAACTTCAGTCTCGACAAAGACCACCCGAATGTTCTGGCCCCGAGAAAGCGACCATACCACACTATCATCCCTGGCCTGACAACATACATCAACGATGGTAGTCTGCACTCCGTGTACGGCGTCATGGGTGGTTTCATGCAACCTCAGGGTCATGTACAGGTGCTCCTCAACCAAGAAGTCTTCAAACTCAACCCGCAAGCTGCGCTAGATTCACCACGCTTCTGCATCGGAGCCGGAATGCCTAGCGCTGACGGCAAGATGACTGACGCGACGATTTACTTGGAAGAGGGTATCGACCAAAAGGTCGTAGAAGAGCTGCGAGCACTTGGCCATAATGTCAAGCAACTGGACGGCTACGGACGCGGTATGTTTGGTCGGGGCCAGATCATCCGGCGACACGTAGACGACGGTGTGCAGGTCTGGAGTGGAGGTAGTGATCTGCGAGGTGACGGTGCGGCGATGCCATTGTAGGCGGCCACGGCCACCTGAAGATCACGATTGTAAATGAGCAAGCAATCCAATGTCACAACATCTTCAATTCAACTGACTCGCGTCCTGTAAGCAGCAGCCATTCATATCGCAAGTTGAGAAAGTAGTCCACAGCTGAGAACAAAGAAAAGCCATGCCAACATCAACCACCCTGCCAATCTCGATCAACACAAGAACCCCCAAACCCAGCAATAAATACCGAAACTCCAACCCAGACCGCCACATGATCCGCAACGTTTCGCACGTGTATTGTGAAAGACATCCCGCAGCCTGGCGTGCTTAGGGTGAACGATCGACGGCCCGCCCTTGCTGTTTCACATGTTGCATGCAAGAATGTGGCAGAACTGTGCGCCATGTGGTCTGCCTTTACCGCATGCGGAAGAAACAGACGAAGCAGATCCCTTCGACAGGCGAATTAAAATGCGCTTGAGATAAAAATACACGTCAGTTCGCAGTTGAGAGAAGCCATGATCCAGTATGTCGGTGTGAAAGGACATGTTGTGTATCGTACACGCACGCGTTCATTTCCAAACCAGCGGGTCAAAACGAAGATCGGAGATATTAATATGTTGGTATCGAGATTGATTCGATGGCGAGACGTGGTCCTTGCGCAGATGTAGTTGGCATTTAACATGTGGGTTGGGTATGTGGCATGGTGGTTCGTACAACATGAATGATTTCCTCTCTTTACCGCACGTTATCTTCTCCATGCCCCCAACTACGCACCAAACCAGTCTTACTGTCCCAAGTATGACGCCTCGACCAACCATGGCTCCTCGCCGCCCTTCTATCCGGTGCGATGCGATATCCTTCATAAACTCCCGCCCAAGCTTGAGCGAAAGCCGCATACGCTCAAGTGAAGACCGGATACGCACGAGTGAAAGCTATACACGGACGAGTGAAAGCCATAAACGCTTTAGCGAAAGCCATCTTCGTCCCAGCAACGCCAACCACGCCTCTACCGAGTCGTCGACAACTCATTCAACCCCTCGGCCTGTCGCCTGCTTGAGATCCTCGTACACAGATTACATCAGACGCGACGATTCCGCCAGTGAAAAAGCAGAACCAGAGTACACAGTCACTCCCTACACCGACGACTCCTATCGAGTTAATCATAAATCAGGTCTAGCATGCGGAATCACAAGAGGCTTTCGGGTCTTGTCCCGGGGTTGCGCAAGGTTACGGGGCACTTGGATACGCGCGCGAGGTCGCGGTCGCGGTCGAGGACACATGGGTAGACGGCTAAGAAATAAGAGAGATGTTGTTGTGTGTGTAGAAGAAGTGCAGGAGGATGAGGGGAAAGATGTGGTAAGCGAGGAGGAGAATAGACTGGATGAGAAGGAGTTGGAAAGGGGATGTTTTGTGTATAAATAAACAAACTGGTATCTTTCTCGCTAGTCAAGATAAGGGAACAAATATAAACATCTAAAGAGATGTGCAGAAATGTTTCCGCATAGCATAACGCTCAACCAAAAAAAAAAACATCCTATACCTTCACATCCTCACTTCCCCCTCTTACTCATCCTCCACATCCTTCTCCCCATCCGTACGTTGCTTCTCTCTTCTCCCCATCTTGAATAACCTCCCCCATCTCGACTCATGCCCACCCGTATCACCCGTCTCCCTACTCCAAAGACTACTCGCCCTCCTCCTCCCCTCTACACTAATTTTCCTCCCTCCTTCCGACCTCGAACTCGAATGTCTTCTACGTTCTGTTTTCGACGCGGCGTAATGGTCGGCGGGGCTGGATGTGAGGACGAGGTTTCTGTTGGAGTCGGTTGAGGAGGAAGAAGAGAGGATATTGGCCCAGGTGTGCGCTATGGAGGAACGGCGGTCTGGGGCGGTGTTAGTGCGGTTGAAGAGGTGAGGGAGGACAGGACGTACGCATGTTTCCCGCTCCACCGCGGCCGTACGGGATACACGGGTCTTTTGTTGAGTGTGGTGACATCGTGGGATGTTGTGTGTGGACCAGAACCGTGTTGTTGAAGACGAGGCCTGAGGCTAGTATGTCGTAATGCTGTTGCAGGTATGTATGAGGTTGTGTTCCGTACTATGTTCGACTCTGAACTTCGTCGTATATATCGTAAGAAGCGCAAAAATGAAGAACCATTCTAGAAGACGCAAGCTTCCCCATATAACCTCCCAACCCCATCCCATCCGCCGCAGATCACCCACCCATCACCCTACGTAACCCACAATTTCTTCTCCGAAGATCACCCAAGCTCGCCCACACTTCTCTAGACCCCGGATTCACCCGTGGCCCAACTAGGTAATTCAACCATCACCCACCCACTCAGATCCCGTCTTGCTATCTGCCGCGGCTCCTCTTATACAAGCTTTAGGGGGCAGGCTTAGCTTCTTGGCTTCCATAGGTGAGCGAGTGAAGGGACGTCAAAGAGGGCACCACTAGCGCGCGAGAAGCTTATCTGAAGAAAATGGAGCTTGGCATGGGTCGCCGATTCCGGGGTTGACAGGTTCTGTCGCGTGATCGGTGCATTTTGAACCGGGGGAAGACTCTAGTAAATCGTGTCTAGGCGAATAGTGTGCGAGACCTTTACTACCTGCCTACTAACGTACACATCTAAGTCCCTCGCGATAAGACTTTAAGTTCGAGCGCAAAGCCTACAAGACCTCCACCACCTCCCCTCCTCCTCTCCCCCGCCTCCCCTCCGCCTCCCCCACCCACCCAGGACGACGCACACGTGGGGAACAATGCGGAGGCTATCCCGCGGGGTGTTGGTGGGTTACCTAGGTACTTTTGGAAGATCGGCGTTGAAGATGGGGAGGATGACGTAGCATTAGCCGGGAAAACTAAATCAACTGCCTAGGTGACAGTGGTGCCATGCACACCCACGCGGAAGTTGTAAGAAGACGGGAAATCAAGAGCAATGTATTGGATGTAGCTCCAGACAAAGACTGTCGCGAGACCTCCACCTCCACCCCTCCACCTCCCCTCCGCCTCCCCTCCGCCTCCCCTCCGCCTCCCCCACCCACCCAAACATGATTGAATTGTCTAGGTGGCACGCACAAGCACACATATACAACACAGCTCCCCAAACCCCATGAATCTAAGAACGCACATCAATCTCAAATTCCCATAAACACCCTGCAATGCTACCTAGGTATGATACAGTACAGACACACATGCCCTTTCTCTCTTTCCCTCCACTCGAATCATCTTCGGAAAGAAATCCGCAAGCTCATACCCAGAGCCTTACTAATCCCATGCATGAACTTCGCTGTACATACCCATTTTGATACATCCTTCATCCCTAGGGAAAAAGATAACCATGAACGTGAAACTCTGAAAACATTGAACAAAAGAGAAAATATATGCTCGCATCCCCATCTCATCCCATCCATCCTCGTCCCTTACATCCTCGAACTCATATCGTTTCTTACTCAGCGCCCGCCTGCCCTCCACCACCATTACCACCACCCCCCCTACCACCCCTCGCCCTCTTCCCCCCTCTCGTCGCACCCTCACTATCATCCTCAGCCCCACGCTTCTGTCCACGTCCAGCCTGACCAGCTTGACCAGGTTGAAAGCCCGCAGCACCGGGGTTAAGGCCACCACGAGCCGGCGAGCTCTGATTTTGACCTTGGTTCTGATTCTGGTTCTGTTGACCGCGACCGCGTCCGCCGCCTCGACCGCCTCCGCGACCGATTTGCGATGCACCTGGACCTTGATTCTGCTGCTGTTGTTGCTGCTGGTTCTGTCCTTGCTGACCTTGCTGATGTTGTTGTTGCTGCGGTTGGTTCTGACCTCGTCCGCGTCCGCCAGGCATGGGGATGCCGGTTCCGCCAGCGCCGCCGCCACCGCGGGGGATATTGGATTGGAGAGTGCCGCGGAGGGCTTGGACCCCGGTTCCTGCGCCGCGTCCGGATTGCTGGTGCTGCTGGTGCTGCTGTGCTTGAGGCTGTTGAGCCTGGGCTTGGCCTTGGACTGTGAAACCTGGCTGCGGGAGTCCTCGTCCCATTTGGTTCTGGTTTTGCTGGAATGGGTTTGGGTTGGTGCCGTGGCCGGCAGCTTGGAGGAAGGGGTTGGGCTGGGTGGGCTGGGTAGGAGTAGGGTTGTTGGTGCCGTTTGCTTGAGGTGCGTTGGTCGCGGAAGGCGCTGCTGGCTGTTGCTGTGCTGGTGTTGATGTATTGGGTGCAGCTTGTGCGGGAGCAGGCTTGGCGGGTGTGGCGGGTTGTGCAGGCTTGGTGGCTTCCACAGGCTTCTGGGTCAGCGCAACGGCGTACACCTTTGCGACCTCCTCAGTCGGCGTCTCCTTCGCAGCCTTCTCGACGTAGCTGAACCTGGTTCTGAACAGTTTCAACTGTGAAGCGTTGAGTTTCGCCTTCAGTTCATGCGTCTTGGTCAGCTTCGCTTCTAGTTCCTCGAGCTTCTCCTTCAGCTTCTTCTCCCAAGCAGCGTTGACGGCAGCCAGGTCCTCGCCCGAACCAGCCGCCTTCGGTTGTTCAGGTTCCTGCTTCACACCCGTAATGCCATCGATAGCCTTCTGAGTCTTGAGCTGATCGATCTGTGTATTGAGCTGCTTGATCTGTTCGTTGAGCTGCTTGATCTTCTCATCCCTCGCAGCTGTTTGCTTCTCGAGGTTCATATGAATCTGAGATTTCACCACCGCCAACACCCCACTGTTGGTCTTGAACCACTTCCTGAGCTGATCTTCCGTGACTGCAGGTCGTGGTAGATCCTGTGTGTTGATCATGCCATCCGGTACAGATTGAGTCTCGGTTGTCCCTTCACTGGTAGCGTTTTGAGTCGAGGCAGCGGCCTGCTTCTCTTGTCGTAGACTCTCGAGCTCGGCTTGGTGAGCCTCCTTCAAGCGTTCGACCTGTTCGCTGGATTCGGCCTTGGTCTTCTTGATAGACTCGTTGTATTTGTTCTTGATCTTCTCCAGGGCGCCTTCTCTCCTAGTGATCGTGTCTTCACGGGCTTTCAACGATGCTTCGAGTTCGTTCAGCTCGGCCTCTCGCTGGTCGAGTGAAGCCTTCAGGGCTGTGATCTGATCGTCGTTGTGCGAGGCTTCCGGTTGTGTCTGGCCCTCGGTGGGTTGTTGTCCAGACTTCGCACTAGCAAGTTGAGCCCGCAAATCGTCGACTTCGGCGGCCTTCGCAGCGAGCTCCTCCTTGAGCTTTTCAGTGTCCATGGCCGTGGCGGAGTCGGTCGCGGGCTCGGCAGAAGCCGGGTTCGATGACGGTTGTTGCTGTGAAAGCTGGTTCCGAAGCTCGTCGATGGTGGTGTCTTTCGTAGCCTGCGGAAAAGTTAGTCTCGGGCATGTGACAAGAACGTCACTGGAACTTACGGCTTCCTTCTGGAGCTCGCCCAGTGTCGACAGTTGCGCCTGTAGCTCGGACAGTTGGTTTGCAATGGCAGATCGGCTGCTCTCGGCATTCGAAGCCTTTTGCTGAGCTTCACCCAGCTGCTTCTGCAGAAGAGCCAGCTGGGCCGTTGTAGCATCAGAGTTCTCGTTGATCTGACCCTCTTCGCCCGCATCTGCATTCTCAGCTGCCTGGGTAGAAGTGTTCGCCTGAGCAATGGCTTCGTCGCGAGCAGTCTTCGCGGCATTAAGCTCTTGCTGGGTCGTCGCCAGTCGTGCGCGGGTCTGCTCCAACTCTTTCTGAAGTGCCGCCATTCGCTCCTGGGATTGTCCGGCGTTGGCACTTGTGGCTTGGGCGTTGGTGAGCTCTTGGCGGATGCGGTCGACCTCCTTTTGTAAGCTTGTACTCGATTCCTGCGCCTCCTTGAGCTGTGCAGTGAGTGCGGTGATTTCAGCCCTCTTCTCTGACATGCGCTGATTATGTGTCTTTTGGAACTTTTCTCGCTCGGCCGCCTTGATGTTATCTCGCTCAGCATTCGCCTTCTGTACGTCGCTTGTGAGAGCTGTAATCTGTTCGTTGAGGCCGGCGACCTGCTCGAGTGCCTGGTCGCGCTCCACCTTGTGGTCTTCGATCTGTTGTTTGAGATCTTCGAGATCCTTGGGGTCGATGCGATCGTATCGCTGGAGCACGTCCTGATGACGCTTCTGCCAGCGGTCGCGATCCTCCTCAACAGCCTTGAGGTGACCTACATTGAGCTCGAGCTCGCCCTCAAGCTCAGTTACGCGAACTTGCAAGGGTTCCAACTCAGCCTGCAGATCCTCCAGTGCCTTGGCCTTCTCAGCAAACGAGGCTTGAAGACGCGTGTTTTCGCTGCGCAACGTCGCATTGCTCTCGCGGTAGACGTTAAGTTCTTCGAGGTTCTTGTTGAGATGTGCAAGGCTGGAGTTGCTCTGCGAACCCGAGGCCTTGGCTTGCTCTTCCAGTAGCTTCTCTCGCGTCTGGTCGAGCTGACCCTGGGCGTGTGTGAGTTGCTGCTCGAGACGCTTTGACTCCTGCACTTTGAGGTTCAACTGAACTTCCAAAATCTCCTTCTCTCGGCGGAGATAGGTCTCGATATCCTGGAGGTTGTTAGAGCCGGACTCCGTATTGCTTGGCTCCCCAGTCGATGCGCCCCGGTCGTTCTTCAAGCTGTTGATTTGCTCTTTGTATTCGTCGAACTGCTTGAGCAATGTCTGGTTGTATTGCTTCAAGTCGTCGTGGCGGCGTCTGGCCTCTGCAAGCTGCTCTTCATAGCGACCCTCAGTAGACTTCCAGTGTTCTTGACTCTGCTCCAGCGTTGTCCGTGCAGCTTCTGCTTGCGTCTTGAACTCTGTGATCTGGGATTGAAGCTGATTGTATTCGTCGCGCAGCTCACGGAGCTTCGTCATGCTCTCGGCGTGCTTCTGGAACTCGTGCTCGTAGTCCTTCTGGGCGCGCTCGGCGATGTCGGCTTGAGTCTTCACGTATTGCATCTGGTTCTCAGCCTCAGCCTTGTAGTCGGCTACATCATTGTTGAGTCGGGTGATCTCTGCTTCCAAGGTTTCCTTCTCTTGTCTGAGGACCAACGTGTCTTGCTCATGCTTTCCTCGCAGTTCGGTAAGCTCGGTGCTGCTTGATGCGAGCTCAGAAGAGATGTCTTCCACGCGCTGTTGCAGATCGCGGATAGTAGCATCCTTCTCTTCTTGTGCAAGGTTAAGTTGCTCCTGGAGTCGTTCGTGGGCCTCGACAAAGGTCTGCAATCGGTTCTCGGCATCCTGAGCGATGTCCTGGAAGCCGGCAATCTGGGCAGTGACGGCCTCCAGATCCTCTTCCTTGCGCTCGATCTTGCGCTTAAGATCCGAAACCTGTTCCGCGAGCTCTTCCTCGCGACTGACAGGATCTTGCTCATCGTTGGCCTGCGATCGTGGTTGAAGAGCCTGTAGGCGCTCCTCGGACGACTGAAGTTGGTTCTGGAGTTCCTTAAGGCGTTGTTCCAACTGGTGGCGCGTCGTTTCAGCGGTCGCAGACTTGACTTCGGCACTGTTACGTGCTGCAATGAGGTCGTCGATGCGTCGTTGCGTTTCGGTTCGCTCGTAGTCTCTTTGCTGGGTCGCCCTCTTGTGCTCGGCGATCTCGTCCTCCAACTTGCTTTCAGCGCTCTGCAAATCTGTCCGAAGCTTGTCCACCGTGTTCTGCAGCTCGCGTCGGCTCTCCGCGGTGGCCAACTCAGCTTCGTTGCGCAGACTCTGAATCGAGGACACCATGTTGCTCAACCGATCGCGCTCGGTCATCAACTCCTGGTTCCTTTCCTTAAGACGTGCTTCAATAGTCGCGGACATTTCCCGAGATGCCTTGAGCTGCACCATCTCGCCCTGCAAGCTCTGAAGACGTGCCTCAGCTTCCGCAGCGTTCTGGGTGGCCTTGACAAGCCTGTCGTCCTGTTGGGCCATGGTGGCTTGGACCTTGTTGTAGCGTTCCTGGAGGGAGTCCTTCTCGGATTGGAGCAGTTTGATGCTACCCTCAAGACGGGCATACCTGTCCTGCTCTCGACGCACCTGCGACTCGAAACGGAGTTTGTCGCTCTGGAGCTGAGAGTTGTCCTTGGTCAGACTATCAACCTGCGCCTTGAGTGTAGTGCGGTCTGTGGCACTCTCCTCTTTGAGCAGGTCAATGTGGGATTGAAGGTCCTTGATAAGCTTGCTGTACTCGGGGATCTCGCGGGATGAAGAGCCGTTCTCGAGAAGCAAGGGAGCTCCGCCTGCAGGCACAGACTGTGCGAAAGCGGATGTTGACTGCGAGTGAGACGGCAACTGACCCCGACCGCCAACTATGCGGCTGTACATGTCGCGCTCGGTCTTGAGGGTTTGCGAGCGAACGTTGAGTGACTTGATCTCTTCTTCCTTCTCAGCGACCACGGAGCGTAGACGGCCAAGCTCCTCGACGTCTTGCTGGTATTGCTCAGACTTCATGCGGACCTCTTGCCTCTCCTGTTCGTCGCCCACTTGTCGGAGTGTGCGCGTCAGTTCGGCGTTCTGTTGCTGCAGGGTAGCAATGTCCTTGTAGAGGATCAGGTGCTTCGTGATCATCTGGTGTGTAGGCGAGTCGTCTGGTACGTGCTTGTCCGGTACTTGGTTGTTCTCAAGAGCGTTGACGATGAACTCTTGCTGTTCCTCTGTGAGGCTGCCCAGACCCTGCTCTTCAACCTGGCGACGCCATAACAATGTCCGCAGCTGGATCGTCATGTCCTGTACCTGGCGACGCAGGAGAGCAGATTCGTTGTGTACGCCTTCCAAGTCACCCAGCGCCTTGCGCGAGTCGCGTTGTGCTGCCTCGCGTTCGGCAATGGCTTCTTCGAGAAGCGCGCTGATTTCGTTGTTCTGCTCGTTCAGGGCATCGTTCTGGCGGCGGAGTTCGTCGAATTCGGGTTGGTGACGCTCCAGCTCCTGCAGCATGTCGTTGAGGACACCGGTGTTCTCTTCCAACTTCTCACGGACCTTGCGAAGCTCTTTCTTGAGGTCGTTGTTCTCGATCAGTAGCTGAGTCTTGGACGCATCGGTCTTGAGCTGCGAGCCGCCAGGGGAGAAGACGACAGCAGGCGAACCAGCTCGGCCGGGCGTGCTGAAGCCACCGTTGATGCTCATGCCGTGTCGCGGCGTTCCGGGTACGCGGACGGAGCTTCGAAGCTCGGAGTTGTCGCTCTTGAGGGTCTCGACGAGCGTCTCGAGCTCAGCAGTGCGCGCATCGGCCTCGGCAGCCCTCTCACGTTCCGCCTCGACTTCGGCCATGAGCTGGCCAATCTCGGTCGCGGCTTCCTCTTGTACGCGGCTACTGTCCGACTGCAGCTGCTCCAAGCGCTTCTTGGTCATCTCGTTATTTTGTTGGTGCAGCGTCGACAGGCGGCGCGCGCTGTCGAGCTCGATGCGGAAATGGGCCTCGGCGGCTGACGCTGCATTCTCGAGCTCCTCGATGCGCAGACGGTCCTCCTCGGCCTTGCCCTTGAGCTCTTCAATGTGTTGTCGCAACAGCGTCTCGGAGCGGTTTAGGGTGTCGATGGTCTCGGCGGCGTCGGCGTTCTCGCGCTGAAGTTGGGCGATCTGGGCGTTCTTCTCCTTCCGGTACTTGCTGTGGTCGTCGGCGCGCGTCTTGAGCTCGGTCGTGTACCAGTCGTTGTTGCTGCGCAGCTGCTCGATCTCCTGCTGCAGGTTAGCCTCGCGGAACTTGACATTGGTGGCGGCGCTCTCGAGCGATTGCGTCTTCTCCTCGAGCGTCGAGACCTGCTTGCGCAGCTCGACAGACTTCTGGTGTTGCTCGGTGAGCTCCTTGGCGAGGCGGTCGTGTGCGGTCGTCTTGGTCTCGTGCATGGCCATGAGGTCGCGGTTCTGGGACTCGAGCGTCTTGATGCGCGACTCCAGCGCCTGCGTCTCAGACGTCGAGCTGGTGGCCGAGGCGCGCAGGTTGTGCAGCGCCGACTCTGCCTCTTGCCGTGCATTTTCTATAAACGCGTCAGTATCAATTGGACATGCACGGCTTCTGCATCTCGTACCCTCTTGGACTAGCTTCTTCTTCAATTCCTCGGCCTCCTTCTGCGCCTTCTCTGCGGTGGCCTTCAGGGTGCGCGCGCGCTGTTCTCCGCCCTGGATGGCGGCTTCAAGCTCGACATCGGTGCGGATCTTCTCCGATTGGAGGTCATCGTATGCGCGCGCCTTCGCTTCGATCTGAGTGAGGAGCGTCTGGACGAGCTCGACGGTGGGCTCGGATAGTAATGACTGTAGGGTTGTCTCTGGGACGGAATAGGACGCGGCCAGGTAGCCGACGTCGACGGTTGCCGCCATGATGGTGTATTAGTTTATTGCAGGCCTCGAACCATTCTCCGGGTCGGTCGAGTGGGTCCCGGGGAGAAAAGAGACAAAGGAGGGCGGTGGTGTTGACGCGAACAATGAACGGGTCCGCGGTCAAAGTCGCGAGTTCAGTTGTTTGACGACGGTCGCGCAGGGGCCAACCACTAGCGCGGCTGCCTCCTAAGGTTGAGGTCATAGCACATGTGCGTCTTTCTCCGACGCCTTCACTCGGCACCTTCCATTTACTACCTTCACCTTCACCCGCCGCACCTTCCGCGCATCCACGCTCACTACTACCGGACCTTCCCCGTTGTCTACCGTGCGACTCTTTAGCTAGACGCTGCACACTCGACTGCCGACAGCAGGCATCCTCGACCAGGCAACAGCCACCCCCGACCGCATCTTCAACTTCTACCACTACCACTACAACCACCATGTCCTTCCTCAAAGCGAACTCGGCCACAGGCATGAATGCCCCCTCACCCACACCCTCGAGCTCCTCCGCCAGCGGCAAGCGCAAGCGTCCAACCGATGGAGCGCCCCCCGTCGTCTACTCGCAGCCGCAGGACACAGGCACCGGCGAGCACGTCTTCACGCGCCTCACCTACGTCAACGACTTCCTGCGCGAGCGCAAAGAAAAATGGCACACCTTCGACGACATCATGGAATACCTCAACATCCCACCGGGCCACATCCAGCGCGAACAGCTGCGCCAGCTGATGCGCGCCGACAACGCCGGCAACAGGATCAGCTGGGACTCTGCAAACGAACGCTACAAATACAAGAGCAAGCTCAGCATCCACGACCGCGCGCAGCTCAAAGGCCATTTCCAGACGCAGAAGTCGGCCATGGGACTGCAGATCAAAGACCTGAAAGACGGCTGGTCCACCGTCGCCGACGACATCACCAAGATGGAGAACAAGAAGGAGGTGCTGGTGCGACGCGCTAAGGACGGTGTGCCAAAGACTGTCTGGGGCAACGACCCTTCTCTCATGCTGCCCATGGACCCCGTCTTCGCAAAGGCCTGGCACTCGGTCCAGGTGCCCGATAACCCGGACGAGCTGCGCAAGGCACTCTTGGCCAACAAGCTGACAGCCGCTACGCAAGCCAAGGTTATTGTTGCCGCCCCTACGAACAAGAAGAAGAAGGGTCCTCGTCGTGGTGGCAAGCAGACCAATACCCACATGATTGGCATCCTGAAAGACTTCTCCGGAATGAGAAAGTAGACGAGTCTGAGGCTTGCCATCTCTCTCATTTGATGAGGAGTACCCTTTTGCGTCTGTGGTGGTTATGTATTTCGCATGTCATGAGTGGCTCGTCTCGCTGTGCGTCATCGCAGTACCATGGATGGCATGGAAGGAACTGAGATAAAGTAGACCATGTTTGTTTCTTAACTGCATAGCGACGGCGTTGGCACATGTTTTCACGTATACTGGCGTTTTTTCTCTGGGCAACGTGGGAAGACCGTTGAACCTCCTTCAAATTGGCATAGAAAATAAACATATGTAACATTATGCATTCCCTCTTTCCCAATTACTCTCTCCCTTCAAGCCCTCTCCCCCAATGCAGTCTGTCTCAGTGAAATCATACTCCGCAGCAACTGACCTACACGCACACTGTTAGCAATGTCCTTCTTCTTCTTCTCTAGAGTAGGTAGGGTACTTACACCGCAGCTAGGACAGTCGGTACCACAGCCGCACGGCGGCACGAATCTGGTGGCGCAGCAGCTCTCGAACTGCTGGCGGGCTTGGAGGTCGCCTTCTACGACGTCGTAGGCTTTGATGCTGCCGTCGACTTGCAGGACGTAGTTCGTGGCGGCGAGCGTGGTGGACGCGCAGAGGAGGGTGAGGAGGGCGGTGAGCTTCATGGTTGTTGAGATAAGGAGGTTGTAGTTGTAGGTAAACGTATTCTTATTGTCTGTCTGGATAGGAGGGTGGTCGTGGTCGTGCTATACCTAGATACTTATACCCACACAGCCCATCCCCCATCTCCTACCCCGGCCGTCCATCTCTACCCAACACGTACCTTTCATATATCCACATATCCACATCTCCACATCTCCACATCTCTACTGATCCAGCCTCGTTTGTTTTTCGTCCGTTGCATCACAGACACTGCGTACGCATTCTGTGGAGACGAACCCCTTGCATTTCGGCCCGGTAAGGTTGGGGTTTGCAGACTAAAGGGCTGAATCACATCTAGGCGGTACTGGGCATCACACCATGAATGAAGTGATGCTGCGGTGAGGAGATGGGGTCGGAGGTGGCCGCTGGTGGCTTTTTCGTTGTTGCTGTTGTGATTGTTAGTGTTAGTGTATGTGGATGTGGATCACAGCTAGCTACGGGGTGTTGAACTAGGTATCCGGTGAAGATGGTTATGGAAAGCAGACGTTGATATTGAACTTTTCGAATTCGTTCTTTCAGGCCAAGGCGGATAGATTACAAACATATCCCAAGTTTCTGCCCATAAGATATCATACACAACCCCAATATACTCCTCCCCATCCTTTCTCCCCTCCTCAAAGATTTCAGCAAGAAGACTACACGCCAATCCATCATTTCATTCATTTCACAACAAAATATACACCACAAGCATTCTCATACGCCCTCCCACACCCACAAGGCGGAGCGAAATTATTCGAGCAGCAATCCGGGATAAACTGGCGTGCATCCAGCTGCGGATCTGGTACAATCTTGACAGAGCCGTCGACTTGAAGGATGTGCTTTGCGAACGCGGTGCTCGTGCAGAGAGCGCTGAGTAGGGCTGTGAGACGCATGTTGGCCGGGTGGGTAGATGTGGTGGGTTACCTATTGTTGATTGGATTCGGGATGTGGGGATGTGGTTGGTGGTGTGGATATAAGTATGTATACTACTTGTGTCCCAAACATCTCAAACCTTCCTTCCACCTCAACACCACACACATACCTTGCGCACCTCCAGCTTCCCTTTCCTTCCCTCCCCATCACCTCACCTCACCACCTCACCCACGCACACACAAGCCGGCCCATTTCCGCACACCACCCCCATCGTTTCGGCCCGTTCGCGTCCACTTTCCAAGCTTAGTCCGTACCTAGGTATATAGGCTGAATAGCCAGCTCTAGCACCTGGGCAAAACCGCACATCACCACCTCTGTCGTCTCTACTGCTTACATGTGGGTATCCTTACCGCGGGCGCAAGAGCCGTACAATGACCTGCAGCAGTCAACGGCAGTTGGATGCGCCTGCATAACCCGGGCATGGGAATGCAGGACAGTGATGAGGGAGGTCGCGGTTTGGGTGGGCGGGAGGATGGGAGGATATGGTGACGATGATGTTGTAGATACGCGTATTAGGTTTCGCGCCGTTGGAGTAGAGCGGTTTTAGTGTCGTGATAGATTGCTTGGGTCGACGATGGTAGCTGGTAGCCTCGTTTCGAGTATCTGGTCGCCACTTGACGGCTTTTGGTAGTGGTTTCCAAAGTTGTCGCATGAACATTCACCGCCTTTCTTCCCTGTCCTGTACAGTGGTTCCACGGTTGTTTCTCGGTCGCTCGATCCTACTTAGTTACCTAGCCTTGCACGTCGCAATTCTGGCACGAGTGACGAGGCTGTACATGAGGTGTAGAGGACCAGTTTGAAGGGTCTTATCCTGGGTGGAATGTTTGGTGTATGGATTGGTGTTATGGCGCCATCTCTGGTGTACTGTATTACCTCGACCTTTCCAATGGTTCGGGTTCCGATCTGTTCTTGTTGTGATTTGTAGTACTATTTAGGTAGGAGGCTGGAGGGCTGATTCACATCTTGGCGCCGCTGGGCATCAGATTGCGACTTTAGGTGCGGTGCGATGAGTTGGGGCGGTGGGATGGGATGGAAGTGTCGTGCGATGGAGGTGTTGTTGCTGGCGTTGTTGGTGGTAGTGCCCAGGTGGTAGTGTGCAGAAACCACTGCCATGTGTGAGTATTGTCGGACCTGGTAACTGGGAATTATGAGGCTGGAGGAGAGTCCCGATATTTACCCGTAGCTGTGGCCCAAGGTGATCTGGGTTGGCGGTCAGTGGTTAGTGATACGAGAAGCCATGTCTGTCGTAGTCCTGTCCGTGTCAGCTGTTATTGCTTCTAGTAGCTATCTACTTCACTCTTCATGGCACTCATAAACTTCGAAATGTTGAAATCTGTACTTGCACACTACCTAATATTGACATTAGCGCAGATGTTTGATTCCATGCTGACATCAGGCTATTACGCCCTTGATCCCCCCTCTCTTTCTCTCTCTATCGTCATGTCTTTGCCTCTCTTCCCCCTTGGACGTTTTCTCATACGTCTCTTCTCGAAGAATCCCTCCTTTCCAGAAGTGCCCGGTCATGGCGGACTATCGCACCTCTCTAAAAACCGCAGCACTCAAGCTACACCCAGACACATTAGCAAAGCGTCCCATGATCAACCCGACGTATCGCTCTCATTCATCCCCTCCAGGGCTCTCTAGTTCCGTCTTCTTCTTCGTCTCCTTCATCTTGAGTCGAGTAGGAAATACGTACACCACAGCTAGTACAAGGTGCAGGTGGGCAAACACAAGGCCCATTGAAGTTGGTGGAGCAGCACCCTGGGATCTGGCGTGGTAGCAGATCGCCTTCTGCCATCGCTTTGATGGAGCCGTCGGCTTGGAAAATGTCGATGGCGAAGGTGGTGCTTGCGCACAGGGCGGTTAGGATGGCGGTGAACTTCATGGTTGGTTCGGGATGGGCGGCTTGTGCGGATAGGTGTGGAGTTTTTGGGATGAGATGGCGATGGGGGTCGCGGTAGTGGTGGTGCATGTATTTATATTCACCGACCTACCTGTTGTACAACGACCTACGTACAACGTTTGTTACTGCTTACTGTATTCCGCTTCTCCCGACATATTTCGCATCGCATCGTATATTACCACGTACCTATGTACATGAATGTTGATCCCCCTCTCTCTTTTCTTCGGCCCGTCGTCGTACGAGCTCGTCGCTAACCTGGGTAATATAGGCTGAATAGCAGCTGGGCGAACCGAACATCCCCATTCTTCTTGTCTCTACTGCCTCTCAACCATGGTGCTTCCCTCCTGTGCGTCATGCATCCTGATCAAACATTCTTTCCGTCCGCGAAGCCAAGGTTTGGTTCGTCGTAATGGTTTCTCGCCTGATACGCACATGTAGTTCTGGAATATCGGGTTGAAACGAAATGTCTTTCGTCATCGTCGTCGTTACTGCGGCGAGTTGGGGTATTTGAGGACTTGATCGCCAGCGCTTTATTCGTGCTACATGGATGTCGCTTGCTCGGGTTGATAGCTGAAGATGCGCACAGCATGCGAGCCTTGGAGTGCCGTTTGAGCCCTTTGGTCGCGTATCACTGAAACATGTTGTGTAGTGCTGTTGGTAGTAGCCATCTTATGTTACGTCATGTACACATGTATTCGCTAACCCACGAATAGTGCTAACGACTACTACCACACGCAAGATGCGATGAATATACTCTAGAGCATACATGAAGACGCAGAGTTTCTTGGCGTGACGAACACTGCGATCCAAATGTTCACCGCTACCTTCCCTACAGGGCCCTTCTTCGGTTACATCTCGGCTGACTAACTCTAGGGCTTACATCAATTATGCCACGGTTTGATTTGCTCGCTCTTCTCGATTTTGCCAGTGTTTCCATCGTCTCGCAGAACATTGAGATACAATACGACAACACGACATGTATAATTCGTGGCGTCGTTATTGGCATCATGTCACCACCTCAGGTTTGGCACCGCGACCTTTCCAATACGGTTCTTGTCCCAGCCGCTCGTCCACGAAGCGTTCAGGTAGGCCGATATCTTTGCTAGAATCGTAGTCTCCACTGAGTTGACAATCCGTACACAGCGCGCCCAGCTTGTTAATCCTATCTCTCGCTTCTGTATACCGCTCATTCTCTTCTTGGAACCGGGTCTTCATGTCTTTGAGTATGGAGGCAAGATGTTCCTGTCGCTGCGGCGTCACCTCAATCCATATCTTTGGGCATTCTAAGTTGTCGCTGTAGCGCGATGGTTCCCACTTGATGTCTTCGTTCCAGCCCCAGTTTTGCTCCGCGCTTATAGGCCCGTATCTGCTGAACATGTTGTATAAGATGATGGATGTCTGGATCCCCTCAGCGGCAGCGGCTCGGCTGATCGATGCCAGGCTATCCAGCCAATCGTCCTTCCAGTCTAGGAGCGGAAGTTCGACACGCAGGTGCGCGAGCTGGGGGAAAGATGTCCGCTTGTTCTGCACCACCAGATCGAGTGCTGGGAGTAAGCATTGCGGTACAAACGCGGTAGCTCCGATGTTTTCACGCGATTCTTGCGCCTGAGCTCGCGTAATCCAGAGTTCCTGGAGGGTTTTGGGAAGTATGGACCAAAGCCTGTCTCTCGATGCGCCAGTCCGGAAGGTCGTCTGGTCCGTGAACCCTTGATGGCCCCATATGTACACAGGTGCGACTTTGAGACGCTTGAGGGCGGTGAAAGACGTGAAAGAACACGGATAAGCCTTCGAGCGCTCGGCACTACCGTTATCAACGTACGGGTAGAAGTCTTCGTGGCTTAACCCCAGCGTTTCCAGCGTCTCGTGATGTGGCTCCAGGCTTCGCATCATCGCCGGATGCTCCGTGTCGCACCATGCCCACGGGCCTCCAAGCTCGTAGTTGAAGGTCTTGAGTCTTCCGGGTATTGTCGCGTTCAACATGCCTTGGAAATTTTCCATGTCAAGCTTTGCGCATCGCAATTCCAGATACTCTATTGGGCATGATCGTGGCTCCAGCTTCGAGAACAAGTCATTCTGGTCGTGGACTTCGCCGTCGCCGTGCTTCCATCCGTATATAGAGCGCACGTTTGGTAGACAAAAGAAGGCTGCGACGTGACTGGTAGCGCTAGAATATTTGTCGTCTGCTCCAGCGACCAGGATATCGATAGGTTCTGACATTGCGTGCGGCTTCCCACGGATGACCTTGGGTAACAACGAGACGAAATCATCATGGCCATATATGCCACAATTGATGTTCAATCGTCGAAGCTTCGGTAGGCTGACGAGTAATAGCGCCATAATAGCATCCTCATTCTTACCCGACTGAATCATCTCATAGACAACAAATGCCTCTTCGACGCTGGAAGTGCACTCCGCGCACTTCTTCCTCAAGATGTCGTGGGTTCCAGGGTCGTCAGATCTTGGCCACGAGCTGTTGCAATACTCCTCTCCAACATCCGCCCAGCTACTAGTCACAATGAGGCATTTGACCAGACTGGCATGGGCGGGGGAAGTGAAGACTAGAAATGCGAGAGCGGCAAGGTTGTCGGTTTCTCTCAGGTAAATCTTCGAGTACAGCCATGGCGTCGCGAGCCGATTAAGTGTTCTGGAAGTACGGCATAGGCTAAGGAGAGATTCGCGTGGGGATAGTGAGACAATGTGTTCGAGAAGCTCGGTGGGAAGCTTCTCTTCAATGGAGAGCGACATGGCAAGGACGACCGCCTTACGGTGGCAACTTGAGTATATGAAGAACGGGAATGAACAGCCGTCTCAACATTCGGAAGTGGTTCATGGCTTTGTACTTACCTGTTGCTCGTTATGCAAGGCCACCGGGGCGTATCGGGGGCCTGCTTGGCATCATGCTGGAGTTGCTGCAGGTGGTGGTTGTGGAGTTGCTTACGTGACGTCATCGCTGCTCCACCCAATCACTTCGAGTTTGCTGCCTGAATCATCCACTCTTCATAGATCTAAAACATTCCCATTTGAAAGCTAAGTACAGATCAACGCTTTCTGCCTTCGCTATCATCATCTAGTGCGCAGTCGCCCCAAATGGCCATCCATTGAGATCGATGTTGAGTAGCCTTCCCGATTCGATTTCCTTAGCACGAGACTTCAGGTCGTCGATATCCCAGTTACACCACAAGAACTTGCCCTTGAGGAAGCGAGCCTCTGGTGTCGAGAGCCAGAGATTGAAGCTCGCTGGGAGAGTGACTATACAAAGAACAATTAGTCTCACCGCAGTGTGCAGTAGGGTCGTACACTCACCATCATCAGTCTTGACATGCTTGAAGCTATCTGCCCCACCGACTCTACGGTTCATCTCCGTCAACACAACGCCAGGCTGGGTATGAAAGACGCTGAGATTAGGTTTCGCAAGGAGTACCATGTCCCACAAGCGGTACACAGCCATCTTCGCAACGCAGTAGGACGCGTAAGCATCGTTTAAACTCAAATGGGCGCCCCAGGAGTTGATAGCGACAACATGCGCATCGGGTGCAGCATGGCGTATGAAAGCTTTCGCGACCCACAAAGAGCCCTCAATACTCCCAGTTACACCTTTAAGAAACTCGCGCGCGTCAACCTCAGCGAAGTTCTCAGTCGGACCAATAACAGCAGCGGCGTGAATAAGCGTATCAATTTTGCCCTCTCTCGCGAAATTGTCAAAGGCCAAATTGACAGATACCTCGTCGGTAACATCGGTGCTTTGGATGAAGACCTTCGTGCCAGGACATTCTTTCTCGATAAAGGCTTTGTTCTCGAGCAGCGGACCCTCGCGGCGTCCTAGCAGACCGATACGTGCGGCACCTGCGCGGGCGAAGAAACGTGCTGTCTCTCCTCCGATGCCGGTGTTGCCGCCTCCGGTCACGAGAATGGATTTGCCTGTTTGAGAGAGGGCTGGGAGGCTGGGGTCGCCGGCGGGTTGGGCTTTGTTGTGCCAGCGCTGGACTGGAGATGGGAAGGGAGGAGTGGAGGATACCATGGTGATCTGAATGAGTTTTGGTGGAGAAGAAAGGATTAATTGCTGCGTGACTTGCGACTGATATCACTTGAAAAGATGCGGATGTCCTGGGCATTCGTAAACGAGGACGATTCATCATTCTTATAACGTTCTTGTGCCCTGGTTGGGGAAAGAGACACGGCGGAGTTCACGAATCCCGACGTACAAAATGTTCCGCCCGACACTAGTGAAATCCGGACGCACTGATTCAGTTCGGATGGGGTGGCGCTTTTGCCGGTTGGTATGTCATGCATACTCGTACACAAATACTCATTGATATCTCGCTGTTGGTATATCTCGCTAGAATCCATCAAGCCATATCGCTAAGCCATAGAGGCCGTGAGCATGATCAACCCGCCCATGCTGTCCATACCAGAACACCATTCGGCCCAACAGGCCGCGCTACGACTAGCTCTACTCGTATGAATCTGAGATGGCGTCTCGTCATTCGATGGAATGTAGGGCAACCACGCATCTCGGCAGGACAATCGACGCTGGTCCAACCTTACAACCTCACCATCGACAGCCAGCGCAAATGATGCCTCTTCTCGCGGCTCGTTCTGCCGTTGCCTTTGCCACTCCGCTGCATCCTGGGCTTCCCAGAGTTGCCGTTTAGCGGGCAGAGGCGCAATCACAAACTCAGTGGGCATGTCGCACATGGCTGCTGGGTCGAAGAAGACGAGCTTGTTCAGGACGCGATAGATTACCGCGAGTCTATCATGGGTTTTAGTGAAGGAATATGGAACGGTTATCGGAATGATCAATGTACCTTCGCCTGGATTCTTTGTAAACCCAGTCTTGCCAGCTGTTAGTTGACTTGCTGCGACATAATACGTCATGCGTATGGCAATCAAAATCGTCGCGAGAAAGTTGGATTGCGACGAGCTAGAACGAATATCGTTAGATGTGTTTCCTAAACGTGCGGACATATTGGACTCACAATGACTGCCCTCTCTAAAAGATAATCCAGATTATTATGCTCAGTCTCGCCTTCGTCGATACGAATCAAGATGTAGACCGAAAGAGCTTGCATAGCACCTAGTAGTTCCCATTTGTTCAGAGTTTGGTTCTGGTCACAGATGCGTTCACACTCGGTTCTCACATTCCGCCAGAAGAGCTTTCGGCTGCCTTTCACTCGGTTCGCCATCATGTGCATCAACGCGATGCAATTCCCAAGTGGTTCTGTTGTTGTCCCTTCATCCATGAACGACACATAGCTTGGATGTATGAAAGGTGGCAGGTCATTCTGCTGCAGCATCAGAGGGTAAGACTTCAATGTGTAGAAGATGAGACTGGCCGCTCTTTCCGCTCCCTGGTGCATCTTTGGCCGTTGTGTCATTGATCGGACGTTCAAACTGGGGCCAGGTGAGATGGCAAAGCACAACGACTGTTGTCTTTGGGTTTGATGTTGCCGCTCCCGCTGACGAGTAACTTCATTCTGTTCGTCGGAGATTGGGCCTGTTAATTCCAGCAACGATGAAGGAGGCGTAATGGTCGTCGGGCTGGCTGATCCTGGTGAAGATGATGTAACTGAAGGGAAAGCCGGCTGAGGCGTAGGTATCATGTAGTCGTCAAAAGCCGTCATATCGTCGAGGCCCCACTGTAGGTCTTCGAACACGGGGTCATTGCTGGCCGATGTAGTAGCCAGAAGACCTTGAGATTGATCGGCTACAGTTGGCACAACCGGGTTTGCATGACTGTCAAGGGGATCATCCAGGTCTTCGGGGGTAGCACGACGCACAGCATCACGCTTTTGCCTCGTAGATCTGGAAGGATAGTGACACATGAGACCCCTTCTGGTACAGCGCGAACATTCTGGTAGTGCGTTATCGCACGCGGTCTTTGCCTTTGCGCAAGCCGCGCACGATCGCCGTCTCGGGACAGAGGCTCTCGTATTAGACCGACAGTAATATCCATGACGTTTCAATGATGATTCTTCGAGACCGGTCAGTTCGATGATCTTTGTCGCAAACTTCGAGCAACATGGCAAGAACACTGACGCTTGGTGAACGGCTTGTTGCACTGGCGGCACCAAAGCACACCCGCAGGTACCTGCTCCGCCATCCGGTGCTGGTACGCAGGCGAAGATGAGGGTTTGTGACCCTCACGAGACAGCTGGTTCGGGACAAATTGAAGGCAAAAGAGTATTCAGGTGGCGCAAAATAGAAGCTTGGTCTTGACAAGCTCAAGATACCTAGGTAGTCCCGAGGTCAAGGTGGGTGGTGCTGACATATGCGGCAGGGACGCGCCCCACCTACATCCTTCGGCCGGTACAAATTGTAATCCCCACCTCTACCAACATACTGGCCTACTGTTGAAGAGCCATGGGGTCAACGTATTGAGGTGCGCGCCGCTATACCCGTATGTTGTGTTCGACATTCGTCTCGCTATTCCTTAGCATTAAAACAGCGCTTTCGAGACAGTCCCAGCACTTGTCTAACACAACATTGGTTCTCAATGAGACGCCAATGCCTTGCAGCTTAGGGAAACTATCATAACGTGGTACTGGGTGAGCGCGTTATTCCAACTTCGAGATCTGATGTTCATCATTTCACAGCTATCTGTGTCGTATGAGTCTCTCACCGATCTCATGCTATGGAACAGGTAAGAAGGTGCGCTGAAACCCACATTACAACAATAGCAACATAAAATCTCGAAATATAAGGCAATGTAGCTTTTTCAGCTTTTTTTTTTTTGGATGTACCCCGTGAAGCGGCTGCCAGTATTTTCCTTAATTGCGTTGCGATAATGCATTACGTAAATAGGAATTGTGTTCATAGGCTGTTGTACTTCTGTTGTAGCAGCAGAAACAAAGGACGGTATCGATCATTGCAAGCATGCCTTTTTGATCCTAGTCAACGCGAGACACGAAGCTGTTAATGGGACATCACCAGGGTTCAGCTCTCCATCACTATCTCACTATCAGCATCAACAAAGCCATCAAACATGTGACCATTCCAATACAAGCCCGGAAAACACCGCTGCTGTGCTATCCCATTGAAACTGCGAGCTGCCCTCAACCCTATCGAAGGAGAAATAGAGACGCCGAATAATACGCCGAGGATGCCGCTTCTTCATCAAACCAAAAGAAATGCCCTAAACCCCATCCTTGCACGTCGTGTACAACATCCCTCCACAAGCCGTCCGCCAAAATCATCTGACAAAGAACAAAAAGTAATCAACAGCCAGCGCATTTCCCAACACGTCCGTCGCTTACGCACCCCACTTCTTGACCGCCTCGCCCAACTCTTTTGTCAGTCCTCTCCGGACAGCCAGCAGCTCTTCTTTCGCATTCTCAGCCTCTTTCTCGCTCCTCTCGACCCGTCCTCTCAGTTTTTCGACTTCGTTCCTGAGTTCTTTTCGTAGTTCTTTGCTTGCTTCTTCTACGGCTGTTAATCGATCGACTTCCACCCGCATCTTTTCGCCTGATGTTTCGACGGATTCTAAACGCTCTTTCATGGCCATCATCTCTTTTCTCATATTCTCGGACTCTTTCTTCAGCGCGTCGGATTCGATTTGCAGGCCGCGGTAGGCGTGGGATTCTTTTTCCATGCGCTTTTGGAGGTCGGTCTTTTCGGTCTCTAGGCTGGTATTTGAGGCTTTGAGACCGGCATTTTCGTCTTTGAGATGTTGGATTCGATCTGTTAATGCGCGGTTTACGCGCTCTGGTGCTGGACTGCGTGGGCTGAGGATGGATAACGGTGATGGGACGGAGGTTGAGTCTTTGAGATTTGAGGGTGGCACGATTTGCTCGCTGACGGTGCGACGGTGTTTCTTTGGACGAATGGCTGATGCGATGCTGGGGTAGTCTTCATCGCGTTCGCGTTTGATCTTGACACTCAAGTTGTCGGTTGCTGCGCGTTTGATGGATGGCGGCTGGACCTGGATGTCTTCCGGTATGGATCTTGATAATGATGCTGCCTCTAGTCAGTAAATCATCGACCAAATGACAATTAAAGTCGACATACAGACGGTAGATGATCGCTTTGGCCGAACAGCGATCGAATCCTTTTCAATGGGCGTACTGGGTTCCGATTTCCTAGACGGCGGCAGCAATGGTCTTTCCCCCTCGTTCTGCACCCACAAACACGCGTCTCGGAAATTCCTGGTAAACATGGTGGGATCTGATCTAGTCCGACATAGCTCCTTCACATGGCCAGCAGCCAAGAAATAGTAGAGAATGAGGGCCGACACACGATGAATGGCTTTGGAGCCGCCCGTATCGTCTCCAACATCACAAAAGGGCGCATGGAAAGCAACAGTACTGGTACTATTCACAGCTTGCAACTCGTGTGCGCCGTCTTCCAACTCGGTAATGCGATAAAAGCTGACCTCGGCCTCATCTTCGTGGACGTGCGCGGTGACCCGATCTATGGGTTCATCGTCGTCGCCCGCGGGGCCTGGCGCATATCCGCCGATGACAAGCAATTGCTTGTGGGTGGAGCGGCCGAGCCCTCGCCAGATGGCTCTGCTGATGGTGAAGCTTTCGTCGAACTGGATCCAATGCAGTCTTGCGGCGCGTGGCAGGGCGCGAAAGGGCGCGGCAAAATTCGCACGCGCCCATGCTTGGACATTTTCGTTTGTCAGGGGCGATCTTGTCTCATGGAAGTCGGCCATTGTGGCGATTGATTGGCGTGGTGTCACCCGTTGTTGCGCTGGATTTCAATGGGGCGCGCCTTGATTCGCAGAAGCGGAGGCTGCGCAATTGCGGGTCGTGGGGTGGTGACGAGCTGGTGCTGTTCCTGGTCGCGGTGAAGAATTGTACGACGAGCACAGGTCGCCGCCATTGAAGCCCGTTGGTGGTCGGATCACGGCGACATTGCTCGAGAAAGCTGTGTAGAGGTTGACGCAGGCAGAAGTCAGGCGGGAATCCTTCCGCTGCCCGTTATTTGCGGGGCTGGCAGTGGCTGGACGACTAGAACGGAAGGTGTGCAGCGCAACCCATTTTAACACATGCAAGACGGCCATCATCCCAATCGTCATCGCACAGTTGCATGTTTCGGTGTTTTGCATCCATCGCGCTGCATATCTAGTTCTGGACTTGCGCGATAAGGGTGCTGAGCGTCCGTAAAGCGCTGGTTCCGGGTACCGAGGTACCTCTTGTTGTCGAGCGCATCGCGCGCTTAGCCCCGAAGAGACCTGATACACTTGGCAATAGTATCAAAATAGCTAGAGCTGGATTAAGGTTGCAGGTGCGCCGGACAAGGTTCAGGATGGTCCTGGTCAGGCCAGGCGATGAGTTCATCGGCAGTTCACGGATGCTTGCGCTAGTGGTCGAGACCATCATCTTCCTCATGTTGTGCATGTGCTATGTATGGGTACGTCGGGAACTGCACCCAGCAATCGTGAACATTTACATGATGGCAGTGATGCCAATGGGTGCTGATATCCATGTATGTGATACAGGTCAACGCTCCAATTTTCACGACGGCCAATTGGTACAGCGGGGACTGTGGTAGTACAAGCGAACTCGCCGATGCCATCTTTGAGAGAATTTGCTTTTTCGAGTGAACGATCGATCGTGGTATCTCGTAGTGAGGTGTGTTTAACGTTGTTGCGTCCACGGGTGCCACGGGGTTCTCACGTGGAGTTCTCACGTGCCTTCGCCCAATCGGGCAGTCCTACGCGTCTACGTCATCGCCTTTTTTTCTGCCACGCGCGCCACGTGCAACAGCTTTCACAGTCACCCTGTGCACCTCCATTCTGGCCTTTCCACGCTTCCTAACTGCTGTCGTATCTGCAGCTGTCTTGGCCTTCTTCCTCAAAGCGCCCTTCCCCATACCGAAGGCCACGATGCCCCGCCGCAGCGCGACCTCGTCGGCATCCACCGATACGACCACCACTACAACACTCCCAGAAAAGGTCCAATGGCCGTCGACGTTTACAGACGGACTGTCACTTCCTAAGATTGTCGTATTCGATCTCGACTACACGCTATGGCCCTTCTGGGTTGACACGCACGTCACGCCTCCGCTGAAGCCTGTCGAAGGCGGCCTGAAGGTCAAGGATAAATATGGCGAGGGCTTCGGCTTCTACAACGATGTTGGCGGCGTATTAGAAGCAGTGAGATGACTCTATACCCATCGTCTCAATGACAGAGCTGACGTAACGACAGCTCAAACACAAGAACATCCTCATCGCCGCTGCCTCGCGCACGTGCGCCCCCGATCTCGGCCGCGAAATGCTCAAGCTCCTCAAGATACCCAGCGCGAACGGATCGTCCTCACGCGCAATAGACTACTTCGATCACATGCAAATATACCCCGGCAGCAAGACGACGCATTTCCAGAGGATACATAGAGACAGCGGGATTGAATACGAGGAGATGCTTTTCTTCGACGATGAGAGTAGGAATAAGAATGTGGAGGTACTGGGAGTGACTATGCAGCTTATAAAAGACGGGGTGACAAGAGATGAGATTGACAGAGGTGTGCAGAGTTGGAGAAAGAGGAACGGACGGACAAAGGCGCTGGAAGGCTGAGAAGATAGTCTAGGTGATCAGTATGGTCCTAGCATCATGAAGAGACGAATTAGATGAGATACCCATGAAACCAACCCCTCACGAATCGTACGAGGCGGAACGCCATCCTCCGTCTGACCCAGGCTACAATATCGTGTCGTGCCGCGCCGCCGCCACCTGGTAACCAATTACCTCCTGTGGACCACGAATACCCAACTTTATATGCTAAGGCGTCCCGCTAGATCGATCCAACGCATTTGGTGTCTTACAACCGGCTTGTACCTACACATTAAAGTGCTCTGGTGGGCGCTAGAGAAAAGACGTACTTGGCATTGGCAGCCTCATGCCCTCATGCAGCCGCATCTGGTCAAGGCTTGTCCAAATGTCTTATAGTAACACTCCTACAATGTCGGTGTGGCAAGGCATAATGGGTCCGCCCCATGCAGAAGCAACTTCAAGAGCCGCATCAGGCTGAGTGGCGCTCCTATATCATGTATCGAGCTGACCCGAACAAGGCTGTGGTTTCCTTCTTACTAACGACCATGCACCGAGATCAAGATCGTTTCAACACCACGATCTTGCACATACGACCATAGGATCTTGAACTCAGCGCTTCCCGTTCGCTCAGCGGTACTTAAGCAAGATACCGGCGGATTAGTAGTTAGGTGGGTGACCACTAGCGAATCCCCGCTGTTGTATGTTTTTGCTCTTTTTGCCCGGGGTTCCAAATGTAAGCCTGTGATGTGGCTCCGGAATCTTCACCATTCACGGCGGTGGGTGTGGCCAACGGGGCACTGCACGTATGGGCTGCTTACGCCGTACAGCTGTATTTTGCCTCACTGCATTGCATTAGGACGAATGCGTTGCTAATTTTTGCAACTGGGCTGGACGATCGCAGTCTTATGCGGCCGTTTCTGGACAAGGCTTTCTACTGTATATGCGGCGCTCCTCCGAAGTCGATGTCACCATGACTACGTCTGTCCGTTTCTGGCTTGGAATGTGTACTGTCTGGTACCCGAGAGAAAGGATAGGCGTTCCGTGTAGCCCGATCTGCACGAAGAGGCGAATGAAACGAGATACCGGTGGACTTCCAATCCAATTGAGATCACACGGAGGAAGGCATGTCTCATGGCTAGGCACGAGCGCATCGGGGCTTCGGTACGGGCGGCTTCTCCATCACTAATCGTACGGTATGCCCACATACTTTGCGTTTATGCTAGCTCATTCTAGAAATGGTTTCTAGTCTACATCGCCAGTATGGCGCCGCGCTGCCGCAGCCTGCCAGCTAGTTACGGGATGACAGCCCATTGCGGCCTCATCGTCACAAACACCTAACTATTCAGTACTAAAGCGTGCCTCACGATCCACTCAGATGGCTTACCGCCTGGTTCCCCGCCTTTTATACGATAGCCTTGGTGTACATCACCTCGCGCCCCTCGTTTACTCGTTTAGCCGTTCCTGGGCAATGCTTCTCCGTAGCTTGTTTGGAAGGCTTATGATACCTAGGTAGCTCTACTTGGATATCAGTACGACCACGAGTTTGACGCAAAGCTTCAATGAACAGCATAGACGAAGACAAGATCGCAGTCTGAGTCGGTCTCGTGCTCTTCTTTGGTGAGCTTGCTGCAAAAGTAACTGTTTCACGTCAGCCTGTGTGGCCCATCAGCGCCACAAGCTTTTGGACCCTTCGGAAGCTTATCGTGTTTTGGACGGATACTAATGCACATACATCAAGCTAATGCCGGGGCCGTAGGACCTTAAGGCCGTAAGGCTGTACCGCACGTACACTACGGCCCGCAACCCTTCACCACCTTCCACCAACGAGAGGCAATGTGCTTCCCGCTTACTTGCATCATATTACCATATTGTAACTCCAGGATACCAGAACTACTGCGACTTCGTGCTGCTAGGTGATGCGATCGACCGGATCAGGCGTTCGTTCCTGATCGGCGCTTCCCGGATTATCCGAAGTGGGCGGATCTCTTGACACGTCTCTACGTTTGCGTCCAACAGCGGAGCACCTTCCGGTTGCATCTCTCGTTAGCAGTGGGCTACGGAATTTCACGTGCACTCCAAGAAGTAAGGCTGTGTTTACTGTGTGTCACTTGAAGTACGGAAGGCAGACTGCTTTCATCAAAACCTATGCTGCGGAGGCATCGTAATTCGCGAGGTTTCACTGGGTGGTTACTCCTTCATCACCAAAGGAGACGAATCCTAGGGGCTCTTAACCTACATTTTAGGAACATGATCTCCAGATCGGAGTTGTAGCCGAAGCGTGTGCATCGAGCATATGGGGGGCCTCATCCCAAACACGCATGCCTCAGACCATCATGCACATCAGCATCGACGCACCCTGACCGGTATCTTCACTTCCAAAATAGTAAGGACAGCGTGGCTCATTCAGCTAGGGGGCGGCGTGTGCGAGTCTTCCTGTACGCATACATTTTGTCTATAAATACTGCGTCCGCACAGCGATTTACAGACATCAAACACATCAACTTCCAATCCATTACCATCACAAACACTCAGAACCATCAATCAATTATGTTCGCCAAAATCGCATTCGCCCTTTTCGCTCTCAGCAGCACTGCTCTGGCCTACTCCGACAAGTAAGCCACTTCCCCTTCCATACTTCCCCTCACATCACCTGGGCAACCTCCCATCTACCCATCATCCTCAACCCTACTAACCCACTCACCCAGCTGCGACGGCTCCAGCCGCTCCCCCAACCTAAGCGAATGCTACGTCGGCATCGCCAGAATCGACGTGAACGCCTACTACAACGACCAGCAGGAGTTCTCGCAGGGCAGCTGCTTCATCAAGTACGCAACCAACGGCTCTGGCCAGCAGGCAGTGCGGGGTCAGGTTATCAAGGACAAGGCCGAGTATATCTTGGCTCACTGCGGGAAGTCGCATGGTAGCTACGGAACTGGTAACTGCGATAAGTGCCATGTCACTGTCAACTACCGTAGCTAGAGGGGATGAAGAGATACTTTGGAACTAGGGGGAGGAAGGGGGAATACGGATTTACCGCGGTCGGTTGTCATGTGCACACTCGTTGAATTGAAAAACCTGTTTATTTGGTATCCAGCCAACTAGCCGATGATGCGGACTCTGTTTTGTGAAAGACTCGCAGGAAAAGGATAGCCATCCAAGGAAAACACATGAGATCATTAAGACTGTAGCAAGCGTTCCACCTCCACCATCGTATCCTCAAGCCCTGATACGCTACGCCTTTTTCCAGAAATCCGGTATCTTGGTTTGTTTCCCACCGCGAATCACAGCCTGGAAGCCGGGGCCGTCCTCGTCCTCAATCTCGCCTTGGCCTTCCTCTTCGTCGTCATCCTCGCTCTTGCTATCTTCGTCGGTGTCTTCGTCGTCGTCTTCGTCATCATCTTCATCGTCATCCTCGTCATCTTCTTCATCTTCAGTTTCGTCTTCGATCTCTTCCTCAACATAGTCCACAACGTCCTCCTTGACTTCCTCCTGAACATCCTCGTCAATTTCCTCCTCAGCCTCTACGTCAGCAGTCACGTCAACCCCTTCCTCTGCCTCCGATTTCTTAGCCCTTGGTTTCGCCTTCCACAGCGCCATCCCAATGCCCTTGCTCTCCACGTCTTCTGCCTCTTTCAACTGCTCCATCAAACCATAGTATTCGCAATACTCTTCACTAGCCAAGATCCAGCGTTTGGGATGACGAATGCCCATCTCGCCGATGATTCCATCCGCAGCAGCCACTTCGTACTTGTGCGGCCACTGGTTTTCGTACTTGAGCTCGCGGAGCTGATCTGTCCTACGCATCTCTTCCGCATGTTCAGCGGTGTAGGTGTGTCTCTTACCAAAAAGTTTCTTGGGGACGGTTGTGGTGGTAGGCAGGAAGTTCCAAGCGAAGTTTATTTGCTTGGTCTGGATACGGCGGCGGGTCTTGTTTCCCAGCAGACCTGCTTGCTCGACTTCCTCTCTCCAGTCCCCATCGCTAAGCCGCTTGTACTGCACGCGCGCGAAGCGGAAAAGTTCTGCGGTCTTGTACCATTCGCGCTCAGGAGCTGGTAGATATTCGTCTTCTTGTTCACATATGGCATCCCAGTCTAGCGCGTCTTGAAACATGAGCCAGTCGTAGGCGATTTGATTGCCCATGTCTGTGAGGCTGTCTCGCAATATATCGACAACGTGGCTGTAATTTTCAAGCTGAACGGTCTTATCACTGTCTTTGTCCCGGGATGCGTCGGTAATTAGTAGTGTGACTTTGTCGAATGGATGAAGCAGGAGTGCGCGCCACTGTGGGATTTTGCCGTTCCTCTCTGTATCGATGTGCAGCTCGAGCTTCTCTAAAACTTCTCCACGACGCCAGTTATCCTTCTCAGCTTCAGGTATCATCGCAATCTCTGATAGAGCCTCAGCGAAGTAGTCGATATCCAGTGTGAGTGTGATGGTCCGCAGCGCCTCCCACCCCTGATAAAGCGGTATGCTGCCGGACAACTTGATCGCATGCCCATGGCCTTTTTCGAATCTCTGGGAGAATCTATCGAGATGCTTCTTCAGATGGCGAGCCGCTGCTTCCGAAAGCTCCTGTGACATGTTAGCCTAGCTCACCGCATACACTGCTTTGACGGCACCTCATTCGAGGAAAAGTCCGAACAGTTACATTGCCATCTATACTAGCATGAACGCCAAAGTTGGCGTAGCTCCAAAGTGATGTAAAATCATAGAGGGTAGGCTGTGTTCAATTCTTTTCACAAGGTGATGACAACAACATACCAAATTTGCCTGCTTACAAGCCATCATCATTGGTGGCCCACGTCCAGGCGCCCGAGGATTCTTATATCGTAACGGGGGAAGATGTCCATAAAGGAAGTCGTAGATACTCATGCGTACATCGCGATTTAGCAGGGTGAAGAACATGGCGTCCTGTACCATGGGGTTCGACGCTTGCGCTTTAGCATCCTTCATATCGACTTGCTGAAGAGAGCGGTCGCTTGTAGTCAAGGAGAGCGCGTGCTCTGTCATAGTGACTCTGTGGGTGGTTTGTTTGCTCCAAGCTTATGGTTGAGCGGTCTCGATCGGGGTGCAGCAAGCGTGGAATGATTCTGGAAGTGTGACAGGCATTATGTAGAGGTAGAGGCGCGTCAGAAGCGCGTCAGTGCGCTTTGGGACTCCTGCCTCGCTCAGGTGACGAACCAATCGATAGTGAAAGGGCGGCTCAGTCCGACCCGTTTCGGCGATGAACGCTCGTGCAGTGTTTCGAGCGATGCATCTGACGTCATGTTAGACCAGTGTTGTTGTAAAACTATATTCGTCAAAGAACAAGATCATCTAAATCTATCTTAAAGAAAGTAGGAAAAGCGGACAGTCGTATGCAACAGAATCATCCTATACAGCTATACTACCACCCACACTCAATTTTGTCGCGTTTCGTACAACTTACTCATCATCTACCGCCCCGTGCCGAACATCGTCACACAGCATGTGCCCACGCCTCATCACACACCATCGCCGCACACCACCGCCGCACACCTCTCCCACTCACACTGCTGTTCGTCTGCCAGCCACAGGTGCCGCCATTACAGCACCCTTCCTCACCCTCTCCTTCTGATGCGCCTCCCTGTGCAACTGCTCAATCTTGGCATGTAGCTCTGGTACGCCAACATCTTCCACATGTTTGCTATGATTCGGCCCATGGATCTTACGGTTTGCGTTCTTGCCGTGACTTGCACTGTTATTTACAGCGTGAACATTGGTGGCGTGCTTAGAAGCTGCAAGACCGGTATGCTTGGTCGGGGTCGTGGAAGTCGTGGCGGCGCGTCTGCTATCGCCGCGAGGAGCGGGTCTACGTCGCTGTTGGGCTGGTCGAGGGGGTTTGGGGTATGGCTTGGTGGGGGCGGGGGTGTCGTCTTCGGTGTCAGACGCCCATGAGAGCTGGGAGTGGCGCCGGATGGTGGCGTCTTTGTTTGATGTCTTCTTGGTAGCGACAGCCTTTGGGGGTGGTTTGCTATCGATCGGTGACCAAGTCTTACACTCGATGCTGGGAGACGATGGTGGCGAGGTAGAGGGACGAGTGGAGGACATGTGCACCTCACTGGATCCTGTACTGGCTTCCGAAGCGCGAGATGACTCAGGGCTGGGTGGAGGAGCAGGGGTATCGTCAAGATCGATGAGCAGATCTGATACTTGGCTTGCATGTCGAACAGATTCCTGAACTGTCGCCGGCGGAGGGGTCAGTCGTCCCGATGTAGTCTCCTTGGGAGAAGAGTTTCTCTTAAGAATACCACGCGGCAGCTGCACGTCATCATCAAGTAGATCACGCTCTTCGCTCTTCCTCGTTCGAAATGTCGAAGGGTCGGGGAAGACTCTTGCTTCCGGTATCGCACCGTCATGGTCTGCATCCTCGTTCGCTGCTAGCCTTCGCTGCATCCAGGTAGGCGGCCTGGGACCGATAGCCGACTTCTCCTTCCACCACTTCGGTATACCTCTAACGAAGCCTAGTTCACGGAGCTTCTCAATGCCGGGCATTTCGTGTTTGAACTTGCACCCGATAGCCGTCCAATCACATTCTCCAGTCTTGATCCAGTGTGTGCAGTACTCTTTCTTGGACGGATCGGGCTCGATGCCAGATGGGTGGGGCACGCGGTATCCGAGGCGCTGCGCATCTTTCTGGTAGATGGAGGCGAAGGTGTCGGTGAGTGAAGACGGGCGCTCGATAGTAGCGGTAGGGGTTGGGCGAGGTGGTTCTGGCGAGTTTACGATAGCTGGGAGCTGCTGAGATAGTCTAGGAGAGCGAGTGCCGCTCACGGGCATTGTTTGCGGCTCCGCACGTACATGATGGTCTGGTGCCAGGTACCGTGACTGCGTCGTCGTAGTGGAGCGAGGCGAGAAGCTGCTGGATGTGGGCGCGTGGATCAATAGAGCCGAAGGAATCTCGTCTGTCTCTGAGCAAAGCTTCCAGGCTCCGTCCGAGATCTGGCGATGGGTCAACTGACGTGGGATTCCTTGTAGCTGGAAAGGCAGCTGGTCTACTGGTACCAGCGGAACCATCACGCTGCCACGAAGAAGATAGTAGCGAAGACCTTCCGGAAGGGCGCAAGTGCTATAAGCTTGGGTAGTCATATTAACAAACAAACAACAAGGGAATCTCTGGATACAGATCGCTGTTATGGACACCCTTGGTGTAGTGAGTATACAAATAGATGGTTGAAATACGACTTGGAAGGAACGGTGAGAGGATGAGATCCGAACGGTTGTGTTCCATTATATTCGCGGGTGTGCGACTGTGCTCAAGACAGCAATTCGATGTCTCTACCCGACGCAAGCAGTTTGCCGGCATCTGCAACCTTACTTACATGGCCGTCAAGCCATTGCTACAAATCAGGATGTCTAGCAGTCACCGAGAGTATGAAAGAATTACCTGTGAGTTGAAGATTGCCTGCGAATCAATCAGGGAGGATACATAAGCCTACCAAGATGGGATGGGAGTAACGCGTCCTGGAAGTTTGTGATACCGTGATCTGTCGCAACCCGTGCTGCGAATAAGCGACAGACTCCGCCAGAGCGTTGGCAAGCTGTGAGGAGAGGGTGAATAATCGCAGTGTCGATGATAGGGGTTTGTCCTCGTGGCTTGGACAGCACGCAATCGGCCCTAAAACATGGCGTAACGGCTGGCGGGATGGGGAACTGCGATGTCAGCGCTTGCGATGCCAAACCTCTCGCTCTTCGCTCCTCAAAACGTCGAAGTCGTGATGCTATTGTGGCGATCGCGGTGACAATGACGAGTAGATTACAAAATTGAAAGGTCTTGAAGATGGCGTACCGCACTGCCATGTGGCCAGGCCAGGTTAACCCTTTCGCTCAACGGGTATCCCTGTGCCGATCAGCCGCGGTACGGCAATCGCCGTCCTGCCCAGACCCGCCTAACCACAACTCCAAAACATTAGACTGCTTCAACCCGCGTTGGGCCATCACGGCTTTCGGATTCGGATCTTTGCCTTGGCCGTGGCAGCGCATGCCGTGTATCATCTTTTCACAGCCTGAAGCCGCCGCTAGGAGTCTCCCTCCGCATCTCAACGGTTGGCCCTCCGGTCGGTACCGATGATGTCTGCACAAAGTCAATCTGCAGATCTACCACCTAGTCTTCCGGCAGTTCACGTCTCGACCGAACATGTCAAAAGTTACTTGCATGATATTAACCGTGTGGCTTGTCCTGAGGAGATGCCTCCGTGTTGGGGTTGGCAGCTGAGGTATGCAGCCTAAGAGGCCGCCATCGAAGTTACCGCTCTTTCGCAACGAATAGACCGTCCGGCACATCGTTCATGACTCGGTTAAGAACGCGATCTTCAATAGTGGGTCGTTGGCTTCCACTGGTCTTGCGCGGCAGGGCTTCTGGCCAGTTTCGGAGACTACGCGCCTGGGACGACTATCAACGGTCCCTATGCTCCAGGGTCTGCTAATACTGGAGCCTTCCTCGGCATCCCGTCGTTTGTCGATGAAGTTTTCTAACGCGTAGGTTACGGCCAGAAATACCTAGGTAATTCGGATGAAGGACTGTCGGTAGCTATGAGAGATCGCATCGCTATAACGGAAAATCAACCAAGCTTTAATAGCCGGAAAGCATCTCCGACATGAGCAAAGACGACCGCAGTCCCGAAGTGTTCGCCGTGGCTGCACTGTTCTTTGTGCTCACATGGACGACTGTTCTCCTACGGATCTACGTACGCGCGGTCTTGATGAAGACATGGGGAAAAGATGACTCGTACATGGTTGCGGCACTAGTAAGTTGTCACGTCTCGTGTTCAATCGGAGATTATACTGATCAAGCTTGTAGTTGACGTTCACTGTATACCTACCATGTCAGATCATTGCCGCGATGCACGGAACTGGCCGCCATCGATGGGAGTTGAGCGATAGCGATGCGAAAACAGCGCTGTTGGTTCGTCTAACCCACTCATCGCGTTATCTGACATCTGACTCGATACAGTTCTGGTACCTGTGCGAGCTGTTCTACGTGATAGCGAACTGTCTGCTCAAGTTTGCCATCGGCTACTTCTACCTTCGGGTCGCGATTGAGCGCTGGCATATCTGGGCCATCAGGATACTCATGCTAGGCACTGTACTATGCGGTCTTGTCTACTTCTTTCTAGTCTTGCTTCAATGCATTCCTAGTAAGCATCAACCAAGCGCTCGTTGTCATATTCGCTAATGGATCCAGTTTCGGACTTTTGGAACGTGCACCCCGCCTCAGACAGATGCATACACAACGGGCCAACTCTGGGGATTACTTATGCCCTCGCCGCCATCAACGCAATGGCTGATTGGGCATTCGGCTTGCTTCCTTTCTTCATCGTCTGGGGCTTGGAGATGAGGACCAAGACAAAGCTATTAGTTGCCGGTATCCTTGCATTCGCAGCAATTGGAAGCACTGGTACAGCGATCCGTATGGCATACATTCACACACTCGTTCAAGGCCCCGACTTCCTGTATGCTACCACCGACGTCGCCTTGTGGAGCACCATTGAACCTGGCATCGGCATCACCGCGGGAAGTATCGCGACACTCCGTCCGCTCGTCCGCCACTGTCTATGGAAGATGGGTCTGGCCGACGCACCTCGTGAAGAACGCGGCCGCAACTACTATCCTTCACAAGAAGGTGGTCGCATACGAAAAAAACATCGCCGCGGGTATCGCCGTAGCTTGAGCCCTTCTGATCTAGTCCCTACAATTCCTGGTACCATGACTACTATACAGATCCATGGACCTCACGACATAGACCTGGAAGAGAACCTGTCACCACCGAAAATTGTCGTCACAGATAAAGATGTTCCGGAGACACCAGAAGGTCAGATTATACACACTGTCACAGTTCAGCAACAATACGAGGGCCCTGCGAAGCTTCCTGAGGCACCTCCAAGGCTTCAACTGCGCGACAGCGTCAGACATAGCTTCACTCGCGGGAGTATTCTGAGCCCTGTATTCCGAGTGCCCGAGTGAACTCTCGCAATGAGTACCATATGTCTCACCGCCATCTCAATCATCTCAGTTGAGCAAACGGGCCACATTCTCACTTCAAGCGGTCAAAGACACCCGGCGATACGCCGTGTCATGAAAGCTATGTCTCATCGACTCACCATGTCGCGGCGCTCTGACGGACACGCGGTCCAACGTCATTAGATCAGTCGTCAGAAGAATCAAAGCGTGAGAGCATCTTAGAGCGCGGCGTCACCTGCGCGGAACACATTCACCAACGCTGGCAGTCATTCACGTCACCCACATTTCTATCTCTGCCCCGCCGCTCCTGAGCTCTCAGTCTCACCCGCGGTACCATCACAATCTCAACAGTGGCTGTTCAGCTGTAAAATCGTACTTTGCCAACACCAGGTAGCCATACTGACCCCAGTATGGCAGAAAACCCCACACCACCAACAGACACCCCCAGCCAGTCTCGCAACCCCATCCCACCAACCGACGACCCGCCACCCACCTTACCACCCAACAAAGAAATCCTCGCCTCCGCCATCCACATGACAAACACAACCCGCTTCCTCCACCTCCTCTCCCACGCAAAAGCCCTAATCACCCTTCACGGCCCCTACACCACCCTCCCCACCACATCAGTCTTCTCCCGCTCTCTCAAGCCATCCAAACCACCCAAACACCCTTCTTCTTCGTCCTTGTCCTCCTCCACAACCCTCAAATCCCTCGCCCTCACCCTCGCCGCCGCCCAAGACAGTACTTATAGCACCTACACCGCCCAACCCCCCAGCCCCACAAAATCCGACCTCGACTTCTTCACCCTCCTCTGGGACAGTTCCATCGTCGTGCTCGAAGAAATATTATCAGTAGGCGATTTGCCACAAGAGTCCTTCGGTTGGGGGGTTTATGGGATGGCGGCGGGGTACATGCATCCTCCCCCTTCTACGCTTTCTCATTCCCATGATCTGAGTCAGGAGAACATGTTCATGCGGAACAAAGAGAGGTTGAAGGATGCGCTTTGTATGATGCCGAGTTTGGAGGGGGGTGGGATGAGTAGGGGGATGGGTATGGGGATGGGAATGGGGATGGGGGGAAGGACGACGACGGAGCGCTTGACGAGGGCGAGGAGGGATATACATACTCTAGGCCATATTCTTCTGTATGAGTTTAGGAAAGGGGGGTGGAAGAGGGTGAGGTGGAGTCATGCGGTTATGGTTGCGGAGAGGTGGGTTGGGGCGTTTGGGGTAGGGAGGAAAGAAGGGGGGAAGGAAGAGGTAGCGAAGCTAGAGACGAAGAAAGGGAGTGGGAAAAAGGTTACTTTTGAGTTTCCTTGATGGCTTGGATTTGAGCAAGGGTAGTAGTTTTTTGGATAGTTGAAAGGGTAATTAATAAACGACCTAGACGTCAAGGGGGTTCAATGGGAATACGAGACAGCCCATGTCCAACACCTACCATGCAATCGCACTACATATTCAACTTGCCCCATCACCTAGCCTTTCTCCTTCCCTTTCTCTCCCACAAGCTTGCCTTCCTACTCCTACTCCTTCCCCTCCTCCCCGCCAACCTTCCCCTTCCCCAGCACAGCCAACCTCTCCGCCACCTTCTTAACACACGCCTTCCTCTTCCAACACCCGCGATACCACTCATCCAACTTGGCAAATCGTGCCTCCTCCCAGCCCTCCCACTCCCCAACCAACCCATGTACAACGGGCCAAACAAACGCATCCGCAACACTAAACCTACTCCCCGCTACAAACGGTCCTCCGTTCCTCTCTACAGTTTCTTCTAGACGCGCTAGGAGGTTCTGTAAGGCGAAGTTGGTGGTGGTGGTAGTAGGAGTACGAGTAGTAGGAGTAGAAGTAGGAGTAGTATCCCCCCGTATTTCTCCACTCCCCTCGGTTCCTCCACTTCTCCGCGTATTCTGCCGATTCCGCCAAACCCCCAAGATCTCCTCCGCTAATAGTATAACCGGAAACGCATTCGCGCTCGCCAAATTCGCAGAATGGCTTTTATCGAGGGGGTGATATCGGTCTAGATACAGTAATATTCCCATCGCGCCATGAATCTCTGAATGCTGAACGTCGACATCACGGAACATGATCTGTCTGTCCCGTTCAAACGACGAATCTAGATCCGGTGCTTCAACAACCGCATACGGCACTTTCGCTTCCGCTAGACAGATAAGCACCTGATCATCCTGCACACTGTCATTCGACAGGAAAAGCAGCGGAGTATCTTCACCGGGCGGCTCATGGAGGTGCAAAACATCAAAGCCCTCACCATACCACTTCTCCCACTCAAACTCGCTCCCGTGGTTCTCGCGGCTAAAAGCAGTAATGAGGCGTTTCGTCTCCGCCTCGTCATTCGCAACGATATCAGCGGCGTCGCGTTGCGTTTTCGAGGTTGCGCCCTGGCCCCAGATGATGGTGCTGCGGCAATCGAGGTGAGTTGCTATGTGGCGGAACGTCAGACTGATGCGGATGCCGGCGTACGCATTTTCTGTGTCGCTGCGTTCGGCGGGCAGGCGCTTGTCGGGTTGGATGCCGTGGAGCCATTTTGCGTTTGAGGCGAGGCCGAGGGTGAACATGGAGTTATGGGGGAGGTGGACGCGCTGGGTTGAGCGCTCGGTAGTACTACTTTCAGTATCTTCTGGTGTTGATGACGGGGCTTTCTTGGTGCGCAGCCGCATGGTGCGTTGCGAACCGAAGCTTACGTTGACGATGGAGGAGCCTTTTGCGATGTCGAGGGTTTTGTCAGAGTGCTCGGAGATGAAGTCGTTGCCGGAGCGGTAGAGTTGGATTAGCACGTGGTTTAATGGGTGACCGACGAGTGCCTCGGCGCGCTTGCGTATGACGTGGACTTTGGGGGAGAAGCGCAGCAGGGGCAGGGTTTGGTCGGATGGGTGCCGGTATACGGGCATTGAGCCGTCGTCGCCAAAGGCGCCCTGGCAGCATACTAGACGGGGTACTTCGCCTTGTTGGTGGAGCATCTTTTGCCATCGGACTTCGTTGTAGAGTTGGGTGAAGATGGTGTCTTTGAGTGGTTTTGCTGGTTCGGTTGGGTGGAAGTAGTCGGCGGGGAAGAAATCGTGGATGATGCGTGAGTCGCCTTCTGCAATGTGATCGCCAGGCCCTAGGACGGGGAACGTTGCGAGTGACTGCAACTTGGGCGGCTTACCCATCGTTGCGGCTTTTGTAGGTGTCTTTGTTGATGATGGCGAACTGGCTTCTGGCGTGCTGACAGGAGGTTGTTCTGGCCGTGCAGCTTCTACAGTCGGTAGCTTGATTTCCCTGTCGTCTTGCTTCGGGGTGGTTGGTGCAGGCTTTGCAGAACTGATGGACCCTCTCTTTGACTCAGACCCCGACTCAGACTTTGGTGCCCTAGTGAGTGACATGCGCACGCGATCCGAGAGTTCAGTCAACCTGTTTTTCTCCTTCTCATCACCAGCCTTCGCGGACAATGCAGGTACCGAGCTAGCATTCTTCAGCATATGCTGCTTGCTATCCTTCTGCCGCAAATCTGCAACACTCCCAGCTTTTGCAATCTTGGACATTCGTTGAGGCTCAGCCGATGCGGACTGTGGTATGACTGTCGGTGCCGTAGTGATTGGCGGAGATGGATCTTTCGTAACCTGGTTCGCCGTCGTGCTCGGCTCGCCATTCGCCTCTTCACCATCTTCCTTTGATGCTTCTCTGTCCTTCGCTTTCTTCTTGCTCTTCCTATTCTTCCTCATTCGAACCTTCGACTTGACAAGTTCCGGCTTGTCCCCTTCTGTCTTATCTTCCGCGGCACCTGCAGCACCCTGTGCAGCCCTCTTCTCTATGATGTCCCTTGCGAGAGACAATTTAGCCATACGCTCCTCCATAGTCTGCTCGCTCTTCGCGCCATCCGCAGGCGCTGTTGTCTTTGTCGCAATTATCGTCGTATCCTCCTTGAGTATCTCTTCACTGTTGACCAAATACGTGCTGAAGAAATCTTCCATGCGCTTCAGCGCCAGTTCGTGTCGGTTTTCCCTGCGGAAGCCCAAGCAGTCTTCTATGACATGAATCTTGACACCATGCCGCGCTGCATCGATGACAGTCGCAAGCACAGAAACATTGGTGATGCATCCGCAGATGAAGAGTTCGGTAATGAGTCTTGCGCGCAGTGTTATGAGCATGTCGGTGCCCTGGAAGGCGGAGTAATTGGTCGTTTGTATCACAACGTCTGCAGGTAGCTCGATCTGCTTCGCGATAGCATCTGCAAACTCGGCGCCACGCGTGTCGGGCACGCATGCTGGCGTTCTCTTCTCGCTCTTCAACAGGAACAGCTCGTCGTCTTCTTCAGCCTTGGCTTTTGCGACTTCCTTTGGCAGCGTCTTTCGTCGTGCTGACACGCGTTTCAGCAGGGCTAGCGCGCGTTCCTTGTGTTTTGAGGATCTGGAGGGCGCTGGCAGCGACGCTGCTTCCTTGGCTAACTCTTCCTCAGCTTCATTGTTGTTTTCCTCGCCGTCGAGCAGCCCTTCTACGACAAGCGTGTCTCCCGCACCCGTGTCGGCGCCAGTCGCGATGCGATCGGCTTCGTACAGCGTCTGGACCCAAATGACATTGCCGCTGAGCTCTCTGAATTTCGGAATCAAAGTCTGGATGCGCTCCAGAAAGCCCGTCTGGGTGTCAACGGGAAGTCGTCCTTCTGATGTCACAAAGTCGTTCTGGAGTCCAACGAGAACAAGGGCTTGGTGTGTTTGGAATTTGGGCTGGTTTTGGGACACAAGGTCCATCAAAGACGCCATGTTGGAGTTCATCGTGTCAGGAACGCGAACGGCTAGGGTTGAACGCGGAAGCGACAAGTCTTGGCATCAATGCTAGTGAGCGGGAGATTGCTAGACAAGGGCTTCCTCAATACGAAAGCGAGCGGAAGGCAATGGTTAGGGTGCTGGTGTTCTACTTTTTGGACGACAGCTGATATTTGATCACATGGTGCAAGCAGGGTAAGGCCAAGAGGGCGTTCAGTAGATTGAGTCAAGTCGCCGCATCTTCGGGCCATGCAGGGATAAGCATTGGAGGAACGCGTCCCGGATGTGTTGCGCAGGGCGTTGAAAGCTCCAGCAGGCAGGATTGGTAGTGTTTTGGAGGTTTCGACGGCCGCTAGATGGCCCCTCGCCCATCCCCGCCACCATTAGCGCGGGGCAAGGACGGTACTTCTATGTTTGCGCCCATCTGCGACCGCGGACATGCTCACTCCGCAAGGGCTTTCCTCTCATATCCTCCACCATGTACATCTCGACGACCGCATCTCCGCGCACACGTTTGTCTGCGCTGCGGCTTGCCCCCGGACTTTTTGTCGGACGGCATAGCGCACAAGGCAGGAAGCCTAAACGGACCTCATTCTTCACCGCCAAACCACCTGATGCTCTGGATGGTGCTCGGAAACATGTTCCAGCATGTAAAGTCCCGACGTCGCTCTTGCTGGGCCCAGGATACTGGAAGCAAATTCTTGCGCTCACTTGTTACTGAAAAAGGATGTGATCTTCCGCGAACCATCGGCTTTGGATGTCTTTGCTGCACTGCCGTTACTCGTGGCGCTTCTGGTACCTTGCTTCTTCGCGGGTGTTGACTTCTTCGCAGGGCTTTTGGTAGGCGAGACAGACGCGGTCGGTTTGTTGCGCTTGTGCTGTGGCTCAGAATCTGCGGTGCCATCGGTCACGTCGTCGTGCTCCCGTTTGATGCCTTTTGGCGACGTCGCTGGAATGGGCAATGGCGCGTTATCTTCGGTACCTTCCATGCGGTTGGTTGTGACACGCGTCTCATCAGCGTCGTGCTCGACCTTGATCTGGCTCTTCTCGTCTGTCGAGGCTTCCAGATCATGTTGTGCTTTGTCGACAGATTGCTCCTCCGCCTTCGTCTCAGCAGCCTTTCGTTGGTTGCCGAAGAAGTTGGCAATGTTGTTCTTGTTGGCTGCGCTGTTGATTGGCACGAGAAAGGACGGCGAGTTGTTGCCAACTTTGCCTACGTCTTTGCTGACCGGGTAGCACTCCAACTCGCCCTCGTATGGTTTCAACAGCGACTGCAGTTCTGTGCTCCACTCTGTGCGAGTCGGGTCCAACCAGGTTCGGATAGCCTCTGAGCCGTTGTCGAAGATGACGGGCATGCGGTCGTGCAGAAAGCTGAGTTGCTTGTTCGAGTCGGTGGTGATGACGGTGTAGGTGTAGAGCTTCTCGCTCGAGTCCTCGAACTGCACACAGTCCCATAGTCCAGCGAAGCACATGAGCTTGCCGTCCTTGCGCTTGGTAAAGTGTGGCAGCTTCTCCTTGCCCCCGTTCTTCTTCAGCCACTCATAGAAGCCCTGTGCCACGATGATGCAGCGCTTCTTCTTCTTCATGGTCGTCCACATGCCGCGGTCTTCGAAGAGCGAGTCGTCGCGGCAGTTAATCGTCTTCATCTTGGAGCCGTAGTCGGGGTTGCGCTTCGTCCAGAATGGCACGAGACCTGTCGCATGCTGTCAGTGACGTACGAGGTCATAGGTGGATGTGCCTACCCCATTGCATAGACTGCAGTTTGTATTTGGTATCTTCCGTCGCGCCTTCCTCCTGGCCGCCAGTCTCCGGACCGTCCGCTCGGTATACAAGCCCATGATAGCCTGGGGCGAAGTTGTAGCTTTGGCGCACGTTGCTGTCGTCGTCGGGTGCCTCTTCGACTGGCATCTGCGACTGTTCGAGCTGCTGGCGGACCTCCGAAGGCCTCTGGTATCTTTGTCAGCTGTCACATTGTATTTCGCGTGACCACATATCCTCACCAAGGCCAGCGCATACCGTCCACACATGATTAAAGAGATTCAGTGCATCGTGGTGAGGTCTACGGGCAACGCGATGCGGCGCGTTGGTGATTGGCTACGTCATGACGAGCCTCAGCCCTACGCGGAACGCACGCGACGGGCACTAAAAGTTCGTTCCGTCATGCACTCGCTCCACCAGCTGCCAGATGCCATCGCCCACATCTTTTTGCCTTTGCCCGGCGCACCATGTTGAGCAGGACGGCCCCCCGCGCCGTGCCCCGAACGAGCGCAATCGCACGCTGCGAAGCGCAAACCCCGCTGATACGATGCCGGCGGCCAGTACAGCAGCACCTGGGGCGGCGCTATGGCTCCACGATGCGGGAGCAGTTCCGGGAGCAATACCACAAGAGCCCCGTGCTGTTCCCCTTTGCGATTGGGTCCATTGCCCTCGTGGCCGGCATCTGCGTCTTGTACATACCGTGGTACTACAAGAACGTCATCATCAAGCCCTACCACAACTTCCCTGAGCCCGTCGCAAAGAAGCTGCGCAGAGCCCTCTTCTACAGCCGCGGCCAATGGCTCGACATCCGCGAAGCCAACAAGCACTTTCGCCAGGCGCTCGCCCTCGCCGACGAGATGGGCATGGATCCTTTTAGCGACGAGATCATGGGCGTCAAGTACACCATCGCTGCGCTGTTTGAGGATGCGGGATACTACAGTTTGGCTATCGATGTGCTCGAGATTATGCGCAATGATTGCCAGAAATGGGTCGACGAGTTCTCGGATAGACATTGGACAAATGGGAATAGGAGCAGGGTGAAGAAGAACATGGTGCAGATCAATCTGAAGCTGGGCCAGCTCTACGACGTGAGATATGTCAACGAGCCTGAGAACGGCGAGAAGCGACTGGTCGAGGCTGTGGAGAGCGCATTGAAGGAACAACAACGGCGGGAGAAGGACGGTGTCAAGAACGGCGAGGGGCCTTGGCTCACCAACGACGAGATGGGCGGTGTACTCGAAGGTAGGCAGCTACATGGCCGAATACCGCTTATGGCATGCTAACACAACTCAGCCCTCGGAACACACTACGAGCAATTCGACTCGCACTACCTCGCCGCTCCCCTCTTCGTCAAAGCCCTCCAACTCTGTCCACCAACCTCATGCCACAGCGTCGTCCTGAGTACGTCCCCACACCCCTTCCCATCCATCCCGACTAACCACCCCCAGTGAACAACATATCCACCTGCCTCGCGCAACAAACCCCGCCCACCTCCTCCAACGCAATAACCATGTCCGACGCCCCCACCTCCTTCCCCGTTACAAACTCCGCGCCGCGCTCCCTCGCCATCGAGCAAGCACGGCAATGGGCAGAACGAGCCCTCGCCCTCTCCGCCCAGATCAAGTCTTCTTCCTCTGAAAGGAACGAAGAGTGCGACATGGGCTGTGCCGTCGCGACGCATAATCTCGGCGAGTTCTTGGAAATGGAAGGGAAGATTGGGGAGGCGAGGAGGAAGTATGAGGAAGCAGCGCAGTTGGCGAAGAAGATTGGGTTTGGCGAGGGGGTGGCGAATGCGAGGGCGGGGGTTAAGAGGTGTAAGGGGGTGGAGAGGGGGGATTGATGATTGGGGGAGGGGGTGTGCTGAGAGGTTGTAGTATACTCGTGGATATATTGGAAGATGTTGCGAGGGTTGATGAATGTTGTATAGCGAGCGCGATGAGCCGCTGCGTTCATGTGCCGGGACGTAGACCGCTTGGACGGTAGGTTTAGAAATACCTTTGAACTACAAGACCACAGCGAAGCTTTATTCTCACCTCACCGTTTCCACCCCATTGCGATTCCATGCCAGCGCGTACCCACTTCTCATCCATCAAATCCCCTACCAACACAACCTCGCCCCCTTCCCACCTCTCCATCTCCGTCTCAGTCGCTTGGAGCGATCGCTTCAGTCTCCCTTACGTGCTTCATCATCCGCCGGATCGTCCAAAGACTCATTACCCGAATCATCCGTGATTTCCGGATCGTCCCACACACTCTTCTGCTTTCGCGCAGCCTGCTCATGCATCTCCCTTTTCGAAGCACTTGTGGCAGACTCTTTTGCGATCTTCAACTGGCGTGCGCGCTCAACTGCTTCGTGCTTTTGGGTAATAGCAGCGTCGCGTGCATCAGCTAATTTGAGCTCGTCTTCCGACAACAGTCTGTTCTTGTGAAGTTTGCGTATGTCGCCCGTGTAACCCAGAGGTGGGATATCAGCCGCATTGAGTAGAGCTGTGACTGCGGCGGCTCCATCTCTGCGCGCAGACTTCTTGTGCCAGTCTTCGACGTTGATCATCTCGCCCTTATTTTCGTACTCGTGTTGTACGTCCTTGTTGAAGAACTCGTGATCGAAGCCCGGGCTAGTCTGCCTCTTGGTCCTATCCTTGAGAGCCTCGACTGCGCCGTCAATCCATGTGTTTTGAGAAGGCTTCTTGTTCTGCGCTTCCTGATGCGCCTTGATTGCCTCTTTATTGGTCGCGGGTAGTTCGGTCCACGTGTAGCCTCGAGCCTTGAGATCGGCAATGACGTCTGGATGGGTGGGTATTGGTTCGGTCTCAACGGGCTTAACAACTCGCGGCTTCGACTTCGGCTCGGACGGTTCTGTCGCTTTCGGTGGATCAGTCATCGTCTTCTTGGAGGAGGTCGACTTTTTGGTGCTTTTCTCTGGTGGAGGCGGCGAGGAAGAACGGGCGCTTGACCTGCCCGAGCTGGCCTTACTAGTACTCCGCGTGTTTGATGCGGGATTGTTGGTTGTAGGCTTGGTTGTCATAGGCTTGGTTGTCGTAGGCTTGGTTGTCGTCGGCTTGGTTGTCGTGGGCTTGGTGACTGCAGGCCTGGTGGTTGGACGTTTGCTTCCTGGAAATTTGCTGGCTGTGCTGGGTTTAAGCTTAAGCTTGACTATCAGACGCTTAGCTTGTTGTTCGCGCTCAAGGATCTCCATGCTTTCAAGTTCTTCGTCCGTGTCAGGTGGTGTGGTGAGAGTAGAAGTGTCAGAGTCATCACCTTCGTCTTCTTCCTCAGCTTGCTCTTCATCTTCTTCACCTTCATCCTCAGCTTGAGCTTCATCCTCTTCTTCTCCATCATCTTCATTAGTAGCAGCAGCAGCGACAGCAGCAGCAGTATCGACAGCCGACTCCCACTCTCCTTTAATATACTGTTCGATTTCGTCGTCCGTGATGTCAGGCATCCAGGCGTCCTCCTTCTTGCTCTTCTTTAGCTTAGGCTTGAGTGCTTTCATACGATCTCGCAGGCCACGGAGGTTAGTATCAGCACGGTTGAGGTACGAATTTAGCCCACCCGGGGGCCTGGTACCCAGAGCCTCTTCCATTGGTTTGCCGCTCTTGTCAGGAATGTCAGTGCGGCCCTCGAAGTAATCGTTGAAAGCCTGGTATATGAGCTCGTTGTGAGGCGCCACAAAGGTATCCGTCTTCCCAGTCGCAGCCTCTAGGAGCTTCTCGTGGAACAGCTCGAGATAGGCGGTCTCGAATGGAGCCCATGGTGTGTGAGTGACCTTGGGAGTGAACTTCATGTTTTGGACGAATATTTGGTTGCGCCACTTGTTGATGTCCCTGATGTGGTCTTTGTTATTCCAGTCAATGTCTTTCGCTGCCCTCCTGTCGTACTCAAAGGTTCGATCCTTCTCGTTGTTGTCATGTCGATGGTGGAACTTGAGTGTTAGTCGCTTTGGCTGGGCCTCCCCAACGACGAGCGTCGAGCGCTTGTCACCACCTAGAATCTCCCATTCAAAGTTGGCGTCTTCGTCTGGGGCTTTGACTGCTTTTGATCCGGGATGCGCCGGCTTCCTCGGCTTCTTGCTGGTACTGTTTGCAGGTGGTGTCTCACTACCGCCCTTCTTGTTTCGTGGAGACGTGCGTGTAGGAGTGGCACCTGTCTTGGCTTTCTTCGCAGGCTTTGGCGAAGTGGGTGCTTCGTTCTTTCGCTTCGTAGACATCGCGGCGGTACTGTTGGGTGGATCGTTACAGTTGATGATCTGAGCAGCGGGTATGAACTTGAAACCAACGGATGGGAAGCGGGGTATAAAGCCAATGGAGAATCGACCAGAGTGACTGAGAAGCCTAACTTCTTGCTGTGGACCTTTCACGATTCGCCATTAGACCCTTGTGAAAGGTGTGAAGAACAGTGTAGCAAATTCCAACGGGGGTCAAAGCTCTCAACCGAAAAGAACGACATAGTGAAGGAGACCGTTTATCAGTCATTGTATAATTCGAAGCATTGTACTGGCCCAGCCATGGTACTTTCTTTGGAAGACGATATATCGAGACGCGGACAGAACGCTTTGTGGTTTTCTGGTTGGTGTATATAGGTGCAAATATCAATGGTGAGTCGCTTAAGAAGGTAAGGTAATGACAACTCTGCGCGGTGCACAGCTTTTATCTTTTTCGGCATGAGAGAGATTTGCGAAAAACACAAGCTTGCTGGTGTCAGTCGGTTGTAGTAATGCTCACGTGGACCAATCTGAAAACTGTTCTTAGCAAAGTGCAAGACACCACGAGCAGGAGCATACTAGGATGTAACAGTGAAGAACGAGCACGTTGGCACTATTGAATAGAGTTCTACCACGTCCAGCAGTCGCTGTAGCCGCTAGATAACATGGGTTGTAATATTCTACCAGCACATGTCGAAGGTTTCGATCACGGTAGTGGTTGTCGGAGATAACTGTAGACGAGCATCAGCGGAGAATACCACTGATCGTCGCGATCCAGAACCTAGACTACACCAGTACATCTAGTTCGGCGCGAGAGACGGAAAAGATGGGCAGTTCGTGTGGAGCAACTGTGCCGTAGCAAGAGGCGGTCTGCAGGGGCACTCGAGTAGTCTCTTGTTAATCCCTGGAGGTGTTGAGGTACTATTACCACCCGTCCCCGTTAAGCGATGCCAAGCACGACGGAGAACGCTGCCGACTCAAGAGGGCATGGGAGAAGTGCAATCGCTCGATGCGGACGGAGGGGGTTGGAGGGAGGGAGGTCTTGGTGAGGAGGATGCGGAGTGACGGCGGCGGTGATTGGCTCCGGCGCCGAAATTAGCGTGGGCGCGCATGTTTACGTCGCGTGTCCCTCGTGCACGCCATTTGCGCGTGCATGGCTGTGACAGCTGCCAGTGGCAGCGTCGTGACATCAGCGCGCCCTCGCGCAATCAGTGGCATCAAGGGCTCGATCCATAGGAAAGGCGGAGGTGAGGTCGGTGTAGGTGGGATGCGGGGCCAGGGGCAGCAGCTGGTCCCGCCGTAAATTAAGCAGCAAAGGCGAGTGTGGACCCTGACCAAGAGGGTCTAGCTGGCTGCGGGCCTAGTCCAGGGCCTCCTTGATGCTCCTTTCGAAGGCCGTTGGGGAAATCATTCCCTCTTTTGCGGTCCGTCGCGCTCTTTTCGTGCTGCCGTGAGCTGTTGCGCCGTCGCTCTGACTTTCTTCTGTTTGCATGAATGCCGCCTGCAGAGTAATACCCAGAGAGTCACAGCGTGCACGACTCAAGCCGGCGCCAGCATACTAATTCCACTCAAGTGAAACACGCTCTACACCAGCACCACCGAACCGAGCGCCACAGGTAAACAGGTCTGTTCTTTCTACCTGCCGCGGCGGAGAGCAAATTTCCGCTCCGTCATATCGAACCACCGTGAAGACAGCAGACATGTCCAGCGGAAGCATCACCATGGAGGTGAAAGAAGAAGCCGTCGAGCGCGCGCCCAGGTCACACGTGGACAGCTCGCCGCTGCCGACAGACTCGATGGTCACAGTGCCCCTCTCCGAGACGGACGGCAGAACCCCAGAGGAAGAGGAAGGCGCGAGGGAATCGGTGATGCGGCCAGAGATTATAGTTGAGGAGCGAAGAGCATCATCACGAACCAACTCAACGGAAATCCGCAATGCCTTCGGACACCGCGCCAGCCAATCCAGCGTCGACACGCCCGCCCCGACCAGCCCTACCATCTCAGTGCGGGACACCGACGCACCCGTCTCCCCCAAGACAGCAGCGCCAGACTGCAGGGGGCGCCGTACTAGCAATGGCTCGGGAAAAAGCGAAGAGGTCGACTGGGCTGAGCTAGAGAAAAAGGAAGAACAGGAGCCCGAGGGCGAGGAGGAGGTGTGTAGCCCGGCCCCTGTGTGAACAACGAATACTAACATATCTAGGCCATGGCCCTGCTGCTCGCCCGACTGGAGCAGGAGAACGAAGCCATCCTCTCAAACTCAAAGTCCAACATGAAGGTCGCCCGCGCCCGCAGCCAGTCCCGGCCCCCCTCCTTCAACCAGCTCAAGCGCCTCGTGGCGGATGACACCGCCACCATGCGCTTCTCCCAGCTGCCCTCGCCGCCCCCCATGACCGAACTCGAGTTCTGGGCTGCCCTCGTACGCGACTACCCGCAGACCGTCCACAGACTGCCCACGCTCTGCTTGAATAAGATTCGGGGGGGCATACCAGCGCCGCTGCGGGGCGTCGTCTGGCAGAGTGCAGCTGGCTCGAGGGAGAAGCTGATCGAGGACCAATACGACTCGCTGTGCGGAGAGTCGAGTCCGTACGAGAACATCATCAACAAGGACTTGGGACGCAGTTTCCCTGGTGTGGAGATGTTCAAAGACCCTGAAGGCGAGGGGCAGAAGATGCTCGGCCGCGTGCTCAAGTGCTTCAGCTTGTACGACCACAAGATTGGCTACTGCCAGGGTCTTGGTTTCCTCGTTGGCCCGCTGCTCATGCAGATGGGCGACAAGGAAGCCTTTTGCGTGCTCGTGAGGTAGGCCATCGCACTTCCCTCACAACGTCAGCGACTAACAACACCAGGCTCATGGAAGACTACGATCTGCGCTCGTGTTTCCTGCCGGACCTCTCTGGCCTCCATCTCCGCATCTTCCAGTTCCAGAAGCTGCTCCACCAACACATGCCTCAGCTAGCCCAACATCTCGACGATCTAGAAGTGCAGTCCGCATATCTATCGCAATGGTTCCTGTCTTTCTTCGCTGTCACATGTCCGCTACCCATGTTGTTTCGCATCTACGACGTACTATTTGCCGAGGGCGCATCCGAGACGATCATGCGGGTAGCCCTCGCGCTAATGAAGCGCAACGAGCAAAAGCTGCTGTCCCTGAGTGAGTTCGAGGACGTGATGCAGTTGCTTTTGGGGCGCCAACTCTGGGACCCATACGGGCGGAACGCGGGGTCGGCGGATGAATTGGTCGGAGATTTCGTTGGTTTCACAAACGACGTGACGCGCGAAAGGTTGCAGGGATTGGAGCAGCAGTACAAGGAGGCCCAGGAGAAGGATTCGTCCAAGCAGCAAGTCCAGAAATCTGCCACGAGCTTCCTGGGCCGCCTGTGGGGTCCCTCCAACTCTTCGACCAAGTCCGTTTCACTCAGCCCGGGTCTCTCCGCGCCTTCACGCCCTGTTAGCTTCCTCAGGCGCTCGGCGTCCAAGCAGAGTCTCGCCTCGACACTCAACTCTACGGCCGAATCCGATGCTTCTGCTGCGACACAAAGTACAGCCATGACGGATATTTCGCGCGCTTCGAATGGCGACGCGCTGTCGATGAAGTCAGGCCACGGCTCCATGGCCATGGGCGCATCGTCCAAAGACCGAGACCTACACTATCAAATCGAGCAACTCCTCATGTCGGTTTCCCAACTGCAACGCCAAAACAGCGAACTCGAAGCCGCCCTCCAAAAGCAGCGCGAAGACCGCAAAGAAGACCACCGCATCGTCCGCACCGTCGTCGACAAAGTCCGCAAAAAGACCACCACCCTCGCCGCACCCTCAACCCGTTCCTCGCGCCGCCGCACAACAATTACCTCCGCAACCACACTACCCCCTTCATCCTCCGATGACGCCGCCTCCACCCCCGAACTCACAGAAGAAGCCTCTGAAATCGTCGAAACGCTCGAATCCCGGTTTCCTGCCGCCACACTCCACCACCGCGCCTCCTCCATGTTCGAAACAAAAGCCCTCCTCCGCGACAACTTGTCCCGCACGAAAGAGCAACTCGCCAACGAGACCCTGCGCGCCAACGCCCTGGCCCGCGATCTTTCCGACCGCGACGCAGAATTGCAAATCGCACGTGACGCGCTGAAGGATACGAGACACAGGTTGCAAGATAGCTACAACCAAAACCAGCGCCTCGAGAAAAACATCCAAGAACTAAGGCAGAATGCGCGGAAACAGTCTGCGGCTGCGAGTTGGACGGGCGTGGATCATAGTGGTGGGAATGCGCCGGATACACCGCCCACACTATCGCGTTCTACAACGAGTGATTCTATCAACACGAGCGGGTTAAGGGAATTACGGCTGGGTAGAACGAACAGCCAGAAGAGCGAAAGGGGTTATTATAACTCCCCCGCGCCGCCGGTCCCGTTTTCCAAACGAAGCAGTTCACTGGCTACACAATCGGTACTCGCGACTGAAAACAACACACCCGCCGACAGCGAAGCTCTTCTGTTGGAACTTGTAAACGCCAAAACGGCGGAGGCAGTCGCGAGACAGGAACTCGAGGAAATGAGGAGTAGGTTTGAGGGGATGAAGCGTGTTATGAGTAGCGGTGGAGCGAATGGAGGAGGGGGAGGGGGGTATAGTGGGAACGGATCACCGATGTCAGGAAGTCCCTTCGCGACGCCTACCCAAACGCCGGCTGTGACGCCTAGTCCTGTCCCTAAAGAACCGGCAGCGGGGACGGGGGGAGGATGGGGGTGGGGAGGGTGGAAGAGGACGGTTAGTAGTAATGCGGCGGGGGGCTCTTAGGCTGGGCTCTTTGATAGACGCTGATGGGTGATGGGATATGGAATGAAGGGGAGGAAGGTGAAGGTTTGAGGGAGGGGATGTTGATGTTGGTGTACAGTGTATATACACTCATACAATCTGGTATTCGAGACCAGTACCACGCCTCCTCTCGAGATATAGAGAGAGGGACTTATGTCTTCTTGGGCTTCTTCTCTGCCACGGGTGGCAAGAGAATGGATGGCCGTATTATACACAATGGGTTTAATGTCAACATTTACATTTTCTCTTCATGAATACCCATCTTCTCCGTTTCTCTCTGTCTTTCCATCAAAAAAGTAAGAAATTACGTGCTTGATTGGGATGGTGTTTGGGGGCGGAGCACATGAACGAAGATTCTAAGAGAGTTACGTGTGCTAGAGAAGATGTTGGGTCGGGTCGCAGAGCAAAGACTTTGAGCGGCGGTACAGGATGTAAAGGCGTGACCCATGAGGCTGCCGGATTGGTCGGTCCAATGCTAGGGATAACAATGAAATCTATCTTGCGCTATGACTCGTTGCGATCACGTTCGTGCGATACGTGAACTATCTCTTTGTTACTGATAAAGCCCCCGCGTATCAGAAACTACCGAAAGTTGACATAATGGGACAAAGCAAAGGCTGTGACCTTGAAAACAGGTACATTGCCGTTGCCGTCCTCGAGACTCGAAAGACTCATCGCCATACACGATAACCCCACACCACTTGATAACACGAGCTCGACCGAGGTGCTTGCCGCGATGGTTCGAGAGAGCGCAAGACTAAAGAAGAAGGCGGCTGACGAAGCTGCTGCTGCGAATACGACTCCGCAAGTTCTTCTCGTCAATCCCACTCTCCTAGCAAACTGGCCCGCTCATCCGACGACGCCAGCAGAGTTCAATGCATGGATGGTCGAAACCAAGGCTGCGCTGCTGAAATGGCTGAACGAAGCCGCTGCGCAGGCTCGAGATCCAGATATTAAGGATAAGATCGACCATTACGAGAAGGAAGCTAGGGAACGATGGCAACCATTCGAAGAGCAGACTGATGTAGAGACGGGCGAAATCCACGATCCAATACGGCGCGCGGTTATGGAAGAAGCTGTGATTGCAGAGAGGAAGAACTGCTCAGAACTACACAAAACACACGAGACATGGAGGAAATTTGTTGAGTATCGGCATGCGCTACAAGCTTGGGAGGACTTATTGTACTACCAAAATGTGTGGAATAGAAGGTATTATGTACCCGGGAAGATATACTCAGAAGACCCGAAAGGGAAAAAGGGCCCAGCATCACTAGAGACATCCAACGAGAAAGCCAAAGGAGAGGGCGACAAGCCAGGAGAAAAAGCCGCCAAAAAGCCCAAAGCCAAATCCAAATCTCAAGACGCCCCCGTGACAGGTACCCCAAAGCAAGAAAGCACGAACCGAACAGATATCAATTTCCACAACCAGCCCTTCGAGGGTATCTATAACGGTTGGGTATGGAACATAATCGCCCTGTACCAGCAAGCTCGTCTCGGTTATCGTAAGCGCATCCCCGCTGTTGTAGCCCCCCAGGATGCGCATCGATACTCTCAGCCGCCCCGTGGTACCATACCACAAAACACACCAAGCTATCAACATCGGCATCGCCACCTGGAAGAGCGATTTCCTCGCAGAAAAAGGCGACAGATTGATATCAACGAGGTCGAAGAACGGTGTCGCAGAAAAGCGGAGCGTAAGCTTGATATCCGACTCGAAAGAACCCGTAGGATGCAACCGATCACATGGAGCATCGACGAAAAAGCCTACGAAATCATGAAAGCCGAGAAGGAGAAGGAATTCATCATAAACCTACTGACCACAAATCTCCTACCCGAAGACCACAAAACCCACCACGGCAGTCTAGAAACAAGTTTCAACTGGCCCACATCCTTCGACACCCCCGTCTCCACCATCCTCAAGACCACAAAAACGCGAGACCACGTCTACGAACCTCTCAGCGACCCCGAGCACGACCCCTCCGACCCCAAAAGCAGAAAGAGGTTTCTGGGCTACAAGAAAGACGAAAACGGAGAGCGTATCAAGAAAATCGATAGCCGACCACACTACCAGCGCGAAACAATCATGCAAGAAGGACTCGTCTTCGAACACCAAATGCGCGCGGATGGCACAGTAAAAGGCCGGGACCGCAACGGCGAATGGATTGGAGATTGGGTACCGGGTCAGATAGCTACCCCCGTTTGGGTTTACGACGAAGACGGTGAGCGTATCCGTTTACCACCGCGATATGAATCGAGGAACAGATTTTCTACTTTCCTGGTCAAGGAATCTCATATTAGGGAGACGCGGCGCCAGCGACATGAAGATGCAGAAAGGGAGTATGAGTTATCGGATGATGAGGATGAGGGATGTGTGAAATCGAATGCCAACTTTTCGAGATCGGGGAACCTGAACCCCGATTTGTTGAGTAACCCTTGGGCTTCGAATTTTGATAGTGACGGAGAAGGCGAAGGTGTTGGCCATCCTGGTGATAGCGATGATGACGAGAGTGACGATGATGGAGACTTATTTGCGGAGTCGTATAGAGAATGCTCAGAGAGTCCTGCGACGAGGCAAGCGCGGTTGTTGTTGGAGGATCTGCGAGAGAGGTTTGGTGTGCTTGAGAGCTGGACTGTGGAAACTGTTAGGGATTTGCAACGGCATGGTGATGATGGTTCCGTGGTTGTTGGAGATGAAGAGATTATAGATTGGTATAAGAGCAACGCGGAGGGGTCGTAGGTCGTAGGTATGATTGAAGTTTGCTGTCTCCTTCAAGTTGGTGTTACCTGTGTCTTGTGAGCTCGACCAGACCTGATACTCGCCTTTCAGCAGCGCACGCCGAACGATGTAGTGAAAGACACGAATTGGTGGCGCTAATCCGTTGCGTGCTCGAAAACTCAAGGTAGCCACCGCGCATTGACCATCACAACAGTGAGTAGTCGATAACTATTTGCTACAAGTTAGCAACCACCTACAATCAACTCGATAAAGACACCCGCAACCCTTTGTCGCATTCTAAGCGCCTTACTTCAACACGAAGCGTCCGCCAAAGCTCTTCGCATAGCCATCATGAATGACATCATCCTACCAGATGCGGCGTCTCCAGAGCAAAGCCGCCCCCAGGACACGTTCACACCCACTCAAGGTGTTCCCAATGAAGCCGCGAGCACTCCAATGAGCATTGAAGATGCGGTGGCCACAGAAGAAAGCCGCCTCCAGGACGCATCTACACCCACTCAAGATGTTCCTGATGAAGCGGCGCGCACTTCGCGCAACATCGAAGATGCGGCGTCTCCAGAGGAAAGCATCCCCCGAGACACGTTCACACCCACCCAAGAAGTTCCCGATGAAGCAGCAAGCGCTGTCCGGAGCAGCGAAGACGCTGCGTATCCAGAAGAAAGCCATCCCCTGGACGCACCCGCACCCACTCAAGACATTCCCGATGAGGTAGTGCGCACTCCCTGGAGTGTTGATGAGCGCCTTTTCATCGAGTTGCAAGCCGGCTTTGCGCTCACCGCCGCCACCCTGCACATCTGTACAGTACTCCCGCCGACAGGCCAGAGCTACTACTACGTCTTTCGCCGGTTCTTCAGGGACGCCCAACAACACACCTCCGAGACCACACCCGACCAGAACACAAATGCAGTTCAGCGGAGCCAAGAAGATTACCTGCTCAAACAACAGGAGCTGGTACACTGGGCGCTGAATAAGACGGATGAATTGGCGCGGAAGGCGACGAAAACCGGAGAGTTCATGAGGGGTAAGATGTGGATCATCGAGCAGGCAGTCTTCGACGCGTATCGCAAGATCCGCGAAGACTACGGCCTCGATTTGCCGATCGAAGACCCGAGACAGACCAAGGAGATTCGCGAATTCCTGTATCGGATCGTTTGCGCAAGGTTCCCTAAGTCATTAGGACATAGTCCTACAAGCTCAGATGCAGACGAGAACCACGCCGCTACGGCGAATTCTGACGACGACATGTATGAAGGCTCAACCCTTAGCTCTCCGCCTGAAGACGAGTTTGAGAATACAGAGAGCGCTTCGCCGGCGGAGGAAGACGCGCCAGTCACAGAGGAGACTACACGACGGACAAGGACGAGGGCCAGGAAGCCTATCGCCCTCCCCGACGACAACAACGCACCCCCACCGGTCCGTCAGTCCGGTCGAAAAGTCCTTGTAACCGACAAAGCGAAAGAACCTCGGACAGGTACGAAACGCACCAGGCGGAGCACAGTGGTGGAAGAGGAGAATGAAGAGGAGAATGAGAATGGAGAAGAAGACGTCGAGGAAGAGGAAGAAGAGGCCGATGGTGGAGCGTCACCGAAGAAGCGCGCCAAGAAGGCCACCCAGAAGACCACTCAGAAGCCTGTAAAGCCGAAGACCAAGAAGGGCCACGGACCGAATCGCAAGCTGAACGATGCCTGGTCGCAAGCAGAGCGCGAGGTCATCATAGCGCTCTTCAACAAGATCATAGCCGAGAAGGGCCTGATCTATTGGGCGGAAAATATCAGTGCCCTCTTCTACGAAGCCACCGACGCGGTCAACGCACATAGGGCCCTAGACAAGACGACATATCCAGGTGACCCTCGTGGGATGGACGGTGTCCGCACTCAGGTCCACAAGAAGGCCGCTTATAAGCGCATCAAAGACCGAGCTGACGCGCTGAGGACTAGGAAGGCGGATCCGAAGAAGACGGTGACAGAGGCAGAGCTGAAGCCTCGGGACGTGTTCAAGGTGACGGATCTTGAGCCCGATAGCGGCAAGAAATGAGGACAAGGAGAGGAAGCTGGATGAAGAAGGTGGTGGTGCTACGATTTGTGGCTTTTGATGAATGGGTATAACATGGGTGATCTCGCGATACGTGTCCGTCGGGGTGACATCAAGGCAACGGCTTCCGCCGATGAGAAAGAAGACATGGACTGGATGTAGTGCTGCAGGTTAGAAAGCGTGTGAGTGACATCGCGAGATACAGATGCTCTGCGCTTCCTTTGTGTCGTCGCCCTTTCCTATAGCAATGGAAAGATGAAAGTTATATATCCGAATGTGCTGGTTGTGCTTACTGAGTGTCTTCACCACGCCCGCCAACTTATACGAATGGACAGCGTTTGCCTACGGAAATTGTGTCCGTCCACGAGGTTCGCGCGTATGTGCGATTATAGTCAGATAGTCAGTGTGTGTGAGGAGGTGATGATGTGACGATAGGAGACGAGAAAGCTAGGTGCCCCTTAATATATTATTATAATCCTAGTTTTATTTACTAAGGCGCTAGTCTAAAAGTAGATTTTTTTCTTTTATAATACTACTCTTTTATATAAATAGTAAATATTATAAAGCTATAAAATTAATTTATAATACTAGCTCTAACTACTTTAACTATCTTAAACTAGTTATATACTAAACTTAGTAAGTAGTATATTTACTAAACTTACTTTTTACTACTATACTTTTTTTAAAAACTTTTTTTTAAAAATTATTAGCTACTACTTAGTAGTAAGCTAAAAAAGTAGTATTTTAATTATAGCTACTTTTTATATATAAAAGTAAAAATAACTTAGTACTATAATATTAAAAACTTTACTTTAAAGTATAAATTAATTTTATACTATTATTAAGCTACTTAAATATATATAAAATTATTTTAGCTACTTTTATATTTTAATAAAGTAGCTATACTACTATTATTTTTAGTTTTTTAAATATTACTTTAAAAAAAGTAAGTAAGTAATAAAAAATTTTATACTATAGTAAAAAATTAAAATATAAATATAAAAATAATACTATAAAAGTATTAAAGAAGCTAAGAAATTAATAAATAATAAGCTAAGTGTTTATTATTATAATAATTTAATTATTTATTATTATAATAAAAAGTTTAAAAAAAAGTAGTAAAAGATATATATTTTATAAACTTACTAGTTAAGCTTTAACTCTAGTTTTATATAAGCTATTATAAAACTTATTATACTAACTTATTATAATAACTTATTATATATTTATTATAAAGTTATTTTTAGCTACTATAAGTATATATAAAAATAACTACTTTAAATAAATAACTTAGTAAACTACTATTACTAAATATTTTTTTCTCTAATATATATAACTAAAGTACTTTTATAAAAAGACCTCTTAGGCTTAAGCGCGAAAGATAGAGAAGAAAGCCAGGTGCTAAGGTGAGGCCGAGGTTTGCAGCTAGTGCGTCATGACGTCACCACCAACGCGTCAACACCGAGCAACTTCCTTCCCGAATCCAATACCTGCATAAGCCTCGCTCATCGCGTCGCAATGCATCCATACTCTTTATCTCCACCGAAGGAGCGGTCGAGATGTGTGCGACAGTGTGCACACAGAATGCCATCTCTGGGCAGTACTACTGCATCCATTCTAGCCTGAGCGTCGCTGATCTGACCCGTCGATTTCACGAGTCGTCCGCGCGACGAATACGCAAACAATAAGCATGCGGGCAGGGCTTGTGAATTGACATGCTGAAGAGGGTCATGCATCGATATCAAGACGCGTGAAAGGTATCGCGTGTCGCTTGCTGCTGGAAGCGCGTGAGCAAGGTCGATATCCTTCCGATTACAAAGACTGGTGTCATCGAATGAGTTACTGACAGACTATCGTTACTTCACAGTACCATGGCTTCAGAGGATCACTACAAACACGCAATATTACTCTACGCCCGTCTCAAGGCTGAAGCCGGCGACTACCCGCACTGGAATGGATTACACATCTACGACATGATCAAGGAGGGTGTTAGCGACGAACACATCAAAGCCGAGTGGAGTGGTACTGTGTTGATGTATCGAGACTCATCGGGCGGAGCGGCAGACGTCTTTTCGCGCTTGAGTCGTTTCGGTGTTACTCGTCATGGCATTGACCAAAATTTTGTCGCAGAATGGATGGAAGATGGAATGTCAGAACGAACCATCGCCTTGCAGTACCTTCTATCTCCACTGGAGCCAACTATCGAGGATGTAAAGGCATGCTTAGCTGAGCTCCAACGTCAAATGGGCCCTTGTCCATCGATGACAGAAGAGTATATCCGCAGATGCATGGAAGACCGTACCCTTGGCGAAGACCTTGCTATGGAGTATGCAAAGCGCCGACAAGAAGCGCAACTGGCAAATCAAACAGACGTTCCACACCCAATGTCCGACGAGGACTTGTGGTTCGAGCTACATTACGGTCTTCTATACGCTACCACGAAACTTCCGTCGGAGCCCGTCGTTTTGCGGCATCCACGGCACTCCGTGCATCAGTACAACATGTACTTTAACGACGGGTCTGGTATTGACGACGGTGTCTTCAACGCCAAGACAAGAAGATTGGTCAGAGACACGGTCATGAGGCTAGATTGGCGACTGGACCCATTCATTAAAGCAGGCGGTCATCCAATAGCCTTGCGAACAACCGTTACGTCGGATCATCTGGCCGCATACCGGAAGATACGTAAAGTCATCATAGGTGATGAGAGCAACACAGACGTGGAGAGTCATAGCGAGCGCTTGCAATTCCTCATGGACCTAGCGGCAAAGTTACATCCAAATCTAGCCTCACCGCCTATGCAGTCTACTGATGTGTTAGCACCAGTGGAAGCGTTCTCCAAAAGCCTCTGGACCGAAATGGAACGTCACGCCCTCTGGCGCGCCATCAACAGGTGGTGCAAGGATAATGGTGTAGATCAATTTGAATCAGGCAACATAGGCATAGTCACATGTCAGACTTTTGCTGACGATATCAAAGCAGATTGCGCGATTAGAGGTAGAGGATCAGAGCGCAGTGCAGAGAGCGTCCAAAGCCAAGTAAAAGACGCGATACGGAGGAACAAGACGAGAGCGAACAAGCCGATCACGGAGCTGGCCTTGCGTGCAAAGGCAATGAAAAAGAAACTCAATGACAAAGGCGTCGACTCTGTCCCAAAGAGCGAAAGGTTTCCGAAAGCAGCCATTGATATCCCAGGGGATGATGAGTCGGACACTGATAAGATAGGTTCTGCAAGTGTTCAGGATGAAGGAGGTGCTTGGATGAGGTCAACTAGAGGTTAGCTACAATGAAGCCTAGCCCTCTCTCATGACCTAGATCTGGATTTGATGGGTGAGTCTGATAGTGTTATGCCGAGCAAATTACGAGGATGCCGCGAACAGTGTAAGATGGTGGCAACGTAGTGGCAGGACAAGCAATCTTCCTGTGGCTCCGCACGATTGTTCGAGCCCAGCGTGACCTAATAATATCATCCGCTTGATACCGTCCCTTACAAACACCCTGGCGTATAAAGCAGTAGGCCAGTATGGCGTTACCTTCGATCAATACACGGAGTTTATCACCATGACCGACAACCTCGATACTTCAGCCGCCCCGCCCGCCGAATGGAACGCAGATCAGCGCTCCTGGATTCAACTCTACTACAAGCTACTTTTGGAAACCATACGCCGATACCCAACTTTCCCGGTCTGCACTAGTGATAACGTAGCTGCAATTGCTCATCGAATGTTCTACCGCAGCCCTGAAGAGAGGCAAAATGGCATCCATCTACACTCTGTAGAAGACGAAGCGATCTACAAGGCCTCGTTTATTCGCTACCGGAACGCCGCGATGCCGAATCTACTGTCCCAAGTTGTGCAACTCTGCACCGAAACTACCGAGTTGGACTCTCGTTGCAGCGTACCTCAGGTCTTCATCAACAGGCCCATGCTAGACGAATACATCAGGATCAGCGGGACGTATGCAGGTGGCCTAGAAACCGATACTCCACAGCCTTGGGAGTCGCAGACTGCTCTCTGGGAGTTCATCTCAAAGGCAGTAAGCGAGAAGTTCATTCATCGTGGGGTTCTGCGCAGCCAGGATACTGTTGTGCAGTCGTTCGATCGAGTCACTCTGGGCAGCGGAAATTTCCCAACACCGCCCTCCGACGACGAGCGCGCAGAGTTGATGCTGTTTCAGCGACTCATTCAGCGTCGACTGGCTAGAGCTGACGATGACGATCCATCGATGGCATAGCGTAGGGGGCATAGTGACTTGATCCATGTGGACACCGGATATGCTGTGGTCTCGTTTCAGCATCTCGCACGGAAAGAAGTTCGATCTCAGGCAATTCGTACACCATATCTGCTTCATAGTCGTCCAAAATATTGCTTTTGTGACCCAATACTGTGCACGCAACGAGTTTTCAGTCCTCTCATAGGGCCGGATCCCCACATGATTTAGATATGTGCATTCTATTTAGGAGCGAAATGGAAGCTGACTGTGTGATCCTTTTTGGAGCATTGGGTCTCGAAGCGTGTACATTAAACGCTCCTGCAGGTCAGAGATGACGACTTCACGACGTTCAACTTATCCAGTAGGCTGCATCTTTCCACGTCGCACCCGATGACGCACCTGTGCCGTGCCGGTAAAAACAAAGTACCAGATTTCCATTGTGGAGAATCACCTTCGCGCACGGGCAGCCTTTGCGCTGACATACGCCGCAAGCTTCGCATTCGCCAGTCTGCTTCGCATTCTTTGACACACTGCCTCTTGCAATCACGATACTCTGCACGCATCCTCTTCCCGCGTTCGCCAGCCGGTTACTCCCCCTGACCATATTAGCATAGGTATTATGGTGGATGGCCTCAGTTGAGTCATATTCGGCGTCGTTGCGTGCACTGAAATAGTATTGAAAGCTTTCTTCGACTTCCTTTTGGGCGTTGGGGAACAGCTCGTCGAGCGTATGATAGCTGACTTCGCCTGCTCCCGAGACGCAGAATAACCAAGGTATTTCCTCAGCAGAGGAAACAAGAGGCTTAATCTGGATGGAGGGCGACGTTTTCTTCCGCTTGCTCGATCGCTGGGTCCGTGATTGGTCTTGCGCGATTTCGTGCGACGGCTCTCGAACGCTACATGTACGTGCAATTTCGGCTCCGTTGAGGGCTGTGCATCATGTTAGCGCTTGTTCATCATTGGGCCCAGTAGAAGGATGCGCTACTCACTGTCTTGGTCTTGGCTGAATTGCGAGCCATTAGAGTCATGCAATGGTGTCGGAAAAGCCTCATGGTTTTGGCTACGACTACCATGCGAGCGTTCTGTTGGCTCCAGCCTCGAAGATGGCGGTACCCAAGACGAGAAACCATCCGCTTCTCCGCTGTGAGTAGACTGCGACATGATTGGGAGCGGCGACCTCGTCATTCTACATCCTCCCGGCTTGGGAATGGCGTCATAGAAAATCTGATACTGCTTTTCTGAGTCGAGGAGCTGCCTCTTGGTGTCAGAAAGCTGTCTTTGCGTGTGCACTCTCTCTGTCTGTTCTTCCTTGGCAGTTGTGCGAGCAGCACACAGTTCCTCGTGGAGACGACTAGCGATGATCTTGTGCTCCTCTTTAATCCTTGCTATCTCCGCAGCGTGCTCTAGATTGCTGGTCCGCAGCTGTTCCTCTGCTTTGAAGAATGCGATACGCAATCCCGACTGTGCGGCGTCCCCGTCGGGGTCGGGGTCGTTCTTGGGTCGTACAGCTGCTGTAGATAGATCATTAGTCTTCGTGCTTAAGACGAGTTCACACTTCTGGAATGAAGTGCTGTTGCCTTTGTTCTCTTTGGATACTCACCTGTAGAATAGAGTTGTTCCTCAAGTTGGGCGATCATGGTATCTTTCGCCTTGCATTCATCGCAAAGCTCTTGTTCCTTCAAGGCTGTGATGTTCTCTTTGAGGGCATCGTTTTCCTCCCATAGCCGTCCGATTTTGACGTACAGGTCGTTCAGTTTTCGCTTTTGTTCGCAAACGGGAGTAGTGACTTCTGGGGTAAGTTCACGGGCTTCGGAATCCTTGCGCGTATCACTGGATTGAGTGTCGCAATGCTGATGAGCAGCTTGCCCATCGAGGAGGCTTGGACGCGACATCTCTCACATCCGGGACGATGGGAATTGGGCGAGATCGGAGAGACAGGATGAGGAGTGACAAGGGTGTGGAGGGCGCGGTGGGGTCGCGACGCGTGCGCTTCAGGAAAGAGCAAACGAGCTTAGTCACGTGAGTGTTAGTCAGCGCAGAGTCAGAAACAGTGCATGGACGAACTGTGGCCTGGTCGATGGTATATGTAAATAAGAATAGTCGAGGATGCAATACTAATGACTTGTTTTGCTCGATTCATGTTCCAATAGTACTATCATGAACTACCATAGCTTCCATGCGCTCCGTGCTTCAACAGTACCGTTGCAAGGAACTGCCGTGCCGTTGCTTGGGCTTACAACACCCTTGCTCTGGATTCCAGTACCCTCGCTCGTGCTATCTGTACCGTTGCTCGGGCTTCCAGCGGTAGTCACCCTGCCTAAAGATGGACGTGCGAAGTCAGCAAATGTATCACAACAGTTCGTACATGGATACTACTTGCTGTTACCATTGAACGCAAGTAGGTTCACCGAACCCATAGGATCCGTCACAACATTGGGCGTAGCTAGCGCATACACCCTCGCCTTAACATCGGCAGCAGTCGATGGTCCTTCAAGACCACGCAGATACGAGACCAAGCCCGCTACGTGAGGAGATGCCATAGAAGTACCGGTCAGCGTCCTCGTCTCTGTGTCGCCCAAATTGGATGCGGATACAATGTTCGTTCCAGCAGCAAAGATGTCGACCGCAGCGCCGTAGTTGGAGCCTCCACCGCCGCTGTGCCTCTTGTTGGTGATTTCGATGTTTCCAACACAGATGACTTCAGGGGAGCGAGCTGGCGAGCTGTTGATAGCAGGGGAATCCTCATTTCCTGCCGATGTCACGACGAGAACGCCTTTCTTCCATGCTGCAGTGATGGCGGCATCCCATGTTGTTGACGCGGAAGAGCCAAGCGAGACGTTGATGACGGCGGTGTTTTGGCGGCCCTTGGAAACGATGTCGTTGACTGTCCAGTCAAATCCGGCGAAGACATCTGATGCGCTGCCAGTGTCACTGTCCAAAACCTTCACGCCGATGATGTTGGTCTTCTTAGCAACGCCGTACTTGGCGCCACCCACGGTTCCAGCTACATGCCTAGAACTTGTCAGGATGTGAAAATGAATGTTCTAGCGAGTGCGACTTACGTTCCGTGGCCTTCGTTGTCGGCGTCGGCGGTGCCTCTCACGGCATTGTAGCCCCAAGTTGCTCGTCCCTCGAAGTCGCTATGAGTGATACGAACACCAGTGTCTTAAAGATAACGTCAATATCAAGTCAATATTGTCATCAATTTCGTGACTTACCCATAACGTAGGAGAAGGTGCCTTTGCCCGCAGTGTCATCATACACGTATGAAGTGGCTCCTGGCTTGCGGGAAGAGATGCTGGCTAGACCCCACGGTGCGTTCGCTTGAGTCACCACCGCGTTGATCCTGACGATGAAGTCCGGTTCAATGGTGAGGACCTCAGGGAGAGCCTTCAGCTCTTCAACGGTAGCCTCATCGAACGACCCAGCGTAGGCTTTGAAGTCGCCAAACCCGTACTCGCGGTCCACTGGAGCACCAACGGGACCATCGTCGCCTCGTCGAGCCAGATTGCGGGCATGTATACTGCGCACAGTGTTGTGATGGGCTGCGATGGATGCAACGTCGGTATCAGGCTTCAGCTGAACGATGTATTTTCCGGGGATGATCTCATTTGCTGGGGGCGCCACGACGGGAGCAGCTTGGGCCAGGAAAGGGGCTGCAGCTGCAGCGAGCGCGGTAATGCGGGTGAAGAACTGCATTTTGCCTGTGGATCGTGGGTGCGGCGCGTGGAAATCAAGGTCGATTTGCCTTCTACTGCTGGACTACGTGCGCTTTTTGACTTGCACCATCTTCGTAGCATAGGTTACGATACGACTAATCGTTAATCCAAGCATCGCGCTTTTCTTGACTACTGCCTGTTTGGGCACAGCTCCCGTAATGCAATTCGTATAAGAGGCGATGCCGGTAGCGGTAGATGAGAATCTTCCGACTCATGGTCGGCCAAGACGGTCGCGCCAGGGGTAATTTTGGAAACGGGATGGGAAGCAACCCTGTTCTTCCGGCCAGCGCTTTCCAATTCGAGCGTGACTACCGGGCGCGAAGCGATGAACACGGGATCCGGATTCGTATTCTGTGGATAGATCCCACATCGGAATGCACTCCGCAAAATCGGGCCTTGTAGAATCAATGCCATTGTTCGCGACAACAGAACAGGCAGGTTCCAAGAGTCTGTATATTGCGAAAGGCTCGAAAATATGGGGAGAGATAAGAATCAGTCTGGGCAATAGAGCACTATCAAGGGTAAACAGCAGTAGATGATGCAGAACGCTGTTCAGAGTGGTGGATTCTTCGGAGAGAACAGTCTGCGGTGCATCTGGAGCCGTATTGCATCAGCCCAACAGACGCAAAGAGGAGACTATCCAGTCAAGAGATAACAACGTGAACTATTGACGACTTGAGTTGCGTGATGATCTCGTACTGGAAGAATCCGCTGGGCGGGCGGTCCCGAGATCGTGAGCGGCTTGCGGCAGATATCGGCGCGACTACGGAAGTAGATAGCAGAGACTATCAGTCCAATCCATCGAGCGGGTTGATGATCTGATACCGAACAATCGCTGTTTCGTGCCATCTGTATTAGCTGGCCCGCGATCGGCTGATTGTGGTCGACGCATAATGTGTGTAGATGATGGGCATGCGGGTGAAAAGGAGTAGCGAGGAAGCCGCTCCGGTCGAGAACAGGCTAGACTGGTTGCGCTAGATGACTCAGCAACTTCCGAGGTCCCTCGCGCCAGGATGGCGTGTCGGAGCTGTTGCAAACTTCAACACCAGAGAACAATCGTCACGCGTCGTGGGGGACTGCATCAACCTGCATATTTACATGTTTTCGCTGAGATGCCATGGTAGCTTGCGACAGCGCTTAAAGAACAGATAGAACAAATGGACTACATAGGTATACAAGAAGTCCAATTCCCTTCCACCTGTTGACATTAATTCGCCTCTACGCTATGTCATTGGGCGTATAACCTTCGTCTTCTAGGCAAAACGCTGATGACAATGGCGAAATCTTCCATCTCTACCTGGGCCGAAATCTTGCTGACTCCTTCTCATCCCATTCCGCCTCTAACAAAAGAACAAGTTCTAGTCATCCTCTTCAACTACTTCTTCCTCCTCATCATCGCCAAACTCAAAGATCATGTCAACTTCGCGGCCGAGGTCCTCATCGTCGTCAACCGTCTCATCGACTTCCTTGGCAGTATATGCTTCATTACGAGCATCCATCTCGGCCTTGGTAAGATGCGCGTCTCGTCCAGGTTGTATCCTGCCTTTGGCACTAAGCCTGGGACGTTTGTCAGACTTGCGCGGGGAAGAGGGCAACAAATCGTCGTCCTCGCCATCTTCGTCCGAGCCAGAGTCAACGGAAGTCTCGTCGTCGGAATCAAGCTTACGCTTCTTGCCGGATTTGTTGTGTTCGGACGGTTTCTGCGGCTTCGCCTTTGCCAAGAAGTCGGCAACGTCGATAGCCTGATCAGGATAGCGCTCGTCGTCCGGGATGGTTTCACCAGCTTCAATACGCGCAGCCAGCTTCTGGCCCTCGATGGATAGCATGCCCAAGGGCTCGTTGGGTTTATTGGTGATCTGCTGTCTTGCCCAACCACTGACCGAGTCAACTGAACGCAGAAACCCTGTCTTTGCCACAAGAGTAGCCTGGAGATCCTCTCTCCCACTCTCCATAACCCGAGGCAGGAGCTTGTCCACGCCGTTCTTCTTGACCCAAGTGTTCACCCACTCGTAAACGATGGCACGCTCATCATCGGTCCAGGGATCGCGCATTTTGGTTGTCTCACCAGTGTCACGATTGCGCCACTGCGAGAGCTTCTTGCGGTACTTCAAGACCCATGCATCGTCGTTAAGGTCAATTTGATCAAGATGGTCGAGGTCGACGAGGTGTTCGTGGATGTACGCGTTTGTGGCTGTGTCAAAGACCATGAACTTGAAGGTAGGTGCCCAGCTTGTCTCGCCGCGCGTCCAGGTTTCTCCATCATCTGAAGTCACCCAAGACGTGTCTCTCCGCTTGTTCGGGATGGTGGCGATAGCGGGGTCCGGAATGAGATACTTGGGACGGGTTTTGTCGCGCCACATCCCGGTCAGCTCCTGCTCAGTGTACTTGATGGCGATTTCCGGAATGACGTCCAGCTGTGCGAAGACCCTTCCTAGCGGAGTGGTGACACGATGGTGTACCCGAATACAATCGCGCTTGTTCATCACGCGTATGAACTCCTCCGCATCTAGACGAGCCGTCTGATTGAAGACCGGTTTAGGTCGCTTGTGCTGCCAGTTATCGAAGTCGTACTGGAGCACGTATATCGATTCGAACAAGGCTTTCATCTTACTGAACTTCGTCGGGTTCGTCCAAGGGTCGACATCGGGGTCGAGACCCTTCTTCCTGGCCTTCTCCACCAACGCACCGTACAAGGTCACCAAGTCCTTACTCAAGAAGAGCTGCGAGAGCGATTGGTGTTCTGGATTTATGTCGCCATGCACGCGGTTCTTGCGCTCGGTGTTTAGGTTCGCATGCGACTGCTTCTTGATCGCCGCTGTCAAATTCGGGACGAGCTGGTCGCACAGGTTCTCGTATTGCCGAAGCCGCTCGGAACCATTACTTTTGGCGGACCAGTGTGTCGCGACGCCGTCTTCGGTGACATCTCCAGCCAGGAAGGCGTCGAGCTGTCGAACTTGGGCCGGAATGTCTAGGTCAACCACCGGCTGCGAGGGATGTCGCGTCAACGCCAGCAGTGTTGAATATGTCAGGAGAATGTGTAGTTCCTCTTGGTTCAAAGGTACGTTCGATGCTGCCAGTGAGGCCTTCGTCTCATCTTCGTCGTCGCGATTTAGCGCAGTGTCTTCGGCAGGCGCGCGCTCACTAACGCGGTCACCTCCCGCGATGGTGGGCGCGATCGACATGTCTGATGTGCAAACCGTCAGCGTCGTTTCCAGATATGATAACAGCTGGCAGTTCGAAACGCACAAACTTCATCCATGTTGTTGGCGCTGGCCCCAGTCGCTGGCTGCATCACATCAAGCCGCTCGTCTTTGTCACTCGTCATTGTATTTGCTATCCGTGTTTGCAAATAGACCCGCCAATGTCTCAATGACATCCAGGATGGTACCTGCGTAAAGCTTGACTTGGATGGCAGATCATCTGGTGGCAGTCTGTGCGTGAAGAGCCTTGGCAGTCGAGGTGAAGAAGTCTTGCGAGTGAGCAAATTATCAATCAGCAGAACGAGGACTTAATGACGCCATAGCAAACGGTGTGTCATTCACTTCCAATTAACGGATATCCTGTCAATCGATGGAATGGTGTGTAAGTCTTTGATGTAGTTCTCATATGGTCTCTCAATACATGAACAGTGCATAGTACATCGGCTAGTTTAGTCGACGAGCTCGGCAAAGAGACGAAACCAGTGACGACGACGATTGTGTAGTTGACAACGCATTTAGTTGTCATTGAGGCGCAAGGCATGTGCCGTATCGAGCTGTTGTGAGAGATCCAGCAACAAACGGCAGCATTTGAAATACTTTGTGTTTATGTGATTACGGGTCACAACACAGAAGAGATCGACTTGCTCCACGCTATCGTATACGGATACATAGACGCAATAAAAGCTTTTATTGACTTCACAGATCTCTGTGACGACCGCATACAACCCATCATGATGGCCTGAAACTTCCCAACTCACCCATCGCGAGGCGGGAATCGTGAATCCCAGTGCTCTCCGTATGTTCCAAAGAGATATCTAAGACGTCTCTCAAAGCCTTCAACCGTGAATGTAGCATTACCTGGCGTGATGACGTACCTCCAAGGTCCTTCGTGCATGACCGCGAAGGTGTCGCCGCTATCGTTCTTGACATGTGAAGCGGAATAAGCCGGATTAACGACGACATAAATGTGGATACCAAGCTTGTGAAGGCGTCTGAGCAGCTTGAAGAGAATGCGCAGAACGCGTCGCACTTTCCGGAGGGTTTGAGCCTTTGTACCGTGACCGGTCTCGATGATAAGGATAATTTTGGCGCCTTTGCTGAGTCTGCACAGTTCCTCGAGGCGAGTGAGAACAACCTCCCGGTTTTCCAAATGGTGCTCTGTCACCACCAAACTCAACCGTCCTATTTTGGAAGTAAGATCGAGGGCACCGCGCTCGTCGACTGCGTAGTGCTCGAAGACCTTGCCCAGTAGCTCGTATCGAGCGCGAAAATCGAAACGAGCGTCTTGATTTATCAGCTCACGTATGATGTCCATGTGCAGTCCGATACCAGTGTATTGCTCCTCGAAAGCGTGTCGTAGAGTCGAGAGGCCGTTGACAAAAGAGATCCTGTTGTCCTTGCTGGAGAGGAAAGAGACAGAGCTTTCGGTCAAAAGATGCCGAGCAACGATGTCGCGTAGTTCCTGCGGTAGTCGTTGATGGACAGCTTCGCAAAAAGGGCGACAGAGAGCCTTGGCCTGAGCCTCTATCTGATCGGTGAAGCTCGTCCGTGCCAGGCGTAGATCTCCTCTCGCTCTTCTCAGCGCTTGCTTCTCTCGAATGAGCCTTGCTTTGGGGTTCGCTCTCTTCATCCGGTCAAGTTTGGCCGCCTTGTCATCGTAGGTTTCGCTAAGCGTACGAATCGAGTTGAGGGTCCTGGCAATTGTCAGTCTCGTGCACGTATTGAGCAGGATCAAGCCTACCTTTTCGCTTCAATACACCAATTACTGGAGTTCACGACACCGATGGTGGTCATAACGGCGTTTTGTAAGGAGGTGCTGGTGTAAGCCTTGCTCGTCGATCTGATGAAAGGGAAGGATAAGTGGATGTTCGTGGTGATGCACACAAAGTCGTGATAGGTTCAGTGAGCGAAGGGAAGAGGTTCGCGGCGGTGGCTTAACGCGACAAAGTAATAGCTGCGGTTGCGATGAAGCGCGACGAAGTTTGGTGGTCGTTGTTGATTGCGCACTAGATAGCGCAAACGGACGCCGGGGCAGTCACGGCCCTGTCACCACGTGGATGACGCGTGACGAGAGATACGGTTTAGCCAAGCATAACAACAACGGCGCGCATTACAACCTGGAATCCTTTGACTTTGTTGACCTCCATTGCATGTCAGCTGGAAGCCGAAGGCTAGATAAGGGTTGGGCACTCACCGCCAAGCCATGCCTGTGACGTTCACAGGCATGCAGTTTGTTTCCTGCTCCAACGCATCCGTCTCTTCTAGACAATACTGAAATTCGTCTACCAAGCCGCGGTGATCTCCAAAACCAGCAATGCTGGCACCGACCACATAGCCGGCCTTTCTCAACCGACACAGACACTCAATCATGGGGGCAGTACCCTCCAAGAGGAGAGCATCTTGACCATTATCGGGCATCGCCGAGGTATCCATATAGTCAAGAAGAATGAGTATCGACGCACCGGTTCGCAACTGAAACAGTAGCTCGAGATCTCGGATTTGTTCTTCCCAGCTTCGAGGAGAATACATTCGAAAGAGTATATTACCAGGACGGTCTTTCTTCGGGTCGAACGCTAGAAAATCTGGAGATACGACGATACAGATCTTCGTAATGAGCTTGAAACGCGAGGTGTGCATAGAAGGGGCATTCTCGTCAAGAAAGCGCCTCAAATTCACGAGGTGCCACCGTACATTGAAGGTATTTGCGCGGTACCAGACGGCCATCATTCTCGCTAGCATGGCCTTGCCGACATACTCGACCTTCCAGTAATGTGCGGGTGGATGATACTGGTCATAAGCATAAATGGGCTCGCAAGTCCCACCCGCTGCCACGCCCGTGCGACTGTGGCCTATGACGCGTTCAATGATCATGTCACACAACTCTGGGGGCAGAGAAACGAGGATCTTTTGGCACATGTACCTGCATGACGCTCTTCCATAGGTATCGAAGATTTTTAATTCTCGTATAGCTCGCTCGGCAGTCCTATGTTTCCCAGAGACATATTGCGTTCTGATACGCTGACGGGCGCTGGTAATTTGCGTTAACGTGAGCCCGGATGGACGAGGGTTATCTCGACTTACGCAACAGCCTTTCGATACAGCTTCAACACTTCTTTGGCAGTTGTTTCTTTACGCATGACGTTTTTGTATTCTTGTGATAATGATCTGTTTAGGATGAGGAGGGATTGACGCAAGGACGACTTGACATCGTGCGGGGCTAGGCAGCAGCGCGGGATTCTAGATAGCGTCTTGGCACTGTAACACGCATGCGCGGGGCGTAAATGCCATCCCGTTTGGATCATGACATTGGCAGCGTGAAGTAGTAGGTGGTGTGCGTCTCCTATTCATCGTCAGCCGAGAGCCTACTGCTATGTTCAACCGGACACTTACAGCCACACCAGATTTGAGCCATACCCAGTGGAAAAGCAACTTCGCGTGTCATCGGTCGACCTTTCCGAAACCGAGTCATAGAGTGAGCCGTTGTTCGGCCATTTTGATGATAGCATGATACCAGTGGAAAGGCCGTATCCAGCAGCCGCCAAACGTGACAGTAGGTCAGCTATAGTGGCGGTAACCTCACGCAATACCTTTCTTTCGTGATATGCATATCGATCTGGTGTCCTTGCGAGTGTGGTGTAGTTATGGGGTACAATGACATAGACGTGGATGGAAGCGCCCTCCTTCAACAAGAACAGGTGCTCCAGTCGTTCTAGCATGCGTGTGCGGGATGCGGAGTCCCTCACCACACCTCCTCCCGATGGCTGCATGTGAGTCCCCACGTCTCTGAGGTCGAAGGCGATGCTGATCTTTGTGACAAGCAGCTGGCGGGTTGTGTCCAACGGTGCGGGTTGAGACGAAAGGAAGCGTTCGAGATAACCCAGATCCTGTCCAATGTGAAAACGAACCAAGCGATACCAGACTTCGAGTATCTCTTTCGAGGTCGCGTCGCCAACTTTCTCGGCTTGCCAGTAGCGAGGGCCCGATTTGGAGCAAGTTGGCTCGCTTGTCGGCAATGCAGCAACGTCGCGTACTACTGAAGACAAGACATACTCGTAGATCATGTCTCTAAGTTCCCTTGGTAGTGTCGTAATTACGTTGTCGCAGAGTTCCTGACATGCAAACTCGTGATTGGTGTCTATGGCGTTTGTGGCGGAGCGTCCGGACATTTCCATTTCGTGTTGTGAGATCCTTACAGCAGTGGCGAAGCAGCCAAGATGAATTGCAGGCGCGCTGTTCGAGGCGAAAGTAGGATAGAGCGTCGAGATTACCAAAAGTACCGGTCGCGATGAGAGAGCCGGGAGGCGGAAGGTCAGGGGCGCAGAGCGGGGTTATGTACCACCTGCGCCGAAGGCGCAGGTATATTCACGACAGGCTGCATGGGTACCTATTGTTCTGCTTTCGTTTGTTTTGATCCACATCGAATCTATCAAACTCGTGTGTCGTTTAGGCTGGCGACTGTGGTTTCACTTCATGACAGCTTGGAGACCGATGTGATGCGGAGGCTCCCGAGGTCCCTAGCTAGGTAGCGTGGAAGCTAACCAGGTCTGGGCAAACCTCACGCGTGATCACGCGCTTCTCGGCGCGTCATCCCCCGCAGCTGTCCCGGGCCACCTGGTTGACGCCCCAGGACGTCGCTGGTTCTCCAAGGTTGCTATTTTCAATTGCCATGTGACTTCGCGTGACGTGGGGTTTCATCCGGCGGATCCCAACGCGACTCATCGCTCCGTGCGACAAGACAGACCGCGTCGACTGAGCGGCACCTCCACAGCTTCCTCCACCACCACCACTCCGAGAGCCATACTCTCGCGCAAGACGCAGATATGCCGAACACCAAGAAGCTCTCTGATGGCGAGACGTAAGTGGAAGATCTCCCAAGTGTTGGAAATGTATTGACGCATTTGCAGTCTGGAGCAACGCCTATGCCATTACCTTCGAGCGAAGCAGAACCGTACACAACACCTGTTGGCAGATGACCAGCGTATACGAGACAGAATCAACGATATTCAGGCCGAGAAGATGTTACTCGAGGATGAATGTATGCTGCTCGAGGATCGGCTTGAAAGTAATCTGTATCAACGTCTCGAAGATCGCGAGGGAGAGCCACTTCTGCAGGAGCTGATAGCAGTGGAGCAAAGCAAATGTCGTCCGGTATGCGAAGCTATGCAGCTGAAACTGCCACGCGAAATTCGCGACATGATCTATGAGCAAGTTGTGGGCCCCCCAGCCTGGCACAACGGCAAACATACCGTGCCTGTGGTAGCATCGAAGGATCTCGGTGTCTCAGACGCATTCAAGCTTGTCAGCAACAGCATCGGTCTGTTGGCCAGCGGCGGATATGACCATTTTGGCGAGGCCACACGGCAAGAGTTGGCGGAGCATTGGTACACAAGAAGTACATTCGACTTCGGCACAGACGTGCATCTCCTCAAAGCCTTCCTCAACAGTGTTGCTGCCGGTACCAGTTGCAAAGCTCTTGAGATAGTCCGCCAGCTGGAGATTACAATCGACTGCAACGACGAGTTCGAGCCGGAAACCGAGCGACTTCTGACCAGTGCTCTGGCGGATCTTACACTACGGATCCAGCCGGCACGATTACGAATTTACCTACGCGACATCCAGGGCGTTGTGCGCTATAATGACGACCGGCTCCTGATCTTACTACACAATGTCAGGCAACTGCTTCCGGACCTTCCTGGTTGGACGATCGAATTCGTTGTGCACATGGTCACAAATGACTGTCGATTATCGCGAGGATGGCAAGGATATGCATTCGAAGACATCATACCAGGGCATGATGTCAACCTGATGATACCTGGGGATACAGCTATGTCACTCGATGAGTGGTCGGACAAGTTCAGACAAGTAAGTGATGATCTTACCGTGGCATCACTATGCAAGCTGACTTTGAAAACGCAGCTTCGGAAAGAGCTTGAACAGTACTACGACAATACACTGCACGAAGCAGACGACGAAGACGAAGAAGAGGATGAGGAATCGGAAGAAGACGGTACTGATGACGAGCGCGATGAATACCTGCCTCTTGATAGAGATGAGCTTCATGAAATCGAGAAAGAGTTGGGCGAGTGTCAGGAGGATACGATTATATGGCGGGCCATGGGTGCCCGATGATTTGTGGGCTCCGCTATCCAATGGGTGGCAGGTCTCCATAGTCGCCAAGGGAAGATTACGAGCTACCTTTACTTGAGATCAAGGGCCTCACGTCTTCATCTTTTACCTTCAATCACTTGGAGACGGACTCACTTGCTAGTGGCCTCATCCTCACCCTCCGGCTACTGACTGTCTCTTGATCGTAGGTCTACTATTTAATCGGTCTCTTGGGCCGACTCTCCTTCTACCCTTCACCAACCCACATTCTGATTCATCTACCAAGATGGCAGCCCCAGCAACAAAGCCAAACATGAGTGAGCACCTACGCGTGAAGTGCAACGAGTAAGTCGTGTTCCCTGCTTCTTGGCCACTACTGATCTTAATTTGCAGGGCGCTGAAGCAAGAACGCAAGACCGAGCTTCAGCTAGCGGCTGCGCAGACCAAGGTCAAGAAATTGCGACGCCGCTGCAAGAAGCTGCAAGAGACCTCTGATGACGACAAAACCGAGACGGCCGACGCGTTCCTGGCCTTTGCAAAGAACGACTGCCTAGAGTTCTGCAACCAAGTCCACAAGACATTCCCTCGCGAAATTCGAGACACCATCTACAGCTATATCACTAGTTTCAAGGATGTCAGCATCGATTGTGACCAACACGGAAACTTTGAGCATCTCGACTACGGTTACTGGGCGTGGGGTCATGACCTCGGTCTCGATCCTGCGTATGGTGAGGTAGATCACTGGTGGAAGCCCGAATACGTCGGCCCAGCGATGGTCCGCGAACTGGGTGAAAACTTCTATCGCACCTCTAGCTTTGCGTTCCAGGGAGATCTCGCAGCCGTCGGCCCATTTCGAGCGACAGACCAATGGGGTTTTGGCTTTCCGCCAGTCGAGTTTGTCTCCAAGGTGGATGTCAGTATCCACTGCGACAATTACAAGTTCGAGCTTGTCGATCGCCCGAACATCAATGTTCCCGGCAACCACAATGCTTTCCAAGCACCTTCAGAGGCTCGCAAGAATAAGGACGTAGGGCCCAAAGACACACAACAACACCTCCTTGTTAAGCTGGAATCGCTTTTCGGTTTCAAACATGGCACAGCGCTTACCATCAGGCTCTCATCATGTCATGGCGCAAAACATACTCCGCTTGAGCAACAAGAGTGGATGTCGCACAACGTGGTTCCTGTCATCCTACCCGTTCTCCAACGGCTGAAAGATGCGGGTTCCCGGGTCTGTATAGTGCTCACAGCCAGTCGAGCTAGATCAGAGGCCACATTCACTTCGGAGTGGGGTCAGACTTCACTCGAGGGTGTCACTAAAGAGTTCTGGGAGGTATGTTTGAGGTGTTTACTGCGAGTTGGTTTTCGATGAGCTAATATTGACAGTATGTCGATGTCGAACAGAAGCGCATCACACAAACTGAGCTTGATGCTGAACCCTTCGAGGATTCTGATGATGGCGGTGTCTTTGGAAGCAACGCCGCCGACGCCTGGGCAATGAACGCCCCCGACGCCTGGGGTGGGATATCTTGGGCTAATGCTCCATCCTGAGTATTCAATGATTGTCCACCCTGGAGATGGAATGACGACCTTACAGATGAGCGACATCGATGATGTCGATACCCAAAAGCGCATACCAACATCTCTGCTTTGACTCTTCTAGAGATCCCAGCGGTAATCCCTTTCATTTATGCGAGCGGTCACATTCTTTTCGATTCAATCATTTCCTATAGCGAAGACAAGGTTGCATAGTTGCTCTCTGCGAACTTAGCGGCCAGGCCGTGACGAGACAGTCTTTTGGCATTCTCATCTCCTCTAAAACTTTTATCATTTACCCTGCTTCAACTCCGGTATCTAGACAGATCAGAAAACACTTCACTCAAAGTAAGCCTGCGCTCTTCGAAGACCAAGTGAAAGTAACATTACCCACGATTACGCCGCAGTTCCATTCTCAGTCGCGAGGCAAACGCACGACTGGTTCTCCCACTCCTTTCCTCGCCTACAAATTGGGGTGCATCCTCGGCATCGGTCGCCTGGTCTCACTACACGGTTCTACACCCCGCTTCAACCACTACTTCAGCTTGCCAAATAGTAAACATTACAATCCACCTTACTCGTACCAAAATGACAGCCCCATTACGGCCAGAAGAACAGGAGAAGCAGCTCCGGGACAAGTGCTACAAGTAAGTCCCGCACGAACATCGCGACATATAGCTACTGACATACATTAGGCAACTCCGCACAGAGGTCAAGCTCAAACAATGGTGGATCAAGGAGAGTGCGCAACACGAAGCTCGTAAAGCCCAGCTGCAAGCACAAAAAGATAACACCATCAACGAACTGAACAAGTACGCTCAGGTCACTTGCCGTAGCCTCTGCGACAAGATCTTCGAAGTCTGTCCGCGCGAAATACGCGATTACATCTACGCGTACCTCCTGCCCAACTCCCCGGTCGTCCTAGAGCATTGCGACCATCGCGATTGCGATAACAAGCCCTGCGGTAAGGGAAGCGAAACACTGTATTACTTCGTTGAACCCCACAGTCATCTCTTCAAAACCGCATACGTCATTCCAGAGTTCTCCGTAGAGCTGCTCGAAAAGTACTATCGCACATCCACGTTCGACCTACGAGACCAATTTGCAAGGCTGGGCGCCTTCCGGAGCTTGGATAGAGGAAAACTTGGTGTCATACCAGCCAACTACATCCTCAACGTTTCCTTGTGCATACAATGCGACAAGTACGACTTCGACGGGGTAACGGCACCGTTGGCCAGCCTGTCCAGGAACTATTCGCTCAAACCGCGTCGAGCGCTGCTCGCAGAGCTCGAAGCACTATTCGGTTTCAAGGCTGGCACTAAGGTCGATTTACACCTCCTCGTAAACCGTGACCGGTTGTCGAATGCGCACGATGCTGAATACTGGGAATGCGACACCGTCATTCCAGTCATCCTGCCGACGCTGCGTAGGCTAGCTGCTGCTGGTACGAAGGCCATGTTGTGTTTTGATTATTCTGGGTGGGGGGTGACTATTGATCATGGAGACGTCACGATGGAGGAGATCAAGAGCGGTTTGTCGAAGAGGATTGGCAAATGAGCCAGTTTAAACAGTTCCTTATATTGAAGCTGGCAAAAGCTGCTGGCAATGCTAGGCGATGAGGCTGTCTGCTCCTTGCTTCTTTCCTTCCCGTCCTGACGGGTGTGTTTTGCCCTCGAATATATGGGTAGAGCTTTCGAGGAGCTGATGGCTGGCGTAAGCGGAGTATGCTGTCGATCGCAAGTCATGCAGGGTCCAGACCGCATACGCAGGGCGTGAGTACCTGAATAAGCGATCAGCAGCACCCTGATAGACAATAGTACAACTCCTTGGGATGCGAAGTTAAACTCATCGTGATTCATTTCAATCTGAAGCGAACAACAGATTATGTGCATCGTGATGTACGAGATTCCAAGGACAAATGAGATTGGTGGTGTGGGTGCTTGTACATGCGTGCACCTTCGGAAGCGTGCTCTAAGGCAAGTCAGCAATCTCAAGCGAATGCATCTCAAACCAAGGACTGCCCTACTAACATCAATGATAGAGCACTCTCCGAAGAAAACATACGTAAAGCGCGTGTCGCAAAGCTGCAAGAAGAGCTTGCAAACCTAGAGAAAGATCTCGCCAACACCACACCAACAACAAGAGACGCAGTCGAACAAGTCGCTCGGACGGAATGCCAACAGCTTACCAACAACATCATGACCAAATTACCACGTGAGATTCGCGATATGATCTACTTCCACCTCAGCACACGAGACCGCGAGCTCATCGAGCGCGAGCACTTCCGGACGACCCTGGATCCGGTAACGAGGCTCTACTCCTACGACTTCAACAGATGGAAAGCACAGCACTTTCCAGCGCACTACTGGAACACCGATTACGTTGGCCAGCCCTTCTACCGCGAGCTCGTGGAGAACTACTATCGAACAAGCACCTTTCTCTTCGGCGACGACCCAGGAGTAATGAAGCGTTTCCTCACCACCGACGAGATGAAACTAGGCATTCTCCCAAAATCACTAGTCTCCAGCGTCGAAATCGGCCTGAATGCTGTCTCGCATGACCGCGGTTCGTTCCGCGCTTACATGTTCGGTATACCCAAGTCACCGGAGCGCATGCGGGAGGCTCTCGATGGCATCTTCGAACTGAAGCCTGGCGCTAAGATAGTGATTCGTTTCGTGACGGAGGCGAAGACTAAGGAGGAGAGAGATGAGCATTGCAAGGGGGCGATGGCGATGCTGTTTGATGACACGCAGGTGGAGAAGATGAAGATGTATAAGGTTAAGTTTGTGGTGGATGAGGGGCAGGTTTGGGATTTGGCGGAGGCGATGAGGGAGGAGTGGATGGGGATTCATGGGTGAAGCCTTGCTACGAATAGAGAACACCAGTCTGAACCTGCAATCAAATGCTGAGGACGTGAGAGTAATGGGCAGCATGTGAGGGAAAGCTGCCCAAAGAAGGCCGCTAGCGTGTAACTCCTGTCAGCTCCGATTGGCCGAAGCATACGCCATCAGGGCCCGGGGGAAGGAGCACCCCGCCATGGCAGAAAATGTTATCGCGACACCCCTCGGCGCATGTTTCTACGCGTCAAACACTTTCCCAACTTCTTCAAACCTCAATTCCAACCTCGTACTCCATTTAGACGCGTCTCGATTCCATATCGCAAGATGGCTGGCGTTCCTAGCACTTACGATGGTACGCACTTTCCGTCCCGTGCTCGTCGGGCCAAATGCTTACCCTGTATACAGCGCCCGTTCACATTGCCGTCATAGGCGGCACTGGTATCTCTTCCCTACCAGGCTTCACCCTCGCCGCTACACTCGACGTCGACACACCATGGGGCAAACCATCATCACCCGTCTCCATCCTACAACACCCGTCGCCCTCGACCGGCAAGCCTATCCCCGTCGCCTTCATCTCCCGACACGGCCTTCACCACGAACTCGCGCCTCATGAGGTCAAGAACCAGGCCAACATAGCCGCGCTACGACACATCGGTGTGCGCACCATCATTGCCTTCTCCGCCGTCGGATCTCTCCAAGAAGAAGTGCGACCGCGCGACTTTGTCATCCCCGACCAGATCATCGACCGTACAAAGGGCATCCGGCCATTCACCTTCTTTGAGGGAGGCATGGTTGGACACGTCGGCTTTGGCGACCCCTTCGATAAGCAGTTGTCCAAGATCGTCAGGCAGTGCGGACACGCGCTGGAAGGAGACGGCATCACACTTCACGAGAAGGGAGTCATCATCTGCATGGAGGGACCGCAATTCAGCACACGCGCCGAGTCGAACCTATACCGTTCGTGGGGCGGCAGCGTAATCAACATGTCTGCTCTGCCTGAAGCGAAGCTCGCGCGCGAGGCTGAGATCGGATACCAGATGATCTGCATGGCAACAGACTACGATTGCTGGAGGGGTGACGGCTCTGAGGACGTCAACGTGGAGATGGTTATGGCACATATGAAGGCAAACGCCGAGAACGCCAGGCGGTTCGTTGGCGCAGTGCTGAACGAGCTCAGCAAGGAGGAGCACACGGAGCAAGTGCTTGCTAAGCACCTCGACGGACAGATGAGATTCGCAGGCGCCATGACGAAGAAGGAGGGACGCGGATCAGAGGCCGAGAAGAAGCTCCAGTGGCTCTTCCCTGGCTACTTCGACTGAACGCCAAATGCTACTAAGCGCGCCATTGACAAAGGCGCATGACATTTGACTACGATATACTCCGATATTAGTGACGCGAAACCACCTACCCCGATCAAGAATCTATGCATGCGCCCGACGGCTGACCAAGGTTCTGGAGGTAAGACGCAGCCAGAGGCGCCGATTACGGCAGGTCGATAGCAATGGTTACCCCAAAACTCCAAACAGAACTCCATGTTTACATCATGGAAAATATGCATTAGCCGTATCGATAACTATCCGTCGCCAGCAGCCCGTTAGACATCCGCGGGCACTTGTCAAGCTCGATCTCACGATTCTTTCCCTTAGCACCTTCCTTTCTCGTACAAGATCTGCATTCCTACCTGCCGCAATCGCATCGACATTTTCCCAGCCTACACAATGAGCGCTCGAAATGTTTATGATATTGAGAAACGGCTGAGTGAGAAATCCGGGCTTACGGGCTGCTCAAATATTTTGTTCGGGTGACACCGGTGTATTGTGCTGATCAGGTACCAGGGTGTGGCGAGTCAATCAGATGAACAGTACCTGCATGCCAACCATTATCTCGCAACAACGGGCACAGATTGGAGGGTAACACCGCATATCTGTATTTCTTATCATGCAGATCGATACACTTCCAGGATCGAATTTGCATTTGCACCGCGGGGAAGACGCGCGCGCAGCATAATCCCGGTCAGACATGGGTGCACGGCGGCAGTCCTTCTCGGGTCACCACGGGAAGCATGACTATAAGACACATGATATCGTACACAGTAATGAAGCAGCTCTTGCTCGATACCGCATCCACTCGTCACTCTCCTACCGAACGGTAGCATTCGCAACCGTCATCATGGTTTCAGCGTGGTTTCTAACAAAGGTCTTTGTGGCTTTTGCGCCGCTGACGACGACCGTATACGCACAGTACAACGTCACCACACCTCAATTGCCTTTATTGCTGGATGCTACCGCAGATGATTTGGCTGCTGGACTTGAGGCTGGAGACTTTACGAGCTTGGACTTGGTCCAGGTAGGTTCCCGGTTTTCTTGCCAACATGTGTAGGCATGGATCTACCTTGGACAGCATCGCTGACATAATGTAGGCTTATGTGGGACGCATCATCGAGGTTAACAAAACTCTACATGCAGTATTGGAGATCAATCCAGATGCCTGGACGATCGCGAAAGAGTTGGACGAGGAGCGAGCTTGTGGAAAGCTTCGTGGGTAAGTTTTGCTGTAAGAAACTGTATGATCTTTCGCTAACTGAATGCAGCCCTCTCCATGGACTCCCGATTCTTATCAAGGACAACATCGCTACCGCTGACGAAATGAACAATACTGCTGGATCTTGGTCACTGATGGGTGCCAAAGTCCCACGTGATGCGACGGTCGCTGCGAAACTGAGAGAAGCTGGTGCTATCATCCTCGGCAAGGCGAATCTGTCGCAATGGGCTAACTATCGTTCATCGAACTCTTCGAACGGATGGACTGCTCGAGGTGGTCAAACGTATGGCGCGTATTACCCTGGTCAAGACCCAAGTGGCAGCAGTAGCGGTAGCGGTGTCGCTGCCAGTCTCGGTCTTGCCTTTGGAACACTCGGCTCAGAGACGGATGGATCCATTATCTCTCCCAGCCAGCTTAACAATGTTGTCGGCATCAAGCCCACTGTCGGACTTACAAGCAGAGCACTTGTCATCCCGATCTCTGAGCACCAAGACACCGTTGGGCCAATGGCCCGCACAGTCAAAGATGCAGCGTACATTCTCCAAGCCATCTCTGGACCTGACAGTTACGATAACTACACGTCTGCGATTCCCTGGGCGAGCAACGCAACTAATGCCACCAAGCCCGACTACGTTGCTGCATGCACTCTGGATGCGTTGGAAGGAAAGCGAATCGGGATACCGCGCAACGCTATCGGCACGCCGAGTTCCCAATCCGCGCCCATCTATGCTGCCTTCACAGCTGCTCTCGACGTCCTCCGCTCCGCCGGCGCAGTCATCGTCGACAACACCAACTACACCGCCTGGGAACAGTACCTCGAGTCCAACGCAGAAGGCATCGTTCTCGACGGCGACTTCGTCCCCAATCTAGCGCACTACCTCGAGCAACTCACATACAACCCCAACGACGTCCACAGCCTAGAAGACGTCCGTAACTTCACCCAAAACTTCCCCCAGGAGGACTACCCCGACAGAGACACAGCAGACTTTGACAGCTCCATCGCGCAATCCCAAAACTTCTCAAACACCGACATAGAATTCTGGGAAGCCTACCAAGAAGACCTGTACCTCGGCGGTGAAGGCGGTCTCCTCGGCGCACTGTCTACATATAACCTTGACGCCGTCGTTGTTCCTTCGCGCTCTGCGTCCGGTATCTCCGCTATCATTGGCGGACCTATTGTTACTGTTCCGCTCGGTGCGCTGCCGTCTAACACAACGGTTGTCACGAACTCACGCGGTGATTTGAATGCTACGGCACCGAATATTCCCTTTGGAATCTCTTTTGCGGGTGCGCTGTGGAGTGAAGAGAGTCTGATTGGCTTTGCGTATGCGTTTGAGCAGAGGACTATGGTTAGGACGAAGGTTATGCCGTATATTCAGCCTAGTATTGAGATTGAGAATGTGGTGGGTAGTTATTAGGTCTGGGTTGAGATGATTGAGTTGGAGTTGCACTGGGGGCGTATGTTGATCGGTATATGGTCAAGCAAAGCAGTGTGCTGCGGGAGAAGGTTATGCCGTATAACCAGCGTTGTCATGCGACGGGGGGCATAGTCGGTATTCATCACGTCGGACGCGGGTCAATAGGTGTGGACTTGTATGAGGTTTGTAGAGCAGTCGGGAGGATGTGTGTAAGGTCGGTGGGTGGTTGCCACCGATTGTCCGATGCGTATTGTTGCGTCTTACATCATCGCAACCACTATGTGTTGTGATCGCAAGCAAGGTTGTTGAACACCGTGTTGTGGCTTACCCTCCAATTTGGTTTCTATTGGTCCAATAATGCTATTGTTCCATTCGCTGTATTGAAGGTGTGGGACTACATTCGCACTCCTCGGATCGCCAGTGTCAAATTGGCAGATTATAAAGACATCGGCGCTTTCTTTCTCGACGAGAATTTTGCTAGATAAAGCTCGGGATATAATGAACGTGATTCTGATGCCGCTTCAGTGTAGCTGTTTGCACAGTCTCGGCGTTAAGCGGATTTAGCTGATACTGGCTGACAAGACGTGGAGCGTGTGAGGCTTTTGTGGCTTGATGTGAGTCTGGTATACGACGTGAGGTTAGCGTTGTTCCGAATCTGTAACTGGATTTATGTGTAGCTGGGTTGTTGACGTGGACGGGATGAGGTATAAAGATGTACGGAACACAGCGATTGTAAACCACAAAGCGCCTGTCAACTCCTTCTGCCAACTCAGTCAAAGAGATATCGCTCTCTCGCATCACTATAAATTTGAAAGCATCGTACTCGATCTGCAATGTCTTCCCCAACCCAGCAACTAACGCGCATCCGCAAAGTCGCCCTCATCGGCGTAGGCCCCTACACATCCCATCCTCCATCCACCCCACTAACACCCTCAGGGCACCGGACAAGTCGGCTCCCACATCCTCGCCCAACTCCTCGCCACGGGCAAACACCAAGTCACCGCCCTAACCCGACATACCAGCACCGCCACGGTCCCCACCAACCCCAACCTCACCGTCGTGAAGGTCGACTACGACGACGACGCAGCCCTCACCTCCGCCCTCTCCAACCACGACTTCCTCATCATAACCCTCTCCGCCCGCGCCCCACCGACTCTCCACCCCCGCATCGTGTCCTGCGCCGCCGCCGCGAAAATCAAATGGATCATGCCTAACTACTTCGGCTACGGCATCGGCGACCGCGCACTCAGCGGCAAGGCTGACTTACCCGCCAACTTCGAGCGCTACATCCAAGATGTGAAGAACACGCCAGGACCTGATTACACAGCGCTCGTATGCGGCTTCTGGTACGAATTCAGTCTCGCAATGGGAGAACCGTGGTTTGGCTTCCGGATCCGCGATAGGAGCGTGACGATGTACGGGGATGGGATGAAGAAGGTTAATGTGAGTACGTGGGAGGCTTGTGGGAGGGCTGTGGCGGGGCTGTTGTCTCTTCCCGTGCATCGTCAAGATGCCACCGATGGTGTGGCACTGGAGAAGTGGAGGAACGAGGGCGTTTACATCTCCTCTTTCCTGGTTTCCCAACGCGATATCCTGGATAGTTTACACCGGGTGCTCGGGACGCGTGATGCAGATTGGACGATCAGACACGAGGATGTGGAGAAGAGGTTTGGGGATGGGATGAGGGAGTTGGGAGAGGGGAAGATGTTGGGGTTTGCGAAGGCGCTTTATGCGGGGGTTTGGAGGAGTGAGGGGGCTGATTATGAGAGTAATGGGGGTTTGGACAATGGCGCGTTGGGGTTGGAGAGGGAGGATTTGGATGGGGCGACGAAGAGGGCGGTTGAGATGGCGATGGGGACTATGGGGGATGTTGAGGGGCAGTTCAAGTAAAGGGACTTGGTGGGATGTGGGGTTGTGACGTTGTAATTTGAGGAAAGGAAAGAGCGATGATGATATCGCAGAGGGGAAATCGTGTAGCTAAATTCGATGATGTTGTGGAAGGCGCGATGATGTACCGTCGGCCATCATGGTTCATGCTCTAATAATCTGGCTCCTACCCCACCTACATCCTCTCATTAGCATCTGCCTTCCCTCGCTCATTTAAGACAACTTACCAAAATTGATCCTACTCGATACGCCTATCTCCAACGCCCACCCTTCTCTATTTTCCCCTCGCTCACAGGTGAACCAAAAACATTCCATTGCGTGGAGCTTCCGCGCACCTGCCATACCGATTCTTCGTCCTTCTTGTCATACGATTTTCTCTCCTTCCATTCTTTCCACCGCTCGCGCAGCGATCTCTTCTCTTTGTTCTCCGGCTCAGGCTCGGGCTCTGCCATGAGGGCGGCGAGGGTTGATGCCGGGACGCCACTGCCTTTGTGACGCGATTGTGCGAGCGCAGAAGCAGTCTGCGGATTGACGGGTGCTCCAGTTGCGGTTTTGCCATGTTGCGGCGGTGGCTTACGTGAAGGCTTGGGGTCGTAGAATGTTGGTTGGTCTGGGTCTGGACTCGGATTCGTGCTCGATGATGTTGGGGGCGATGCCGCAATCTCCTTCGCCTGCTCGCTTTCCTTAGAATCCATGTCGTGGGCGGCCAACACGCACAATGCCAGCGTGTATAAGGTTTGAGGTACGTGGACTGTTCGCAGGATACAGCAATCTGACGATGCTCAGGCGTGCAGCACAACGTTCACAATACATGTTAGCGAGTTGTAGTCAGCCTTGGCCCACATCTGCAGTCAGCATCGTATCATCGATGCATCCTGCCACCTGCCAGTGCCGAACACCCGAATGCGAAAGACACATATGCGATGATAGGCCGTCATGGGCGCGCCGAGAACCCCGAGTTGCGGCAACAAGTCGACCCAGCATGATCTCAGGCTTCACAAGATATTAGATCCGAAATCAGACACGATAAGAGACTCTACCCAGGGAGGTATGAAGTCGCGTTAATCACGATGTCGCACGAAAGATGGTGTTGATGGCGCGCGACATTGATGACGCCATGTACTCGATTTGTCAAAGCTTCGGTGGCGGAAGCTCTCCGCCACCCCTCCGCATCATCTCCAATCCGCCGACGAACAAATACTCCACCAGAACAAGCACCACCACCTTCCCGTAGAACGAATCCATATGCGCTTCCCTTCCTTCCCCACATTCCTCCGCGCCTTCCACACGGTCACCAACACAACAAGCGCTTTTATCCGATCGAGTCCTGCTAGCACGCTCGGTCGCACTATCTACAACACGCCACAGCGCGCAGTCATTTACCGTTCGATGCCAAATATCCCCTTCTTGGGCGCCCTTTTCGGATCTTCTAGCAGTATGGCGGACAACACGAACTACCCGGTCCAGAAGCCTGAGGGCGAGTGGCAGGCCCAGCTATCGCCAGGTACAACAACACCCGTTCCAATCATTAGCACATAGCCACTAACACCACGACAGAGCAATTCCGCATCCTCCGAAAGAAAGGCACCGAAATGCCCGGCTCCAGCTCACTCGACAAGCACTACCCCGACGCCGGCGTCTACAAGTGCACCGGTTGCGAAGCGCCTCTCTACAAGGCAAATCACAAGTTCGACTCTGGCTGCGGGTGGCCCGCGTTCTGGGATGCCGTACCTGGCGCTGTCGGACAGAAGCCTGACCCCGGTCTTGGCATGATGAGGACGGAGATTGTCTGCAATAACTGCGGGGGTCACTTGGGACATATCTTCAAGGGCGAGCGGTTCGGTAACCCCAAGGATGAGCGACACTGTGTCAACGGCGTGTCGATTAACTTCAGTCCTGATGATAAGAACTAAGGGTTGGAGTTCCGGCGTAGAGGAGAAGAGCGGTGTATATATGGGGGTGTAGTACTAAGTGTATTAGTGACGACGAAATGAGAGACGACGTTGATCAGTGGCTTTGACAAACTCGCGCATGATGTGCAGTGGTTGTTGGTATGGCTTTCGTCATCTTGTGACCGACGCGATTCACCTACTTGAGCCACCGGGCAGTGTGAAGTAGGTATATGATACCGCAGATAGGCCAAATTGATACATACGACCATAGGATCATGAGAATTAGGCTTCCCGTCCGCTCAGCCATATACAAGCATGATACCGGCGGATTAGTAGTTAGGTGGGTGACCACTAGCGAATCCCCGCTGTTGTATGTTTTTGCTCTTTTTTGCCCCAGATCTGAGATGGGGACTCTCGAACTCATCATGCCTCTCGTTTTGCCCTTTTGCTCTTTTTTGCTCTTTTGCGGTGACCTAGCTGGATGAGCAAGCCGATACATCTATAGACTCATCACACGGGTCGTCACGCGACGCTTATAGCAAACGTTGGTTGTTCCTACATATATCGATCTCGTTACCCATCTAGCTGACAACATACAACCCTACGATGACATCTAACAGCGCTAACTACGATAGGACTGATGAAGTCGATGGTTGCGCCCTATGCATGAAAAATTCGACCATCGCATGTATGGGATGCAGCAACATCGGATACTGCTCCGAGAAATGTCAGCAAGAAGACGCGCTGCAGCACAATACCATCTGTGACACTTTCAAGGACTTCCAAACCCGGCCAAGCGAGAAACACTTTCGAGCCCTATATTTCCCTGCGGATGAGCCCAAGCCACGATTCATCTGGCTCCTTATGGACGGAGAACGGCTCACCTGGAAACCCAACGCTACCGATCTAGCGCAGTATGTTCCAGGATCACCTTCGTCAGCGGACTCGTTCATAACCGATCACCGTGTCGTGCAGGATGATCGCAGCGAGAACCGAGACCTCATAAAGGGTTTGTGCATCGAGTATGATCCAGTGTCCCAGGGTCAGTCAGGCAGCCACAAGGGTCCGGCTTCCATGGAGCAGTCAGCCAACATGTGCTTTGCTAGAATGATTGGGCCAGATGTTGGCGGTCTTCGCCGTGGTGGTCAGGTTGGACGTGTTCATGGGTGGAATCCTGAATATGGACTAGAGTCAGGGGACGTGGATTGCACTTCGTTGGGTCCGCTTCTGGCATGGGTCACGGAGGTTACTTTGTATTAGACATCTAGGGAAATGCTGCGGATCTGACTGCGAGGATTGTGTTCGTTCAGGATATATTGGGGCCCATGGATATGTATACTAATAGAATAATGACTGGCATTCACATCCAGCGATAGATCGATATACCCTAGTAGCTTTCAAGCCAGAAAACCTTTCGGCAGGTTTCACCTTAATCATGCACCCTATCTAAGGGAAAATCTAGACAGCTACCTCTACGAAGTAAATCTAAGAAAAAGAAGGCTAACAAGGCTACATTACCTTAAAACCTATTAAAACTTAGGTTTTTATTGTAATGTAGACTTTAGCGTACCTGTTTAGTTTTTTCCTTGTATAAGGTGCATGCATGCAATTCACTAGCTTACCTGCTTTCAGCACAGTAATTCACAGTGCACGCCCAGATAATTGACAGATGCACCCCCCCTCACATACCCCAACAACACCAGCGTGATTCCCTTGGCCAATTATTACTGTGCAACTGTATACGCAACCCATCAACACTGACATCCTTGCAACCCACAATCATGTCCCGCTACCGCCTCAGCAACGTCTTCAACGACCAATACACATACACCTACACGCCACTCACAAACCCAGACCCCGAAGCCGAATGCTTCATCTGCAAAACACCCTACTCCCCACACGACCCTGACGGCTGCCGCGCAATCCAACTCCATCCCTGCGGCCACATCATCGGCCACTCATGCTTCACCGAATGGATCAACCGCGCACCCCAATCATGTCCTTACTGGTCTCACCACCTCCCTCCCACGCTGAAGGCCTCAGCCTTAGACGATAGTCTTGAAGTCAAGTTCCTCCGTTGGTTGGTGCATACCACATGGATAACTCACATAGACCACCACCACGACTTCCACCTTGAGATTCTCACCCCCCTCAAATGGCGCAGACGCGCACTGTGTGCCGTGGAAGCGCTAGCTAAGGGCGCCCTCACAGACGAGGACGTTTACGTGCTAACCAAGGCTTCCTTCCTCACGTTCATGGACGCGGTGTTTCGGCGTGAAATATACGCAAGCAGCCGGGTTTTCGTTGTAGGCCTTGGGGTAGAGCTTATGGGTCGTGCGATACGACTTTACTTCTCGATTGGATCCGACAACGTGCTCTTGGATTTAGTAGGTAGGTTGGTATGGTTAACCATTCTTATAATTTGGGTTTCGATACTGGTATACGCGTGCGCTTATTCTGGGGTTACGTGGTGGGTGTTGAAGTTGGGGGTGCGGCGGCGTGGCGCCACTGAGCGAAGGAAACGTTCTGGCATGCAGGAGTTGTTTTGGAGTGGTTTTCGATTGGGAAAGAAGTCTAGATGAGCAGAAAGTATATATGTACATAGATATAGGTATGAAGGTTACGGGGCTACGTAGATTCAAGATCCCCAGAATTTTGGAAGCGTTCACTGACGCTTGACGTACTCGACCGGTCCGTCGTACTTGTCCTTCCCGATTACGTAGTAGTAACCCATGGCAAAGACAACAAGTACCGCGAACATGACTATGGACCAGTTCATATCGGCCAAAGACGGGTTTGGCACCTCGGGGAAGCAGATCAACACGATAGCCAGGGACAGGTATGTGATAGCGATGATGTTGATGTAAAGGCCCGCCTTGCCGAGGTCGAACTTAGAGGGAAGGAGTGGTTCTCTGAGAACACGTTTCCTGATCATGCAGCCGATGACGATGATGTTGGCAGTGAAGATACCGAGACCGCCTAGCGCGATTACGATGTTGAAGGCGATGGCGGAGCCGATGTTGATCAAACTCAAAAGTGCGGTTCCTACGAGGGTTGCGATGACGGAGTTGACGGGGATGTCCCAGCCTGGTGGTACCTAGGATCGTGATTAGCGAAAGGATCAGGAAGCGGGAAGGATGAACGTACGTAAGCGAACCAGTTGGAGAATGGGAGACCTTGATCACGGGCGAAGGACCAGAGTTGACGGGATGAAGCTGTCACCTGGTTGACCGAGCTGAACATGAGCAATGAGCAAATGAGTACCACCAGAATGTTGGTGGCTACGATAGATCCCGTCGCATTCAACAAGATCTGGATCCATGGCTGACCAAGCGGGGTAGCGAGAAGCGTGTCGAGGTCGTTGCCGAGAGTGGAGAAGACAGTGACGGTCATGATAAAAGCGAGTGAGTAGTTTACGACAGCCGTGGAAACCATAGCTCGAGGACTGACCCACGCAGCATCTTTGACTTCCTCAGCGAGATGGACGGCCAAGTCAGGGTCTCCGAGGGTAAGAATGGGACCAAGAATACCGACGAGAGTCGCGAGACCAGTGTTACCCCAGCCACTGGGGTCTTCGAAGTGGGTCCATGTGGTTGTGACATCTGAGCGCTCGCCCATGACCCAGAGTACGACGACAAAGGCGAAGAATCCGAACACATGGAGGACAAGTCCGAAGCCTTCCAGTAGGGGAAGCTTCCTGACTAAGACGGTATTGCACAAGATCGAGAACGTGGTGATGGCGATGGACAGAAGGGTGCTATGCCAGCCTTGGATAACATAGGACGGCTTGTTCAGCACGATCAGAGCTGTGAACTGATCGGCGACCGCAAAGGCCGTACCAGCCATACCTGTTTGCCATGCAATGACACACAGCCATCCTGGATCGATCGGTCAGTACTGCATACATGCTGCGTTCAACCAGAGATAGCATACCGGTGATGTAGCTGAGTATCTTTTGATATTTCCTAGGTGCCAATTCCGATATCCAATGATATTGCCCACCAGCTGTTGGGGCCCTTTATTCGTGTTAGCGAGACGCATTGATCTCGATTCATCACACAGTCACTTACATGGACACCATCTCTGCCAGTGAAAGCGTGACGAAGAACATCCCGAAGCAGACGACGACAAGTAACCAGATACCACCGGCAGCTCCTCCATTGTAGAGTGAGATTCCGATACCACTAAAGCCATGTCAGTGGTCTTCCTTATTGTCGAGTGCGAGTACCATACATCAATGCGTATTCCCATGTGCTGCCAAGGAGTACAGCGAAACCGAAGATGGTCAAGAACTTGAATTGCCGCTGATCTCTTGTCAGTATATCGGAACCTCTCCGGCGGGCGTTTTCAACATACCCTCAACTCCTGCAGCTTGCCCATGCGATCCATATCGCTCTCATCACTATGCGTACCATACTTTTCACCCACAGCAGTCTGGTTCGCCAGCTCGATACTGTTCGGGGAGTCGATCGCCTCCGAAGGACCCTTCATCATGCTGTCGTTCATTGTCGCGATGCGTGCATGCCACAAGTAGATGGAGGAGTGTAGTCGGTAACCAGTAATCAGAAGAAAAGAAATTCGACAGGGTGGTTCCGATGTCTGCAGCGGGACGGACTACCCCGTTCGAGCGGGTGGCGCTGGGTGGAGCAAACGTGCTCAGCTGTCTCGTTCGCTTGGAGACACTGCAGGGTATCTGGTACGTAATGTTGGGAATCAAAAGATCTGGAGGATCAGATTGGAGACCGGGGGCCTGGCGCATGCCGCGAGCTTGTTCGCGTGTTCGCAGGTTTTCATGTGGCAGTGGGACTCTCTAGACGCACTGGACAGGTTCAGTATGCTCCGCAGCACGTATTGTAGGATCTAGATGCCCTTCGCTTATGCGCAGAGAAATGGCAGTCACAGAAGGACCGGCTTGCGCACCGGCTTGCGCCGCAGAACTGCCGTTAGTCTAGGATCCTGACGGGTCGGGAAGCCCACGCGTGGGATGGCTGCTCGACTGCATTTCTCCTGCGTCGGAGCTTTAACCGGATAGGAACATCGTCTTTGGCGACTGCAAGCATGATGACACAGTGACATGTTGATCTGCAACATCTTCGTGAAACTGCCATGCGTGGAATACAACCAGAGATACGATGCGAAAATCGAAGATGGGGACAGTGGAGTAGTACATGCGAAATGAGAGATTGTTCTGAATGATGGTGTGGGGTGAGTGGCGCCGACGGGACGGCTGGTGGACTTCTGGAGACTTCAGGCCTTTAGCGCAGGGAAAAGCTTGAGTCAGCCCGGGCCGCTGGCCGCGCGTGTCAGGACTCGAGGACAGCATTGCGAGCTAACAATCAGACCACGCCGATGCGACTCACAAATACTTCCACGAGTGAAGCGAGCCGAATACATGTTAACGTGATCTTGTCTACTGCGCGCTGTAAATCTCTGACGCGAGAAGCACCGAGAGTCTTACGACAGACTCGCCCTCTCCCGTACAGCCCCAAATACCCGGTGGGAGCGGGCTGCGGGAATTCCGACCTCTTCGTTTTATGTATGTACAGTAGGGCCGTACTGCATACTTGTTGCTCTCTATATACAGGCACGGCACGGTTCGGTCAGTGCTCGGTCGGTTGCGCACGAGGAAGAATCGATCGGGATTGGATGCTGGGTATCATCATCTCGGCATCCCAGCCCTTGGCGACCAATGCAGGCAAAGTCCCGGAGGCGAGCGGCTATCAGGAGCCAAGGTAGCGACCCAGTATTCGGGATCACTCTTGCGCCTCACGTTCTCGAGTGTGATGGAGGGACATGAGTGACACGGTAAGATCTGTTCTTTGAGGCCCGACATGTTTCCAACAACCAACGGTATCCAGAACCTTATTACTGCATGTCGTGCGCAACATAGCAGTCGTTCATAACGTCTTTTTGCCAGTCTGTTTGGCCTCACGCGACAGATGGCGTACTCATCCAGTTCCTTGCCCCTGGCCAGGGCGTCGGACAACCGCTTTGCCCGCATCACAACCACCGATCAGGGCGCGACGCTTTGGGTCGTCACGCTTCTTTCCATGATTTATGCGATCCTGGTACTCGCAGTTCGTCTTGGGTTCACGAAATGGAGAGCGCATACCTGGGACGACTTTGTCGTCGTAGTAGCACATGTACGCGTCGCGAAGCCCCCCGCTTTTACTGCCTTTATTAGTATGACCCGAAGCTGACGTCAACACAGCTTTTGGCGTTCAGCATGTGGGCCTTCCTGTTTTCAGCGCTGAAGAGTGGTCTCGGAAAGTCGTATAGCATCTTAGAAGATGCAGAGATATCTAAAACACAAGAGGTCAGCCAAAGGTCTCTTTTCTACCTCCGTTTCATCCAACACGCTGATATACGCTGACACTTTGGATGTTGTCAGCTTTATTATACGAGTTGCATCCTGCTATACATTGCACTCGCTTTTTCGAAAGTCTCTATCCTCATGCTCATCCGGTCTGTATTCGCGCGGAACGTCAAAGTCTCCATACTAGCGATTGGCACCGGCGTCGTCGTAGTGGTGTTGGGCCTGATCGGAGCCATTGCAACCACGACCGAGTGTTCAGTTGATACCGTCATACCGAAGCCTGGGGACGAGTATTGCGTCGATTTAGTAAGTCTAACCTCCGTCTGCTTCGAAAGGCAGTATCAGCTCGCATGAGTGGTACCTCATATCTGGTGCCATCCCTGTCAATGTCCTCTTGTCAGATCCACACATGTTTCTGCACAAACACTGACTTGTCAGATTCCCTGGCTCAAAGCAATTACTGTCGGTGACATGATCACCGAGGTAATTATCATGGCCTTGCCGATAATAGGCTTCCACTCGTCTCTCATGTCGATCAAAAGTAAATTCATCGTTGTGATGGCCTTCTTCACGAGGATACCGTACGTATGAACCCCGGATAGAGCTGGCAACGACACTTACACCTTTTAGAAACGTTGTCTTCGCTCTTATGCACTTCCTCGCGTATGCCAAGTTCGTAGGGAGCCGTGAATCAGCCATTCGCATCGTCCCGACCGTCGCCTGGCAAAGCGTTCTTCTTTCTTTCAACCTCATATCCGCAACAACTCCACTCCTCAAAGGCTTCACCCAAGGATTCATGACACAAGGAGTATCCCTAGGATACTTACGTGAGGGAACAACAGGCGGAGGTAGTGGAATGTCAGGCGGCAGTTATGAGCTCAAGTCCCTCACGAAGAGTACTCGATCGAAGTCGAAGTTCTCGTCGTTGAAGCTGACGCCGTCGGATGCATACGCCACCACAACAGTCGAGGGGAACTCCGAAGAAGATACTCTCCCACCCTCAAGACTAGACCGCTTAAGGGGTCAGGAGAGCTCCAGGAAATCGACCCTCCCACCCTCAAGGATGGACTGCATGAGAGGTCAGCGAGCGGAGCGTGCATCTATTGCTAGTCAAGAGTCGCAAAAGATCATGATCAAACAAGAATGGCAGATTTCGGCGGCATAGACCGTAGGAGCATCTTTTCTGAGCATGTGGTGTTGTATGCCATGGGCTTGTACCGTAGCGTCCGTCCCAACTTATATGCAAGTGCCAAATTCGTTCTTCCCTCGCGCGACAAGGAACTAGCGATGCGCTTACCTAAGCCGCCGGGATTACCCCGCCAAGTGGCGACGCAACATTAAACTCCGACATCTCCAGGCAGACGACCACCCACATCATCTCTTCACCAATGAGATGGCAGCACTAATCTTTGGGACGGCACATTTCTGGTTCCGGGCGCTAACAACGGTCTTGAGATAGCGATGATGGCGTACCCATTCTTCGTCGCTCCCCAATTTGCTTCTTCGCTACAGAGCGACCGTCACTTACACGCCCTCCTTTCTCATGAGACCTAGTCACGGAAAGGAACATGCTGAACCTCTACCATCAAGCGTTCGCGCGAATGCAATAGCACCCGACGATGGGGATGAGCTCACGAAAAAGAGGATAGGGTCGCGTGACCTGCATATCGACACCCAGGCAAACACCACATCTTCCGATACCGACGACGTCGAACAAGACAAGCCTACGAGCCAACCAGTATCATGGAGCGAATTGCCTCGCAAAGACCAGCTCTTCGTCCTGATGCTTGCTCGTCTTTCCGAGCCTTTGACTCAGACCTCGCTAGGCGCATATCTCTACTACCAGCTCCAATCCTTCGATCCGTCACTACCAGAGTCGACCATCTCGTACCAAGCTGGCATCATCGGCGCAGCATTTCCGGCCACTCAATTCATGACTGCCATGCTATGGGGTCGATTCTCAGATGCAGAGTACGGCGGCCGAAAGAGAACGATATATCTTGGGCTGCTTGGCACAATGCTTAGCATCATTGGCTTTGGCTTCTCGCGCAGTTTCGCCATGGCAGTGGCCTTTAGATGTCTTGGTGGTATACTGAACGGCAATGTCGGCGTGATGAGGACTATGATCAGTGAGATCATCAAGGAGAAGAAGTACCAGAGTAGAGCCTTCTTGATCTTGCCTATGATCTTCAACGTCGGCGTCTTGGTCGGACCTATAATGGGTGAGTATCATCAGGCTATCTACATAGAAGAACGTACTGACAACAACAGGTGGTGTGCTAGCAGATCCCTTTGCCAGCTACCCTTCTCTATTCGGGTCTAACTCCACTTTCGGTGGTAAAGACGGCGTACAGTGGATGAAGCGATACCCTTACGCCCTACCCAATCTCACGAGCGCCGTGTTCCTATGCCTATCGTCTTTTGCCGTTCTCTTCTTCCTTGAAGAGACAGGTGAACTTTGCAAACACAGGCCCGACCCAGGTCTCCGCGTTGGCCGATGGATACGTCGGACGATCTTTCGCCAGAACATCGCATCTGAAGATGGGTACAGCGCTGTACCGGAGGATGACTTTGAGCTACAACCCACACCAACATCGGTGCATGCACCATCATCTGCTAGTCTTGACAAGCCGAGGACTATCGTTAGACAGCAGCTACCCTTCCGTCGTATCTGGACTCGCAACCTCGTCACAACGCTCTGTGCGCACGGCGTTCTTGCTATGCATGTAGGCACCTTCAACGGCCTCTGGACTATCCATCTGTCCACGCCTCGATTCGACCCTAGTCACCCATATCCTCCTGGTTTCACGCCTCACGGCCTGTTCTTTACCGGCGGTCTCGCTATGCCTCCAGCGCGTATCGGTATAGCACTTGCTATCATCGGTGTCATCGGCATACCTTTGCAACTCTTCGTCTACCCACGAGTTGCGCATCGTCTAGGCACAGTGGGTTGCTATCGTATCTTCCTCGCTCTCTTTCCCGTGATGTACACAACAGCTCCGTTCTTGAGTCTGGTTCCCAGCTGGACGTCCCCGCCTGATGGTGTCAGCGGACCTTGGATATGGATCGCCATCACATGCGCTTTGTTCATACAAGTCCTCGCTCGCACATTCGCCTTGCCGTGTACGGCTATTCTCATCAACAACGTTAGCCCGCATCCATCGGTCTTGGGTACTGTGCATGGTATCGGCCAGTCGGTATCCAGTCTTACCCGCACCGTGGGGCCAATACTCTTCTCCTGGATCTTCGGCAGGGGGCTGGATATGGGCATGATTGGACTGGCTTGGTGGTGTATGGCTGCTGTAGCTATCGCTGGATGGGTGCTTGCACAGGGCGTGAAAGAAGGGAATGGGCATGAGATACTGCTTGATGGGGAGAAGGAAGAATTTGACTGAGAATGTAGACGTTGATACATCTAGAAATCTCATTTCTGATGCATGATTCGATCACCACTTGGCAGCTACTATCTCCTCAAGACTCCTATTTACTACTACCTATCATGCCTACGTCGTCTTTCACAGGCTGTTGCTCACAACGCACAGCCGCCTTGTATCCTCCTTAGTCCCTCATCAGCAGCATCTCTAGTGCACATCATGCTCTCGTAAACATCTCAGTTCACCATCGCTAATTTCTGCGAGACTTCCCCCACCATCATAGTCCTTGAGCTCAAGCCGCCACCTCCACCCCAAACCCCCCATTAACCCCCTCCTCATCAGCAAACAACGCAAACACCTTCTCAATCCTCTCCTTCGTATCCTTCGCCACCCCCTCCACCTCACCCCCCAAAACCTCCATAAAAACATTCAGTTTCCCCCTCCAATCCGCCACATCATCGCTCTCAAAGTCAATGTCGGGATTAAACCACTTCGCCTCCGCGGCGTCGATGACCCACTTCAGCGACCTGTTAAGATAGACGAGGTGGGAGCCTCGAACTTCCTTGTTGGATTGCAGATGGGTTTGAAGAGAGACCATTTCGGAGGCGAAGAAGGTCTTGAAATGGGGGTTGCAGAAGGCGGAGACGAGGGTGGAGGAGGAGGTTATTTTTGAAGGGGAGAAAGAACCCATGCCTAGTTCGACGTCGGGTTTGGATGCGGATTTGGGGGGTAGTTGGGGAGGGGTGGGGCGTGGTTTTGAGGGGAGTTTGGCTATCATTGTCGCCTTTTCGGTTGGTAGGGGTTTGGATGGTAAGGAGCCTAAGCCTGGGAATAGGGGTGGGTTGACCTTGGCGATGGGGGCCGTGGTCACGGGCTGTGGCGGCTGTGAGGATGGTGGTGTGGGTATGGGAGGTGTGGGCGCGGCGGCGACATGGCTTTCACACTCGTCGGAAGCATCGATCATGTCGATCTCTGGAGAGGACATACCGCTGTTGCCCGCGCTTGAGCTGCTTGTAGCAGCACTGAAGGACGTCGTGCTGGGCTGTGACACCATCGAACTGGCGAGCGCACTCGCACTGAAGGTCGACGCGGTACCCCAAGACGCAGCCCAGCTTCCAGATGTATCACTACTTGGAGACGACGAGGGCGACGACGCGGCAGAGGTAGGCGGACTACCAAACACCCCACCGCTCACTTCGAACGCGGCCAGTTGGTCCATAGTATCGTATTCACACTCCATCTCGTCTTCCTCCACATTCCTCGACTTCTCTTGTTGCTGCTCCACAAAGCCATGTGCTATGGACCGCCATGTGGACTTGTGTCGCGCGAAGCGAACATCGAAGGGTTTGTGCATCGAGCTTGAGCCGGTGAGGGGAGGGGGTTGGATGTCTATTCGGCGAGGTGTCTTGTCCCGCTTTTTTGCTGTTCGTACTGCCGGATGTGGCTCGCGATCGAGATGGAGGTTTCGGTGAGTTATGTGTGTCTTGGAGATGCGGGAGTTGAGGGTGCGGGAGATGGCGTTGGTGATGCGCTTGTGGGCCATATTGGCGGTATGTGGTGATGTAAATATCTTGCTTGTGGATAGAACAAGGGAGATAGCAGAGTGATGTGATGGGTGTTCGCAAAAGATTAGGTATAGATACGATCGTGCTTGCGAGTAGAGGACAGCAAGTCTGTCCAGCTGAGGCTGACGCGAGATGAGAATGCGACGGTGACTGAGGATCGCTAGTGTGGGTCCCTAGCTCCCTCAATACTGCGTGACCAGCGGCAGCGAGGACTTGCAAAAGTCGAAGTGAATGGAAGTGAAAGAGGGCAAAAGCTCATGAACAGAGTGGCGGGCGTCACGAGCATACGCCTTGTCACTGAATCAACAACTGAGGGAGCGTTACACACTGTAAACAACGATTACTATGTCTTAGAACATATACAATACGTGTTGAGAGAAACTGACATAGCGAGGACTTTGTGGAAGTGCCTCTTCAAATCGACTTTGCGGACCATATGATACATTCAACTGAACTCTACTACGCGTTTGGGTTATTTATGCATTCATACTATCGGAAGACTATCTATCTACCTCCACTCCCCCACCAATCCAAATGACGGAGACTCACCCTTGAGCCCTTCTCTCAGACACCAACCACATACTACCGCACTATACTTACCTTTATACCTACCTCACACCGACACTGACCTCTAACCAGCATGACCAAACCTCTTCCTCGGATCGTAACGCTCAATCTCTCCACGAGCAGTCCGGCTCGCCTTCGGTTTCGCTCTCGATTTTGTCACCTTGTCATCCTCCACCTTTTTCTCTGGCTTCTTTGGCTCTGCTTCTGCTATGCTCTCCTTCGTAGTAGCTGAATGCTCGTGCGGCCGACTCTCGGTTCTACCCGTGGAACGTGCTGCAAACATCTTTTCTCGGCGTCGTGCCTCCACTTCTCGTGCGAGTGCATATCGATCCACCGATGCAGCTGGCTCAGCCTGTTTGCTTCCCACTTTGGGGCGTGCGACGCTGACCTCTTGTTGTGATTCGTCGCGACGGCGGCGGCGGCGCTGCTTGTCCCTTTCCTCTTCTCGGCGACGAGACTCTTCCTCTTGAGCTCGCTTCTTCTCTTCGATCTCCAATCTCCGTTCGTTTTTTGCTTCACGCGCTCGTTGCATCTCGGCTTCCTCTTGTTGACGACGCTTTGCCACCTTTTCGTTGGTGATCTGTTCCGCTCGCCGTATCTCGGTTTCTTCCTGTTGACGATGCTTCTCTCGCTTTTCGTCGGTAATTTGCTTCGCTCGCTCCATTCGCCTGGCGTCTTCCTTCTTGCGTGCAAGGACTGTCTCGTCCGAGTCACTTGAGCGTTGTGCTTGCTTCTCCGTTTCTTTCTGATTTGTTGCGTCAATCTTAGCAAGACCATCTGTTGGGCCTGCCTGGCGCGGCTGCGACTCTGTCATGTGGAGTCGGCGCCTCTCTTTGTATGAGCTCTCAGACGGTTGTCTGGCGCTGCTTCTTGCTCTAAAATCATTTCCATCGCGTTCGGCAACTGGAGATCGGCTTCGCCGTCTGGGCTCCCGATCTCTTCGTGAACTGCGGGAGGGGCGATCATCCTCGAAGTGATGTTGGCCTTCGCGGGGTCGACTTGGAGAGATAGACCGACCACAGTGTCGTTTCGCCTCCCCAGGAGCTTCGTTGCGTTGTGCGCATTCGATACTGGCAGTCGACGCGTCATTGTGCGCGACACTGCCATCTTTGTCTTGTACAAAACGGCCTGTCTTAGTATCCGTTCTGACAGGGGGAGGATCGGTGTGAGTGGCTGACGACTTGAAGCGCTTTAGCGGTCTGGTAATTACTTCAGGCTCGCATTGGTCGACAGACTTTCTCTTCTTGCTTATATTAGAAGGCGATCGAGATAACGTGACTGAGTTTGTGTCATTCGACATTGTGGCGTCGTGAACAATGTACTCATCCGCAAATCTCTCGTCGCCAAACACCATTACGGTCCCCTCATTGCTTCCAATGACGGCAGACCCCTCTTTTTGTCCCTCCGTAGAGTCCCGCTCGCTTGTCTCCGAGCTCCTTCTCTTCTGTTGCTTTTGTTCCTGACCACTATCCCTGTCCGCGTCTTGCTTTCTGATTTCTTTGGGGATGAGTTGAACGTAGCCGTAATCTTCAATGGACGGTGGATCGGACTTCTCACTCGGTATGTAAGGTTCGACAGTTCGAATGCGCTGAGGAGTGCTCCCATTGGCATTGGCGTCGTGTTGTTTGAGTGAGGGCGGCGTTGGTGGTGGCGTAAGACTTGAAGCTGCGCTGAAGGTGTACTCCCTTGCTTTCACGTCAACCCCAACCTCTGTCTCTGGAGTCCCACTATTCGAGAGTTGCGTGGGATGGGTGATAGTGGAGCGCGGCTCGATCTCTTCGCCGTAGATGTTGGGTAGGGAAAGGCCGTCAACATTCGCGTTGGCCGCGTTGCCTTGGTGATCAAACTGAACACTGGTGTCGAGCTGCTCTGAGTGTACGATGTAGTCGTCTCTTGTTTCCGACCAGACCTTGTATCCTGCCGACAGAGCTGCGTCGCGCTGTTTGTTGACTAACAGCGATGCCTTGACCTTTGCTTTTAGAAGATCCTTCTTGCATTGCGCTACATCCTTGGTCTGAAACGATGAGGTGACATAGTTTGCACGCCTATTGGAAACGTCTGGAGCGGGGAATGGCGCGCTCTGAACGACGTCGTGCGCTGATGGTCCCGGCTTGTAGCGACCAAGTGCGGCAGATCCAATTTTGCTGACGAGCTCCTGGTGTGTAGGCTCGCGATCGTAGATCTTGCGGAAACCATCGGCATTGCTTGGTGGAAATGTTTGTATACCAGCACTGCGGTACAAGACGCGTCCTTGAGTAGCTACCTTGGCTGTCGACGGGACCGTCGCATGTTCCGACGGCCGAGACTCGCCCTGTTTAATCGATGTAGCAGCACTAGGAAGCCCGCTTCCTGGTAGAGTAGCTGCGCTGGTAAACGTGTCGTAGGGAGTTGTCTCGGCTGCGACGGCGCCGATATCAGAAGTGGTGTTGATATGTTCCAGAACCTGCTGCAGGCGTGCGTCGGCGGCGGGTGCTCGTTCAGTCATGACTGGTGATGTGGATACCGCGGACACGTGAAGATAGTTGGTCTGCGGACGTTGACAAGTGATGTCGCAATATGTGGTAATGCAAGTCGGTGGAAGGTGCAAACGTAGGATCAGGGTCCAGCTGGACAATAGCAGCTAGCGCGGAACCAAGTCGAAAATTGCGTGCGTCAAACACCTCGTGAATCCGACGTCTCAATAAAAGTGAATACATGTTTCCCGAATAAGAATGTGTCTGAACCCTTACCCCCTCCATTGTTACATTGTTTCGATGACATTATGTGAATAATTCCTCGTCCAAATTGGCGTCCAGATCCGCGAAGACAGATCAAGACGTATACTTTCCCGCACATTATCCCAGCTCCTATCGTAGGATGTTTGCGATCATGGGTACAGGATTATACTCAAGTAATCGCTCCAGTACGGTGCATTGGTGGTGAGATGGCTCTTTCGATATCAACGTCCTCATCACACAGCCACCTCGTGAACTTTGTAGGACTGAAGTCGCCAGTGTGTGCCTCTTCCGAGACCTCTCCGACGTTGAAGTCTTGCGAATGCATCATGCGCAGCGCGGGTCATACCACCCAGGGAACGATCTGGTATGTGTACTCTGCGTTGAACGGCCGCGGTGGGGAGAGGCAAATGAAACCGATGAGGGTTAAAGGATGTTAGAAGGTCCTGGGGTTATGAAGTGCTTGTGCTCCATTGCTTTGTTTTCTTTCGTTTTTGTTCCCACCCTCGTGTTTGAGAGACACACAGTGTATTGGGTGAGTACGTGTTCCTGCTCTGGCACTCACGTAAAGTTGCCGTGATTAGTTATGGCAACACAGATCGCCGTTACCGTCAAGCTGCCAATGGTCGGAGGGAAACACTTCTGCTTTGGTAAGCGGAGTCTGAATTTTGACGATTTGTGCATCCGTTGAAAGATTGAAGCTTCCATTGGACCGAGAGTCGCTTCCCCGTCTCTGCGGGGTGGGTATCGATCTCAATGTAGCATGACTTGCGAGATGCACGTATGCTGCTTGGCCAAAAGACGCGTAGGCGTGTCGTAATTCCAGGGCAATCGAAGATGCCAAGTTGGTGAACCGTTGACAAGCCTCGATCGCAAGGCGACTAGCAAGCGACGTTAGCTATAGCGCTGAGCTTGGAAATGTCGATGAGCTGCGGTCATCACTCGGTCGGCTGTGCTGCGGGCCGTGGTGAAACGCTCCTGGGGTGCATTGCGCAAGCATCGTCAACATGCCACAAGCCTACTTGGCGTCATAGATACAGAGGATCGACTCGTACGAACGTCCAATGGCAGGTGGGATGGTGAAGGGTACGATATACGAATGAGCGAGTGAAAATGAGAGCAGCACGTGGATGCGCGAAGAACGGTTCGCGCGAGGCTGACTTGACCAAGAATAGCGGATAAGCGGGGCAGATCAGCGTCATTGGGCAGCGGCTCCCGGCGCAGTTGCAGGGATGTGCGTACAGCCTCATGGGAGACGCGTATCCGGTCGACCAGCCATAACATGTCCACGCCGCCGCCGCACATCCACTAACCTGCCAGCTCATCGTTCGTTCCAGGCACCTGGTCGCATCACAAACCACACGCAGTATATAGACGGGTATAACATGACGCAATGTTAGACGAGAACCTCCCCAGTACGTGTTCCCAGCTTCCCGGGCCAATCGCCATATCCATAGTGGTAGTGGTACTAACCACTGTCTAGCCTTCTTTCTCAAGGCCTCGACCGACAAGCTCAAGCACCACGAATCCTTCTACTTCACCCAGAACGGCTCCGAGCCCGAGGCGCAATATGCCCTCCACCACGTCGACCCAGCCTCCCACGAGGCGAAGAACACATACGCCGTAGCCTTGTTCGACTCGCGCAACCCCGAGGTGCTATACGGCGAAGTGCTTGCGAAGCCGGGATGGTCGCACCCGACATTGTCCCAGGAGGAGATTCGCAGGAATGGCGGAGTGCCGCCCCCGCCCCAGCCCATCTACCCCACCGAATTCGCTATCCAACTCTACAACCCCGACTCGCGCGTTGTCGTTAAGCACTCGACAGCGAAGTGGAGCAGCACCGTTAGCTGGGAGTTCAGCATACCCCAGGTCACCTTCAGAACCCCGAGCAACTCAACTCTCGATCGTAGCCTTGCGGACCCGGGCAGCGATGCGAACACGCCCAAAGTCAACTTTGCCTGGCGAAAGGAGGGCAGGCTGGGCAAAGACATGACATGCTACATGACGGGCAAATCGACCGATCCCACTGGCAAGAAGGTCAAGAAGAGCAAGGAACCGGATATCGCCGTTGCCCTGTTCTCTGGCCTGAAGGAGCTTACAATCATGGAGTCCAACCTCTACCGCGTCGAGATTGAGGACTACAAGGGGCTGGAGGTAGCTTTGCTCATCGGGGCCGCTGTGATACGCGATCTATTTTTCAGCGATCTGAACGACCAGTTCCACATCAACGCCAACATTCGAAAGAATAGCGCTGGTGTGCGCGCGAGGAAGGGCTCATCGCCGCTCGAGGGCCCGAATATCACAGCACCAGTTATGACACCACAGCCTCCTCCACCGCCAGCCTACACCCCTTCATCGTCGCAATACCCACCCGAGAAGGTTGCCCTTCAGCCTGCTGGCGGTGCTGGCGCGAACGCACAAGTACCTCCACCGTCATACACCAGCAACAACAATGCCGCCAAGCGCTCTTCACTTCCACCGCTAGCTACCAACCAGGCCCGACCCAGCCAGCCTCCACAACCCGTCCAACCTCAGCGACCTGTTCAACAGCAGCGCCCGCCTCAACCGCAGCGCCCAACACAACAACGCCAGCCGGGGCCAAGGTTAGATCCACGAGCACAATGGGAATTGGACGCTGAGACTGCGCGATTGAAGGCACAAGTGGAGGCCGAGGCACGTGAGCAGAAGCGACAAGAAGAAGCAAACCGGAAAGCTCGGCGCAGACAGGAGGAAGAACAAGAGCGCAAAACGCTGCAGTTCCTTGAGCAGGAGCGAAAGCAGAAGGAACGCGAAGAGAAAGAGCGACGCCGGAAGCAAGCCGAGATCGACAAGGAGACAGAACGCTTGAAGAAGCAGTTCGGAGACCAGTCCAACCTCCTCCAGCGCCCATCCCCACAGCCCCAGCGACACTCCTCACCCCTCGTACAGGGCGGATGGCAAAACCAGCGACCGAGTCCCGCACCCCACCCTGCACCCGTTCCCGCACAACCCCCGCGCATGCAGCAACCCCAAGGTGTGTACCTGCAAGCACCTGTACAACATCGGCCCGCAGCTAGTCAGAGCAGCTTCTTCAGCAATGGACTACCCAAGCCGGTTGCCAAGGCTAAGAAGAGCTTCTGGGGCCTGAGAACACAGAGTGAGAGCAATGCCGAGAAGATCAAGAAGAAGAAAAGTAGTATGTTTTGATGAATGGTTTTTTTGGCGCTGGGGTCATGGCATTGGGTATGGCATTGGGTATGGCATTGGGTATGGAGTTTTTGATTCGTGAGTCTTTATGATACCAGACCTTGCAATACAGTCATGTTCATATTCAAGCTTCTTGTTGCTTGTGCGTTCGTGTTGATCTGCGGTACCTAGATGCCATGCAATAATTTGGGCTTTACCTCATTGGTGCTAGTGTTCCCGCGACTTCTACACTCATCTTGGAACCACCCCACGCCACGTCCAACACCAGCTTCCCGTCTCTCCAATCTTACATCAATTACATTCACCTAAAGTTCAGCCATGAAGGTGCCTAAACCCGTGCCATCATCTCATCTCCTCATCCCTTCAGCTCGACGTTGCCCGCTCCTCCGCGAAGCGAGCAAACCTTGCCAAGACATAAACTTGCTCACTTGAGCACATTATCCTGGGGTCCGTATGCAGGGTCGCAGCTATAGCTCGCGCCACAACATGTTCGCTACAACCAGCTACAATCATGAGTGGATGCGTGCACACCGGTTCCAGACTCCTCGACCAAGAATATCACGTCTGATTGGATCTTACATCTTTCCCAATGCCGTGGTCGCGGTTAGGCGAGGAAAGGCTTCTTCGTGCTTGCTTGGCAGCGGAACAGAGGCATCTGATTTCCGCTAGCACGACAGGCATGTAGGTAGAATAGCATGCGGAGACGAGGGAGAGGAAGGTGTGTTGGAGGTTGGGGTGGGTATAAAGGGTTTGGCAGCTGCATGTCAGATGCTGTGTGCTGATTTAGAGAACGGTTCTCTTTTCCCATCCGAAGTCTTTTGGCTTTCGCATCTCCTCGTCTTTACATCTATAACTGAACTTTATCCCAGCATTACCTTCTAGCTGTTACTTCAATCATGTTGTCCACCACCCTCCTCACAGTCGCCGCCTTCGCCGCGGGCGCAAACGCTCACTTCCGCCTTCTCGCACCCACATGGCGCGGTAGCTCTTTTGAAGAACCAGCGAGCCAATGGATCTACCCATGCGCCAATGTGAACGAAACAACTGACATGGCGAACCGTACGCATCCCATTCCTATTTCTTTCCCCCAACATCCTGCCTACCCATCCCAAACCCCTCCCATACCTTCTTATCCCCCAATCTCCGCCTTTCAACCCACTAACCCCCCCTTAGGAACTCTCTGGCCCCCCACCGGCGGCTCCACGATAATAAACGGATCCCACACCTCAGCCCTCACCTCCGTGAACCTAGCCCTCGGCAGCAACGCCACGAACTTCAACATTACCTTGCTGGAAATGTTCAACCAAACCGGCGCAGGCTTGTTCTGCATGAAGGAAACCGGGAAAGCGAATCTAGAAGAAGGGTTTAAAGCGGCGGGGTATAGTGGACTGGATGATGAGCGGATTAATGGGTTGATGGCTACCGTGCAGGTTATTCAGTTGGGGCATAGTGGGAGTGCTTTGTATAATGTGAGTTCTGGTCTTCTGTTGTTGCAGGGAGGAGAGAGTGTGGGGAGGTGGTGGAGATGATGGCAGGGGAGAAGCTAACAGGTGACAGTGCGCGGATATCATGTTCAACGCTACGGCGGAGTTGCTGTCGGATGATCAGTGCCAGAATGGGACGGATGTTAGTGGTGTGGCGATTGCGAATGTGGGTTCTGCGACGGAAGAAGGGGGGGATGCGGCGGCGTCGCCTGCGCCGACTGGTGCGGCGGGGAGACTTAGTCCTGTTGTGGGAAGCGGGATGGTTGCGGCGGTTTTGGCTTGGGCGTTGTTGTAGGAGGTTGGGAGAGATGCGGCTGTGGAGTGTGGATGGGCGGATGATGATACCTACGACCGTGTTGTTAACGCGCACTACGCTTGTTCTCCAGGTGCATTTAATGTCTTTTTCTTCATGAGCCCCCGTCTCCATTCTCATCTTCTTCCTCATTCTCCCCCACCTCTTCACCTTCCTCATCTGGTAGTTCGTACTCTTGCGGCACTTCATCTTGCGCCGGTGTCTCAGGCTGTTCTTCCTCCGAGCTAGATTCACCCTCTGTCATACCCGGATTACCGTCACGTGTCGATCTTTCGCATTGTGTACATGACTCGGCGTTCTCTTCGTTGGGCCAGCGACACACTTCACATGTCCATTGGGGCATCTTGGTTATGATGCTGGGGTGGAATATGGTGGAAGTATGTAAGACGTTGTAGGTGACTGCTAGAGTGCACGCGTGTAGGTGTCATGGTGAAGCGGTCCATGGAAGGACGCTGTTCACTTTGCTTGCACAATGCTCATTGTTAGGGATGCGTGTGTGGGTACTGCGTGAATGCTTTGGCATTGTTAGCGCTGCACAAAGGGTTTGAGGGTATGCGCGCGTCAATGGAATGGAATGACATGGACGCGAGCGTGAACTCTAAAGTATGCTGTCGTGTGGTCATGCACGCTGTTGGCATGGTGAAGGCTGTCTCTTCAACCTTTCTAACAACCAACGGGGTTGAAGTGCGCAATCACTGGCCTCAACGATTGTGTGAAATGACGATGAGAGAGATGGTCCTGTTTGCTCGTGTGGAATGAGAATGAACATTATCGGACCAGCGGCGGTTCCAGTAGCAACCCGGAGAAGTGAAACTAAATCATCTGATATCTGTGAATGCATCAGTTGCACTCATCACGTCACCCCGTTTACTTCCATCTCTTCTTCTTAAAACCTAAGCAGCCTTGACAACTCTGCACTCTCTACCATATAGCGGTACAACCCACCACTGAGCCTCAACATCTGCCCTTTCAACACATATCAACATAATTGTGAGCACGTAATGTCGACGCCTGATGTTCCAGTCTCAAGTGGCACGAACGCATACGTAGTACCGTCATACATACCAAAAGGCGCACCAAGAGGCCCAGCTGCCATGCGAGTGTCTCGTCCAACTCAAGACGAAGCCCATGATGAGATCGACGACTGGTTAGAGTCTGGACTACAGTCGTATACAGAAGAAGGCCAGCGCATGCGTGATGCTGCGAACGGCGTCCATCTGACAAAACGTTCGACCGTGCTACCCAGCGCTACCGATCTGGGTACTAGACGTGAAGAGCCCGAACAAGCTTCACCGCCTCCTGCTTACCCTGAAGAGACTGCCCCAGCGCTCGATGAAGATAACGCGATCGTTCCCGCCCGCTCACATGAGTCAAGGCAGTTTGGTGGAATCGTCCGTCACATCGCCGTCAGCGGTGACTACAACAACATCCACTTGAACACCGGTACCGGGCAGCAAAACATCGCGCATTACGACTATCGCAAGTATCGAGATGAAGAGAATGTTCAAGATTATCAGGTTGATGTGAACGGCGGCGGCGGCGGCCGCGGTGACGAAGGCTACGATGGTGCGAACGAGGACCGCAACGACCGCGGATTTATTCAGGATGACACCCCAGGGTATCGTTCACCGATAGGCGACCGAGACGATCGAGATTATCGGGGTGACGATCGCTACGATGGAAGGTACGACGGTCGTGATCATCGTCAATATGATGATATCGATGATGGGTACAGCGAGCGTCATGGCCGTCGCAACACGCCTGCACGTGACAGCCGGGCTGGTGCGCGCTACGATGATGACGACGGATACCGAAGTGACGGAGGTTACTATAGCTATAGTGATGAGAGTGAGTACAGTGACTGGTAAATCGAGGGCAGGGCCCAGGTGTGCGCATCTCGTTCAAAGAGACTAGCGTTGGTCGACGGCGGAAGAGCTGTCCGTCTGCACGATATGCGTAAAGGGTTTGGAGGTGCCGAATCATATTGGTCCATAGTGAGATAATTGGATCGGTAATTATTGTAATACAACGCAGATGACCGAAAACCAGTTGATACCTTGGCTTCTTCCACGTGATGTAGGTTGAGGAGGAAGAAGATCGAGAAGGCACTGTCGTGCGACGATGCCGAAGCAAAGGCCACCCCGCTTACGTAATATCGCGCCAAGCGTCATTCACCCGCCATGCATCCTCGCCTGCCTTACCTCTTTTCATCTACAATGAGAACGAATAGAGTGCATCTACAATTGTCACGTCTTCATCTCCAAACGCCACGTCTACAATGCGCGATACCTACATGGATCCAGCATGCCACTATCTATACACATGGCACGCCCCGTGATTGTTGCTCTACCGCGACGGTCTGAAAACGAATGAACCACTTGTCTCCACCCACCTACCTGCATGAAGTCTAAATCCTCAGCGGATGATGGCACTTCAGTCTGGTGCGGTCAGCCTTCCAGGCCTTCTCCGCTTATTACTGGAAGGCGATCCTTCGGAGCTACTTTTCCTCTTCTCTCCAGACATGGCTTCACCGGCACTGGAAGTATCGGCCGCCTTCCTAGGATCGACAACTGATTTGGACGTTTTCGGCCGTGCTTTGAAGAAATAAGCAATCGACTTCTTGCCTCCGCGTGGCGAAACTCTGACAGGGGGATTGGGCTTGACTGTTTCTTTGTTATCGTTCGCATCTGGTACCTTTTCCGGTGGTCGCGAAAACTTGATACCATCCGAGGGCTTCCAAAGATTGACTTCTGGGCCATCGTCTTCTCTGACTCTCGAATCTGGGTTGGGCCCCGAGCCTGGCTTCAGCTCCTTGTCGGCATTTACACCAGTGTCAATTCCTTGAACTACGGAGGATGCAGTCCTTGCGTCTGAACGCTGCCCCTGTAAGCGCTCACGTGTTGCGCGCGTTAGTTTGCCAGCGTCACCTTTCACCACGGCGTCTTTCGACAGGTCTCGGGATGCATCAGTGTCTATAGAACTTTCCGTACGACCTGCCGAACTGGCCGAGCTCAAACGATCCGGACTGTCTTCGACAATAACCTGCTGCGGTAATGGATCCGCAGTAGTCAACGTGCGCCAAGCTCTTATACGGCTGTCGAGCTTGTGTTGCTCGTCTCCAGTGGCCCTGCGGTTCACAGCATCTTTCTCCATGATGATACCGGTATCACAGCTCTGCAGATCGATAGACTCTACGAAATCAATGCAATTCTCGGGAATTCCGAGTTTGCGAGCTTGCTCATGAGCAGCTAGGTAGTCGGTTCTAGCGGCCTGCAAGCTTTTCTTGTCAAGTATCACGTCTCTGAGAAATGCTTTGTTGAACTCTTCCCTGATGCTGTTGGAGGACCTCGAACCATGTTTTACGGCTTTGAGGTATCTGGCTCCTTCTCGATCGTAATTATGGCAATAGTTCTCGCATCGATCCCGGGCCCGGATAAGATCCTTATGACGACGGGAAAGTCTCGCTATAGCACTGAGAACTTCACTATGCAGATCAACAAGTTTTCTCTTATCAAAAGGCGTCTTTGCTTCTGCTCGAAGAGCACTAGGCCGATCATTGCGCTGTTCCGGCCTCTCTTCCCCAACCTCCCGTCGGCTTATTCGGCCTGCCATCTCCTCCCGATTATCCTGGTTCTGACGAGATGAGCTTTGGGTTCTTTGCCTCGGTAGTGCTCGGGCTATCTTTCGTAGAGGCATATGTGCATCTGCCCACACTTGCTTCAACAACTTCTCTACGTCCTGCCAGCGAGCTTTTAATCCAAAATCATTACTGCTCCACTGACCCTCTATTAGCCTCATCGTTTCTTCGGCGATGTTCCGAGCCTCGATTGCGCGTCGACGATGTGATTCCAAATCTCTGTACTCAGCCTGGTCCTCATCTTCAACTTGTCCTTCTCTTCTCAAATTGGCAAGGCGCCTTTCGATTTTAGCCACAGCTTCGGTGTGATCGACTTCTAATATCTTGGCTCGCTCATGTCGTTCCTGCCCTGCCAGGTAGGTCTTATGGCATATCTCAGCGAATTGAAGCGCGCGTTCTAGCGACGTTGCAAGCTCAGGTGACAGTCGGATAGCCAATTTCGATTCTTCCCCCTCTTTGATCGCTATAATAGCGGCGGGCCTACTGGAAATGAGTCTCTCTGGGTCATAATCACCCTTTAGCTGCCAGGGGCTTGCCTCAGCTTGAAGTGGTGAGGCGTTGTCACCAGTTTGGGGTCTTCCAGCAGCGCTTGATGGTGGTTCGCCACCTCTGGCTCTCGAACTCACACTCGTGTTGCTATCGCCTCCATATCTGAGACCTGATCTCCGTGGGCTTGAAGCAGTTGGGTTGTGCCGTACCCGCGATTTGTCACTATTGTAATAGTGATTGGTTATGTTATAGACGTTCATTCTGCGTCTGGATTTGTATATATCGCCCTTTTCTCTCCTTCCGGCGGGATGGAAGTCGGCGGTTGAGTTTTTCTTTTGGCCATGACGCGAACTGGTCCTAGCCATGGCTAACGTAATGTGTGTGTTCAATGATTGAGTGGCTGGGACGATCTTTTGAGACACCTGAAGGCTTATGACGAGGGGAAGGTGTCAGGATGACAGTAGAGTGAGGCCTGCTAACATATCTACAGACAACACTGGACTTGCCGAACGAACAAAGGGCCATTTCTTTGTTGAATTCTCCAAAATCGTCCACACAGCCGGGACCACTAACAGAGTCATTGTTAAAAATTCAGTCATGACGATGCTTGGCTACGATTTACTAAACTGTTGACTTCAGGAAGTGGTTGCTTTCACGGTAGTCTGTGAATAGAGATGCAACACGAAATACGGGTACAACGAGATATATGGTCTGCCATGGAGACCTCGGCCCATGTTGCGATGTAATCGTACGTATCAGTTAACATGTTCGGCAGAGTCTTCTCATCGCGTTCATGTCTTCCTGCGCGCGCCCTGGCTAGATCTTTCACTGCCTGTCCGCTAGCGTGGACCGAGCCTTTCGGGTCATAAGTGGTCGTGCACCGGCTGATAGACTCTGCACCCACCAACGCCTAAGATCAATTGCAAATTGCTAACGGAAGCTTCTCGGCGCGGATACTGCGTCTCCAGAGCGATGCTCAGTGGTAAGTAGCTCACTTCGCTGCAAGCGGCTGTTGCTTTCTTCACATGCTGATGTCCGTATCATCGGCGTAGACGAACCGCATCGACCAGGAGCTATGGCTGACTCCGCTGGTTCTGGTATCTCGCACGTCGCAGATAGTCCCAAACGCGACGCCTTACGGCAGCCCGCACCGCCACGGCAGCGAGATCGCGAGGCACTGTCGACTCCGAACGGAACTCTACCGACCAGTCCATCACGCGACATTCCCGATTCGGCAAAGAAGATAGTAGGCGTCGTTGAGTTCATCGGAGCTACTGGCGCGCGGCCTGCGGCTTCCGCGAAGTGGACGAACGACCAACTTTTCTACGACGACGAAGGCGGAGATATCGGGCTGCCATACGACGAAGATGCTGGTCTGATTAGCAATGATCACGTTAATACATATAGCGACAACGATACATTCGCGTATTCGACTAACGACACGAGAACCGCATGTGGGGCAGCCACGAAGACAGTACCACGTTCCTACGTGGTGGAGGATTACATGTGGGAGGTCAACCCCCCAATGTCTGCACAAAATCGTCGAAACGTTCGCCCTGGGGACATCATCTTGGCACCCGACCCACAACAAGCATATAATCCACGATGCCCAAGCGGTATACCGACACACGATGGTCTGGTGTCTAGCAAGCTTCGTCCCATGACCGTCATGAAAACTCACGAAGACGAAGACAATCTACCAGAATTTGCGACTTGTCTACGCCATTATACGTGGCAAAAGAAAGGTCCCTCTAATTTGATGTCAGTATCCGAACTCAACAAGCTGTTCAAATTGCTCGAACGCGGTAGTTACGAGGAAACAAGTCTCACCGGGAACCGGCCTGTCTATGGATCGTTGTTTAATAGTACCATCGACCCTCAAGCTTACATCCATGGTGATGAGTTGGTGCTAGTACGTCTGACAAACAAAGTTCGCGTCATTGGCGAAATCAACATTTTCGATTGGGCGAGGCTAGACGTCTTCTCCAAACAGCAAGGTGAGCGCTCAGTAGACGCAGTATATGCCCAATACCCGGGACTACGTGAGCAGGCTGAACAGAAAGTCCGCGAGGCTTTCATTCGCGCTCGCGAGCTTCAGGGTGATCATCACAACACTCGAGCTGCTCACAGCCGGGAAAGCCCTGAAGGTATGAACATAATACTCCAACAGAAAGCCATCAGCGACGGGCTATGTGTAAGCTGTACTAACTATTGGAAATTCCAGATCACCGTCGGTTGAATCATACGCCATCATCTGACAGGCGCCGTCGCCATGATACTCGAAGCCGGTCTCCCTCCCCATATCGACACCCGTCCAACCGCCCAGAGCACACAACACGCATGCGATCGCCACGTGCAGGATATCGCGACGACCAGAACTGGGAGGCCAAGCAAGACTATCGTTATGAGAGCTCTCGTGAACGATCGACCTACCATATCCAGGGACCTACCGTCACTGATCCCTATGTCCAGTCGCAGGGAAACACCACACTCGCAACTTCTAGACAAGGTACAACCAGCCGCCAGAGTCGTAGTCGAGATTCAGAGTGTGTAGACCGGGGCTTTGAATCGAGGCCACGGGACCCGCGAACTGAACGTGGGGATGGACGAGATCGGCGTTCGCGAAAGGAGAAGAGGCGCAAAGGTAGTCGTCGGCGCTAGGGAAATGGTTTGCAAGGAAAACTGAAGCGGCCGTAAAGAGGCTTTGATGATGGGTACAACATGCTGACGATTTGATGGACACGATCTGACTAGTTAATTTTGATGCGAGATATGGGTGTTTCATTGGTATACGCTCCACTACGGAGTGTTGGCGCGAAATATGGGGCTTTTCACGGGCATGTGGCTCAATGTTCAGCGATAGTCTGAGCATCTTGTGTTTGACGGAGTATCTGGCAGATTTGCGATACATCATGATAAAAATGGGAACAACGAAATTCATTGTCTGTACATCTGCAACGAGGCTAAGCCTACCGAGACGTCTTCTTCTACCTAGTTATACCCTCGTTCTTTGAGAATTAGCTACCACTACTACATCGATCAAGGTATCGCGCACGCGGAACAGGACCTTTCTAATCCCAAAAGCGCTCCACAATCTCTCTAGGCAGTGCGCCAATCCTCTCCTTCGCCTCGTACACCTTTATATCGTCACTGCCCATCGCTACAAAAACTGCGGACTGATGCTCAGTATCCTCCCCGACGGTCTTCCGCAACAGCTGGAGTAGTGTCACAACCTTCTGTAGCGCGTCTTGGTTGCCTTTCTCCCACTTCTCAAAACCTTTGAAGCTGTCTGACTTGCTCCCAGTTTGAGTGACTTCCTTTATCCGGATGTCCTTCCGTCTATATGTTCCGTCAAACTGAGCGTTGTGCTTCCCGCCCAGGCAGCAAGTAGGGGTTCTGCCAAACCACATCTGATCGATTGGGCGTGAACTTGCATTGCTCTTTAGCTCCAGGATCTGGTGTTGTGGCACCACCTTACCCTGGACAACGACAAGTGTCTTCTGTGAGCCTTCGTGCTGGGTAGTTTCAACGTCGTGCTCACCAGGGACAAAGCTAGGAAGAGTACTCGGTGGTGCATCGGGGTCTCGGGGAGACTCGATCGTGGGATCGTATGCGTCAGCCTCATGGCGTACGACTATGGTGAGGCTACCAAGCTTGTATTTGATAAAGCGATGGTGGCTTGTTGCGCCATCAATCTCGGAGTCTGTGAGGGCGCTTTCGAAGTTACGACCGTAGGTATTGGCAGCGGACCTGACTTTTGCGTTGCGCACTTTCCTTCCGACGAAGAGAGTGTTCTTCTCGAAGTCGAGATCAAGATGAAACGCTTGGAAGGAAGCGTTCCTAACGCACTTCATCAGATTCAACATCGTGGTGCGGTTGATCACGATGTCTACGTCGTTGAAGCGGGTGTCAGGGTTCATCGTCGCGATGGCCTGGAAAGCGGGCTCGTATTGTTGTTGCGGAGCACGTTCTGCATGCTCGTCGCTAAAATGGTAGCCGGAGTCGGGCGCAATCCGGAGAGGAAAGTCTCGAGGGCTTGGCCTCTTGAACGTTGGCGGCGATCCAGGGACAGAGATCGTGGACTTTGCTTCGTCCATGAAGCTGTAGCTGCAGAGAAGTGCGTACCCCTCAGCCGAGGAGACCTCGTCTGAGCTGGGATAGATATCCTCGTAGGTGCCCTGCCAGACGATCTTGTCTGCGTTGACGTTGGCATACATGTGGGAGTGCCATTCTTCGCCCTTGGGCCTCGAGAATGTCTTGAGGTTCAAGTCTATGTACACGCGTTTGCCGCTAGTCCTATCTATATAGTGCGTTCCATGGATCGTTGATGTTGAGAATACAGGGTTTGATGAAGCTCGAGGTCGTCCAAAAACAGCTGGCCGGGCGGCTGTGTCCATATCTTTGAGGAAAGCGCTTTGGTCCATCTCTCGGTTGGGGTCGATCGAAGTATTTAGGCGAGCAGTGGGCTTACTTTCCAGAGTTTGAGTGCCCAGATAGATGAGAAGAAATCTGGTAGTATATAAAGACCACGCGCGAGGATTTAGCGCCTAGGCACCAGAAACGCTGAGTGTCCATCGAGTTGGCACGGACACATAGAGTGAATGCCGGACCCATTTGGACCTCGGGAGGCTCTCTACCTGGATTAGTTCGCAGGAAATAACGCAAGAGACCCGTAATAAGTGTTTTCAGATGACCAAGCGATTGCGAAGGCTGTCGTGGCTATACGTTAGCAAGCAATTAGACTTAAGATCATTGCGAAGTGCTCGGAGATGTTGCAACAGATAACCCGAAGATGTCTGGACGCGTCGTGAAACACCACTAACGTCTTGAGTAGCAGCTAGTTAGCCCTGTTTTGGTCGCTATAATCGGCGCCTAGAAGTCTTGAAGAAGTCTGTGACTGAACGTCGCTCATACTTGGCAACGACGTCGTGCCTTTGATCGCGGTCCATGTTAGCAAAGCGTTGTAGGTCAGTTTGTCGTTGTGATCTTTCAGGATGTCGGTCTTCTTTTGATCGTGAAGCTTGTCTAAGTCTATTATCTCGAGTTTTTATCGAGATTTGTGACACCGTTGGACTGTTTTTGGTGCGATTCCGTCTCCTTGTCTTGTGAACTCTGCCGTTCTTGTTATCACTGTCGATAACCAGTTCATCTTTGGTTCTTTTGTGTTGAACAATTGGATCGTTTTGCTCCGAATGAGGTTCAGTCGGCGCCTTGCTTTTGCTCTCCCATGGTTGAACCAACTCTGCAAAATTTCTTTCTTCGATTGGGTAAAGGGGCGTTTCAGCTGGAGCGCAGTTCAAGTTCCGTCGTCTCCAAGCCTCCAGTACGTTCATGGGCACTTCCTTCAAAAACATCGCATCTTCTTCGTCAAGTAACAGCGTTTTAGTACTTTCCAGCTCCTCGCCACAATCAAAGTCTAACTCCACATCGGGAATCTTCTCACGCCAGGCTCGACCCACCGCTCGGCGATAAGCAATTCTGGCTTCTTCCAGCTATACCTTCTCGTCGCGTAACATATCCAGAATCGCTGGCTTCACTACGCCGTCTCTAAATTCTGCAACAACACCATCCTCCCATTGTGCCCAGCTCGAATAGTGGTGACACATATGCTCAAACCGAGTACGCATCTTACGCAAGGCGTCGGCAGACTCTTTAACGTCATCGCGAAGACGACGAAGGCTTGTGGGTGGATCACAGTCGATTCGTCGGGTTATGCCTCTCTTATCGCTTTTGGGGAGCCTTGTGTCATCGATTGGATGAGAAGGTATGATTCCCGCTCGCAGCCAGGCTGGTAACAGTGACGCTCCAACGTCTTCCCATGCGTCTCTGCAAGCTTGCTCAGCCAAGTTGCAATCTCCCCATAACTGAGTTTCTGCATCTAACAGTCGAATTAGATCTACGCGGGTAAGATAAGCTCGGGTAACAAGCGTTCTCCGTTCCTCGAATTGCTCTGACGTGGGTGCATTCGATAATGCTTGCATCGCCGTATCGAATTTCGCTAGTTCTTCATCAGATCGATCCGCATCCTTCGCCGCTCGTACCTTCTTCTCTCCTGTCTCAGCTCCATTCTCATCGATTCTTGTCCAAAGACCTTTGTAGTGGCGTTCTGCGCGAAATGCTTTACTAATGCACTCCTCTAACTCTTGCGACACTGTGATTGCGGGCGTGATATTCTGGCCATCGTTAATGGATACTGGGCGAGGTTTGCTCGAGGGAAACAGCCTGGCTGCGTCTCGTTCGCCTTTTGTCGTCCAATCCTGGACGGCGAATAGGGTACCGGTTTCTACCGCTCTCTTCCCGCGTTCCTTCGCAGCATCATTTCCACCGCACCCTGTAGCTCTTGCGTCTAGTTCATCACGTAATATATTGTCTCTCGAACTGGGACGGAAAGCTTCGACGGGACTCTTAGTGACTGCTTGATGAAATTGCTGAGCTGGCACAGTTGTCAAAAGTCTACCGCCCTGCGTACCAATATCTCCGTGAGTGCTGGCTCGCTCCAGATTGATGCCTTCTTGTGCCAGTGCCAGTTGCGGTATTATGGTAATGATGATGATGCGTATTGTAGATGATGATGCCATGTTTTGCGACATAGCTGTGAATTTGCTCGCCAGTTGGAATGGGCTGTTCAGATGCGGCTGACGTACGGTTCTCCATGCCGCATGTATACCCTGCCACTCGATGAAGTAAAACCCAGAACGAATTTCGTCCAGTGTCGCATGTTCTAGACATGTAGCCAACAAGGACTGGATACATGGCCCGATACAAACACACAATACTGCTCTTGATGTCTTTGTCCGCTCAATCCTCTTTGTCTATGTAGGCATAGTGACGCCACTTTGACACCAAATCTGCGAAGAAGCCTACGTCAATTAGGCCGGCTCAGTCTGTTAAGCATGTAATTTGAGATGCAATGGCTTTACATATCTTGTCTATTGCATGGCCGAGTTAATGTTCCCAGGGCGGCATTCTGTGTCTGTGCATGGGACAACACCACAACCACGTCGGCGCAGTAGATCCCCAAGTGCAGAGCTGCAAACATTTCGTGAGCGCGATGACCGTCATGAAGGCAGTGACCAGCCACGCTATCAACCTCGCACCTATGAGGACGAGCGTACCAGACGTGCGCAAGGAGGTGAATGGCCAGACAGCCGTGACAGAGGGGAGCGTCACACGGTACGGGAGTGAAGATATGGCGAACGGGACCATCGATCTGACCGTGATACGGACCCTATGCCGGGGAGGAAGAGGAGGAGGAAGAGGAGGAGGAAGAGGGGATGAGCTCACTACCGCCAATACGTCGTAAAGGACCTGACGTGTGCCCGTGCCATCGAAAACGAGTAGATGCATAAGATACGCGTCGGATTGCGCGACGGATCTCTTGGGTCGTCCGAATGTCAAATACGTAAAACTAGTTCTTCTCAGTTTTCTATTGTCCTCATTTACTGGGGGTAACAAAGCGGTTTTGAATGGAGGCGTTGCACTGAGATGAAGCACGAACAAAGGATGGCGACGCGACGCGTCACAGTTTGAAGACCGCGCTATCCTCGAAACGCGATGCTATGCCGACCTCGGGAGACTGTGGAGCTTTGCCGTTTACGGCCAAGCGTTGGCGCATGGGCCATTTCCCCGAGGCCGCAGGTTGACTGTGTGAACTTTTGAGCGTCAAGCCTCCATCACGCTCAGACTCTGCCTTTTGCCGCAGCCCATCTCCGAACAATCACATGCTATACGGAAGGTATACGTTTACATTTCCGTATGCTGTATCTAAGTATGGACAGCGCTACGAGCATCGCTCGTGCCGACCGCAGCCCCTAATGCAGGAGTCGCCTTAGAAATGCTTGTTCATCGCGGCTCACCATAACAAGAGACCTGCAAATTGTTGCTGTGTCTTACATTGTTCTGCTAATGGAAGATTAGATCACCTATGTGTCGTAGGCTACAAGGCATCTGTAAAACCAAGCAAAGAGCTGCCTTGTATACGCCCATCATGGCATCGGCATCGATCGATCCCGACTCGTTCCCCAGATGTTCACACGCATGCGTCCCTTCCTCCAATCCTACCGAACCCCAAGCTGGCCAAAGCGAGTTCTCGCGCGTGACAGGCCCACGATTGTACCGAACGCTCGCGATCGATATCGACGTCACCTATACATCCTCATACCACCCAGACCAACCTTGTGTCGCGGCAATATGATGCCCACAAGCGTTTGTTGGTTTCGCACACTACTAGCCCGCTTCCTCTTGCTCGTCGCCATTTGATGCAAGCAGCTCTTCGTACTCCCATACTCCCATCGCTCTACCCTCTATCTCTCGTTCGCTACAAATGCTTCCACCTGGGGCCCATCAGGCCCATATCCCTGTGCTTCACCGCCACTTGGGGAAGCAGCAAAGTCGTTATGCGGCGATGGCCTGACACTTTAACAAGTCCACGACCGTGCTCAGCATTCTGGCTCCTGACCGGGTTGTTCGGATCGACATTACGATGCTCAACAATCACCACCGCGGACGTAGCTACCCCACTTGTCGATGCGTCTCCGCCTGCTTCCGTAGGCACGCTCGCTACCGGTTATAAGGACGTCGCGCTGGTCGAGCGAATTGTCCCTGTCTCTCTTTCTGGAGATCGGAGGCGGCGGGATGTTATACTTCTTCATATATCCCTTCAGGTCTGTTTCCAACTGCGAGTCCATGTCCTCGCCATTCTGCCTCTTCTTTGGCTCCAGAATGATAGTATGCTCTGTCCTTCCCTTGCTCGTCGATGGCTCTTCAGGACCCTGGTCAATGTTCTGCCCACCAGGGTTTGACTTGCCTGTCACCTGGTTGGCTATGGGGCTTGGCAAGATGTTCGCAGCTTGCGAAACCACTCGTCGTGGTAGGTCTATCGCCTCTGCCATACGATCCTCGGCACTTACGCCTGCAAAATCTTCAGGGGGAACAGAGCTTGCATGTACCGCTGAAGTTCGCTTGTTGGCTTCATCAGCTTTTGTCCCAGTAGCTGCGCTTGCCCGTCCGGGCTTGTGTGCTTGCGTACTGGTCAGCTCACTGGCGCGATCCAGAGCCCCTGTTACTTCAGCGAGAAGTTGTTCTATCTTTTGCAAGGGTGTGGCTTTCATGTTTGAGACATGGAGAGCTGGTAATGCCGCCATACCTTCAGACCCAACGACTGGCTGCCTTTCTGAGGGGTTCACAGGTGCGCCGCCCGGACTATCGATCGCAGGCTCTGCCGTCTTCTTCTCAGGCTGGACATCTTTGCTCTGCTGTTCGAGCTCCGCCTCATCTTTTCCAGCAGGGTGTGTTGGTCCTAAGTCACCGAGAACAACGTCGTTCTGCCACCTTTCGATTCTATTCCGATCGAGTTGCTTCAGCGACATCTTGTCCCACCACTCTATATCATATGCAAGGGTTCGCTCTCCGTCGTCCATACTGTCTGCCACGGTGACATTCGCAGCTCGTGCCCTGTCGTACGCATCCTGTGCAGCCTTCTCGGCCTCCTCTAGCGTTACGATGACGTCGTGCCAGCCTTCAAGCCACTTATGACTAAATTCGATGCGAAAGTCAACATTCGGACGATTGACCTGCTTGGCGATATACTCCTTAAGACCTTTTTCGTATCCTTGCCGATATTCGTCGTGCTTTTCGCGAGCTACTTGCATGGCGGCTTTGGTGAACCTGTTGCGCATAGCAAGACCGAGGCGTGGAGCTTCATCAGATGGCTGCATACTGGTCGGTCCTATTCCCTGTATCTGCGGTACAGGATCTGGGGTGACAACATCCTTGTCGCCGTTCAGACTCTGGTCCCATGGCAGACTCTCTAGCTCTGTTGTCTCAGAAATGAGCTTACGTTTCACGAAAACATCCTCATGGATAGCCTCTACCTCTTTTACACGTTCGAGCCACGTGTTCTGTAATCCTTGCAGATATTGTGGCAATTGCTCCCGTTCTTTCTTCATCGCTGCGCGCTGGTGCCCTGGTTCGTTGCACCGCGCTACCATCGCATGGGCCTTGGTTGACTCCTCTGGCGTGAGCTCCCGCTCTCCGAAATCACTGAGATATTTTTCCAGCTCTTCCTTGGCGCGGATCTGTTCCGCATATATGCGAGCGTCTGCTGCAATTAAGTCATTGGTCCGCCTGTCGACCGCCTCGCGTGTAGCTCGGAATTTGCGGCCAGCCTCGATCTGCGTTATCATCTTCCGAGAAAGCTCGTGCGAGAGCTGTAACGCAAGAGTACCTCCTTCTCCACCTGTGCTGGTGATTCGTATGATGCGAGCAGGTCCATGAGTATACATGCGATCATCATCAACTTTTCTTAGTAATGTCTGCGCCTGATATATCCCTGATTGTTCGATGAGGTCACTCTTGTCAAGCTTTCCCGGTGTACCCCCCTTCGATTCCACTGCGAGATTGTTCGAAGCTATCGCGGAGGACGTAGGATCAGGCGGACGCCAAGCGCAGCGATTCTCTCCATTCCCAAGCGTCGAAGAAGGACGCGTCTCGTCACGGATAAGTTCTGCAGCTTCTAACCTCGTTGAGGGCAGGGTTGGAGGGACCTTGCTCTTTCTTCGCCACATCGCACCTTTCGCATCGTCTTTCTTTTCGTGATGAACACTCATTCTTTGATCACCCACCGTACTTCCTAGGGCTTCAGGATTATGTGTAATGTCGTTTACGTTGAGTTGGCCACTAGCATTGATAGGGGTGCTGTTGTCGACTACCTTTTGTCGCTTGCCGCTATGGGCGTCCGAGGCAGGATGTCTCGCAATGAGACAGTCTTTGCTTGTGCGGAGGCTCTGTTTTTCCAGATTATCGTCGGGTTCCAGATCAACGCTTGTCCCTGGCGCCCGTTGCTGTCTCAAAGGCTTGGGCAGGTTGCTGCCATCGCCCATGATAGAATTCGGTACGTCTGCGTGGCCATTTTGATCCATGGCGTGGATGTTTCATTTGTGATTGAGATGTCAGCCTTTGTACAGCCTTAGTAAATCTACGCGATCTCGCGATCCGGCGATGGCCCGAGCGCTAAAATTGTGTCCTTTGTTTGTATGTCAAGATGAAGGGTATGAGACGCACAAAGTAGATCGAGGTCAGAGAACACAGCCAGAATAATACTTCTTTCAGGTATAGGCAGCGCTATATCAATTGTAAGTTACCGTAGTGATTAGCGCAGTAGTGCAATGAGCCTTGCCATAGCACTGACGATGGATTCAGGTAACATTGCAATCACGATGAGCCTCAGGTGGCAAGCTAAATTATTAGCCTTATTAGAAGTACAGGAGAACTTACGTTCTATGATCTTAAGAGGCTGACGTGCGCTGAGACACCTCTGCGAAATCGAAGCTTGTCACGACATAGGTTCCAGCCGCTCTATCTCCCACGAAGTCAGCATGCCATAGCACTAGAGTGGCTACAATCCCTGTCTCGCTCTGCGAGAAACCGGTCAAAGTAGATGTATACACTGTCTTTGAGGTGACTTTCCGATCAACTTTTCGTAGCATGTACACGGTAAGATGCGACACGTGTTCTAGCTATCTCTAGTAGACAGGATTCAGTCGCTTTTAGAATAGTCTACAACATGTGTAGAGAGTAAAAATGCGGCTTTTAGACCCCTGCAGTGAATGAGCGAGGTCATACAGACTGTATGCACTCTTTCCCAATGTGCTACTAGCTCTCCGAGCTCAGACCATTCTCTTCCTCCTCTCCCTTCCCAGGCATTAAACCCTTCCTTTGGCTCAATACCACACACAAATCCCTCAACCCAATTGTTAACCTTTTCTCTCACTCCGTCTCCACACTCGTGCATTCACGGGGACCGTAGGGTGTGTCCAGAAAACCGCTTTACGTCTGTGCAGGCCTGGGTACGCTCCAATCATAGCAGGGCACAGTGAAAAGGATGAACTAGGTAAATCTATGAACAGACTAATCTGGTGCGATCCGCTAATGTTGGCAGATACCACAACTCCGAGTACCGCCCAAGCGGATCAGAGCGCCATGTCCTCATCTTCCAATTCGTCCTCCCAGAAACCACCACCAAGCCCCTCTCACGTCTCCGATTCTTCCACGATCAGTAATGCTGCTGTCAACTTCAACGGGTCACATGACGCTAAGTTTAGCAATGTTAGCATCAATCATGCCGAAGTGGATGTTACTATACCCCCAACTGCACCATCTGCCGCAGAAGTTCCAGCTATTCCTTCGGGGGCTACAGAGAGCGTGGAATTCCTCGAGCAACAGCTCGTGGACGCTCCGGACAGCAACATCGTTACAAACGCATCCCCAGCAGGAGCAGCATCCATTCCATTGCCAGCTACAAAGAGCATAGAAGCTCTAGAGAAAGAGCTTATAGATGCCATACGAGCAGCCAAGGCCGATCCTACATTCCCGTGGTCAATCCAGGATGTTGCGCCCGGTGCTTCGATTCGAGGCTTGAAGCTCATTACTCGGATAATGGAGCGAATTGCACAGCCAATAGACCCGAACGGATTGAATGAAGGAGATTTTGTATGGAACGTAGTAGTTGAACCTACTACTGATCGAGACGTCCTCCAGCGTTCTCGAGGCAACATTCTACATACAGACTACGGAGTCTTTGTTATCAAGCTACGACCGGGGATTATTGTCAAACAGAAGGCTCAACACTGCAATGTCGCCGAGATAGGCCGCCGTGGCGATAGAGTGCTAGATGGACTATCACCAATGGATCTCATAGAGCGTATGGGAGTCTTGCCACTTGATGTTGGTCGGTTCAGTCGTGCGGCTCTTTCGGAAGACGATGAACTCTTTCGCCTGATCTATGAACCCTTGAGGATTGCGGAACACTCTGGGCCTGGCAAACGTTTGAGTCAATGTTCTGTCGTCCAGATCGATCGGCAGCATCCTTGCGACTACAACGACCTCTTGGTTCGCGGGGGTAGGCTAGCGACGGAATCCTTCTCAAGACTTCGTGCTACGATCGACATCGCAGACCAGCTAGGGATTGAACTCTTGGGAATGACTACCGAGGCACGTTTTCGTGACCTAAAGACCAAGCCAATAAACCGCCGACCACGAGAGGTTTTATCTGGCTTCAGGCTTAGATCATATGAAAACTCCATGGACCTTCTGGAAGTGCTCAGGCGCAGAGCTGAAGAATACGTGGCAAGCCCTGCGAACAATCTGCGTACGCCTGATGGTAGAGGTGATACAGCAGCAAACCTCTTGAACCAAGTCAATGTGGATCCAATGGGGCAACCCGTTCCCAACGATACGATAGCCACGGCTCAAATATCCGGCTCACCGACAGCGACGAGTATGACCAATTTCGTTGGCACAACAAGCATTCATCCTGATCGCCGCGGTGTACAATCGGCTCCCACGCTCATACAAGCGATAGAAAAAGATTCACGAATGGCTTGGGAATATGCGTCTAAGCAACTTGTTGCTCCTCTACTTGCCGCACATGATACCGCATGGATGGGCTGGGAAGAGGTGGTTCGTGACAGGGACATAGCCGGAAACGACTCCGCTTCCAAGAAACGCAAACTGGACGAAGCCCTCAAACTGCACAACGAAGCAAAGACTAAGAGTACGGGTACCATGGATGTGTTCCGGGAAATCAAGCGCTTGAAACGGAGCGAGAGACTTGCATTGTCGCCCGAGGAGGACCTGCGCGATGAGGCTCTACGCCTTTACACCAAGCTCGACAGTGTCACTGCGGAAATGGAAAAGCTGCAAGCGAAATCTACGAAGTTCTTTGACGGAAACTAAAACCTGCTCGCTTATATGATGCGCTGTTCAAGGGATAGGGTGTATGCTCATATCAATGGCGCGGTGTTGTTTTGCACAACAAAGGGATTTGCGCAGGGATTGATGTTGTGAACAATTAGCGGGTTCGCTGGTGCTGGTGCACACGAAGACATAAGCTTGAGATATTTATCTCTCGGGCTGTAATACCTGCAGTATCAGTAACAGGAATCTTATTCGTGTTTCTTTTTCCTTACTATGTGCTTCTTGCCTTCTGTTGAAGGAAGCATGCTATCTACTTAAAGTGTACATCGTTTTAGAAGAGCCTAGGTACTGAGATTTAACGACGAGATATAGCGACGTGCATGTAGTCAAATGCAACGCCAATCCTGCCACTCCTAGCGCTGATATGTATCTTTGATTTCTCCAACGCCTTCCTCCGACGACCGAAATTTCCCCGCTATGCTACCGACGCTTCCCATTCACTATCTGGGTTGATCAGATGTAGTGAATCTCGAGCCCGCACCCCAGATTAGGCTTAGATTCTTCTACTTTTATTCTCATTGGTTCAGTAAGGGTTGCCATGACACACGACATCACGCGGCTCACGCTTGGACGCGATTATAACAGCCTGCTCTGCACCCGCGCTAGCTTTGCTTGCCTTTAGAGCCATCTTACTACAGATACACAAAGGTTTTCAAAGATCAACCTTCATCCATCACGAACGGCCGGTTGTCCACTACTCTCGTGATCGCAGCTACTACCCTACTACTGCAGGAAGAAGCGCTTCTCGAACACGCGCAATCTACATAGGTATCAATAACTACCATCTTTCGGCGCCCCAACATGACTACCCAGTCTGCACTCGACCACAGTAGGACTATCCATCCAACTATCGAGAATATATAAGCTGATCTTTCAGGCGATCCTACTACTCACCGACGAATCGCCGCTGATCCTCCAACATCGCGTGATCATAACGAGACGCCTGTCACTTCAGACCCCGAGTCTCAACGGGGCATCATGACCAGCTCTCCTCGCGCTGATCAGGGTGAAAGGGATCTCGCAGAGTTTCGAGCGCTCGTAGAGGAGAACCGTCGAGTTATCGCGTCAGTAAATACAGGGAGCTCAAGTACAAGCGCCTCACCTCCATATTCCGGTGTGATCTTCGGCTTCTCCCCAACTATACTTAATCGCGGGTGCGCAGATTCACCTTCTCTCATCGCAAAAGAAGCCAAAGACGCGTCTCATCTATCCTGGAAATCTGCGGAAGCTACTAGAGCCCGGAAAGAGAATCTACTCTACAAGGCAGACAAGGAGTATAAGGCTGTCAAAGTTGATCAGATTCCATCCACTGGCGAGCGAAACAGCCTGAAGCGTAAGAGGGATTGTCTCGAGGTGGAACTCAAGGTGGCAATACTCCAGGAGAAGAGCTGTAGAGAGCTCCACAGGAAGCTCGATTATCTCTCCTACCAGGTTCAATCCCAGGGCCCGGGCCAGGATGCGCAATTTCCCTCGGCTTTGACCGGCAAGCTCACCCCGGCCGAGATTAATGCTCGTAGCGACGTCTACCGTCTTGAGAAACGTCGGCGCAGTCAACTCCCTTAGCAGTGATGCTTGTATTGACCGTATCACATGCGTATGTTGGAGATACTGGCTGCATATCCGCTAGATTCTCGGTGCGGCTGCATTCTATGTCCCAGTATTTACTGCGATTGCAGGGCTTCATCACGCGCTCGGAGGATCTGACACCTTTCCAATCTGGTCACGTCAGCTTCCACGGATGCGTACACCTCAAGGGTCTGTTTTGTTTCTTTTTTGTAGTGTTTAGCACAGCTTTGAGCTAATGGGTGGCGCTCGGCTTGCTATCTTCGTCTATCGTCTCGAGACCTCGGACGCACTGTATGTTACACACGGCTTACGTTAGAGCTCACGTCTCTAGCATTTCATAAACTTCCAGCGAAACAAAAAGGTGTGAATAGTTGTAAGGTAGTGCGATGAGGCTTCGCCACAAATGAAACGTGTACTTGAAATTCGATATACCAGGCAATGATCTTTCTGTGCCTTAATCAATCCACTGTACTTTCCGAACTGTCGTATAGCATTGTGTATCTTCACTGTGGCCATCGCACCTTACCCCTTGGTCATAACACCACCGCCATTAGCTCCAATAACCTGACCAGTAACCCATCCAGTCTCAGGCATACACAGTAACCCAACAACCCCAGCGACCTCCTCCAGATACGCCGGTCTTCCACCCAAATCCTTTGCCGCCGCAATCGTCTCCTCCGAATCGATACCTTCTCTCGTCGCAGCCAAAGGCGCCATGTAGTTCAGCGACCAGGCCTTCTCCAACATCTCCTTCGGGAGGCTTGTATACATGCCCGTAGCTATCGCACCTGGATTGATGGCGTTGACTGTGCAGCGTTCGGCAAGCTCGCGAGCCCAGACACGTGTCATTGCTTCAAGAGCGCCTTTAGTGCCAGCGTAGCAAGACTGCCACCAGAAGCCCATCGAGGTTGTTATACTGGAGACGTTGATCACACGACCGGATCTGTCTTTCGGGAAATACGGTAGCGCAGCTTGTAATACGAAAAGTGGAGCGCGTGCATTCAGGTTGAAGGTGGCTTCGAAGTCGGATAGTGCGACTGAGCCCATCGGCGCTGGGTTGACAACTGCCGCATTGTTTATAAGTATGTCGATCTGGAACTTGTTGTTGTCGCTAAAAGCCGATTTCGCCGCATCAATGAGCTGGTCCGGGCCGTCGGGTGTAGTAACATCAACTTTTGCTACTAATGTCTTGATAGAGTGATTGGCTTCCAGCTCTTTAGCTAGAGCGGTTGCATTTTCTGTGGACGACTCCGAAGTGTAGTTGATGACGATGTTTGCTCCCTTGGAAGCCAGATGGCGTGCCAAAGCAGCACCAAGGCCTTTTGAAGCTCAATCAGCGTCCCCGTTTCATTGGGATCATGAAAGGAGGGGCATACATACCGCGCGATGCACCAGTGATGATTGCTAACTTGTTCTCCAAATGTCTCGTCATGGTCGATGTTGGTGCTAAGTTGAGGTAGCACTGCCGCCGCCTAGTTGCCCACTTTAGTCGAACGTAACCTACCTGATACTTTTGTGCTCGCGTATATGCCAACAAATCTTGCATAAACACAAATAGTTTGGCGAATACTTCGTCCTGGGTGCTGCATGTGACAGTGATCCTTCGCGTAGGCGAAAGAACATGGGTATGTCCCGCGGGTGGGGATAGGCTTGGCCAGATCGGCGGAGAAAGAGGGATACATGTCACTGGCCCGCCTCACCTTCTTGATACTTGGGCTATAGAACAGCGGGCCGTTGTGTCTCTCACAAACTGAGTATTTCACGTCCTCCTAGCACTCCTGGTCAAACCTGGATATCACTTCATTTCGACTGGTCTTCCCAACGAGTCATCCATCATGAGGCTGCAAAACCGAGTCGCGATAGTGACGGGCTCGTCCCAAGGTATCGGCCGGGAAATCTGTCATCAGTTCTTTGTTGAGGGAGCCTTGCTCGTATGCTCTGATCTTAGACCTGTTGGAAAGGGCGAAGACACTGCTACACACGAATGGATCATCAGCAAAGGCGGGCGGGCCATGTTCGTTGAGACCGATGTCAGTGTAGCCACCAGCTGGGAGGCACTCGTTGCGCGAGCAGTGGAGGTATATGGTCGACTTGATATGTAAGTATCTTCCAGCTATCATGTATACGATCAAATAGGAGAAGTAACTGATATCGTGGCCCTACAAGAGTGGTCAATAACGCAGGCATCTGCACAGAGGCCAGCAACCCACAACCCATCGATCAAGTCGACGAAGATATGTTTGACGCTCACATGCGCATCAACACACGAGGAGTCTTCCTTGGCTGCAAATATGCCGTTCGTCAGTTCAAGGCACAAGCGCCGCAGCCCAATGGTATGCGCGGCTGGATCGTGAATCTCGCTTCGATGGTATCCAACATCGGTATGCAGGGCCTCAGTAAGTTATTCCACGCGAGAACGTATGATCATTTTGCTTTTGGCGTTGGGCTTACATGTTCCAGCTGGGTATACAGCGTCCAAGGGTGCTGTGGCTTCGATGACGCGAACCATTGCGCTGGATGTTGCGAAAGAAGGCATAGTCGCCAATTGCATTGCTCCTGGATGTAAGTCACCCTTTCCAGTATCGCATGGGCCACTCTAATGTCTTTTGCCAGTTTCGCAAACTGCAATGCTCGAGGATGCGCTTGGTGGGGCCTTGTCGTCCGCAGCGGACGCGGTCAAAGCCTCTATTCCTCGCGGCAAATTCGGCCACCCCCACGATCACGCAAGGGCTGCGGTCTACCTCGCTAGCGACGATGCGCAGTGGGTCACCGGACAGGTGTTGAATGTTGATGGTGGCTTAACAGCACAATGAGTCTTGCAAAATTTGCTGTGCATCGGGTCGCACGTCCAATCAGGTGGTCTTACAGATAGCCTGCAGGTACTGCCTCCGGAAACGTCTGGACTTCTTGTTAGCCCTCAGAATTGAAGTCTGTCTAGAACATGAGAGCTCTCGCATATACTGTAACTCCATACCGGTTGTGGTTGTGCCTGCATGGCATGCAATGTGCCGGCAGCGGGCGAATTTCAAGGATATCGCGTTACAACCCGTTTTGGCCGCTCTTCCGCCTTCCCCGCCCGGGGTATCTGTGCGTCAGGCTCCCCTCTCAAGCTTCCCTCCCAGTATTGACCAGCCACTGCCTTCCATACCCTCTTCTCATCTAGTCACTCGTTTTGCCATCAAAGATTCTCTCGGTTCGTTGACCTCCCGTAGCACATACTGCATCCTTGGCGGGCGTGGCAAGCGACGTGGGGCCGACAGCGGCGCATGGACTCGGAAATATCATGACCATGCCGCATCCTCGCATGTCACATGCGCAAAGCGCGGTTCATTGGTAGCACTGACTGCTCGACCTTGTCACATTCACATCAGGCCCTGTCGTTGGACTTGAACTTCGCTGCAAGGCGCTACTTTAGGAGGAGGATGCAACCTTGGCAGGATCATTGCCTCAGCACGAGGGATTACCAACATTCAGAGGCAAGATCTTGTCTCAGGTTCCGAAGAGAATGTGCGTGAAGCTCAAGATGGTAGCAGTATTGTTCATCTTCCTGGACATCTCTCGTCAAGGGATCCATGAAAGGGGACACTCACGAAGCACGGGTGCTTTCCTTCTCTCAGCACATAAAGTAGTCATGGGGAAGGAGAGGAGACTTCATCGAGCGTTATGCCTAGTCCTACCTCCCCCTCGCTGGCATTGGCCGTCCTTGTTTTGCTTCCTTTCGATATCATCACTTGGGCGCTTCGTTTTCATGTCCGACTTTCTCGAAAAGCATGGGGTCCAGATGACTGGTCTATGGTAGCTGCAATTGTACGAACACGTCGGGTTTTACCAATGTCACATTTGCTTATGAACAACAGCCACTTTTCATCATCTCAACGATGGGTATGCTTGGAATCGCCTTCACAGGAGGTGGAAAGAGGGACGACGAACTTACAGTCAACGAGAAGCAGACAGCTATGTTTGTAAGTCAAGCAGCGTATCCACAAGGTTAATCATGCTCACTATATACAGTGGTGGTCAGTTCTGCCATGTCACAGACTGCAAGCTCGACAATGATTGACTTCGTATAGGTTCATCATGCAAACTATGTTCTGCCTTGCTGCCATCCCCGTCAAATGGGCCATTTGCTTCACCTTACTCCGCATCGCCAATGGCAAAAAGGCATATGAGTGGTCAATATATGCGATTATGGCGGCGGTCGCGTGCGTCATGGCCTCGACGACTATATACGAGTTCTTCCACTGCACACCAATTGCAATGAACTGGAAGGCTGTGGAGGGAGGCACCTGCAAGGCGCAAAGCAACATTACTGGATTCAGCTTTGCGCTCTCTGCGGTTTCAATCTTCTCGGATTGGTTTTGCGCAATCATGTGAGTCTTACCAAAGTATTTGTTTGTGTCTTGACTGATCGTGGCATAGTCCCATTCCACTCCTTTGGCACGTCCAGATCGATCTCCGCGTCAAGATATCCATCATCGCCCTCCTCGGCCTCGGCATATTCGCATCAACAGCAGCCATCGTTCGCCTCACCGTTACACTCAACCTCAGTGCGACAACAGACTTCCTCTACTACGCTATGCCCGTAGCTGCATGGGCGCATGCTGAGCTTGGGCTTGGCGTTGTTCTTGCAAACCTTTCGGCCTTGCGTCCCCTTCTCGAGAAGATGCTCGACCTTGGCTCTACATTGCGCAGCAGCAAGAAGCGTACCGGCGATCAGGCGTCTGGTGATGCATACATGGAGCTTGAGGAGGGTATCGGCAGTAAAAAGGATACAACTTTGTCGAAGAGACTGAGCGGGCGAACAGGAATCAAAGCAGCTGTTGGTGTTGGAGAAGATCTGGATGGTACCTCTTCTCTAGGTGACGATGATAGGTCTACGCGCAACATCATGAGCCGACACGGGCCGCATAACATACAGATAGACCATGAGTATGAGGTCAGCTATGAGAAAACGAAAGGCCATTGAATAAGACTAGCGGCTGGACACATGCAATCAGGCAGAGAAAATTTAGAGCGGATGATTGAGCGTCCGATGCATGGTGAGCCGTAGCACATGATCATACACGATAGCATATAAAGAATAGCTACCTCTCATCGATGGATTCTTGCGTCCTTCGCCAGTCTGTCAAACTTGTAGATCAATAGCACTTGGATCTAGAGCTCATGGATCGGCGCACAACAGACCCCTGTCGCTGATGCATGGCTGATTAGCCACGCCAACGGCTAGTATCAATATCCCAACAGTCACAAACGACATGCAGTATACCCTGGCTTAGAACACATGTGAAAGCCTTACATGTTTTGCCCATTACTCGACAGATGCTACAGTTACCGGTCCGAGCGTTGAGCACAAGCTCAAAGCTCGTAAGAGGCGAAGCCATTCTTGTGGACCACTTCCATGTACAATCTCCTTCGCTGAGAACGGAATTCCCTTGAAATGGGCTTTTATGCTAAGGCCACTGCGCTTGCGGGTCAATGTTTCTGGAACGATACTGCATGCGCTACTGCATCCCGCGGTCTGGGACTTTTGGCGATCAAGGTGTCGACTATGCGAGAGGGGAAGCTATGGCAGTCTAAGGCAAGCCCATAGCTATGCTGATCTGGACACTAACCTGTTTCCGTACAGCTCTTGCTCCTAGATACACTGACAGTCATTTTCATTTCCATCTTAACATCCCACGCCTTCTTCTCTCACCCCAAGGCAGTATCCTCGTTGAACAAGATGTCTCACCTTGACAGCAACAGTACTCCACCAGACACCTTGTCCGAGAAGCACACTCCAGGACCCGGCACATCTCCCATTTCCCTCAATCCTGAAGAAGCGGACCGACTACGATCCGAGGCCCTTTCGACTGATGTCTCCAAGCTACAAAATAGTTACTTCTTCAGTGCCAGGATCGTGGGCTCGTTCTCTGGAACTGGAATCGTCGTACTTGCGACGTATTTCCAGTTCCAAGCCTTAGCTGCTGCGATATCTTCCGTCAACGCAGACATCGGGCCAAGTGCCAACGTTGCCCTCGTCAGTACGGTATGGACCGTGTCGCAGCCTATTTCTCTCTTGCTGTTTGGTCGACTCAGCGATCGCTTTGGGCGCCGAAACTTTGCCTTGGGTTCCTGCGTGCTTGCGATCATTGGTGGGATCGTCGCGGCAACAGCGCAGTCTATCGAGACGTTGATCGGAGCCGAAGTTATCATGGGCATCGCATCTGGAGTGCCAGCAGCCTATCCACTTCTGGCTGGTGAGCTCGTGAGTAACAGATACAAATATGTTGGTACTGCTTTAGTCGTTGTGCCGAACGTGATTGCGACCGGCTTTGGGGCGTATATTGGTCTGCGATTGGTTCAGGTAGCTGATTGGCGATGGATCTTCTACATATACATTATGATGATGGGTGAGTCGGCACATCTCACGGCGCTTTGACATGCTAACGATCATCAGTTCCCGGCGCCATATTGTGGTTCTTCTTCTACCACCCGCCTTCCTATACCCAGCTTCACGGCAAGAAGTCCAGCAAACTCGCCGAGCTCAAGAAGGTCGACTGGACAGGGGTGATCCTTTTGGTAGCAGGTCTGGCTCTTTTCCTGCTTGGCATATCGTGGGGTGGCCCGGTACAGCCATGGTCATCACCAAGGATTCTCGGGCTTTTGCTCTCCGGCGCAGTAGCCATTATCGCGTTCATCCTCTACGAGGTCTTCCTACCGCCGGTGCAACCCATCGTTCCGATGCGCTTCTTCCGCGACATCCGTGGGTTCACGTGTCTGGAAGTCATTTCAGCGACCTACGGTGTCATCAATATCGCGCTTTTTGTCATGTGGCCACAACAAGTTGTCTATATCTTTGGTTCCACTGTTAGTTCCTGGGAAGAGACCGCATGGCTTTCAACAACAGCTGCATTCGGTCTTTGGGGCGGGATAGTCATCCTCGGTCCTCTTATGTCGTGGATTGGCCACATCAGATACCAAATCTTGGTGTCTTCGATCTGGATGACTGCTTTCCTTGGTGCAATGGCCAGCATCACGGTGGAAAACAAAGCTCGTGCGATTGCCTTTTCGTTTCTGGCGGGTTGGACCATTGGGTGGGGTGAGGTCATCGCCGCGATTGTCGTACAGTATGTGGTTTCGGATCAAGACCTCGGTGTTGCGTTCTGTAAGTTCTTCGTTTGCAACCTCGTAAATGTACCATTGCTGACTGGTGATAGCTGTGATCTCAGCGTCTCGCACTATCTTCGGTTCCATCTTTACCGCCGCATTCATCGCAGTCTACACGAATAAAGTGCCGGGCTACCTTGCATCCATAGTACCTCAACGCGTTTTAGCGGATGGACTGCCGGAAAGCTCGTTAAGCGCGCTGATGACAGCTGCCGCGACCGCCAACCAAACAGCTCTTCTAGAAATCGATGGCATGACACCGGAGCTGCTTCGCACCACCAACATAGCTATCAGCGATGCTTACTCCAAATCGTATGCTTACGTATACTACTTCGCTGTCGCTATCGGGGTGCTTGCTATCGTCGCGTCACTGTGTATGCGCGATTTCGATGGCTATCTTACTGGTCATGTATCGAGGCAGTTGTACCGCAAGAGAGACACCAGCACTGACCCATTAGAAGCTACCACACAGGTAGCTGGTCAAGGCTCGGTCGACGATAGCGATGGTGCCACGAAGGCCTGATGTGGTCTCTAGATATGATGGTCTGGATTTGGAGAAGAGATTCGGGATGCGCAAGCTGAGAACGCCCGGTTTCATGCATTTGGACGCATTTGCGTGTCGCTCTTCACCTCGCGGACATCCCGCGATTGCGATTCGGCCAAGGAGTACACGATTGGTTTACGGAGAAACGTAGCGTGAAACAGCTGTAGCCACGGTGGAAGTAGTATCGATATTGACAAGTGCTCGTACAACGCGCAAGACATGATGCAAATGCGCTTGTGGGATCGCGAGGTTTGGCACTCATTTCCCTCTAAGGGGTGCGCCAAGCCGCTAACTGTTCTGGGCTTAGATGTGTCATGCCATCAATTGATGACGTGATCGAAATTGCACGCATCGCGCTCCTCCGCACCACCACCATCTTCGCACACATGGAACTCGGTGAAACGTGCATGCATTCGAATGTTCATTACTAAGGGTATATTGATTCTTATCCAACGGGTTGTTGTATCCTGCGTGTCCAGTCGTCGATCCGCCGCCGTTTCTTTCCTTCCGCGCAGTCGCTGAAGCTCCAGTACGGTTCCGTGTGCCAGGACTTACTTTTCGATGCCGGCTCCAGCACAGAGTCCTGCATTTGTGGTATCTCTCTGCGGGGCTCGACGCCGGCATCCGGATTTGCTTCCTCTCCTGAGCTCGAGACGTCGTCATCTCCCTCTGCTGCACGTTTCCACTTCTCTGCCATGTGCAGTAGGTACCCCAAAGGCCGCAGGTTGGGTTTGGAGCTCGCGTCAATGGCATTAATCCATTCCTGGACGGCGTCTCCGTCAAGACATTGCTTCTTGACTGCTGCGTATTCCTCAAGATCGTATGGGAAGTTTGGTTCCCTGTCATCGTCCGAGCCTATGATGGAGACTGCTGCTTCTGCTGCAGCTACCAACTGAGCTTCATGGGCCGCTTCTGCACGTGTCACCGCTTCAGCAAGCTTGCTTCCGGCGCGCACATAGTCGCGGCTGAACTCTTCCTCTATGAGGCGGTCGGGTGCATCCGGTCGGTCGGCAGCAGCAGCAACGCGTGCCGCGAGAAGTCCTCGTCGGAAAGTGTTACGATGTTCGTCGTGTTGTCTTTGAGCCTCGTGCTTCTCTCTCCGAGCTTTGGCTTCTCTCACGATAGCAATGGCCTGACCAACGCTCAACTCTTCCAAGTTTGCTGCTTTCGTCGTGGCTTCATTTTCGCCAGGTAGAGGCTTAGAATCTTTCTTTTCATCGAAGCGTGACACGATGGGAGGCTTACTCGCCACCCTCATCCCTTCAACCCTCTGCGCGACGGGAGGAACACTCACCGCCTTATCATCCTCAAACAGCCCGCACCGGACAAAGATATCCTGCAAGTTCTTCTCTACTACCACTGCAACACCTTCCCATGCTTTACGGGCAAGCTCAATGTCGCGCGATAGAGTTTTCTTTTTCTGCTGAATCTTTTCCATCTTCTGATTGATTTCATGCGCTTCTCGGTGCAAGCGCTCAGCCGTGGGACTTTCATGCGGAGTGGGCGTTCGGCCTCCACTGAGCTTCGGCAATCCTTGCAAACGATGCTCGACGGACTTTCTCGATAGCCTGCTCATTCTCAATTCCTGGTCCAGTTTCGGTATGGATATGTCTTTTTCGCGCCGGTATTTGAGGCCGGTTGAGATCTGGTTATGGATCATCGTGGCCAACTTGTATGGAACCTTCATCACTATTACAGGCGGGCTGCTGTCCACCTGCTCATTCTTAGCTCTCTTCAAGATGAACATCTCGGCAGCTTCGGTGGCGCACAGCTGCTCGATGTCTACCATGCTCTCCATGATCGCACTTTCTGGGCCTTCCAGAGGTGAACCTCGGATAGAATTGTCATGCGTGTCTGTATCGTTGTTAACCATTGGAATGTTCAACTTCCGACGTCTTTCATACCTTTTTCCAACGACGAAGACAATTTTCTCCGGCTTTGATATATATCTGGAGGCGGTTCCCCGGTCGTTCTTCTTTTCTTTGTTCGCATGTTTTGTGTGACGCCTTTGCTGCCCTGCTTAGCTGCACATCTTTCGCTATTATCGCCATTATTGTCGTCGTCACATTCGAGCGCTCGTTTTCTGGTCTTTTCAGTCTTATCTGCTTCATACTAAGGGACTTCTTCGAAGTAATCTTTAATGTTAGCCATGATGGAGGGGCTACATCTAAGGCGAAGGGAAGACTAGGTGTTTGAGACTGTAGATGTAAGCGAGAACAATGCACTCCTTTGTACAGTTTTACATTGTAGTCAAAGCTTGTCTTCTATACATGAGTCCTAGGTCTTCAGTGTCTTGCTGCTTCGCTTCCGTAAGTCGCGAGTAAAAGCTGTATCAACACATAATGCCACGGATCGACATCAACAAAAGGACCCGAGCATTAGAACGGTTTTCTATGACGTTAGGCGACCAGGTACCTTTCGGCCCATTGCATTGCCGATGTGTTCGCCACCCTATTCACTCAGTCTGAATGGTGTTAAGTAAATAGCATATGTTGATTCGCTATGCAGCAAGTAGCAATATGATTGCAGCGACGTTGCACGCTCACAGAGCACGATCTGCTTCACTAAGCCAGAATATGTGCATCGCAATGTTCACGGACCATTACACGAAACTATAAATGTGAACACACTTGCGGTGTTACCCACGAAGAACCCCCCTGCATCCACAGCGGTTAGACCTGCAACTACACCCCAATTCAACCACGGAAGTCGTTTTCGGATCTTCACGGCTTTAGCATCTGAACCCGCATATTAACAACAGATATGGCAAGAACAAACGCAGGGGCTCGGCCTATTAGGGGCAGACGTGTTACCTGGTCACCTTATGCCAGACGTGCCCGTAGCGAAGCCGACATGGACAGACTGTTATGGCGAGCGATACCTCCTGGCTTCGATGGCCCAATCATTGACGAATTCCCCGGTGAGCGGATTGAGGCGGTTTATCTTGTTAAAGCTTCGAACACCAAGCACTTTCGGCTCCTCTCACAAGCGGAGATTGACCGGCTCAAACTAGGTGACTTGTTTTGAGCCATAGTACACGAAGCAACCACATCTCCTCGTGAAATTGGAGAAAAAGGAATGACACCCACCATCTTTGGCCAAGCGGTACCCAAAGATCGATTTTTTGTCCTCGTAAAGAAACACCGAAAGCACGGGGTGTTCATACCTGTGACATCCCGAGAGTTGCAGGGGCTAGAAGGTCTTGATGAGGCAGAACGATATGCTTACATCGGTTTTCGAAAGGAAGGGGAGGTCTTTGACCGCAATAAGCTTACTGAAAAAGACCCCCAGTACCTAGCTAAGTGGGATCCGCTTATGCTTGCCGAAGGGGACTTAGATCCCTTCTCGTTTGCGAACCTCTCTTACCCAACGTCATTGTATTGGTCCAGCAACCTCCTGCGTGCAGGCTGCCTGACGAACCTCAGCACACAGCGGGTGCTTGAGCTGTTCGAAGAGATGGACCAGGTCACTCCAGAACAAGATCTTTCATCTGAAATGGAAGAGCTGAAGGATCAAGAAAATGCGTTTATATTCCAACTTCATGAGTCCACTGCTAGCGGCGAAGAAGATCCAGACCGGCCAAAAGGTACTGCAAATGAGCAAATCGCCGCGTACAGCGCACGACATCGTGACGTCGAATCTGTTTTGAAACCTCTGAAAGAAGTCGAAGATAAGATATTCCAGGCCGTGGACGATAGCACCATCAACGCCGCCAAGGCAGAGAACAACGTGCGAAGAAAACGGTTCGAGTACCACAACGCGCTTCAAGCTGGTGACATAGGTACACTGGCACTAGAGTTGTACCAAAAGGAGATTGAAGAAGCCAAGATCGATCGTGACGAGAAGCAGAAGATCAAGGATGATATGGTGGCATTAGCTGAGGAGATGGAGCGGAAGCCCGAATTGAGGCCTCGTATCCCGGCTGGCGCGGAAATCACGGAGGGGCGGATGACTATCATTAATGACGCTATGCGATCGCTTCAGGACCGTATGGATAGCATTTCTAAGCAGATGTAAGTTGACTGGGTCGACCTACACGTATGGATAGGCATTGCAGCATGTCTTTACAGCGCTTGATATAATATATTCCTCCGTTCTTCATTAACTCGCCCCCTCGATACAGTAACGCCGTGAAGTAAACATCACTCTAAGCTATGCATCATGGGTCAAGAAATGTATGATGTGATCTGGAAATGAACATGATATGGTATTGGGTATTATCGCACCAAACAACTAACTCCAAAGCGCCTCGCTTCTATGCCATCGCAAGTACTCATACACGCGTCAAGTTCGCTCCCTCAAAAGCATCGTACCAGCCCTTCATTTCCCACCGCCTCGTCAACAGCCATTGCTTCGTCTTGGCATTCTCATAAATATACGGTTGCTTCCACCACTTCTCGTGAACGCTGACCAGCCCCTTGGCGATATCCACGTCGTTCGGACAACGGATGTTCCAAGTGTATGCGATCTCCCGCCACGGCATCGGCCCGTCCCAACGATGTGCGTAGTTCATGAGGTTTTGTTCGGGGTATCGGGGGTCGAAGGAGTTGGGTGTGTTGAGGAGTTCTTTGTAGTAGTTGAACGCGTCGAGCGAGGGTGCGAGGATGAAGAAGCCGGCGTTCATCTTGCCGGCCTTCTTCAGGCCGGTGCCGTGACCGGGTGGGAAGGAATGGGTCGAGTCCCAGACTTCGGAGTTGGATGCGAGGAGGTAGGTGGAGGGTAGGTTCGTTTCGTTCGTGGGCTTGGTGGCAAGAAGCTGAGCGCCTGGGTCGTCGAAAACGCCGTCGAGGTTCTTGAGCAGCATCGAGTCGCCGTCCATCACCAGGATGCGGTCGTACTGTGTCATTTCCCAGACGCGTAGCTTCGTCATAACGTCGTCCCATCGGTGCAGCTCGGCGTGGACCCAGCTGTCGTTTTCGGTGTGCAGGAATTCGACAGCGTGGACGATGGCACCATCCTTCGCTAGGCGGTCGCGCCGGGCCTGAGAGACGCTGGGTGTAACCATGACGACGACATCGTGCTTCGTGCGAGTCTCCTCTTTGTGTACGAGCTGCCAGACGAGAATGCGGATAGCTTGGAAGTACTTGTCCTCCTCCAGATCATCGCCCGCATCAACGGTTCCGGAGAGAAACGTGACGTATGCTAGTCTCTCCTCTCTGTCGAGAGTAATGTTGGCGTTGACGTAAGGCGGTGGTTGCGGTATTGGCTCCTTCTTTTCTTCTGATTTGGCGGCGCTGTCGCTTTTGTGACTTTTGAACTCCGGAATAGAAATGTGATCGAACGCGCGCGTTTCCACGGCGAGAAAAACAAATGTAGATACGATCACAAACGTCCCCAGCGCAATCCGGATCCATCGAGGGCTGGCAAAGATATTCCAAGAGCCGGAAGGCTTCATCCAGTTGGGCTTCGACCCAGACATGGACGCCATGGTGCAGGAGCAGAAGAACGACTGGACTCAAGCTTACCGGCAGGCAGCGAAGCCGCCGTATTTCAACCTCATCCCTTTCCACGCCGGTCCCGTAAGCCCAGCCGCATCCGGTTGGACAGCATATTATGCGAGGGGGCAAACCCGTCGAAAGGTAGGCAGCCAACCATGAGTCGCGGACACCCCGGCATATCTTGCGCTGTCCAGACCCTTGCGAACGCTGACAGGCTTGACAAGCAAAGCTTGGCGAGAATGCGATAGTTTGATTAGTTGCTAAGCATGCAGCGGAGATGATCGCCCCGCCCCCTTGTCGGCGCAGTAAGACCAGCTCAGCCCTGTACGTCTGGGGACTTGCCCGTCGAGTATCGTGAACATAACGGGCCGAACGCTGACCTAACCAAGACTGCACAAGCAGAGTAGCCTCGGTGGAATGCGCAAATATTTCCTCCTTGGATGCGCCCTTGGAGGCCTTGGATGACCGTCCGAAAATGAAGAAATTGATGCGAGGCTCGTATCGCGTTTGATCTTTCGCTCGTTTGCCCAGAATAGCCGGGCTAGCAGCAGTCGCGCCACGCCTACTTAGGTACAATCCGCTATTTTGGGGCGCCTAACGACGCCAAATTAAAAACGCAAAGCTTACGGTCTGGAAACTTACAGAAAGAAATGCTGTCGCAGTAACAGAAAACTTCTCATGCGCAATCCGATCGTTGTTCGGAATGTTTCGATCAAACCTTGGAACTATCCGGCACCGACGGAACCATAGTACAGGTACACGAGCAGACTAATCTGGTAGGAGCACAGGCATGTGCATGCCTAGAAGGAGCAAGGTCTAATAAGATTGTACGCATTTCTTTCCTGAAAAAGTCTGACGGGATCGTCGGTGTACTGTAGGGCCGTTGCAGCCAGAGTACCCAAGACGGTGATTTCGGCCAGATTTCGCATGTGTCGCGCCGTGCTGCGGTACTGAACCTGGTCAATCTTCTAATCCGCTGGTAAGATTGCTGAATAATCGGTGGAATACCGTTGGGGGTTCTAGTGTAGGATATACTAGGCGCACCGTGACGGCAGCGCACCGCTTCAACGCCATATCACGGCGGGTGTCTGGTTGTACAGATATCTGGGTATCGTTTCATCTCCTGCCATGCCTCACAAGAACGGTGTATGATCTCGCCTTGACCGCTGATGGACGGCGCAGCCACGTCGGTTACGCAAGCTACACGTTGTAGAGGTACGCCTGACCGGCGTTTACGCGGTATGCAGAAGCTTTCCAAGCCCTTGGGAAGAGTGCGTCTATGATGCACACGTCGAGCAATCCCTCGATTTGAACGGCTTCCGCATATCGCTACTTCTTGATGGTCTTGAGCTCTTCAATGGATGTCATTCGACGGCTGTCGCGGGTACCTGTACCGGGTCTCTCTCAGCGAGGTAAGACTTTGCGTAGGATGCAACGCGGCAGAAGCAAACATTGTACCTCAATGGAGCTCAACCGCCGTGTTCGTCGCATCTAGATTGAGGGGCGGAATTCCCTGGCGTTCTTGGACACCCCGAAGTCAAACATCAAACGTGTTTCTTCCCCCATTGTGAGCCCCTCCGTTGAGGTCGAGGCGTGGTAGCAGCCCCATCGCTCATCACAGCGGCATCAGATCGTTCGCCTTACACTTACATTTGACTGCAGCCAATGAGATACAGTCAGATGCGTGTGACGTGGTATATCGCCGGGTCCGCGGAGCTGTATCATGTAGTCAATACAAAGCTGCAGGCCTAGGAAGATAAGGAGGCGAAGCAACCCCAAATCCTTCCGGAAGAAGTGCAGGATGCAGACTAGGTACTCAAACACAGCACGTGTTTCAGCTTGATCGCAACATGCAACCCAACTCGTCAGCCTGGCGTCGAGCGCGATTTTACCGTCATTCGTGGAATCGTATGAGATCAGTGGAGGCTGTGTACCTGTCGTCGTCGGCAAGGCGCCTGCGTGCCAAGACCTCGCCTAGCTTCCCGCCTTCCTTCGAATCTGGCTGGACTCAAGACTTGGGCACAACAGCCTTAGCGGCCTCAGCAAAACGCGCCCTGAGTGATGCCCACGGCCAGTCGCTCCGCCATGAGCTTCGCAATCTCAGCTGCGTCACCGAGTTGCTGGAAAGCACCCAGTCCAACGGTTTGCGTCGACGTCGCACCTTCTCCTCGAGCCTACCTCGGCAGTTAAGGGTCTCGCGTATCGACAGACACAAGCACGACCAACAGATTGTTTATTCATCCCTCGCCCCACGATATCACGTGCAAGGACGCCAAATGCAGTCCTACCAAATTTCTAAAAGAAAAAGAGTCTACAATCACTTCGCAGGACTTCGAGCCACTTAAAGCTAAAGAGATGAAGCGGATAGATGGCGACATAGGTCTATCGCTTTCCGATAATCCACGTCCTTCACTTCGTTCAATCTAGAACCTATTGTCATCAAAGATGGACACTCACAATCTATTCAAGTATCAGGGAAAATCGCTAGACGCCAGTCGACGAGACATTCGGTTACTACATCTCCACCCGTCTAGCACTGACCGCATAACAGCATCACTGGGTGTGAAGGATCTCGCAAGTGCGGCTGGAACTTTCGCATGCGTCTCTTATGTATGGGGTGATCCCAACGAGACGGTACCAATCGAAGTAGACGACCAGGAAGTACAGATTACGACGAACCTTTTCGACTTCCTCTGTCACATCAGAGACCCAAAGGAGACTCTCACACTCTGGGCGGATGCCATATGCATAAACCAAGCAGACCTGAACGAGAAATCGCATCAGGTAGTCATGATGGGAGACATCTACTCCGGATGCTCCGTGGTGCACATCTGGCTGGGTACAATACCAGATACTCTGCCATTAGGAACATCCCCTTTCGCCTGGATTGAGCATATGGCAGAGGGAAAGCATTGGCATACTCTCCCCGGCATTCTCGATGAGCAAGATGGAAAGCCCAGCGAAGAATTCAACAATCATCGACTCGCCTTCGATCTGATGACAAGCAACCCATGGTGGCAGCGAGCTTGGACCGTCCAAGAAGTCATTCTACCCAAATCCACCATCCTCTGGTACGGGACCTACCATACGACCTGGAACAGCTTCGCACAACTGATCCGAAACCAAGACACGCGCGTCAAAAACTGCTGCCTGCCCGATACCCCAGAAACGAAGAAATATTGGCGCAAGATCGATGTCATTGATGATTTCATGTGTGAGTATGAGACAATCTACTGGTTCCGAGAGTATTATCATGGCAGCATTACGACTATACCTCTTCATACATCCACTATCGAGGGAGTCATGCCATTTAAAGACACTCTGCTTTCCTTCTCGAAGCGACAGTGTCATGACCCCCGCGACAAAGTCTTTTCGATCTTGGCGCTAGCGCCACCGCGGATGTTCGAGAACTACAAACCGGATTACACGGGACCCTTAGCGGAGACCTGGACGGACGTATACCGACTAATGATAGACCACACTGCGGACGTTTCGTCGACTCTCCAAGGCAACGGGTTTGGGCCAAATAACGACGGTAGACCATCTTGGGTTCGCGATCTTGCCAATATACCCACCGACGCGATTCTTTTTGAGCGCCATAGGGTAGATCTTTCCGAAATGTACCTCTGCAGTGGCGAATCAGCGGGCACATTTATCTCAACCGACCTCTGGGAGCTGCATGTCAAAGCGCGAAGAGCCGATATCATCCGTCATGTGGGCGCAACTAATACTCATGAATCTGGTCCGAGGGCGATGATAGCCAATATGAGACAGTGGTACAGATTGGTTATGGACGCACTATCCTGCACCGACGAAGCGATTATCCGGAAGCCTTTTCAGCGCGCAATATGCGCGACGATGCACACCGTGGAGGATGGGTCCTCATGGCGCCGCAGTACAGATGAAGATCTGCCCAGTCTTGAAGACTGGCAAGAGTTTCTGGATTTGGAGCCTGAAAGTTTCCTGTTTCATTTGACGTATCTCTCGGCTGCAGAAGATCGCTGCTTTTATGTCACGGAAAAGGGGAATATGGGGTTGGCTTATCCGGGTGTGAAGCCTGGGGATGAGGTTTGCGCGCTGATGGGGATGCGAGTGCCCGTCGTACTGCGGAAGGCAGAGGGAGAGCGTAACAACGCGAACGCTTATCATTTCATGGGAGACTGCTTTCTACTCGACCAAATGGATGGGGAGATTATGCGGAATGAGGAGGAGACGAAGTCAGTTGTTTTGATCTAACATCGCCACGATCGATAATCCGAGAGAACGCACAAGATCTAACAAGGTGAACTACTGAGCCCAGACGGACTGCGTCCCACATCACATGCACTATGGAATTCGCTACGAGACGTTGAACACCTGACTACCAGAGACATGTGTCCAGCCCACTTGCTGACCAATCTTAGAATCGTAGTTATTGAACGTCGCATTCCTGTAATCCTGTTTCGCATGTCAGCGTTGGCCCAATGTTCGCATTGGCATGAAGCTACTCACTTCTGACTGTAAGGTCTCAGTAACAGCTCGGTTGAGTTCCTTGTCCTGCAATGCTGCAATGTCTTTCAAAGCACGAAGGCAGTCTCTAGAGCTGATCTCCGACACCTCCGTTCTGCACAGCCTGCGCTGTTCTTCGCGTGCCGCGGGGAATAACTGTACGAGATCGCTGACGAGATCCGTGATGTCTTCGATCAATCTCTTGAAGTGCTTCTCTTCGTACAGTGCCCATTGTACTTTCTGCCGTAATGGTGTACTGTTCTGGCGTTTGATCGATAGCGAGCGCATTCTTTCGTGTAGTAATTGGCCTACAGGCTCCATATCTGTGGCTGAGTCGAGAGTCGCAAGATTCCACTCAACTTCTCCTGCGCGGTTCTTGTACTTGGTGGAAATCCCCTCAGCGTTTGCGAACAGATCCAGTATCTGTGACAATACTCTTTCCGCCGCAGCCACATCTTCCGGCGGTCCTGTTGCTAGCCTGACGTTGTGGGCGTTGCTGAAGTCGCTGTTCAAACCGACTGATTCGCCCCAGCGCGAAAGTCGCAGTCTCGCGTTGTCCAGCTTGAGCAGACTAGTTTGGAAATTGGTACCGAAAGCGCGGCCAAGTCGGATGTATTCGAAGCAGTCTATGGCGTTGTTGAATGTGCCTGCAAGAGCGACAATGCCAAGAGCAAGACCGGCTGGTTCCATACTTAGAGGCAGCAAGACGATGCTGGTGGTAAGATGAGAACAAAAGATGTAGGAAAGAAGAATCGTTCCAACTGAAGAACTTGGGCAGGCTCGGGTTTACCTTGCATACTTCAAGGCGAGGCGTTTAACCGCTGCCATTGGCCTGTATCCGCATGAACCTCGAATCGCCTAGACGTCTGCCTCGCAGAGCACCTGCCAAATTGCCTTAGCTCTGCCACGCGCACAATGCGTTCTCAGCCTGACACCCTCTCCCTCCACCTCGTAGCACTGCCTTGCTCTTTCTTTTGCGCTCCACCATCTTTCGACCTTGCTGTGCAGGGAAATGGATACACATGCGACTGCGCAGCCTACCAACTTCAACAACGAGGGTGTGAAAATCGGCATCCAAGCAGGGCAGTACCATGTCCATGGGGATAGTCACGTGAAGTTCGCGACACCAGTAAACCTGACAGCGGTATCACGATCGCTGATAGTTTCTCAGTCAAACGCAAGACCCAAAGGGCGTGAAGTTACCGTACGCCGCGGACGCGCTATTCAACGCGTACACGAAGCAGCATGAGCCAACCTGCCTTCCGGATACGCGCATTGCTCTTTTGGACGAGATATGCTATTGGATCAACGGACAAGACAAGCGAGGTGTCTACTGGCTAAATGGTCTGGCCGGTACAGGAAAGTCGACGATTGCCCGGACCGTAGCTCGTAGATACTATGAGCAAAAACGCCTAGCGGCTAGCTTCTTCTTCGACAAAGGTGGAAGTGACGTCAGTCATGCAAGGAAGTTCGCAACAACCGTTGCAATTCAACTTGCGTGCAACGTTCCAGGGATGCGCCAGCTTATAGATAGAGTGGCTGCAAAGCGCTCCGACATCTCGCACCTGTCATTGCGCGACCAGTGGCAGCTCCTCGTCCTCGGCCCATTGTCTGAGATGGAACATTCGGATGCCGGCCCTCCCCTCGTTCTTGTTATCGACGCACTGGACGAATGCGAAAATGAGGCAAATGTCCGAACAGTTATAGAGCTCTTGGCTAGAGTGCAAGCACTGGGAAGAGTCAAACCGCGTATATTTCTGACGAGCAGGCCTGAAGTAGCAATTCGCAACGGCTTTGACAACGCGGCAGAGACCTCACACCACCGCTACGTGTTACACCACATAGCGCGTTCAACCGTCGATGCTGACATAGAACTTTTCCTGAAATACAACCTCGCAATCTGCGTTCAAGAACAAGGTTTACCTGTCGGTTGGCCCGGGTCAGCAAAGGTCGCGGATATGGTACAGAAAGCTAGTGGCCTGTTCATATGGGCTGCAACGGCTCATCGATTCATCCAGCAAGGAAGGCGTTTCGCGGCGCGAAGATTAGAATTGATCTTGAAAAGCGACAACGAGAAGCAAGCCGAGCCTGAAAAGCATCTCAACAATATTTACATCGCTGTTCTGCGACACTCGATCCGCCCAGAGTATGCAGATGAGGAGAAGGAAGAGCATTGCAGAATGTTAAGATATATTCTTGGCAGTCTGGTCGTGCTGAAGTACCCTTTGACCGCGCAGTCTCTAGCGATGTTATTAGACATTGCCGAAGAGCTCATCAGGTCGGTCATCGAGGACCTGCATGCTATCCTTGACGTACCAGCTGATCGATCACGTCCACTTCGCCTTCATCATCCTTCGTTGCGCGACTTCCTGCTCGACCCACGGCGATGCACCGATCCAGATTTCTGGGTGGATGGAGCACACATCCATGGTCTGTTAGCATCGCGGTGTCTTGCTCTCTTGATACACTCGTTCCAGAATGATATATGGAGAGCTAAAGAGCTAAGAGCGGAAGTGATCGACGATGAGGCAAAAGACATCCCTTGCTCTCCGTACTTGAAGTATGCCTGTATCAACTGGGGTGATCACCTTGTACACAGCAATAATCAGCTTGCTGATGACGGACAAGTTCACACTTTTATTAGGGAGTATTTTGTTCAATGGAAGATTTACGTTGACCCTTGGGACCCTGATTGGGCATGCGATGATATCCCCGTCACTCTTATAGAGAAAGTCTCTGTAAGTCATCTGCGTAATGTCTTGACTCATTTGCTAAAGGCTTACAGCAAGACGACGCTCCTCGCCTTTTTGCCCTTCTTCGGATGCTGTCGGTATTTTATTAATAATGATGACTGCAACTCCCTGGCACACGGCCTGGAACCGGACATCTCAGGGCGACCTCGAAATGAGGAGAGGGCAAGGCCGAACTAATTTCAGATTCTAACATTTTGATATCCAGACTAGCTGAGAAGATATATGCCCAACCACCGGTGGATGGCAGTAGGGTATCGTAGACCAAAAACAAACAGACAGCAAAAACAAGCTCGCGATACCGCAAGAACGCAAAGAGGTAACAAAGACCAGACCAGACTATTGCCCAAAGTGATAAAGATATGCCTCCGACTCCGCCATCCTAGTCCCACCACATTATGCATATAAACCGTCGTTCGTAATCCACCTATCTCCTCGCATCACTCTCCCTCCGATTACTAGGCGCAATACTGCTCCCCCTCCTCATGCGATCACTAGGCGCAATACTGCTCGCCGCAATACTAACAACATCGCTCATGGAATCCTGATCGCGCTGGTAACTATACTGCATGCCCGAGTCGGGGCCTTTGAAGCCGTTGTCCCAAGCCGAGATGCGCGAAAGAAGCCTACACACCCAAATTAAAACGATTCTTTTTGCACAACAGCGAGATACGCAATGTGCGATGTGGATGTAGATGTATGTGTGCCCTTACCGATCGTCTGGCGGACCGTAGTATTCTTCTGGGATGAGCTCGTAGTCGCCTTCGACGGGGAGGTAGAAGGCGGATACGGCGATGGCGACGGAGGTGAGGAAGAGGATGGTCCAGCTGGCGGTGCAGAGGGTCCACGAGAGGTCGAGGTGCCAGCCGGACCAGAAGCGGTCGTCGTGGTCGAAGAGGAAGGCCTGGGCGTGTGACTGTTAGCATGCTTTGCTTCTGCGATGAGGATGGGACCCTGCAGGAAGCAGGGAAAACGCGGGGAAAGACACGTACCACTATGGCCATGCCGGCGCACTGGACGATGGCGCTGAAGGAGAGGACGCCAACGGCGACCTGCCAGCCTGCGGCCCGGCGCTGGACGCCGCCTGAGATGATGACGATGAAGGAGACGATGGCGCAGAGCTCGACGACGACGCCGAAGGAGGTCAGGAAACCGACTGTCCGCCACATGTTGCAGAAGGACGGATCCTTTGTGCAGTCGCTCATCTTGGGGAAGGGGACACAGGTGCCCGTGACGGCGGAGCAGCGACTGTGGAGACCGTACGAGTATTCGCGCTTGCCGTCGGGGCTGTAGCTGACCCATCGCGGCATCGAGATACTGGCGATGGTCATAATGGTGCCTGCGCAGTCAGTCAGTCTCATTTTCCTTTGTAGCGGCATTATTATCGTCTCTTACAGGCCAGTGTGAGGATGAGCCCCACGCCATATACAATTCTTCGCGTCATGGTGGATGTGTAATTACTGTCTCAGCGGGTGGTGAGAAGTTTCGCCTCGAATCTCGTGTCGAATCGAGACGGTGGCGCAAAGGGAGGAGTTGCGGGGTTTATGATGCGGCGGGATGCGCGATTAGGTGTGAGGCGTGCAGTTGCAGTGTGCGTGCAGGACGGAGAGGCTCTAACTCTAGGCGGCGGTTGAGTACAAAGGGTGGGTTGGCAGGCGCGACCGAGCGAATAGATAAACAGTCGCCAGGTGACTGAGGGCAGGCGCAGGTGCGGGGAGGACGGATTCAGCCGGGGCTACACGGGGTCAGAGCGACACCATGATATGGGTGCGAGTTGGCTGATGGGTGGGTGTGAAAAACGCTGCTCTCCCGTCTGGAATCGCGCTAGGAGGGGGAGGATCGTGGTATGGCGAGGCGTGTGCTCCATGACGACAGGGGCGCTTGGACGCCTTTCCCCACGCGCCCCTAGCTTCACTTCACCGCTAGGACTTTCTCTCGACACCACCTTCTGATAGCGCATAGCGCGTTGTGGGTATAGCCAGTGTCACGGTGTTCACAGTCTTATTTCACGTATATACGTTATACGACATGTCCCCTTCATCAAGCGAGCGCGAAGGATTCATCGGTTTGGATGGCGCAAACAATGCATCGCATTTCGGAAAAGCGGTGTCAAATCCCATGTTGAGCTTTGCGCCATGCTCCGATCGCCGATCATGTCGTGATGGACATGGCATAATCCTAGGCTCTGCTACTTCCTTGAAACTTAAACTTTTGTCCAGGCTTGTGAACTTCCCAGTATCCTCCGACTCCGAATCTTTGCGTGTCACAGGTACGAGGCATTTTTGGATGGGATGATGGATTGGCAGTTGCATACACTGATAAGGATCTGGTCACGCACACCAGCCACACCACCGATCAGCGTCAGCCCACCGGTATGCGAACTGTAGCGAACACGTGGGGCCGATGCGATGTTAGAATGGTAAACCGCGGTACCAGCTGGACGCGAGTAGAGCAATGGTCATTTGAAATTTGCCTCACCGCTTTAAGCCTCACGATTGATGTCGCTATGAAGCTATTGTTGCCAGGTTAGGGAGGCCTCGGTGATAAGAGGCGCTGAGCTAGGTAGTCGGCAAGGACCTAGTGGATGCACTCCGCACTGCAGCATCATGCAGCTACCATATTGGCCTGCATCTGTCATTGGACGATTAGTGCTGCAACGGCGCATGCCTCGCACGGAGGAGAGAGCGAATTGATAACGACGCACGTCGTTGAAGGCTATTGGACCAACTGCCCGTCTAAGGTTGGCATGTCCAGCCTGCAAGCTTACAATGGAGCTTTGAAAGTATACATATAGTACAGAGGACATATTCCTCGAATGGGTAGTGGTCTAGAAGACAACGTTCTCGGGGTTGCGCTCAGGCTGTGTCCTCGGCTTCTGCAGCATCTCGTAGCAGAGTATCGACGCCGCAACGCTGACATTCAAACTGTCGACTCCGACCTCGTTGGCCTCGCGGCCATGGGGGATTCCGACCTTGTATCTCGCCAGGTTGACCAGACTGGTCTTCAATCCCGTGCCCTCAGCACCCATCATGAGGATTGTGGGGTGCTCGGCAACTGGGCTGTGGTCGGTGGGAAGACGTTTCCTACCCTGCGAAATAGTGTAAACTACTTTGTTGGATCCAGGCTCGGGTGCGTCTTCGGCTGAAGAGAGACTTGGGGGCGCAGGCGGAATGGCGTCGCTCGCGTAGATGCACCACCCTGCACCCGCGCTCTTTTTTAGGAAGTCGGTTGGGTCTCCGACCTTGAAAAGCGGAATGGCTTCAGCGGCACCGGCCGAGGCCTTGACCGCGATGTGGCTCCAGTTTGCGGTATGGTGGGTCGGCGTGATGATGGCGTCCGCACCCAGGACATAGGCTGAGCGTGCAATAGCCCCAAGATTGCCTTCGTCGACCTGTCGTTGTTAGCTATCGTCTTGTAGACGGTATAGTTGTACTCACTACTCCATCCACGTAGAGGATCAGCGGGTGTCTCCACCCTCCAGACTTGTACGAGTATAGCTCTTGCTTGCCGTTGACGAGCACGTCTTCAGCGCTTTGGCTATCAAGTGTGACCCTGAAGCTCTCATCCTCGAGAGAAGCCGTCTTCAGCTCGGTAATGGGAGGGACGGGCAGAGGCGATGCCTCGAGAATCACCCCGTTGTGTGGTCGACCACTACTTGCTTTGTCCAGAGCGCGCATATACTCATCTCCAACTTCTTGTGTGATTGGGAATAGTTTGTGCGATCTGATACGAGACATGAGGCCTTCTCTACTTGCACCTCGTGAGTGCACATATAGGTTGTAGAATTTACGCCGGTCCGCCTTGATCGCAGCTACCACGCTCCCATACCCGTAAACGAACTCTGAAGCGGCAGTCGTGTAAGGGAGTGACTCTGGTCCCCGCACAGAAGGCCTTTGTGTCTCCGTGCCGGCATCAGACGACTCTCGGCCATGGCGTTCTCTTCTGGCGCCCTTCGAATCCGGTCTGTGAGAGAATCGCGGTTCGAAGGAACGGTCATTCTCATCCCGAGCTCGCGGACTGTATGATGCCGCGTCATCACCCCTTTGGGAGGATCGTGCTTCAGTGACACCTTCGTCTGCTACATCGCGAGTGCGGGGCGTATATGAAGGCGCCCTGTCGTCCCTCCAGTTTCTCTCTGGTCTCTGTTTCCGTGAGTCGTTGCGATCATTTGTCCTATGTTTCCGTAAGTCGCTGCGATCATTTGTCATACGCGGCCGGGGCCTATCGCCATCATCATTGCGTCGGAAAGTTCTTTGTGGGTGTATATCCCCGTTTCGTCTCCCTTCCGGATCAAGCCTGTGCGGAGATCGTTTTCTCTCGCCATACTGTCTCTCATATTGTTTTTGTGCCTCGCTAGGGCCGTGCGAGCCCTGCTCGACCCCCGTTCCGCGCGTATCTCTTCCAAAGCTGCTTTGTCGCTCTCGTTGAAACCCGCCTTGTCGTTCTCTTCCCAGATCACTTGATCGATCTCTTCCAAAGCCGCTCGGTCGCTCTTCCTTGAACCGACTCGGCGCATCGTCATCGCGGGGTAAACGTCCGAACCTGCTACTGCGAGGTGTCACAGTCGAGCGATCACCGAAATTTGGTTCTGGATCCTCACGAGGACGGCCAAATTTCTCGAACCGTGCCTCACGGCGAGTCTGACGGCGATTCTTCACCGGTTCATCTCCTTCATCGTTGCGGTCGTTTCGTGTCCGCGGTCGGAAGGGTCGATCTGGTCCACCCTGCCTGCCCCTCTCGATGGCGGCAGTAATGGATTTGTAGCGGAGGAAGGTGCGTGGGATGACCAATTGGCGTGAGCGTAGTAGCGTGCTACTAGATAGGCAAGAATAAACCATAACAAGGTCAATCGGACAGTAGTGGTGGAATTCGAGACTGGACTCGTAACCAGCGCAAAAGAGATGCGACAAAAAGTTCCTGATTGCCAAGCCAGGCGTTCGCACTAAGATGACAAGCGCGGGACACGAAGTCACGCGTCTGGCGTTTGGGCGCTATCATCGTTCACCGAGACGCGACGGAAACCACGGTACAGCAGCGCGACTGCATCCCCATTCCCCACTCATCCCGCATTTCAAAGCTGTACATTGTACCTGCCAAGGATATCGAACCTTGTCCTAATTCATTTCTGCACCCCTCGACCGAGTCGGGCCCATCAGATGCTGTCGACATAGATCCCTTGCCAAAAGAGCCGTCCCGCAATCACGCACCACACTAGACGAACGCATCGCAGACCGCAAGATGAGTAGCGACGAAGATGGCGCGGCGCTTATGGCGGCGTTCAAGAAGAAGCCGCCACCAGGGCCCAAGGCAAACGCGGCCCTGAGTACTCCCCGCCCCGCGCCTACAAGGGAAGCGTCTGATTCCCCCGCTACAATGTCAATGCCAGACGATATGGACGAAGAGTTCACTATGCATATCGATACCCCTCCTCGCAAGCGCCGGGCGGTGTGCGTTCGGATACCATCAGCGAAAGTGAAGAAGGCCGAGTACAAGTACTATGAGCCTCAAGATGAAGTGGAGAAGGTCCTGCGCGAGTTCGCTGGGAGGAAGGGCGAGATGATTTACGAGGTCAGGCTGTCAGGTGACCGCGTCAAACAGGTGAGTGATTATATCTTGGATGTCTCGAATTCCCTTACTTTTACCGGTAAAGGCAGCCCTCGCGCCGGGTGCAGTTGGTCCCGCTATATAAGCACCACCTCTGCTTGGAGTCCTTCTTCTCTACAACTATCTATTCGAAGTATCTTACTAAGTGTCTATAGATCACCTTCGAAGAGCTCCTCGAACTCAACGGTGGCCCAGAGGCACTACAAACCTTCCAACCCGACGACGATCCAAACGCGACCGGTACCGACGACGACATGAGACTTCGTAACCGCGCAGGCAAGGCTGATCACGAAGGCTTTGTGGATATCTCGAACTTCCCCATCTCTTCTTCCGACGATGACGATCAAGACGAGCTTGCCTCCGATTCACCAGGTCGTCGCAATGGCCGCTCACAAGGCTTGAGGCGCGCAGCCCGTCGAGGACGTCCAGCAAGAGGTCGCTCAGAGAACAGCGATCTCATTGCGCTCTCCACAAGTGAAGAAGACTCCGAAGACGCCGGCAAGAAGCGGAAGGGTCGGCGTCGCAAAGCCGTACAACAACCCACACGACGTTCAACAAGACAGCCGATTCGAACAAACGCCAACGACAACGAGGATGAAGACGAAGACTCGGAAGATGGAACCACAGACGAGTCCAGCGCCTCGGACATCCTCCGTTCAGATCTATTACCAGGTCGCAAACGTAAGGGACGTCCTCTGCGTGCTGGAAAGCCTGAGAAGATACCCCGAGCGGGAGTCCGACAATCTGATCGGGCAACACGTGCTACAAACAACATGCAGGAAGCGGGTATCAACGACGTCTATCGATCCGACTCGGCTCCGAAAGTGGTTGCACAGAAGGTCTCAGTCGTCCGAGAAGTGTTTCCGAATCTACCCCGAAGTGACCCTTTTCGTGCGCGACACGCTGGGGGTTGCGAAGTCTGCTTCGATGGCCCCAATGTTGCGCCTCTGGTCTACTGTCAAGGCTGCTCACTGGCTTACCACAAGAACTGCTTGGGCAACCGCTCCACTCGTGATCATCTAGTCACCAAGATTGGAGACGAGGAGTTCGTTCTACAATGCAAGAGGTGCATCAATTTCTACAAGAAGAAAGACGCAACTGCTCCCGATCTATCCAGATGTCAGGATTGCGCTATCTCGGGTCCTTCCTGTCGACCCTTTAGACGTCGCAAAACCACACAGCAGGAGATGAAGGAGCGCGAGGAAAACGACGGCCATGATCCAGTCGTCGACGTACCTTCTGAGCTTGTCAACGATCCCAACAACGTCATGTTCCGCTGCACTAAGTGCTCTCGTGCCTGGCATTACCATCATCTACCACCCATGTCGCAGTACGCTATGGACGTCAATCGCGACGACGAGGAGATGGCAGATGAGCGTTTCCGCGAGTACTCTGGCAAATGGCTCTGCAAGGAGTGTGACGAGACGTTCGATCAGAAGGTAGGCGGTATCATCGCTTGGCGCCCATCGGATGTTGAGACATACCGTCCGGGTACACCATGTGAACTCGTTTGCGAAGACGATAAGCAGTACTTGATCAAGTGGGAGAACGAGTCCTACTTCCGATCCGCATGGCACTCCGGAGCCTGGACTTGGGGTGTCACGGCTGGAGTCCAGCGCAAGGCCTTCTTTAAGCGCGAGGACGGACCGAAGATGCGGACCGAAGACGCCATCCCCGAAGAGTACCTCCGTATCGATATTGTCCTCGACATCAAGTACACAAGCTATGTCGAAGTCCGTAGTGAAGAGATTGACAAAGCTCGTATCAAGGAGGTCGACAAGGCGCTCATCAAATACAAGGGACTCGGCTATGAAGACACGGTGTGGGAGAGCGTACCGACCCCAGAAGACGGTGACAGGTGGCTCGACTTTGTCACTGCTTACAACGACTGGGTGGCCGGTCGCTACGTCAAAATTCCCAAGCAAGGACCCCTCAAAGGACGCATTGAAAAGGCTCGCAGCACATCATTCGCCAAACTTGAGCGAGAGAAACAACCTGATAACCTTGTTGGTGGTGAGCTGATGAAGTATCAGCTGGAGGGTCTCAATTGGCTATACTACAAGTGGTACGACCAGAAGAACGCCATCCTCGCGGACGAGATGGGTCTCGGAAAGACGATCCAAGTCATTGCCTTTATGGCGACCCTCATCCAAGAGCACAACTGCTTTCCCTTCCTGATTGTAGTCCCCAACTCGACATGTGCCAATTGGCGACGAGAGATCAAGCAATGGGCGCCGTCTCTTCGCGTGGTGGCTTACTTCGGGTCCGCCAAGGCTCGTGAGATGGCCTACCAGTACGAGATGTATCCCGAGAAGACAAAAGACTTGCGATGCCACATCGTCGTAACCTCCTACGACGCAGCCGCCGATGACAACTGCAGGAGGTTCTTCAGGGGTGTTAGCTGGGCAGGTCTCGTCGTTGACGAAGGCCAGCGCTTGAAGAACGACAAGTCTCAGCTGTATACAGCTCTTACAGCAGTCCGCGCGCCGTTCCGCCTTTTGTTGACTGGTACGCCGCTGCAAAATAACGCCCGTGAGCTTTTCAACTTGCTGCACTTTCTCGACGACACTATCGATGCTGCTGCGCTTGAGGAGCAGTACGCTGAGATGACAGCGGACAATATCCGGGAGCTTCATGACCAGATCCGACCCTTCATTCTGCGGCGTACGAAGGCCAAGGTCCTGACTTTTCTCCCGCCCTTGGGTCAGATCATTCTCCCCATCTCCATGAGTCATCTGCAGAAGCAAGTTTACAAGTCCATCTTGTCCAAGAGCCCAGAACTCCTCAAAGCGCTCTTCACTTCCGACAAGCAGCTGAAGCAGCAAGAACGTGCCAACTTGAGCAATATTCTTATGCAGCTACGAAAGTGTCTTTGCCATCCATTCGTCTATAGCAGAGAGATTGAAGAGCGAAGCGAAGTTGCTGCAGTCTCTCATCGCAATCTCGTCGAGGCTTCTGCCAAGCTCTCTCTTCTCGAGACCTTGCTTCCGAAGCTTCAGGAACGCGGTCATCGCGTGCTCATCTTCAGTCAGTTCCTCGACATGCTCAACATCATCGAAGACTTTTTGGACGGTATGCAACTGCCGTACCAGCGCTTAGACGGTACCATGGGCTCGCTCGAGAAGCAGAAGCGCATCGACCAGTTCAACGCACCCGACTCGCCGCTATTCGCCTTCCTTCTCTCCACACGCGCTGGTGGTGTAGGCATCAATCTTGCAACCGCTGACACCGTCATCATACTCGATCCTGATTGGAATCCTCATCAAGATCTTCAAGCCATTGCTCGAGCTCATCGTATCGGTCAGAAGAAGAAGGTGCTGTGTCTTCAGCTGGCTACTCGAGCGTCTGTAGAAGAGAAGATCATGCAAATGGGTAAGAAGAAGATGGCCCTTGACAAGGTCGTTGTTCAGGATCTGGACCGAGATGATCCCGAGGACGAGGATGTCGAGTCGATACTCAAGCATGGCGCGGCGGAGCTCTTCAAAGACGACGATGCCGACCACGACATCCGGTACGACGACGCCTCTATCGACAAGCTACTCGATCGTAGCCAGATTGAGAATACACGGACTGGTGACGATGACTCCGCGGAATCTCAGTTTGGCTTTGCCCGTATCTGGGTCAACGAGAAAGGCGCATTACAGGACGACTTCGACACGGTGGAAGAGGAAGTTGCTCCAGATCCAGGTGTCTGGGACAAGATCTTGAAGGAACGACAAGCCGCCGCTGCCGCTGAGGCACTTGCAAAGGCGGAGGCTATGGGTCGAGGACGGCGGGCCAAACAAGTACGCAATGTCTTGTCCTCCATTAGAATAAGTACTAACATCGTGCAGACTGTCGATTACGTGATAGATCCAAAAGACGCCGATGCAGCATCCGCCGCAGGAGACGATCGACGCGAGGAATCCGCATTACCGCCTTCACCAATCAAGAAGCCGAGCAGGAAGCGCAAAGCCAAGACAGGTTCCGAAAGCGACACTGACTTCCAAGCCGAGTCTGAAGACGAAAGCGAGCCTGAGCCTGTTCATGATGAGGTTGATGCAGCCAAGGAGCTCGGTCATGTTCGCCATCGCAGTACAACAAACAACGCCAACTCTTCGCTGTACAAGCAGAATGGCGCAGGTGCGTCCCAAATTTCTTCGTCAAAGTCCCCCACTGTACCTGTTCCTGTACAGACTACGCCTAAGAAGGGTGGTGCGAGAGCTGTCAGGTCGCCGTTGAAGCCGGTGAAAATTTCGCCACCGAAAGGCGGTACTCGAATGAGACTTGAGCTCTCGACGCGTCCCAGCAGTGGTGGTCCAACTCACTCAACCGCCTCTTCAGGCCAGGCGTCATCACCTCGCCCACCAGCCGCCTTCGTCGATCTCTCCACACCACCGCCAGAGTCATCGCCACAAGCCCCAAAGACTAACGAAGTGACAGTCAAACCCTTCGAGCGCGCCACCATCCCCATCCGCAACCCCCTCGAACCAACCTACGGCTCCTTCGGCAACCGCATTTGTCCCGCCTGTCACAAAAACCATCCTCAAGGCGCCTGCGAGCTCAAAGCCGCCGGCGTCGAGCACTGCAACCTCTGCGGCCTAGCCCACTTCGGCCACTCACGCACCTGTCCCCACATCAAATCCGAAACCCAAGTCCGCGAGATGCTCGAGGCGCTTAAGAACTCGCCCGAAAAGAAGGAGCTCGTTGATGCGGCCATGAAGTATCTCCGAGGTGTCAAGGGCACGCTCGTACAGCAGAAGAAGAGGGATAGAGAGAAGGCGGCGTTGGCTAAGGGCCAGCCTATCCCTCCACCTACTTACTCTGGTATGGGTCGTCCGCCTAAGAACGCGTATAACAGGCCGCCAGGCAGTATGAGCGGGAGTGTGAATGGTGGAGGTTCGGGCGCTGGTTCAGGGTCTGGTTCTGTGGGTCCGCCTATGTCCATGTCTGGAGGTTCTTCGAACGATCCGTCTCGATCATATGCTCAACATGTGCCTCAGGCACAGATGGAAGGGGTGTATGGTGGTGCGACTGGTGTTATGCAGCAAGCACAACGCTTGGCTCAGCAGCAGCAGATGGTTCAACAGCTGCAAGGTCAGGGATACGACGATCAGCAGGTTGAGAATGCGCTGAGGGGGTTCTTGTTCCAGGGCTAGAGGCTGGATGCGTCTTGGGGTATGGTGGAATAGCGTCTTTCGCTGAGTCGCTTGGGAGCGAGATCGGTACCATCGGTTAGGCGGTCTAGGGGCTAGGAAAAGGCGTTCTGATATTGCATGGTAGCTTGGCGTGGATAGTATAGGTCACGGGGCCGAACGTGCTTGGCCTTTGAGGAGTTGGAGTATGTTTACTAGACATATTGATACCCCGTAATGAACGTCAGAATGTCGTTCGTACGTCAAAGTTCTACGGTATTAGACAAATGCAGTTTGCCAACAGTTTGTGTTGATCCTGCAGGGATGTGTATGCAGCGAGTACTACAGTGACAAGTCTAGGCCTCCTTACGTTTGCTAACTTTCTCGCTGTTCCAAAGGAGTTCGATTCGCGCTCCAAACAACTAGCATCGCCTCATTAGTTAGACACCAAAGTGCCAGTCCTTGTCACAACCTCTCCTTCCTCAGCGCCAGCGACAGTATCACCAGCCTGTACAACAGCCTCCCCGTTATCCTCCTCATATCCCTCCTCTTCATCCTCCTCCCCAAGTGTCTCCCTCAAGCTCTCAACCCAAGCATCATACTCCCCCACATCCTGGATCCCCGCCCCATTACCCAACACCTTCCCCATCTGCTTCCCCTGCTCTTCTTTGGCAATCAACGCCTTCTCCAGCACGCCAATCTTGACCTCCTCTCCATCTCCTCCCAAAGAACTCCCATCCCAACCCCCCTTCTCATCACTAACCAGCCCATTCCGCCAACAAAACGCCAACCACTGCCGCCAATGCTGATTCTGCTCCAAAACCTCAACATTGCCAATCACAAACAGCGCTTCTTTCGCTCGCGTAAGAGCGACGTTCATTTTCCTCGCGTCTCCTACGATACCCAAGCCCGTCTTTTGGTCTTTATCCAGGAACCTCTTTCTTGCTCGCGTTGTACATAGCACAACGACCCGTTTCTCGAGTCCTTGAAAGGCTTCCAAGGGACCGATGTTGACGTCCCACAGTCCTGCGCCTCTGCCGTACTCGGAGGAACGGATCATTGAACGAAGCAGTTTGACTTGCGCGGCGAAGGGCGACATGATGCATATGTCTGATTGCTTGACTGAGGAATAGCGGTGGAGGGTTTGCACGATGTTGCAGGCGATGCGCGCTTCGGAGACGTTGTACCAGCCGCCGTTGTCGCGTTCGATTTCGTCGAGGCCGGTGTGCGGGATGAAGAGGACGGGCCACTTGCGGCCGCGCCAGAGATCGGACTGTTGGAGTGGGGTGTTTGGGAGTGGAGCCTCTGGGATCAACGTGTTGTTGTAGAAGAGAGCACTTGGTACGTTGAGGATGGCGGGATGAGAACGGTAGTTTCGGACTAGTAATGTGAATGGTGGGTATGTGATCGGTAACATTGACTGCTTCAGTACTGGTGGGCCGGATGAGGGTTTGATCTTGGAGCGCGAGAGAGGGTGGTTCTCGTATAGCGGTCGTTGAAAAAGCCGGGCGAACAAGGACCTGCGTACTAGAAGGTTACGGGATGCGGTTCGTGGTCCAAGCTGCTTCTCATCTCCTGCCATCACTACGCGTGGTTGGGGCAGCGAGGTCGGATACGTGAATGGTGGGCATACAACGCTAATGGCTGGCGAAACGTCCAGTTCAGTAGCTTGAGCTGCCTCGTCTATGAGTAGGGCGCTCCAATGTAGCTTCGGATTGGGAATTCGGTCGTCTGGGTTGAAAGCTGATGACATATTCCTTTGTATAGTCCAGAGGTCATTGTTGGTCAATCTTGCGTCTGCCAGTATCGCCGCGTCTTGACAAGAGGTTACTACGACGTTGAAAGCCATGAACTCCTGGAAAGGTGGTAGATTGAACATGTCGTTCTCGATATGGCAGTACTGCAATAGCTCCCGTGGTACCTCGTTATCAGCCCTTCCTGGTCGGTTAAGTCGAAATAGCTCTTTTCGTGAGAGATATTCCTTCAGCCTGAGGGCGATTGTATCCGCCGCAGCCTCCGATGGAGCGCATATTAGCATGTGTGCGACATCTGTAGTGTTCAAAAGTTGCATTGCCGTCTCCACCAGAGTCTTTGTCTTTCCTGTACCTGTTAAGGTTGAGATCACAAGTCAGTGTATGTCCTAGATGCAATTCGTACAGTTGTTCCCTTACCTGGCGGTCCACTGATCAAGTAAGGCACAGTCCCATATACGTTAGTACATATATCGTTCACAGCATGCGCTTGTTCGTAGTTGACAGCGCGATCGAAAAGCTTGCGATGGGGAACCTTGCGCAGTGTAGTTTGAACTTCGCCATGAGCTTCATCAGGGAACAGGATTCGGAGACTCCAATCGTTATGAGAATCGTGGGATGCGGCTCTCGTGGCGTCGGCGTGAAGTGTGGCATACTTGCCACCGGGCGATTCGCCAAAATGATATGGCCTACCGTTCGAGGATGGGTAGCCATATGTCCGTGGGGAGAAGCCGACGAGTCTTAGCTCCGAGCTGAGGTGTGCTAAAGCTTTTCGCCGGCTTTGGAGGATGTTGAACTTCAGTGGAATGACGACGTTAGCGAACATTCGCATGGGCGGTGCCGGTGGACAGAGGCCATCTGCTTTGAGATAGACTGTTTCTTGCGCACGGTTGACACCGAAGACTGCGGCATTGTGCTGTACGACTGTCCAGGGCCTAAATGCTATTGAAGGAGATCCTATGTATCCGAATTGGTAATCATCCACATAATTTGGCATCAAAGTCAAGGCTCCTGTTTCGTTAACATACAGTTGACGTATCTGAAGCACGTCGCCCATTTCAATGTGTGGGTTGTCTTCTCTCAGTCCTGGCACCAAGAGGCCCCAGAGGCCCTCCAATGGATGGAATTGCCAGAGTGGGACTTGATACATCGCGTATGATTCATTTTCTTTCTCCTTCGCTATACGCTCTATGGCAGCCGATGTGTCGAAGTGTTGCAGATAGGTAGACTCATTGAGCGACGTAGGGAAATCCGCTGCTGATCTGATCGTATGATCTTCAGGCTCCGCGTAGGGTGGAGTCACAAAGCTTGTTCCGGCGAATGTATGTACATATTGCTCGAAGTCGATCAAATGTCTAGGTCTTGTGTTGATGATGGTAGCCACTTCGGTGTTGATTGCTTGGAGACCTGGTGGAACGAAAGGCGCGGCGTATACATCATAATCCCATGCAATGTCAGCTGGGTCACTCTCGGAGGTAGCATTGTTCCGGGAAGTTTCTGGTATACCTTGGTCCGTCGATGAGACTTGCTGCTCTTTTGGCCTGAAAGCGATATTAGGAACGGCTACAAGCTTTGATATGTCCTTTTCCATGGTTTTACCGTGTTTATGTTGATCTCCGTCCACACCGGAAGTATTATGCGGCCGGGTAGTTGCTTGGGGCATCGCGCTAGGAATTCTCGTAATGCTTTATGAAGTGCAAGCGGCAGTGTCGAACAGGCGCGCCTGCCAGACCTTTTGAGCCACGCCGTTCCCCAGACTGTACGTATTGGAAAATTTGGATCGTGTCCTGGGTCAAACTTGGTATCACGGAAGGTTTCCGCCGGAGAGGCGAGAAGGTAACGCCTATTGCGAACGAGCACTTCGTCGCGATATAGGAATCACGAGCGGTAGGTTGACCCAGGGGCTGGCCTCCAGTGCTGAAATGCCCTAATCTTTCAGCTGAGATGAAGAGAAAGAATATTAACTGATGTATGGAAGCGGACAGGTCATCCCGAACATCAGACTCCGTGGATCACCGTTTTGGAAATATGATGAGCTGCGGACGTTCGTTTGGCTGGATCGTGCGTATTAGGAGGCTGAGGAGCAGGAAGCAAGCTGCATCAAACAGCACCGATAGATATATTGCGATGTATACTTCCAAGAAATGGATCCGAATCGCGTCAATATCGGGCGTCGTTGTGGCAAGAGTGTAGGTGTAATGTCGCGTAGCAGTCGTGGCAATCGACCCTGCTTAGCGCCGCGCTAAAGCTCTGACCCAAACGCGTCACCGTTGGACGCGCTCCAGTTTATCCTCCAGCCACCCACCACGACTGGGAGACAAGGTCTGCCATTTGGTCTACGGTATCGCATGTCGCTATCACATCAGCAGCATGGGAGCGTGTATCTTCTTTTATCAGATTGCTGATTGACCGTAGACTGTTGTCTCGACGCGACTAGACGCGCTATCACAATTCCGACAGCTCTATAATGGTGAAATATGCGTCTATCACGCGAATGACATGACAGAAACATGTGCAGTTCGACTGGATAATCGCATGTGTCATACATGTATCCACCCGTATGTTGTGCGGCACTGCTGCTATCGAGATCGATCTTTGCTGCACTTCCCCGCAATACGTCATGATCCGAGGTTGTACAGGTGGACATCGATTTATCGAACATGCCCCATCAGGAGAACAACATCTTATGTTCTGTTGTGCGACCGAGCATCATCCTTTCTATTTTCCATCACATTTCCTCTACACTGCTTCATCCAAAATGTCCAATCAGCAGCTGGTCGAAAGCAAAGGCATCTTTCACGGCCTACCTGTATACCCCTCGTCGTTGAAAGGGCTTACAGCCATTATAACCGGGGCAAATGGTATCTCTGGTAACTATATGCTGCGCGTGCTAGCGCAGGATCCCGAGCGATGGACGAAGATTTACTGTTTGTCAAGGCGACCACCCGCGATTCCCGATGGACTACCGAAGAATGCCGAGCACATACCTCTCGACTTCCTGCAGGACTCAGAAGATATAGCGAAAGTGCTGAAGGAGAAGGGTGTCAAGGCCGACTGCGTGTTTTTCTACTCGTACGTGCAAGTCAAGCCGAAAGAGGGTGGTGGCTTGTGGAGCGACGCCGAGGAGATGTGCAAGGTGAACAGTACGTGTTGGCTGATCTATCATATACCAATGCCCTGAAACTGACCTACCGCAGCCGCTCTTCTCAAGAACTTCTGTGAAGCTCTCCCCAAAGCCAACATCAAGCCCAAGCGCATCATGCTCCAGACCGGCGCAAAGAACTACGGTATCCATCTCGGCCCTGCCGCTACTCCCCAGGAAGAAACAGCACCACGCGTCACTCTGGAACCCAACTTCTACTACCCCCAAGAAGACTTCCTCTGGGACTTTTGCAAAAAGCAGGGTATCGACTGGAACGTATGCATGCCAGCGGGTATCCTCGGCGCTGTGCCAGACGCCGCAATGAACCTTGTTTTTCCGCTGGGCGTCTACGCAAGTGTACAGAAACATTTAGGCGAGAAGCTTGAGTTCCCGACTGATTTGCAAGCTTGGGAGGCGAACAGATGCATGTCGAGCAGCAAGATGAATGCGTACATGGAGCAATGGGCTGTGCTTAACGATGGGGCGAAGAACGAAAAGTTCAATACTATGGACGGTACGACCTTTACGTGGGGTAATTTCTGGCCGAAGTACGCGGGTTGGTATGGCATCGGCTATGAGACTCCCAGCCTGGATGACAGTGCCTACACGGTTATTACCACAAAGCACGATCCGCCTCCGCGAGGCTTCGGGCCGCCAGCAAAGCTTCGCGTAAGGTTCACGCTGACCGATTGGGCAAAGCAAGAAAAGGTGCAGAAGGCATGGGAAGAGATCATTTCTATACATGGTCTTAAGGTAGACAGGCTTCAAGATATGGATATTGATCGCATCTTCGGCTTTACGGACGGCGGCTTGCTGGGATCTTCATTGGATCTCACAATGAACAAGGCGCGGAATATGGGTTGGCATGGGTTTGTGGACTCAAATGACGCTATCAGGGAGGTGCTTGCAGAGTTTGCAGATCTCAGAATGATTCCACCTTTTGGGGCGTAGTCCGTGAGATAGACTGGGTCATGTTCTTTGTATTATCAGACCTCCTACACGCATTCACCCTCAACAACGCGCCAGAGATAACGTCTGCACCGTGCAAAGACAGATCGAGCTTGAGCTCAGACCAGCTCATACCAAGGCTACGCCGTAAGGCACTGCGACGTATACCCAATATATGCCCATAGCTTGCCATCCCTTTCAGCCAGCCTACCACATAAAATCCTCCCCATCACCAACCTCCAGTCCACTCATCCCCACTCCATTCCCATTCCCACCCATCTCCTCCCCGGCGGGCACCAAACTTCCAACTCTTAAACCCCTCTCACCGTAATGCATCTCCCTCTTAAACCGACACTTCTTAACTCCCCACCCATCCCCCTCACTACACCCGTCCCTCTGACAATGATGCCCATGGAAGCAATCGCCCCTCCTACACGCCCCCTTCCTCGGACAGGGATTACACTTGACCACATACTCCAGCACCTGTCTTACTTCAGGCTCCAGTTCGCTGTGATCGAAAGGACAGTTTGGGGTGGTGCAGCGCTGTTGTAGGTGGAAGGTGTTGCAGGGTTTTGCTTTGGCGAAGCGGGCGTTGTAGATCTTCCAAGCGGAGGGAGGCGGCATGGGGAGGTATGGGTCGAGACGTTGATGGGATGTGTTTAGGGGGACGAAGCCTGGGATTGAGGCGGCGGGGAGGAGGGCGGAGAGCGGAGTTTGGGAGGAGGATTGCTGTTGCGAGGAGAGGGGCAGAGACGGATATGGAGCTCCTGAGGGCCCTCTCGGGGGCTGGGAAGAACCGGAGCCGTTTGCGTCGGAGTGGATCTTGGGGATGTGGAGGAAGTTGCATTTGTTGCCGAAGCGGCAATTGCCTTTTTGGAAATACTTGCATAGCTGCGAGTTGTTTTCTGGTTTCGAGGGGTTCTTGGCTGTTTGGGTATATGCGGAGCGGTCTTCCCAGCCTACTCGTTCTTGTTCGAAGAAACTGTTGGATTCTACCGGGGATAGATCGCCGAATGCAGAGTCGCTCATGCTGAATGAGTCGTCTCGTCTCCACGATTCTTTGCGCGGAGTTGGCGTTCCAGAAGTGAATATTGGTTTCTGTACAGCGGCTAGTGCCTTTTGTTTGGGTAGTGTAGCTGGACCGCCTTTGGTTGTAGGTACGGCAACGGGCAGTTCAGACCATCTAAAGACAGTCGGGAATTGCGTGACATTCAAGTTGAATTGGTGGAACTCTGAGTTCCATCCAGCGCCTTGGACAAGGGTAATCTTGTCACGTACACCGCTGAACGGGACGAGTTGAGATAGATAAGCCGGATCATGGCAGGCAGCGTACAAGATATGGCTGCATGCAGTATCTTCGGAGGCGATCTTGAAATGTTCCCTGATCTTGAATTTGGTGCCTTCTTCATCTAGAGCATCAACGAAGTCGAAGAGGCTGATGGCTCGGGTGAATGCAGCGGAGAAAGGAGACAAGGATCGCTTTTCCAACCCGACGAGTTTGGATCTTGCAAGTTGCTTAGACAGATTCGTCAAGTCTGCGTAAATCTTGACGTGTATGCGAGCTGTTCGGGCTTGGGAAACGCTTTGTTGGAGGTGTTTCTCTATGGCGTCGTTGAGCATGCGGGCAGCGCGCATTCCGCCCTCTTCTTTGTCGCGAATAAATTCATCATTAAACTGGGATCTGTTAGCGCGAAGTATGTAGTGTCATGACGATACTGACGATGTAGTTGTTGCCGTCTATTAACATCAAAACGTATGGGTTGCGAGCCGTCGTTGCCGTAGCTATGGTCTGTATAGGTATACCTGGAGGCGCAGCGATAGTGCTGTTGCCTTTCTGTTCATAGGCTCTCTTTAGGTCCTTATATTCATCGAGTAGTTGCCCATACTCTTTAAGGAGGTTCTAAGCGGGTTTAGCGGAATGCGGATTACCCAGATAGTGAGGACATCTCGGTATTGACCTACTGTTAGATCACTTTGCCTGGCTTGATCATTGAGTTTGAACTGCTCCAGATGCGTATCTAGCGAGTCGATCTTTCCGTCGGCTAGCATCTTGATAGTAGCGCGTCGTTGGTGTTGACAGTCAACGCGTTGGTGCCTTGACGGGTAAAGTCAGCCAATTGTGTCGGGCAGGAGATAGGTATTGAAAATTACCCACGGCGATTGCGAGTCAAATCCGGAGGCATTTAGGATATTCCCATATCTGCAAACAATTAACAAGTTGTTTCCGAGGAAAACGCGTTGACAGCAAGCCATTCCGCGACGTGGGGCGGGGCTCCTGCTCCGCCTGAGCTAGCGCGAGGCCTCAGCGTCAGGGGTCAGCTCCGCCTCCTTCACTACACGTTGAAGTGACTACCTACACATCACGACTGCGGTGACCTATTTCTTCCGCTCTGACGACTCTCACGCATCTAGGCATCTGAAGTGCCTGTAAATGCTCGAACACAGTGACGTCATCAGCAGGTCACAGCCTGGAAGTCTTGTCGGTATTTGAAGCTTGCCGGCGTCTAGAAAGTCCACCATGTATGGTAGCTTATCAGGTATACGTCGCAGGGCGCTTTACAACTATCCAGCTGTAGGATCAGGTCTGGAAATGGGAAGTTCTTGAAGCATCTGACGAGCAACTGCCTTTATCATATATGACCGAACCTTTACTATCATCCTATCTAATACATGCTGCCGTAATAATACCCTCGTTGCCTTGTAAGCCCATCCCAAGCAACCTTTCCATCCCGTCTGTAAACTACCTTGAAGAGTGGGTATCATCCCCATAAACACCATACAGAAGATACAAATAAGAACAGAAAACCATCCACACCAAGACCGAAGTCTGGAAGAGAAACTAAAAAACATTACACAAAGAATACAACAGACATTAGTGAAGCCGCCTTACTTCTCAGCAGTAGGCGCCTCAACAGCCCTGCTCGTTCCATCCACTTCCACAATCTCAATCTGCCTGCCCCTCCCCATCCCTGGCCACTCTCCACCCGAGCCCCGCTGCTGCCACACCTTATCGACCTCGCTACTCGGGCTTCCCGGCGACGACAAGCCCTGCGAGGAGAACCCCGGAGAAGGAAAGCCCATGGCGTTATACTCGACCATACCCCTGGACTCTCTCTGATGAAAAGCACCAGTAGAGCGGGCGGTATTCCGTGCTTCGGTCCTGCGCCGCCGCCAAGCGAGAAAGACGACGAAGCCGATGAAAGAAAGGAAGAGACATGCGCCGATTGTGCCGCCTACTATAGCGCCTAAACTAGGTTTTGAAGAGCTGGAAGAAGAGGCGGAATCGGACTGCGACGTAGGCGAGCCGACTGGTTCCTTCGTGACGGTAGCGTATACTGTTTCTTTTTCTGGGGCGCTGCTCGATAGACTCATGCCCAGGCTGTGATATGCGGTGCTGGTGAAGCCACTGGCTGCGCAGCCGTGTTGCGTTAGGACTATTCTGTCGTAGATGACGTGGTATGCGTAGCAGGCTGGTGCGGAGCTTTCTGTGCATTTCAAGATGAAGGCGTTGGTCGAGCAGGCGGCGTCTGTGCAGGAGGCTGATAAGGCGGTGGATGGGATGCAAGTTGTGGCTAGGTTGCAGTCGGTCGTTCGGGATGAGGGGCAGCAGCCGAGTGCGCCGAAGACCTTGTTTGAAGAGCATTCATCTGTAGGGTTGGGGCAGGTTATTGCGCTGACTGTTAGATGTTAGTGAGGTTCAGAACTAGATGGAGGATGAGATTACCTGAGATGCCAGAGCCAGAGACATATCCACAAGTATTACCTCCACTGTCCTGCCGTCTGGAGAGATCGAACGGTAACTGTGGAGCTGCCGTAGGAGCTGGACTCCAACCATCCATCGTCGGAGTATACTGTGTAGCCTCAGATAACGAAAACGCAGCCGCATATACCATGGTCGATCCTAACAAGGCAAGAAGAAGAAGTGTAACCGCCATCTCGTTTCCATGTGCGCAGCTCTTTAACTAAGTAAACAAGTCAACCTCGAGCCAGGTAATCAAGTATGACGACGGCCAGACACCAGAGAACGTCGTGCACGTCGAGTAGTATGAGGTGCAAGAGCGAAGATCGCTACGCAATGCAGCAGACTATAAGAAGCCCACAACATCTTACGCGGCTGAGTGCATGTGGGAGGGAACCCAGCACCCTAGCAACACATGTTGCGGCAGGGTAAGCTCCAGAGCTTCCCTGGCTGTAGAAAACGGGCCATGGCCCTGGCGATCCAATCGAAAGCGGTTTCGCCTGGCGATGATGCGGGTGAGCTGGGGTAGCTTCAGGTAAGGCGTCGCATTACACCCTTCACCTCTTCGCACATCAGGCCAATCACGCTGGCCATTTTCCGCCCTGGACAAGACGTGTACGCGGTGGGCCAGTGAGGGGGTTGGGCAAGGTCTGGTGTGCGGCCGGATGGAGGTTGGTGTAGGATCAAGTCGGCTTGGGGCGCAGCAGCGCATTGGTAGGTGGGCTGGTGGGGTGTAGAGTGAGTGGGTCTAAGCCTGCATGTGGCGTTGGGCGAAAGAAGGTAAATATAGCCCAAGTGAGCACGATGCACAGCATAATTATGCGGGATGACGAGCGGGGTATAATACTGCAGTAATCCCTTAGTTCGATGTCTTTAGCTATTGGGCGATGAGATGGAGAGTTGACCTTGAGGCCTGCGATGAAACATACAAAGATGTATTGCACGTGGATGCACGTGGGAGATTACGTGCACTGCCTGTTTCGGCAGATTGTGGTCGTAAAGATGGCTCGCTGTTGCATCATTGAGTGGTAGTCGGCCTGGGAAATGAAGCCAACAGACAAAGCAGAGCGGTCGTACGCGAAGGGTCGTCCTGCAGTTAGGCTAAGACATCTGACGGCCAAGGCCAGGTCGTGGTCTGAGGCCTCCCTTGCGTGAGCTTTGATGTGTACGTAATGGCCTGATAGATGTTTGTTTTTCATTCAAGATAGTATGCCCGACTCTTCCTAGATTCGTCTATATACAACGATGGTAACCATAACGCCTGTCGATGAATCCATCGACTTGAACTCCCCCATGATGCTGTTTCGTACGGGTGGCCGTCGTAAGGGTATACATAATGTACAAAGGAATGCGTGGGCGGTCTAGTCCCGCTTGTGGGGGCCGACGATCTTGGGGTACATTCTTGAGAGGTGGTAGTTGATGTTGTTCTTCTTCTGGTTGGGGTTTCGCTATGAAGGGTTAGATGTGTTTGAGATTTGATATGAGGTGAACGCACTGGTGCATCCATGCATTGCCGTAGTTTCTGTTCAAGCTGTGCGCAGCCTTGCACACTGTAGCCGGAAGATGCCCAGCATCCTGTAGCCATGTCAGCCCAGATTCGTGGTGGCTTCCCCATTGCATTCCACATAGCGTTGCGCCTTCCTTGGATATATTCCAATCTCTTCACATACCCAGAACTGATGACATTGCTCCTAAGCATGGGTTCGCTTCTGGCTTGTTCGGTCGGCGGACGCGGAGTTTTGGCAGTGGTGGGAGGGGTCGGTGCGTGGCCGACTGGACGGCGGTGCCGGAGGGCTTCGGTACCATCTTGTAGATGCGGTTCGGGAGATGAATGCGACTTGGATGCGACGTGAGTGCTGGTGCTGCACAGACTGCGAATGGCGATGGCGTCGTCGTCGTCGACTCGGTGGATTCAAAAGTTTCCGCCGCGGCAATCTCCTTAGCGTGCCTGCCCCATCCTAATCCCTGTCCGGCTTTGTTTACGATCGCACCTTCCTAGCGACGGAGGCCAACACAGACGACACCCTCGTCACGACCATACTAACGAGCCTACGACACAGTTTCCATGTTTGCGCGCCATTGATCTATTCATTACAGTAATAATACACGGCCGACGTCATGGTTTTCACTCCGCGCAAGCGCGCCGCACCCACAGCAACCTTCGACAACACCTGGAACGAGACCAATGCGGCATTCCTCGACCCGAATGCCCTGCCAGTTTCCAAAATACCGCGAGGATGGGAGAGGAAACAAGAAGTAAAGAGGGTGGGCGAAGGAAAGGAGAAGAAGATCTGGCGCAGATTCAATCTCAGGTCGCGTGCCGACGACACACCACAAGAAGCAGAAGACGAGGAGGAACGAGACGCGCGTTCAAGACCAGTAAAGAGGCGGCAGCACATGAGCCCAAAGGCTATGGAGAAATCGACGAGCAAGCTTGGCGGCAAGAAGCGCGCGTTCAAGGCGACGCGCTGGGACCGCAGGAAGAGCGTTCTGCCAAGTACGTTATTGACGCGCATGGCTGAGACATTCGCTGACTATGTACAGGAAAGAGAGCAAATCAGATCGAGGACCCCGCGATCGGCGCAAACGACGAAGTCGACAGTGAAGAGGAGGGAGATAGTGCTCAAACCGTGGAAGGCGAGGATAGCATCAACGAGACAGACACAAACATAATCGAACAGACCGAACTACTGGAAGACGTAGCTTCTGCGTACGAAGAGACTTCGACTTTCACTTTCGCAATGGACGCGCCGACGGCCGAAGCTACCGATTACGAGATCATAGACGCAGACGACCAAGAACAAGAAGAAACAGAACCCACACAGGACGCGACGCTCGCGAAGCTATTCCGTTCGCCACTAAGGGAGCAGTCGAATATCTCGACCGCATCGCTGGAGAAGGTCGAATATCCAGAGCTTCCTCTGACCGACAACTTGGAAGCAGAGGCGGAGACGGCTATGACTGAGGTTGTATCCACCGAGATGATCAGCAATGCCGCAGAGGAGATCGCTACAGAGGCAATGATCTCCGTGGGTGGAGAACCACAAGAGGATGTTGAGATACAAAATGAGGTGATCAGCCAGCAAGACGAAACAACGCAAGGAGATACCGAGCCGATGTCAGAGACAGCAGAGCCGGTCACACAGCTTCAGTACCCAGCGTTGCCGTTAGAAGATACTACGACTTCGCCGCTACCAGCGCTGGACGAGGACGTTAGCGAAGAAGACGGGGAAGACGTTGAGTTATCTGAGGTTGAGCTAGGCACATCGACAGATGCAGTTCCGAAGGAAGATATACTCACCTCCCCTGAAGGGGTCGACTGTGGAGACGAGCTTACAGAAGCTTCTCTGCAGCTGAACATATTGCGGGATTATCAAGCAGCGCTTCAAGAGCACAGTCTTGCGCCTACACCAGTTCAGTCAGAGTCCAACGAGCTTGAGCAAGAAGAAACGGATCATGATATGCGGACTGAGCAAGAACAAGCCTCCTTTGAGGCTCTTCAGTCTCCTGCCCAGGACCTTGCCATGGCCGATGCGCCTGCCTCAGCATCTATAGACATCGCCGATGGATTGACATTCTCATTCACACCCAGCAAACGACAGTCGCCCGCCCCACGCAGACTACACTCGCCCCCGCCTCCACCACGTCCTGAATCCGGACCTGACGATGTCACGATGACGGTCGCTATTGATGATGACACCGCCATCCTCAAGGACTTTCTGACCCGTGCTGCTGCAAGTAAGGCTGAGAAGGCCGCCGTCACTACACACAAGAGAGAATCTCTACAGAACCGACGAGACTCAGATATCATCAAACATGCCCTAGCCTCACCCCGCAAGGTGCTTGAAGAGAAGGACCCCAACTCACCTACTAAACAGCACACCGAATTGACGCTGGATCTGTCGCAAACACTCACACTAGCTAAGACAGATGAAAAGCTTCCATCACCTACACCCGGCGCAACAGAGGCAGAGACCGCAGAAGAGAAGAGCGAACAAGGATCAAGACGTTCCGCACGAGCAAAGAAGACAAGGTTACCCACTCCCGCATCAATCGGCCCAGCACCAGCACCCAAGATCAACATCCGCCGTGCCGACGGAAACGAAGTCGTCGTACTCAAGAAGGACGACGCCAAAGTCCTCGCCGACATGACCCGCAACAACACGCGCAAGAACAAACAAGGCGCCTTCTGCGTCACCGTCCGACTCATGAAGCTCGCCATGGACTACTCCAGCCTCCCTCCCCTCGACGACTCCACCAAAGAACTCGTCGTCGGTAAAAACGTCCGTTGGGACGAAACACTAGCATACTACCAAGAGAACCCCGAGACCCTCGCCAACGCCCTAGCAGACGCAGAGTCCCTAGCCACACCAGACGAACTCGGCATGTCAGACTGCACCCCCGAGCCCAAGAAGAAGAAGGAAAAGACGAGCAAGACGTCCACACCCAAAATACGCCGAGTACGCGGTCTGGGCACGACGAACGGTACGCCTGGAAAGGGATTACTGGCACCTGCTAGTCTCCTCCCTGAAGCAGTTCAAGAAGACAAGGCCGCGACGCAGGAGAAACAGTCTTCGAAGCCCAAATCAACCAAAGTCAAGAAGATGGCTGTTGCCTCGTCCACTTCTACTTCCACCCCTACGGCTACTTCCTCCTCTACACCAACATCAACATCAACATCCCTAAACAGCAGTCTCTCCTCCAGCACAACAGACACTAAACTCCCTTCTCTCGACGTCGCACCCGTAGGCGTCCAACGCAAGAGCCGCCTTGCTGCTCCTAAGAAAGTCGTTCTGCCACAGACACCTTCGTCCGCCAAGGCGGGTGATAAGGAGAATGTGAGTAGAGTGGGCATGGGTGACGCGACGCCTAAGAAGGGTTTGATGGCACCCAAGGTGGTTATTCCGCCGAGTGCGACGACGGCGAGTGTAGGGATGGGAGTGGAGAGTGGGCTGCCGAGGCGGAGGGGAAGGAAGTACTAGCTAGCGTGTTGAAGATGGTGTGATGTTTTGGGATTCGTCTTTGGGATGCTTTATACCATTTTGCTGTTTGGAGTTGTTTCTGCATATATGGTGTTTTTAGCGGTGGCGTTTGATGGACATGGGCATTTACACGGGACCAGTACTAGCATAATGCACGCTCGATATCAATGCATTCACAAGATCCATCCTGATATCATTCCTCTGAGACATGATCATATACTCGTAAGTCGATTGCTTTTCTCTCTACCCTAAAACTCCTTAAACCCACTCCCCTCCCACCCCACAACCATCCCCATCTAAACATTCAACTCACTAACCTTAGCCCCCTCAATATACCCCTGATACCTCTTCAACTTCCCCTCCAGCACACCCCCCTTCCCACAAAACTTCTCCACAATCTCCTCGCTCCTACCCGTATACAACTTACTATCCAGCATCCCATCCAACTCGCCCCAAATCGGCTTAAAGAACTCCGTGCTACGGATCCTATCCACAAGATCATTGCTCTTACCCTCGTTCTTGACCTGCGCACCCGCCTGGTGCGACAGCACGCGGATCTGCTCGTGGGCTTCTTGGCGCGACTCGCCCTTGGCGACGAGACGCATGATGATGGATTCTGTGATCATGAAGGGCAGTTCTTCCTGTACGCGCGCGTCGACGCGCTTGGGGTATACGACGAGGCCTGAGGTTACGTTGTCGAGGGAGAGGAGGATGGCGTCGGCGAGAAGGAACATCTCTGGGATATCCATGCGCCGGATTGCGGAGTCGTCGAGGGAGCGCTCCATCCATTGGTCGCTAAGTGTGTTGGCGAACGAGGCGGGCTTGGACATGAGTTCGCGGGATAAGGCGTAGATGCGCTCGGAGCGCATGGGGTTGCGCTTGTATGCCATGGCTGAGGAGCCGATTTGGTCTTTTTCAAACGGCTCTTCGAGCTCTTTCCACGCGGCTAGGTGCCGGATGTCGCCGGTGATCTTTTGGGCGGACGCGCCGAGCCCGCAGATGGCGTTGGCGATTAGGAGGTCGACTTTGCGCGTGTAGGTTTGCGTTGAGATGGCGTAGCACGAGGGGAAACCGGCTTTTTTGCAGAGAAGCTCGTTGAGCTGGTCGCACTTTTTGCTGTCGCCGTTGAAGATCTCGAGGAAGGAGGCTTGTGTGCCGGTTGTGCCTTGGGCGCCTCGGAATTGCAGGGTTTCACGGACGAGCTCGATGGCTTCGAGGTCGAAGAGCAGGTCTTGCGCCCATTGGGCTGCGCGCTTGCCTACGGTGATGAGTTGCGCGGGTTGGAGATGGGTGTAGGCGAGGGTGGGCTCGCTCTTCCATTGCAGGGCGAAGGCTGAGAGGTTGGAAATGACCTTTGCGAGTTTTGGGAGGAGAAGATCCAGTCCGTCGCGCATGAGGATTAGTTCTGCGTTGTCGGTTACGTAGCAGCTTGTTGCCTGTAGACTATCAGTTTGAATCACATCGACTTTTTCAAGCATAAGAACCTACGCCGTAATGGATAATACCAGCAGCAGCCGGAGCAACCTGACCAAAAGCGTGCACATGCGCCATGACATCGTGTCTCCTCTTCTTCTCCTCGACCTTGGCAACCCCGAAATCATCATCCGTAACAGTCAGATGCTCCCTCATCTGGGAAAGCGCATCATCAGTGATACTCTGGATTCCAAGCTCTTTCTCTGATTCCGCGAGGAACAACCATAGCTTGCGCCATATTGAGTGCCGGCTGCGCTGCGAGAAGAGTTGCGACATCTCCGGGGAGCAGTACCGGCCGGTGAGAGACGTCTGGTACGCATCGAAGATGGTGGCACCAGATTGCGCCTTCATAGTCGATATGCGAGACTGGATATCGAGGGAAGCGTCTTGAGCGGCCATGATTGCGCGTGTGTATGAGGAGGAGAGTGTGAGTGTGAGTGTGATGTGGTGGTCGATGACTTTAACGGTTCGTTTGTGGATTAGCCCGATAGTCTTCCGAATTCGGTATCAACGTTTGCTCTCCAGCGTTCCCTGTAGTAATTCGCAACACGTATGCTAGCACTACAATCAAAGGGTTATAGAGCTGGACTGAGGGGCTATCGTGAGGTCAAATTCCAAGCGGTGATTCACAGCGTCGTGGGTCACCCTTTTTCTATCCCAACAAACCAATGACGTCCTCACGTGTAGCCAAAAAGTTTTGGTCCCTCGCTAAACCCCACATTTAGCTACTATCGCACCTTTGCAAACGCACGTCAATGGTCGATTGTCATCCTACTGTCGGAACCTGAGATAGGCCGATCGACAAGAAAATGGCGATTTGGAGTAGCAGAAATTTTCCCGCGCGCGTTGTTGGGGTTCTGGGCGGCTTTGAGGCTCCTTGTAGCGATCTTTTGCTACAAGGCATCTCCGAATTGCTTCACTTAGACATGTTCTTCAAGCCCTCGGCGGTTGATTTCCCGGTCGTATCCAATTGAATGACCAAGAACTCCCCCACGCAAGTGACATGTCAAGTTCAGACGTGTTCAACGGCATAATTAGAGTCTAGACCTTGGTATCTCATGATGCGCTTACTCCACAAAACTATATCCACCAAGAGCCGTAACCCGTTCATGCGGTTCATGCGGCTCTGCCCAAATACGAACTCCACATTTGTTTCCGTCTCCGCGGGCTCACAGCGCCGGTCCCTTCCATACGTCGCGGTTGATTTTGAACAGGTTGCTCTGCTTGTGTGGGAGGCTGATCTCGCGCTCCTTGTAGAAGCCAGCTTCTTGGAGGTAGTTTGCCAGTCTAGACAGTTAGTATTGTACTATGTGTAGGATGCAACACTTACTTCTCGTTATCGACCCTCGGCTCCAACATGACCCTCTCCGTCCGGTTATCCGCGAGCCAACAGTAGTGCACTAATGCACTCAACCAGATCTTGACCCTATGCGCTCCTCTAAACTCCTGCTCGCCCACCAAGCAGTGGAAACCCCGGTCGTAATCGCTAACAATGGGCAGGTATTTTCCGAGATTATCCTCCTTGACCCAGTATAACTCAAAGTAGCCGAACGGCTTCCCATCCCAGCATCCCATGACCGGGAACGAGTTTTTCGATTGTAGGCCGTTCTTGAGGAACTGCTCCTGATGGGCCTGTGGACCCGCCTCGCCCCAGAAATGCGACACGCGGGGGTCGTTCATCCACTTGTGTAGATATTCCGGATCCGACATGCCGTTTGGACTGGGCGCGTGGCTGGAGACCGGGCCCTGGTGTCGAAGCGCTTTCGAAGAGATGGAAGCTACTCGGAAAGACAGGTATTGCCCAACGCTGGGTATGTACCTTGTGTATAGTATTTCGCCCTGCCGAGGTGGCTTCGGCCGTATCGGGTGTCGCGTATTGTTCGTGAAGACGTATTGCGCAGGAGGTGGTGGGTAGAACGTGGGTAGATGCGAGCTCGAGTGGAAGGGGCCTGGCGCAGTCGGTGACCACAAGCCTGGCGAGACCTGGTCGAGCTGATGCTCCTGCTTCGCATCAGATCCAAGCGCGGGGGACGACGGTCGCGAGGGATACGGCGAGCCTGAAGGAAAGGGTGAGTTGGTATTGGCTAATGGCGAGAGAGTGAAGAGGTATATCCTAGGATCGAGCTGCCAGAAGGTCCTCCGACTGACAAACATGCGCTCCCAGCCTTCAGGAGATGACTCTTCTTGCGCACACCCAACAGTCGAATCTTCGCTGGCGATAAGCCCCATGCGTTCCAACTTGGGCAGCACGACCTTGCCCTTGAACACGCCCTCCCTGTTGATGTTTATGCGCCATTCGCCCTTTGGCTTTCCTGCATCCGCAGTGTTCTTGGAGATCGCATTCGTGACCTGGAGTGTCGGTTCAGGTTGGTGAAAGTACCAGTACAGTGTCGCCCACAGCATCATCGCGATCTGACGCGTTGGCGAGGCAGCGGGCTTGAACTCGCTGCTACTGGGGTTCGATATGGACGATATGTAGAGGTGATCTCCGTTCAGGGTCGGCTTCTTGAAGCGATGTACATGTCGCGGCGGAAACAGCTCCTCCTCACCCTGCTGCTGCTGCTCCTGTTCGTCCGTAGGAGGCTCATCTTCGGAATTGAGCACAATGGTCCAGCCAGGCGGAAAAGGCGAATGCGTGTGGATATCGCTCGACTTGAAGAAGAGGCCGCCGAACACGGGCGTGACGGTAAGGTTTTGGCCGTTGGGCAGATGGACGACATTGACTGGCGCCATGATGACGTTGGCGGGGTAGCTCGATTATGTTAGAAGAAAGATGGAGCGCGAAGCACGATCGTAATGGTAATGTTCTAAATGCAGGGCAACCCTCAATCACCTCACATGGGGTGAGATCTATGGTACTTGGATCAAGCGTCTCTTTTTTGCGGCACGCGATAGTCAAAAACTGCACAGCTGTCACCCACGTCTTGATTGACTAGTTTCTGTCTGAGAACGCCCGCGCGGGGCTTTCGCGGGGCATTAGTAGACACTGGAGCTCTCTGTTCTACTTGAGATACTCTCACATGAGAATGCACATGTCCTGATACAGATGCTGCATACATCATGCGAACGTAAGGCGACATGCAGGCGTCATCATTGGCCGGGGAGCGCATGGCCGTGAGGGAGTGGAGGAGCTCTGAGCTCGGCGGTCGGCATCTTCGCATATGACGAAATGGGCAGTTAATAAATCCGAAGCTTCCCCAGAGTTCCACGACCTCTCAACACTACAACACCAATACATCACACACTCGATTGAACCCACAACATCAATTGAAGCCATCATGAACACCGCACTCCTCCGCACATCCGCCCTGCGCTCCGCAGCCCGAGCCGCAGCTCCCACCACATCTCGCGCCGGCCTCGCAGGCACGACATTCGTCCGCGGCAAGGCCACGCTGCCCGACCTCCCATGTACGAGCCCATCACACCAGGAAGACGCATCAGTGCCAGCTACTAACACCCTCCAGACGACTACGGCGCGCTCGAACCCTCCATCTCCGGCAAGATAATGGAGCTGCACCACAAGAACCACCACAACACCTACGTAACCTCCTTCAACAACTTCAGCGAGCAAATCGCCGAAGCCAAGCAAAAAGAAGACATCAAAGCGCAAATCGCCCTGCAGCCCTTGATCAACTTCCATGGCGGCGGCCACATCAACCACAGCCTCTTCTGGGAGAACCTCGCGCCTGCCAACCAGGGCGGCGGCGAGCCCCCGTCGGGCGCCCTGTCTGCTGCTATCAACAACAGCTACGGCAGCCTTGACGCGTTCAAGGAGAAGTTCAACACGGCGCTAGCGGGGATTCAGGGTAGTGGTTGGGCGTGGTTGGTGCAGGATACCCAGACCGGTGCTATTCAGATTAGGACGTATGCGAACCAGGATCCGGTTGTCGGGCAGTTCCGTCCTATTCTGGGTGTTGATGCTTGGGAGCATGCTTACTAGTGAGTTTACCATGGAGTGTTGATGAAGAGCTTCTGACTAACAATTTTCAGCCTCGACTACCAGAACCGCAAGGCCGAGTACTTCAAGGCTATCTGGAACGTCATCAACTGGAAGGCTGCTGAGAAGCGCTTCCAGTAGATGGTACGCTTCCCCGGCAGGACAAGGTTCCTAACTCGCCGTTGACATGGAGGGGATCAAGTGCAATTGATCTTCATAGTCTGTATAGTGTAGCAATGCAAGCGAATGGATTAATGCAAAATTACAAATCGTATATCGTTCGTTATTCCATATATATACCCTCGAAATTACCTACTTGCTATGCTAAATATAGTCAAAACGCTGATAACGCAAATGTTGCTAATGGACCCATCTAACGCTATACAATGCTATCCCAAAGAAATGCCAGATGTGAGATGCCAGATACCAACCAAACACGCTACACGGAACCACACCCCAAGCAAACCCTCCCACTACGCACAAAGACAAAACTAATGCCTAACCCCCTGCATCCACCGATCAATCTGATCCCTCTGCCTCGGATCCATAGGCGGCTCCATCATCCCCCCATGCATCATCCCATTCATACCCATCGGCATCTGCATGCCATTCATACCCATCCCGCCCATCTGCATACCCCCCATTTGCATACCGTTCATCTGCATGCCACCCATCTGCATCGGCATCTGCATACCCATGCCGTTCATCTGCATGCCCATGCCATTCATCTGCGATCCCATACCCATCATGCCACCCTGTTGCATCATGCCCGGCTGCTGCATGCCCATCTGCATGGGCATACTCATCATGGACTGGTGTTGTCCCATGCCGTTCATCATGCCTGGCATTTGCATGCCCATCATACCTTGCTGGGGCGGCATGGCGCTCATTCTTTGCTGGTTGGCCATCATCATGGGGTTCTGAGCGTTTTTGTAGGCTTGGATTTTCTGGCCGAGCGGGATGTCGTCGTCGTCTTTTTGGTTGTTGGTCATGTTTTTGAGGAGCGGGTCCATGGAGCCGTAGGATGTGGCGCGCATGGTTGCGGTGAGACGTTGTTGCTTTTTGCGCCCTTGGTCTAGCTCGTTTTGATGGAGGAGGCTGCCTTGGGGGAGGTGCGAGACGAGGGCTTCGTTGGAGACTTTGCGCGCTTGGTTGTGAGGGTCGATGGGGTTGGCGGAGAGGATGTCCGCGAGACTGCTGGAGGAACGGAGATTGGGTCGGTGGCCGGACTGGGGGGCTTGTTCGCCTCGTAAGGCGGCTTCGGCTTGCAGGCGGGCGCGACGTTGGCCGAGGGTCTCTTCTTCCTCTTCGTCGTCGGCAGCGGGAGGGGGTGCTGGAGGAGTGTCTTTGGATTGCTCCTGGCCTTCTGGAACACCGAACTTGCTCATCATCTCAGAGGCGAAGTCATCGCTGACTGTGCTCTTGCGAACATCGCCGAGCGCTGATTCACGTTGTTGCTTCTCCTTGATGCGGCGCATACGGTCGGCCAGCGTCTCGCCAGGCTCCTCATCCGAGTCTGGTTCGGGAGTTGTGATGGTAGGCAGGTTGAGCTGGCTTGATGAGGCTCCAAGGTACTGTGTGCGTCGTTGATTAGGGTCAATGCCGAGTAGCCTGGTGCGACGGCTACTGAGGGGTTCGCGGTCCTCCAACTCTCGCTGCTCGATAAGACCCATGCTCTTTTGACGCATTTGCTGTTGCTGTTGAGGTCTGTAGAGAACACCAAGTGGTACATCGTCATCCGAGTCTTCTTCCGGCGGAGCTTCCCACGCAAGGTTTACTTTTTTACGGATTCGTCGTTGCTTCTCGGCTTCGGCCACGTCGTTCATTTGGAGCAGGGTTTGTCTGCCGTCAATCAACCCCTGCTCCATCAGTGTCACGTAGTTCATCTTCCGACCCTGCTGTTTCGCCTTGCGTAGCTGAAGCTCAGCGAGAAGAGTAGTCGGCGCGCCGTATTGTGGTTCAAGCTCCCCTTCCTCTTCGCTCGATTCTTCTTCTTCTCCTTCTTCATAGTGATCTTCGGTGTGTTCTTCAAACGAAGGTCGAATAGCATCGGGATCACGTCCATCCGGTCCTCGTGCATCCTCATCACGCTCCTCTAATTGGTCACCGAGGCTCATCCGGCTTTCACTTGCTTTGACAAGTAATAGATTCATGTCAGCCGAGCTGTTTCGTTTCTTCAACTTCTTCAGGCGCTCGCCCTTTGCGTTGTGGTCAGTATCCAGTATGTTGAACGAGCTGCGTCTTCGCGTCTCTGCCAGTGTCGGTGGCATATCCGGTAGTTTGGAACTCCTACGCTTGCGTTCCGCACCGTACACCTCGTCGCCAACATGTCCAGCAAATGGATGATCAGTGAATGCAGACACAGGAGCATGTGCAGAGGCGTCCAGGATGCTTTCGAGCGTATCCTCCGCAGACTCTCCCTTGACCGCAAACTCCTGAGTGGGGGCAGCTCGGTTGTCAAAGTAGGCGCTTGCTCGTAATTGCGGTGGGAGTGCCATGAGACTCTGCCGGCTCTTCCTGTTGTTAGGCTTCGGGTCTGCTAGATTATCACCAAGCAATGGCATGGATTTCCTATGCTCGTTTTGCATGGAATCCAACAACCGTGACCGACGATTGGCTTGCTGGCTCATATTAGGCAATTGTGACAGGCGCTTGGGTAGGTTCAGCATCTTCGGTACGGGAGCCGGGTAGAAGACCATGCTATCGTCCGGCGGCGGTGCGCCTATGGAGTGAACGCTCGGATTGGATTTCATCATGTAGGAATGATTCGAGGAATGTCGGCTGTGGCTGTGGTGAGATGGTTCGGGTTCCTCCTCCACAGTATCTGGACAGTGGACGCCATCAAAGTCATGCCATAGTGTACGTGCTTGGTGTGTGGTGTCGGTCGAGGCTGCTGTCGGCGGTCGGTCTACGAAATCGCGGTAGTCTGGATATTGGTTCTGCAATTCCTCGTCGGGCTCCGGGCGTCTAGGTGGGGTGCCTATATGGATACTGTTACGCAGCTCTTCAGGCAACCCATTCGCGACTTCATCGAATATGCGTGTGAAGGACGAGACCTTCCGTTGGGGCGGCGAAGCAGAGTCGCTCTCTTCATTGTGTTCCTCTTCGACTTCCTCGGGGTGTACAATCTGTCCGAGACGCGATGCCTTTGATTCCGAGCGCTGGCGCTGGACCGAAGTCGAGGGTTTCGACCAGTTGCCTGTCCCTGAGCGCAGCGACCCTGCAGGAGAGGTTATGTAACCGCCCGGAGAGTATCCGCCCCATCGTGCATTTCCGTTGAGGTCTACGATTGAATTGGTGTGGGAGCCTATCGAAACGCCGCGACTTCGGGTGCTCGCCTGTCTCGTAGGCTCGAGGTCGGTCGTCTGCAATGACGATCGCCGGCTGTCAGTCAGCTTTAGTTCCGAGTATGTCTTCCGAATCTCCTCCTGTAGGTCTGAGCCGGACTCGCTCATGCGTTCGGCATGTTCTTCCAGGCGTTCAATGTTGCCCACATATGCCCCTTGCAACGACTGGAGATCGGGCACCGGATGACGGAGGTCGCGGTCGGTCTTGGGGGAAGTCATCGCAAAGACAGGCAGTAGAGGGCCGCCGCAGAGGTGAGAGAGTCTCTACTTGACTGCGGTGCGACTCTGGTAAAGGAGAGTTTTGGTGTGATTGTTGCACCGAACCGGACATGGGTGGAGGGTGATCGACCCCGATCCTTTCCAAGAATAGCACCCAGCACGTTACGGCAGGAGCGACCCAGACCTAACGGTTCTTGGCGCTGTCACCCAGAACTCGCGACTGAACATCATTTTGCGACAACACTCCCGCCTCGCCCACGGTCCATCCACGACAAATCACGTGGCGCGCATATCTGCCTGGTTCACTCCCATATATTGCGACACCCACTGCGACATCGAACCCACGACCAGACTCTTCGCGCGCGCCGAACAGCTGCCGGCTGCCAATATCACCCTCGTATTCGAATATTTCCCCATACGAACACCTCCACCATGGACGAAGGTGGCAAGCGCAAACACAGCTTTCGCCAGCAACCCAACAAGCGGGCAAAGGCTGAGGATGGCTCCGCGCTCAAGTCTGGCTTTGGTGCCAAGATGCTGGCGAAGATGGGATACAAGGGCGAGGGTGGTCTGGGAAAAGAAGGCGCTGGTATCTCAGAGCCTATCCAGGTGGTGAACCGAGGCACCAAGGGCGGTATCGGTAGCGTCGCAGAAAAGAGCGAACAACAACGGCGCGAGGAGCGGCGCAAGGCCGAAGAAAATGGCGAGAAGTATGTCGACACGTCGGAAGAGGAGCGCGAGGAGAAGAAAAAGAGGAAGGCCAAGGCTCGGGGCGAGACACGATCCTCAGCGCCACGACCGAAGAAGACCGTTTTCGAACTCGAGCAAGCTGGCATGCATGTGCCGCTTGCGCTACAATCCATCATCGACGCGACAACCGGCGCATCGACCCCTACTTCAGGCGTATCACTCCGCGGTCCTGATATTGTTCCATTCGAGAACTCCCTACAAGCGCGCGTACGGAGAGACCTGAACAGCTTCTCGGAGGCATTCGAACAGCTGCAAGTAGAGTCACAAGCCATCCCTCCTCAGGAATACGCGCTGCAGAAGGAACTGGAAGCGCTCGAAAGGCAGATGGACGAGCTGGAGGACCTACAAGCACGGATCGAGTCATTGCGTACAGGTACCTTCGACGTGGTCTGCGAAGGCCTCAAGAGCCTGCGCGCGGCGTACCCGTCTAAGCCACTACACCGTGAATCCGTCGCCGTTGTACATCCTCACTTCTCCAAAGCGGTGGCTTCCTGGGAGCCGCTCGAGGGTGCGTTGGAAGGCGTGGCGGCAGCCTTTTCTGAAATGGCGAATATCATACAGCCCCGGAGTAGGAGGGTGGCGTCCCAGGCCTACACCCACCCCTCTGAAGCATTGGTCAGTCGCACCGCAATCGACGAGGAAGACACGATTAAACGCGGCACCACGTCGTCATATGAGTCCATGATGCTCAAATACTGGCTGCCAAGAGTAAGCTCAGCGATCACACAATGGGACGTCAAGGATCCACAGCCCATGGTGCATCTGCTAGAAGTTTGGAAGCCAGTTCTCCCACCGTTCATCGCGAAGAGAGTGCTTGAGCAGGTGACTACAAAACTCTCCACTTCTGTTCACGAGTGGAACCCGCGGAAGTTCAAGAAGAGCCCACACACATGGGTTGTCGAGTGGCTGCCCTTCCTTAGACCAGCTGACTTGGACCCCAAGGGATCGGGCCTGGTCGCAGAGATCAAGCGCAAGATCCGGCATGCGCTGCAGTCTATCGATCTTTCCAAAGGTCCATTACCAGGGATGGAACAATGGAGAAGGGTCTTTGGAAAGGCAGAGTTTGATCACTTACTCACTTCCCATTTGGTACCTCGCTTGTCCGCCTTCCTACGCGACAGTTTTGAGATCAACCCCGCTGAACAAGATCTCGCGCCACTAGAGGCTGTGTTCGCCTGGAAGGGGCTGATATCGAATGAGGTTATTGGAGAGCTGCTGAAAGCACAGTTCTTCCCTAAGTTCCTCGAGATTATCCACCAATGGCTCACGAGCCCGGAGGTGGTCTTTGAGGAAGTCCAGACGTGGCTTACGTGGTGGAGGACTGAGATCTTGCAGGATGACATCAACAATTTGCCTTCAGTCGCCTCGTCGTGGAACGAGGCATACTCACTCATCAACACGGCACTGGATCTTGGAGATGCGAGACTGACGGATCTACCCGCGCCCCAGGTGGAAAGCACAGGAGCCTCTCCAGAGGTGTCTCAGTTCTCCAAATCCGTCAACCAACAAGCATCTCGTCCTACACCGCAAGTCGACGAACCGACTTTCAAGGACATTGTAGAGGAGTTCTGCGCCGAAGAGAATCTCCTTCTCCTTCCTCTCCGCGAAGCCCACGACCAGACCGGTCTACCCCTGTTCCGTGTCACAGCAAGCGCGACGGGACGCGGAGGCGCAGTGGCGTATCTCAAAGGCGATATCCTGTGGGTGCAAAACAAAAAAGACAAGAGTCTCTGGGAGCCTACCGGCCTGGACGCAAAGCTCATAGCCAAGGCAGAGGGCAAGTGATGCCTCCCGCCTCAAACTGCGTAATTCACACCACCTCGGTGCTCGGTTCTGGCAGGGTAAGCTCCCACAGCCTCTCCTGGGCAGATGTTTTTGTTAGCCATTCGCTAATCCGGCATCGGTACGATGCTTCCTTAGGTAGTGATAGTGATGACGACGCGCAGTCAGTCGAGGCTATAATGAAGCCACGTTATCTCTCCACCAGCGTCTGTTCGTAAGCAAAGTAAGGCATACCAAAGTGCCGAAAGTGTTGCATGAATCGTGAACGAAAGAGGAGTACGGCCAATGCGAACGGCTTTCACAGCATCGGGGGGTGATGCGGGCGTTTTAATCGGTCCTTGCTGCAAGCCTAGTCTGTGACTTTCGTTGCATCGCCCATCACGGGCATTAAGCCACGAGGCCGCGTAGAATTATTCACTTCAGGTGACGAGTCGGACTGCGATGGAGATGTCTGATCCTGGATTGTCGCCAATATAGTGGCTCCGTGATGGCTCGTGATTACTAGTGTGATGGGGTGACTGTGCGCTGATTCGCATATGTAGGTATAGTTGGGCGCTTAGAATAGATTTCTGTGGCCAATGGGAATAGCGGGTTGAGTGCGCATTCTCTGGCGTGCAGGGGCTGCCTTTCATGCATGCTGACCGCCGTGGGTGGGTGGGGGAGACGGAGAAAGGATAGCGGAGGTCAAAGGAGGTCTCATCCTCTGCTGCATTAATTGTACTCCAGTATTTAGTACTCTGTGTTGATTCTTGCGCATAACACTTCAGTAGAGATGGTTTGTAGCCAATAGAAAGCTTCAAAACATAAGTGGGGACGTGGCATTAGAATAGCCCTAGGTAGTCCTCCATCGCCAATGGGAAACGCAGAACGGGTGCGCATTTCTTGGTCTTGCAGGGGACGCCTTTCATGCATGCGGACCGTCTCCCGTTGACTGTGCCCCGAGCTGGCAGGCGATCGCGCATGTCCGGGAGGTTGGTGTTGGTAGTCTCGAGTACTGTGCGCTCGAGCGTTGCGGCACGGGTAAACATGTTTCTCGAGGTTTTCTCCACCACAACGACGACAACAAATAGGTATTACAACAGTTGATACCACCGCATAGACTCGATGCTTATAGCTCAAGCCTCGAATGTCGAGATTTATCATCGGCACATCCCATCTCGCCCTAGCTTGGACGAAGCGACCCCGCCTCAGCGGCTGAGAGACAGCATCCACTGGACGCCCCAATGTAGCTCAAGAACTAGGCCGGCCAATCAGACCGCGCATGCACCTTCCCAAGCCATCACACCCAGTCGCTCTTTCCTTGCATCCGACCACTTGCAGACCGCCGATCAAAGTACTTACCCGCTGCCCATCCCTCTTCATATCACCATGTCGCCTGCTGTTACACTCTGCATTTCACCCGGTTCCTCTCAGTCGGGATAGCGGGCACTCATTCATGTGCAATTGCGGCCCTAGATCGACATTGCACCCTGGACGACCTTGACGAAGCAGCAAGCAAGCTCGAAAGTTAGACCGCCCACTCTGATTGTCACATTATTCTTCTCCTTCTGTTATATATTTCCAGTCCCCCCTCGACCTGAGGGCGCGGCTTACGATGCTCGTCGGAGCGCTTCCTCCGGCACTCATCTCACTGCTTCTTGTTGCATCGCGTGTTTCTGCTGCGCCTTACGACTTTCTCGATAACTATCGCGACCCCACGCCGGCGGCTGACGAGGGGCCTCCTGCTTCATACCAGGCTGTCCGAGACAAGAACGTGCTGCCGTACGAGATTTGCGGTGTTGTTGGCGGCTACGTCTTTACAGTACTTATCTGGGGGGTTCTTCTCCTCACTGTTGGTAGAAAGATGAGACGGAAGGCTCTCGACCCGCCCAAGCAATTGGAGCTGGAACTCCAGGATAAACCGACTCTACCGGCTCTTCGAACAGCTGGACTCACATCGCCACCGCTATCCGCGCGGTCGTTTTTCGGAAAGTTCAAGAGAAACAGGAACGACTCTGCTGTTAGCAACCCACAGAGTCCTGTGGTTCAGTCACCAAGCTCGTTTGACCAAAAGGTCGTTGATGCCCACCGGGGTCAGGATCAAGCAGACATGGAGCGTCTCTACGCCGCCGTCATGGATTTCGACGAGCGCAAGCACTCCTCCAAAGTCAGTGTAGAAGAAACAGAGCCCATCCCCCGACCCACCGAGCGACGACGCCCCTCAAACATCAGCATCGCGCGCCCAGAATCCCACAGCGAAACCCCAATCTCGCCCGTAAAAGCCATCTACCCACCAAACTACAGCGTCCAGCAACCCGCTGCACCCACTCACAGCACCCACCTCCGCGCCGACGCCCACCCACCCCCAAGCCCCCGCAGCATCCTCTCCAAGCGCTCCCAAAACTCCAACACCAACTCCACTGGCAGCAAAAACGCGCGCTTCAACCTGAAGAACCTGCGTATCTCAGGCCCGATCGCAAAGTACCCAGGCGCAGATTCCGACGACGAAGCGCGGACGCCGCTCTCCCCGCGCTTCTACGCAAACCCCGGTGTCCCTCCTTCGCCGCCTACACAGACGAATTCGCCAACATCACCGGAGCAATACACAGAAGAAGCACTAGACAGCGTACAACCGCTTCCCCGTCCCGCACCGCAACGCCTCGGTCTCGGTCCACCACCGACATCCCAACCCCCCTCAACGTCCACCACCCGCCAACAACCCCCCAAACCCCTCTCCCCACCCACCTCCCTCCCCCTCCGCTCCTTCGCCTCCCCGCTCGCAAGTCCCGGCATCCAAACCACGGTCCTAGACCGCCGCGTCGAGGCCCTCGCTCTCGGCACCCCGAAAACAGGTGTCCCGTTCACGCCGTACAGCCCGTATATGCCGTTTACACCCATCACCCCCGTGACCCCGCATTTGACGACGAGGAAGGAAAGGAAGATGGAGAAGAAAGAGGGGAGGAAGTATGGGAGTAGGAAGCCGAGGGTTGAGGAGGAGCTTGTGCAGAGTCCGAAGGAGATTTTTGGGGATGGGTGGTAGATGTATATGTGTGTGGGATGGAGAGGGAGGGGGGGGTGGAAGTGTTGCATTTGCATCTGTTTTAGCGATTTTCTCTTTTTTTTTTTTTACTGTCACTGATAACACGCCGCCGGTTGGCTGGTTGATGATGAAGTGCGATGGCATGCATAGTTCTTTTCTGCGTTTATATTTACGACGTGTATTTTATCTGGAGGAAGGAAGGGTTAGCATGGAAACGTATATATTGAGACGAATACTTCACAACCAGCATATTATACTTGCGGATTCACGCATCACCTTTACAACCCAAACTGAACATAAGACAGGTGTGCAATAGACAACTGGTCAACAAAACCAGCAACTCATGCATTAAAAAGCCCACTTTGTATAACCCCTTTCCACGCCAAGATAAATGGCTCAATGTAATTCCCCTTCCTCTCTTTTCCTTCTTTCAACCACAACACTATCCTTCTTCCCTTCCCCTCCTCATTCCTCTCCCTTCTTTGAAACAATCAATAAATACACACACACGAGAAAGTTGCGACGCCAACAAATAAGCTATGCCCAATCTAACGCTTCAGTCTCCCAAGTTCAAAGAACGGACCCTATACACGATCGAGAAAAAGAAGTAAGAAGAGCAGTTAAAGGAACAACCATGCCGCCTATCTGGCTCCTTCTGTAATGTACGAAAGGCCCAAGCCTCGGCCCCTAAATGCCAATATAGTCTGAGCCGACAAATATCGACGGTGATAGATTCTGTGAGATGTCGTACCTTTAAGTTTGAGTGACAAAGGGAATTTGATGGTTGGTAATCTGGACTGGTATGGTAGTTTTGACACAAAGGAAAGCAAGAGGACGCCCGGAACGCCGTACGCTGGATAGATAAGCAGCACTTCGGTCGCAGAAGATAGCAGTCGAGCGGGGATGATAGTACGACAAGTGATATCGCGGGTATTGGCATTTCTCGAGAGTAGTACCCATAGTAAACCGCAACGTTACTAATGTGACACTTTTACTTCTCTCTCAAAAGTTAGCCAAACCGTTCTTGGAATGACGTTTGCTAAAGCGCTTCCTGCCCTTGATCGAGTCAGTCTCGGCGTTATCTTTGCGGAGGTGGCCGCCGCCATGCCGCGAGGCGGGTATGTTGACGCCCTCGAGGGCGGAGTCTCCTCCCAACGTACTGGTCGGGGTGGTGTGGTTTGAAACGAGCTCGTTCAGACCTACGTCGGCTGAGTACGAGTTGGTCATGGTTTGCGCGAACGCGTAGTCGCGTGCTTGTTCGATGCTGTCGAGCCATTCTTGGCTTGAGTATTTGCTGCCGTCGGGGTCGCTCGTCGTACTCTTGGGGTCTTCGAAGACGTATTGCTTCTCTTTCTATGGGGGTGTTAGTGGGGGTTGGGTTGGGATGGGAGTGGGGTTGCGTACTGTTTCTACGAGCCAAGCAGTGAGGCCTTTGGAGTCTTGGAATGATCTCCATGCGCAGCCTGCGGAGAGCAGCGATACCTCTTCCTTCAGCTTCTTGTCATTCGTGCCTGCTGCGCACATCAGTACGCGTGCATTCGACGTTATCATGACGAGCCGTTGGCGCTTCTTGACTGTGTTGCCGCCGAAGAAGCGCGAGAACTTCTTGGGTTGCTCCACAGGCTCTTCTTTTCCTCCTACAACATGACCCGCCGGGTGTTGCGTCACAAACATGTTTCCCAGCTTCAATATCCGCTCGTCTCGCTTCGTGAGGACCGGTGACCAGTCGATGTCTAGTTGGGAGGGAGGGGGTAGTTCGGTGATGAGGCGCGGCTTCGGTCGTGCCTGGGTTTGGGTGGATGCCGCTACTGATGGCGTTGATGGGCCTGGACGTGTTATTGGCGTTTCCTGGGGAGTAGAAGGGTTCCTACCATTCAGCTTGATGGGCTCCTGTGCGGGCGGACTGTAGGCCTTCAACCGCGGAGCCTTCTGTTTCCACAGGCCTTTGCCCCATTGTATTCCTTCAAAGAAGGGGTGGTTCTTGATGTGCTCCATGGGTAACCGCGTCAACGGATCCAGCACCAACAGTCGCTCCACCAGGTCCTTTGCCAGCGGAGGGAAGCCATCCGGAAATGTGTATTCTAGACCAACAATCTTTTGGAAGGTCATGTACTCGTTCGCGGCCTTGAACGGTGGTCGGCCGGCGAGTAATTGGTAGATGATGCATCCGAAAGCCCACAGGTCGCTGGCTTTGCATGCATTCTTGTCTGTGAGGAGTTCGGGCGAGACGTATTCGGCGGTTCCGACGAAGGACTGCGCGCGGTCCATCTGCACGCTTTCCAGCGGATCGCCGGTTGTTGAGCTAACGCCGTTGTGTTTTTGCTCGAGGATCTTTGCTGTTCCAAAATCAGTAATCTTGACGTGCATCGCATCGTCGAGCAGGACGTTCTCCGGTTTTAAGTCGCGATGTATGACGCCCTTGTTGTGCATATAGTCGATGGAGTCCAGTATTTGCGCGCCGTAGAATCGCGTGCACTCGACGTCGAATGTGCCCATCTTCTTGAGAAAGCCCAGTAGCTCTCCGCCCGCCGCCAGATCCAGCACAAAGTAGAGCGATCGCTCGTCCTGGAAGGTGTAGTAGAGTCGGACTATGCCGGGATGCTCCGTCAGTCGGTTGAGGGTGTCTTTTTCGATGTTCACGTATTTGACCTTCTTCTCCTTGATGATGTGGCGCTTGTCGAGCACCTTGATCGCGTACTCGCGCAATGTCTGGCGGTCCGTGGCGGCCAGTACTGTGCTGTAGGAGCCCTCGCCCAGTGTCCTGCCGAAATTGAAGTCCTTGACGCCCTTCTTCACGACACGCGTTATCGGCCGTCCGTTCTGGTCGAGGTCCTGGCGGGTGCTTACAGCCGCGCCCTTCTCCTTCCACTCCTCGCTGCTCGATAGCGGCCCGCCTTCTACGCTGTAGGGTGAGCTCGATAATTGTGAGACTCCGGCATCCATGGGTATCCGCCGCGAGCTTCTCCGGGGCGGCATAGGGCCGTTCATGGCGGACATCTGGGCGGACTGGCGGTACGGGTCTCTCCTGCTGGCCTCTCTGACGGGCATGGCTCCGGGCGCAACCCGCGAGCTCGCCGTCCGCCGGATATCGCCCGCCATTGCGTCGTCGTTGTAGCGGTAGGTGCCCGGGGCGGTGGTGGACGAGGTGGAGAGGTTGGGGTGCTGGTACATGCTGGTGGAGACGGGGCGCTCCCGCATGGGCTGCGACGTCGGGGCGGCGCTGCGCTGCTGCTGGAGCAGTGGGCCGGCGGCATACGGGGGATACGCAGGCTGCTGGTGCTGGGCCTGGTGCTGCAGGGGCATCGACTGGCGGTGGGAGAGGCGCGGCGAGTGCGAGTGCGTCGACGACGTGTCGGCCAGGGGCGAGGGGAAGGCGGCCGGGGAGCCCGAGGGCGAGCTCTGGTAGGCATTGGCGGCGGGCTGCAGCGAGGAGTTGGCGGGCTCCTCTTCTATGTACGAGTGGGCATACGTGGGGTCCTGGGGCGGGTGTTGGGCGACGGCATGGTCGTGGTCGGGCGCGTCTTGGTGCTGCGTGGGCGGCGGCGAGTCGTCCTCGTCCGGGTTGGCGATGCGCAGTCCGCCGAGCGTCTGCGACAGACTCAGGTCGCCATTCATCGTGGCGGCCACGGGGCAGCGCCTTGTCTGGCAACGGCGGTAAACGAGAAGAGCGAGTGAGGTCGCAGCAGTAGCTCAGGCACCACCCGCGGCGCGTCAAAGTAGCCTCTTTTAGCGTGCGGAATACGAGCGTGCAGCGGAGGCATGGCAGGGGCCCAGCGGCCAGGGCAGTGGGCAGGAAACGACAAAGGCCTCGCGGTGAGGATGCGATACAGGGCGCCCGTCGTGATGCTCCGCTGCCACCGTTGGTGATGCCATGCTCGGCGACTCGCTGACGAACGCCGACCCACCGACACGGACACTCGAGTCGGCGATACACTACACCACTACCACGACATCACGACAGACGCGCCTTCTGGAGAAAAATTGAACACGCGTAGTAGCGCACACAGTAATACCTCACTCTAGTATCTCATGCACCACATGACGTTCACCTCGTGGCTCACCAGGGCACTTACATCACCAGTATCAAGTCTGGTAGCGATGCATCTTCACGGCAGTCAACGCGTAAGGTGCATTGACGTCCATCATGTCGGACGGGAAGGCGCTGCTATGCGCGCCGTCACCACCACTGCTATTGCAACGGCGCTTGCTAGATAACAGCAAGAGAACAAGAGTTAGATTCGGAAACCACCATGGCTCCAGGTAGGTAGGCTTCTTTGTATACTCGCCGGTACAGGCACCTCATCTGCACACCCTCTTTTGGACCCATATCCCTTCAGCTTCACCCCCGTCGTTCGCTTCCCAGTTGGTAAACATGTTACGTCTCAGACCGTCAGAACTCACCTTGACGCCCGACGATGTCGAGGAGACCTTTCGTCGCATAGCCATCAGGCAAACCTCCAGAGCGACCACAAACCTGACTTCCCGCCCTACAGGACAACCAGGACGGCCCATACTCAGACGTGGCGCTCAGAGATCGACTCGGGATGCCATCACTGCCCTGGGGTCCATTCCCATACTGCAGCCCCAACAGGCAACATTCTCTTCTGTGGAAGAGGAGGAGGAGACAGAGCATACCTCCAGTCAGGAAGCAACGCTGTCAACAGATCGTGACGATACCGAGGGGACTACTTCGTCCAGTCACGAGAGAGAAACCGAGCCACCGCAGTCTCCAGCATCGCCAACATGGTCACTGCCCTCTCCGGTCTCCCCACCTCGGCGCACAATGCATCTTCCATTTCGATTCGGACGAAGCCGTCGAACTTCCACTGCTCAATCTCCGCCGGATGCAGTCGTGGCAGTATCTCGTACGCCAACAAGAGCACCAGTCGGACATGCCAGACTTGGCTCAACTGGTACAAGCAGCATAGGCGATACCAGCAACAACTCCACGTTATCTCCATCTGGTGGGTCTACCGAAAGCACATCTGGATTGCGAGGCGGCGGAGATCGGATACGCGACATGGCTCAAGATACGCCTCATGCCCCGTCACCCCTACACCAGATGCAGAGACTAAGTTCGCCCGCATACCAAGAGCCATCAGGGGATCCTACCAAGTCGCCAGTCAGCCCGCGCGTACAGAATCCTACACTCTATCTCGAAGGCTACATCCATGATACTCCGGATAGTATTACGTATCATTTCCGGGAAAGCGATAAGTATCGGTTTTGGAGCATTGCACCGCACAGTGAACCACGGCGAGGTAGCGGTCGCCAGCCTTCCTCCGCACGAAGTTCCTCTACAGGGGCCGCCATGGGATCCCGTGTTGCAAGTCAAGCTCGAAGCCCCCCGGACCAATTCTTCGAAGACGTCTTCCGTACATTGCCAGCGGTCGAGCCTCCAACCAGACAATTTGCTAGGTCTTCCACCGTAACTCATGGGGAAGACTACCATTCCACTGCATCGGATATTTTCCATACATCCGGTGGCTCACTCCAGCCAGAACAAGCAGGCCCAAGGTCAAGGCACTTTAGTAGCGACGCTTCAGCTGCCAGTGCGCAATTCTCTTATTACGGCTCACTTGCCTCTAGTACGAGGTTCCCCAGCAGCGAGGCATCGTTGGGACGTGACTTATCCCGCGTTCAGCTCGATGGAGCGGCCGTCTCGAACGAAAGCCATTGCCACTACCCACCTGATAACCCCTTCGCTGCCCAACTGCGTGCAATTTCAGGTAGCTCGGCTTACTCCTCGTCAAGCAGGGCTGGATCTGGTCCCCACGGGCTCTCCCCGCTCCCTTCAATGCCTTATAATCGCACCGAAGCTGGTCACCCAGTGCCCCACGGCTACACAGGTGCCTACATTGACGCCACTACAGCGGTGGTACAAGATCTCGAGTCGCCACTTGATCCCTATGCGCAGCACTATCAGCAACAGCTACGAGCTCAAGCTGCTCGAGAGGAAGCTCTTCAACAACATGCTTTCCGCCAGCAGGCTATGCTAAATCAGCGCTTTCCTCCCCAGTCCCGTACAGAAAGTTTCCAAACCCGTCGTTCGAGCCATGGGCAGGGTAGCCAGCCACGCCCCCCACCTCAAATTCCAAATAGTGTCAGGATGCCCTTCCCCCATCAGCCTCAGCAACAATCACTGCGACCTCTGCAGTACCCGTCCGAAAGTACTGCCACGATGCAGAGCTCGCAATTTGGTGGCAGAGGTGGAAGAGGGGATCACCGGTCTGGTGAAAACGACCCCGCCTCGCCATCAACAAGTCGGGATCTAATTGCGCATCATGGCAGAGTGCAGGCGCAGAGGGCAGCATTTGAGCGTTTGCATAACCCGCGGTCAACGCAGGTCGAGACTGCTATCAACACATCTCGACGTAGCTTGCCGCAGACGACGGTTCCTCACGATAGATCCAATCAGCCCCGCGACTATGCGCAACCACCGTTTACAGCCATGGGGATGGCTCACCGTAATGAGGAGCGTTCGAGCACTCCCAATATCCCGCGACATGCAGCGCAAGGAATGCCTGATCGTCAGGCAGTTCCAAACGGAACCCGCCAATTCTTCGGCGAACTTCCTCAACGTGTACCCACTCAATCTTACCGCCCCCTCCCCGGCGCCCGCCACCTCCACCCAACCCGTGACAGCCCTCTCACAGCTCTCGCTCTAGACCATGGCAGTGGCACGACTAGCAGGCGCTCACGCTCGCCGCTCATTCGGGCCCGTACGCATAGGCGCATACCTCCAGAGCAGCGCGATCAAGAGAACGATGGGGACAGGTCTTTGATGAGGAGGGAAGAAGAGAATGTCCATGCGCGCTATGGAGAGGAGGAACAGCGGGGCGCGAGGATGGATGAGACGCCTCCTAGGATTGGGCGGGTGGAGAGGAGAATGTTGGATTAGGTGATATGTGGACTTTCTTATTGGGTGGTGTGGCTGGAGGGTGGTACGGTATGGAGCTGTTTGAATACGCTAGGTCATCATTCGTAGATGGATATGCCGTTGAACACGTGCCGGCTGGATGCGCACAGGCGGATTCTGAGTATAAAAGCTGCCCTTTGGCTTCTTCTTCTCTTTTGTTCATTCAAACTTCCACATTCAAAGTCTTTTCTCCAAAAACAGAATATGAGTGGATGATGGCTGCCTCCGTTTCCAAAACAGCTCACGCCCATCGTCATGTGCAAGTCACCAAAAAGCCTTCTCTCGCTACTACATGTTCCCTCCTTCGCCTGCCGATACCACAAAAGTTCAAAAGAAAAGATTATGTCGTCGTCTCCGCCTGGCTTCTCTCAAAAGTTAAATCACTACGCGACATGGCCTCGCAGCATTTCCGCCATCTCAACTTACGACGCACTCCCGACATATAAAAGCCTCCATTGAGCTATCGCCTTCCTGTCTCCTTAACCAACTTCCCAGGATCTCTTCGCAAAAATAAACGACGTCCTTGATCATGGTTTCGGTTTCGCTGTCTCGAAAAACGACTGACGACGATGTTGTATGTGCGGGTCGCCAGAAAACGTTGTGGCAGCTGGTGGATGTGCTCCCGGTCTTTGGAAGCAGTCGGGTATGGAGTGATGGGGTGTGCCCTCCTCTTCCTTTCTCCCAAAAAAAGTCGCTGTACAGAATAATGTTTCCGGGAATTGTGCGCCACAGCCTCGAAACGTCATGTCTACCCGGATATGGTACGGACACTGGACGTATAAATACTACGGCTCGACTCGCCCTCTCCCCCTCCCACCTAACTTTCACGAAAAGACCTTTCGGAAACCAAAATCGACGAATTTCACAATGTATGGAGTTTGTGTCTGCGTCTCTCCCAAAGACAGAACGAACATTGTGATGGGGGCAGTCAAAAAGCTGGGAGATATCTTCAATGTTTTCCCTCCTCCGCTCCGGTCCAAAACACACGAAACGATAACGGATGCTGCTTCTTCTGGTTCAACTTCTCATCTCGCGATGAACCCCGAAAGTATGAAGCGTACTTCCGATGTGGCTGCGCGCCTGCTGCTGGATTATAAAATGCGGTCGAGACCGAGTACTTCTTCTATACTCTACACCACGGTACCACCTTTCAAAACACTTGCAGCATCGCCATATGTGCTGCTCTTTCTCCGAAAATTCCAGACCTACATGGACATGAGAAGTGTGCGCCGGAGATCAAAACATCGCTACACTCAACACATGGACTGTCTGCTTCGCCGTCGCATTACGTCGATAAGAGTGGTAAAATTCTACATCACTATTCAGCACACAAACGCTTTTGGCGACTTCTTCATGCTGGCGTGCAACAACGCTAGCGGAGTATAAAACCACCCTCTCGGTGTCTCGATACCTACTTCTTATCTTCCACATTCCGGGGTTATTGTCCAAAACTATGAAACGCCTTCCCGATGATCTCCTCTTCTTCTTTCCAAAAACCGCCCTGTTTAACCGCCATGGCTGCTTCCTCCTCTTCGAAGGCCTCACTCAAAAGCATCCGCACACTGTTACATGCGGCTCTCCGCTACCCACCTTCGACAAGAAACCGGTATAAGCAGACCGGATGCTGCTGGACGACCTCTAACTCTTATAAATACCTCCCGCTGGTCCACCATCCTACCTCCATCATCCTCGACAACTCTTCCTCTCAAAATTTGTTGTGGCCTTATGATGGTCTTTCTGGCACCTCCTCTTCCAAAACCGCAAGAGTATAATCTTATGTCGCGCTTCGTCCAAACGACAACTCAAAATACCCGAGACCACCAAAAATCCGGCATGGCAACATCATGCTGTTCCAAAAAGTCAACGAAACCTGATCATGCAACCGCGCGTGCAAGGCAGCGTGTATAAAAGCTCCTCTTGGGCTCTTTCCAGCTTTTTACACCTCATCCTCACATTCATTGTGTGCGGTTTCAAAACTCTGTAGGTGAGTTGGATGTTCGCTCCTCTCCTCGAAAAAGCGAAAACTTGAACCTATGGCTGCCTGCCCTCTCCAAAACTACATGTCTCGCAATAAATGATTGCCTTCTTTCGAAACACGGCATACACCTTCGTAATGGCTGCCTGCCTTCTCCAAAAACCTACTCCTAGGACTCATGACTGTGTCCTCTCAAAAACATTACGATGGTCGTGGACATGTCCGCCTTGGGATGTCGATTTCACAATTACTTCGGCGCAGTAGAGTCGGTCTACTCTATTACAACGCTCGACTTATACACAACGTCATGCAGAGAAATATATGTCTTCTCCTCTCCGCTGAAAGACATTACCATTGCCGGCATGGCCGCATTCTCCTCAAATCGACTACGCCAAACAAGAATGATCTGCGTCGGCGCCACGCATACCTCAATCACTTTGGCGCAGTACACCCTCACTCCCTATTTCTGAGCTCGATCTGTCCAAAACAAAATCAAAATAGCTGAATGGTCTCGGCGGCTCTCCAAAAAAACCATTGCGAGATTCACGGCATGGCTGTGTTCTCCAAATCAGACAAGAACACAAAGATGGTCTGCGTCGGTATCTCGAGCATGCCGTATTCCTTCGACTCTTCTTCCTCGAAATCTCTCCGCTGTTGTGCGATCTCTTCAAAAAGCGAAAAGAGAAACCCATGACTGCTCGTCGTTCTCGAACACTATGGATGTTCTAATCATGTCTGCTTTCTCCGAAAAAGACTTTACACTTCAAAAGGCCGAGTGCCTTCTCAAAAATCAAACGGAAAGGCGGCCATGGCCTTTCCTGGAGTCCGGGTATTTTATCTGCTTGGAAGCAATTGGATCTTCACTATCTGGTCCTAGGTTCGATTTGTTCAAAAACAAAGAGGGAGCTATGGCATGACCGGTGCTGTTCTCTCAAAACTCAATAAACACAACAGATATGACTGAGCTGTCCAAAAAAGCCCAAATATCGTTCGGATGGTCGGCGCCGGCACCACGAAGATATCACATACTTCCCATTCTTTTCTTCGGAACATCCGCACCACCACTGTTATGTGCTTGTTCCGAAACCCCTGAATAGAGAGTTACATGACCTCTGGTCTTCCACAAAAGCCAGTACCCTCAGTCTTATGGTGTTTCTGTCAAGAAGATCCTCATCTGCAATCCCATGTCGCGGCCCGGCACCGCGGGTATAAAAGCCATCTCTATCGCACCGATTTCTACTCTCCATCCGTCCTCCCATCCTGGAGTCCAAAAGACAGGATGGTGCAGTACATCGAGTTCGTCGCTTCTGAAAGTGCACCTCAAGCAGTATATGCGGTCGTTCCTCGGAAAGACTGCACTTACAGTTGAGAACACTTCACGGCTACTACCATGCGACTCCGTCGAGCACTCGGAATGGCGGGGTCAACCATCTGATCTGATGCCGTACTATAAGACATACAAGTACAATGGGATGGTCTTCCTCCTCAAATTCTTCCTTCGCTAGCTTTATGCTCCGGCCGAGCGTTGTGAGTATAAAAACTCCAAGGAACGGACTCAGCTGCTGCTCTCCATCCTTCTTTTCACACTGGAACCTTTTCCAAAAGACATGACCGATCAAGACATGGAGTCTGTCGGCCTTCAAAAACTTCAAGGGGACTTATCATGGTCTCGTCTTTTCAGAAATGCCAAGGGAAGACACACATGGGCACGTTCTGTGTCGGCGGTGGGTTCGAATATCCGCACCCGTACCTGGCTTTTTGAGTTTCGCAACTCCAAAAGATCTCCAGATCTTATTCAAATCACCAAGCTATTTGTAAATGGTGTTTTCCGAAAGCCAGACTGCCCAAATACCGCTTCCGCCTTTATGGCCAATAACATGAAAGACTACGGCATGTGGAGTCGAGGGTATAAATTAATCCCACAGCAACACTGATTCTCTGATCTCTATCCTTATATATACACTGGAAAAGTTCAGAAGAAACAGCCGTATGGTTCTGTGGACTTTGTCGTTCTTTCAAACAACAACACTATGGCCAAATGACCGCTGCCTTCCAAAGTACCGATCCGTAGACGCATAATCCTCGTCAGCAGGGTGTTCAAACTCACGCTCGAGGTCCTTGTCTTGCATCTAGCATCTTCAAATGGGGTTCAAAATTCATCGAAAACATGGCGGACATGACTCATGCTGTTCTCCAAAACCAGACTCCGCACATACCGCGTCGTTCTCTAAAACGACAGTCTTTACATCGTATGTGCTCTGGACTTGCGGGTATAAACTCTACCTTCAGGTCTCCCTTCTTCCTCTCTTCATCCGCACACTTGTTGTGTAATTTACCAAAAAACCGAGCACTCTGGCCTATGGTTCTGCCTTCTTCCAAAACTACTTCGCTTACTCCTGATGACCTTCCCGGCTGGTCGGCGAACAACAAGACTCGGTCCGCTTTCCACAAAATATGATCTACTATCGCTATGGGTGTGACTCAAAATGCCAAAATGCCTCGAAAGGCAGACATCTTTTGAAAACAACAAAAAAAGGGTACAAGATTATGGCTGTTCCGCGCAATTTGGACCACTCTAGGATACCTAAAAAAATGCAAGATTAGTGGAGCTATGTTCGCTGCTGGTGCCGAAAGCCTAGTCGGCACGCGGCATGTTCGCGTTGCTTGTAGACGTACAAATATCCATGGAGCGCATTTATGGCCTCCTATCAGATTGGTCTAAACAACTACATGGAGCTGGAGTGTGGTTTGAAATGGAGTCTTACTTCAAAAAGCTCAGGTCGACCGATTTATGGCTCTGAGGATGTATAAATACAACAATGTCTACTGCCTACTTCTTCACTCTATTCAATACCTTTCTTATTCACAACAAAAACAATACGCTGAGGTCACAATGTTGCCCAGTTTTCTTCAAAAGGAGTTCATGGGTAGCGACATGTGTTGAGCGAGTCGCGTTTCCAAAATCTCGACCGAAAATCCTGATGACCTCCGCGATGCACTCTACCGCTCTCGTCTCCGAAACACGCTTTCGTCGTACGCATGTCTGCGTCGCGAGACCATCTGCGCTCTAGGGTGGGACTATAAATTGTGCTTTCCACGGTCGTAGCAACTTCCCTCTTTACGACCGTTCATCGGTGATAATTCCAAAAAGACATACTGTACCTGCCATGTCTGAGCTGTTCCGCTTTGACCAAAATGTGGTAGCTAGTTGAACATGTCTCGTCTGCGTCTCCTGGCAGGACAGCTTCACCAACTATCAAAGAATCGATTCTTCAGCGTACTATGAGATGCTGGTCGAGAGACATCGCAGCGATTTATCAAGTGAAGCATCGACCCAACATACCTATAAAACCAAAACCACACCCGTCCACGTCGATGCTTCCTCCACCTATCTTGTCTTCATTCTTCCGAAAAACCAAAAACCATCCTTCCATGACTTGCTTCTCCCGGCAGTTGCTTGCTCGTCTCATCCACGCACGTCATATCCTACGCACAGTCACAGTCTCACGTCCACCCTACGAAACCGTCAAAAGCAATAAATCACCACGTCTCCGAAACAGCGTCATAAATGCCACGTGCCATACTGAGCTGTGCCGCTTCTACAAAAAAACGAATGGAGCGTAGCGCGATACAGCCTGACCCGAGTTCGAGATGCAACTCCGAAGTGGATGAAGTGGATGAAGTGGATGGGGTGGATGAAGTGGACCGTGATATCATACGTGGTGACACGTCACATGTTTTTGAGGACAGACTGCAAGAGACAATAGTACTGCATGTGCGGGGTGCCGCGATGGAGAGGGTCCGCGGAAGGGTCATGTCGGTGCGTGGCGTGGAGGGTCAGATGATGTTTGCATGTATTGTGAGGTGTGTTGGTGGATGTGGGCGGATGTTGGTGGACTGCGCCTCTATTGCATCGTGAGCATCGGTGCTAGCCGGTGGGCTTTGAGTTTTCGCCATCGCTACGAGCCTTGAGCCATCGAATGCGCGTCGCCAAGCCTTCATCACGAAGCGGTCGCCTCTCAATACGTGTTGAGCTGTCGCCGATTGTCTATGAGACGTCGCCCGGGTTTGACGTCGGCACTGCGGGGTCCGACATCGAGGCAAAGAAGACGACGCGACGAGACGAGACGACGAGAAGGAAGACTCATATCTGCGGCAAGATCAGTCGTGTAAAGATCAAATCCAATGACGTTCTTTTGGGGGCCGCCTGTCTTCTTGTGGCCCAGCGACAACAGCTACATGCTGAAACTGCGAAGCGCTGAGGGACAGCCAGCCCGGGCCGTCGCAACGCTCGCAACCGCCAGCCCTCAAACAGCAACAAGCAGATCTCCCGCCAGCCTTACACAAGCAAATTGCGCAAGCAAACCGCATACCGGGACCGCTTCCAACGGTTGCGACAAGCTCCGATGCTGCCATTTTTGGGATTGGGGTGACACAAGCGCTTCTACGTGGGCGGCTCGCACGAACCCGGCCTCGATATAGCAGCCGCGGGGAATTGGGCGACTAGTACAGAGCCTCATCTGGCGCTTCGGCTAGGTAACCTTTTCGAGGCGCGTGGGATGCAGGGATACGGATTCGAGATTGATGAGGTTCAGCGCGAGGGGTTACATGACCACGTCGCGGATCGCCTAGACGGAGGACCTGACATAGGCAGGTGGTGGAGGAAGCGGTGCTATCCAGTAGTCGACGTGCAGCGACTTGTCTTAGCTGGCTGCGACCTTCTAGAACTGGCGACGACGGCGGTGGAAGCGTGATTGGCGAGGTGGGCGAGGCGGTGCAGCGGCTGTTGAGGTGGTCTCGAAACTGCGAGGCCGCGACATTGATTGGTACGCTTTAGTTGCATGAAGGTCCAGTCTTGGCATGCTCGAATACCGCGTGTGCGCTGGAGCAGGGCAGCAGAAGACGAACATGGCGTTGGTCGTGCTCGCTGTCATCCGTCGTCGCCCAAAGAGGCTGGTAGCATCTGGGATGGAAACAGGTGTGTTGAAACAAAGATGACTTGTTTGCAGTGCGCGCTGCCCAATGGGCGCAGACTAGATCCCTGCGCATGACGGCGATCCATGGATCGTGGTGGAGAAATCCGAGCTCCGTCCACCGTCTGGCCGAGTGGAGTTGCGATAGACACGCTGTCATGCGACTGACAGATGGCAGGGAGTAGTCACCTTGAAAAACTATGCCGTGGTGCATGCCGTGGTATGCCGTCGAGGCAAGAGGGATGGCATACGATGGCACGGCAATGCAGCAGTGTAGTGGCGGCTGAGCCACACTCTTCTCCATACTGCGAGCAACTCCTACGGCTACGGCCGAATTATACGCATGCAACGCGTGTTCGTGAGGCAAAATGCTTTTCTGCCCAAGAGGCCAACCAAGAGTAAGCTGGGCTCGAAGAGGCTGGGTTGTAGTGCATTCCGCCCACAAATTCGTCACCGTCTGCTGGCATTCCGCTCGGGAGATATATGGGAGCAGGTGTGCTGCTACTGCGTGGTCGCATGCTATTCATCAACCGTAGTGCTCTGGCTCCACCTAACCCGACTCACCGCCTCAATATCTGTCTCCCAACCCGGCAACGTGACCCAGCTACGAGGCCAGCAGACCCTCTAGTTCCGGCCAGCCTTCCACAAGCACCGTGATTGTCGCAGTACATAGCGGTCGCTGCTGCCGCAAACTCGAGGCCTGCAGTGCAGCAAACGTCGTGTCTGTACCAACCCAATATTTCGCGCACTCCACTCCAACACCTCGACTCCAACCTGCATCCATCTAAAACATACTCGACCGCCTTCGAAACGCGATTCGCATCACGGCTCTATTGGCTGTCAATTTCGCACGCCTAGAGGGCCCTGCGCTGCGTGCAAACCATTGGCTTGGACTTGAAACAGCCTATTCCTGGGGTCCTGCACCTCACCACTCGCAATCTTCCAGGCACCCCAAACGGGCCAAACAGCCGCTGGCCTGAGTCCGGCGTGGCGCGCTACGTAGCTGTTTCCTGTGCGTGAGCTCCATCCATTGGATCCCACACGCAGCCGCCGAACCACCACCCCAAAGGATCCGACCCTCGACTTGGAAACGCATCGCTACCCGCTCAAGGGGCCTGCGAAATAAGTATCACGCCGCCTGCCGTCGATACTTCTTCCTCACAGTCAGTCACCGGCTTCACTTCTCCATCCTCCCTTCTTTCCTCCTGTCATCCTAGCGGTGCAGGTGCCATTCTCCACACTCCGGCAGTGATTCGCGCTCCACCACCGACTTTCCCTCCGACTTCCCAGACTGGCAGCGCCATCTCCCGTAAAATTTCAATCGCTTTGCACCTTCCGACTGGACTCGGACTCTTCACCTTCACCTTAATAATTGTTGCCTTGTCTATTCTGCCGACTCAACCTCGTCGTCAGCCACGCAGCCTCGGACTCCCGCTTACCATCGTTCAGACCGGAATTCCGACTACGCCTCACTACAGGGCATACACGGCATCCACATACAGTTCGACATTCACTTAAGACTTCACATCACCTTCGGGACTACTACTCCATCAACATCATGCCTTACTCACCAAACCTCGTCGCCGAGAACACGGCTGCCCTGGACCACTTCATCCAGCTCCCGGTGTCACATGACATGATCTCGTACCTTGCGCAGAAGGCCACACAAGTCATCCGCTGCGAACCCTCCATCAACAAGAACCTCCCTCCTACACCACCAGCCTCGCCACCCCAGCATGCTGCCTCCAACATCCGCGAGCCTGCCCTGCCTTCAGTGGAGGAGTTCATCACATCCATCGTCGAGAGGTCACATGTCCAGACTGCCACCCTCATGACTTCGCTCGTCTACCTCAGCAGGTTACGGTCGCGCCTTCCTCCCGTTGCCAAGGGCATGCGATGCACCGTCCACCGCATCTTCCTCGCCTCCCTCATCCTTGCGGCTAAGAACCTCAACGACTCCTCGCCCAAGAACAAGCACTGGGCCAGGTACAGCGCTGTTCGCGGCTACGAGAACTTTGGCTTCTCTCTCACCGAGGTCAACCTCATGGAGAAGCAGCTTCTGTTCCTCCTTGACTGGGATCTCCGCATCAGCACCGAGGACCTCCACTACCACCTCGAGCCTTTCCTAGCGCCCATCCGTGTCTGGCAATCCCGCCAGGCCGAGAAGGCCAGGCTCGCAGAGAAGGAGAAGGAGCTTGCCCGTCAACAATACCAGCTCACCGCCGAGAACCTCTCGCGCTCAGTCCACCCATATGCGTCGCAGTCCTCCCTGTCTTCATATGCTCCTCGGCCCCAGAGGGGACCACGCTACATCCCATCCTCCCGCGCACCATCGCGCACACCATCTCTATCACCACCTACCCGAAGCTCCTCGGTCTCCACCTCCTCCGAATCACCCGTCAGCCTTCACGACGAGCCTTCAGAAGCGATCCTCCAGCGCTACGACGCAGACCAGGGCGCCAACGTTGTATATATCAATGGCCCTCACTCGTACGTCCCCAAGCAGCAACACGCACTCCCGCTGTACGACACCCAGCCGTCAAAGAAGGTCAAGACCTCTGCGGGCGGCATCTTCAGCAGGATGTTTGGCCAGACCGGTGCCTACGCCGGCCGCCAGACTACCTATTAATGCTATTCGCTACCCCACCACCCTCGCTTCAACAGCCTAACGACTTTCCTTATTGTTCCCCAATGACATGATCTGATGAAAAGATGCTCACTGGATGGACATCTCTTCGCCCATCTCGTCATCTCTTCTTGCATTGGCCGGCGTTATAACACAATCTCAGCATTTGCATAGCACAGCATTGTACCGGCGTTGGGATATCAATCAGATCGGAATCTTGAATCGCATCTATATTGCGATTCTCGGCGCGACCGCCTCATAGTAGTTTAGCTCTCTTATAGCTTTCTCACAGCCCACAAATAACTATATACCGCGGGTCCTCTGACTTGTCAGATGTCTTTGCGAGTAATGGGAAAAAAGGAAAAATAAAACATTTTGTTCAAAACACAATTCTTCCGTCTCGTGTTGTTTCCGTCTCCGTCTCGGAAAGTATATTCTTGGCAACGGGCGTTCTCCTCTGTCAGTGTGATTGAATGACTCTCCCTCCCGTGTATCCCCTTCGCGGTTCGCAATTTCCGTAAATTGGGGTCTGACATGCGCGCTAGTGTGTGGGACGGGTATCTTATCTAGCTAGTGCGGACGGATTTCACTTACAGATAGGTCCATGGTTTGGTGGCGCACGCTCTTTCTTGACGCGATTCATCAATACGCGACTTTGTCCAATATTTCTCGCATCGCATGATGTTTCTCATGCCGCACCCAAACAGGGCGATCTAATCGCTGTGCGGTAATTCGCGCGATGCGGAAGATGAGCAGACAAGACTGCATACAGGGTGCAGCATAATACTCAGCTAGGCATAAATGTTCTATCCACATAAACACAGCATGAACTACACCGGTCACTACTCCTACACAACTACACAGTACAGCCACAACGCCATCCGAGACCCCAGTAAATCTCATGCTCTCTAACTCGCGATGATAGCCAGTCGTTCTGCCTTGCACGACACCTTCTGCGGGCCGCATGCGCAGCCACAATAGGCTGACCACCTTGCCGACCACACATGACACTTCAAATGCACACTTCACCTGTATACCTGCTACAGAGCCTCCGCAGCCAATATATCACCAGCTGAACAATGAGTCTGAGGACGGCTGAGTCGCGCCGGTCAAGCAGGAAGGGCTGCCTCACAACCTCCATGCACCCTCGTCATGTTCGGATCCGAGTCCAATAAATCCCACCGGCATCAGCATCAGTAAACCTGGGAATAAATACGCCATGCCATGTCCCACATCTAACCCGTAACCCGTAACCAGGAATGCAGAAATCTTTTACCTCGGCATCTCTCCTATCTAAGCTATCTAAGCTATCCCTCGATGTAGAGAATCCACAAAATGCCAGATAGCGATGGATGGCACGGCAAAGATGGCAATATACGATATGCAGGAGTCAAGGAGCTTAGGGGGCCCGCGTAGATCAAACGGGTTCTGAGTGGCAGGAGAGATGCGCTAAGCTTGGTTTGGGTATGGTGGGGGGTTTCAGGTGGGTGGCTTGGCGGTAGGGTGTTTGGGTGTGGTTGGTTGGTTCGTCCAACCGAGGGGGAGGGAGGGGAGTTGTGATGGTCGGTATTTGTTGGAATTTGGATTGGCTTGTTGGTGGGTTTGGGTGGATGGCGTTGACGCGTTTTTGTTGCGCATGCAATTGCGCGTTGGGAGCTGGATGTCGAACATGGAAATTGGAGTTGGTGATGTCATCGACGGTCGTGATCGGGTGGGTCTCAGTGTGCGACGCGGTCGCGTTATGTGTTATGCACGATACTCTTCATCCTTCTCGTTATACTCGAGCTCACGCGATCCAGCTTATTGGTCAGTCAGCGACGTGCTCCAATTTTCTTGCGATGCGCCAGATGAACCGTTCACCGGGTTTCAATGGCGCAACACCTTGCGGCTCCCAGACCTAGGTACCTGGGACACTTCATCTACGATTCCCAGGCACCTTCGGCAGTCAACGTCCGACGCTCAGTTAGCAGAAGGCCTATACCGTTCAGTGCATACGAAACTGCACAATGCTTTAAGCCCTATATTCATGCTGCGCTCCTCCATCGAGTAACACGCATTACCTGCCAACCCGACAAGAGCAACACAAGAACGCAACAAGGAGAACCCGTCGTCCTTCAGCTGGATATCTGCACAATAACGATATCTCGTCCTTGTATAAGATCATGCACATCCTCAGAATTATGTGAAGACTTACCGCATGCAGCCACGATCACAGTGGATCCATCGTCTCAGGCATGAAATCTCGCCGCACCTGATACAACAACTGTCAACACTTGCCTGGTAACACGGGTAGCCTGGCATGCCAATGCCCAAACACCTCAACCACCGTCTAAGATGGCCAACATGAGGATTCCTTTCGCTTTTTGCCATCTTCGTCGCTCGTTCTCCATCCACCTTGAAGGTTTTTCGTTCTTTTCGTAACCGCTGGCCGGTCCCTTTTTCGCTCGTTTTTTTTAATCTTTTGTAATGGTTCGGCAATTCACGTTCTTACCAGGGGATCGGAGGGATACGGGAGATGATGGCAGGACGGTGCGGTATAGCCATTGGGGACGGTATAATACTTTCTACGGACTTTCGTTTACGACGACGCTTTCGACGGTACTTTTGCTGGCGCAGCTCAACGAATGCAGAGTTACGGGTCAACTCTTCACTCTTGCGAATAGGTTCCCAGGTTCCGCTGCATTGGTCGTACAGCTTCTCGCCGCCTTCTTTGGACTTTTGCATCTCGCGGTTATCTGCAAGCTTATCAACTATGCGCTTCGATTGCGGCTCAACAAGGTCAGCGTTTCCCTGGATGTGTTGCGCACTTGGGTGGATATGAGCATCATGCGCGTGGATTGGGACTTGCCTCTACGGTTCTTCTTTCCCTCCGTATTCGTCGTTCTTCTCAGTCTTGTGCCTGCGGCGCTCTGGGCTGGTTCAATGACACCATCGGTATCGCGGACGGTGGACAGCGGCATGCTTTTGATCCCAAGCTACGAGGACGTGTCGATGATCAAAGAATATCCGATGATGATTGGCAGTTCGGGACCGTCGCTGCGCACGCAAAAGGGCTTCTTCACATATTCGGTTGGCCAGCAACAGAGCAGTCAGCTTCTGGCATCAGCGGCTCAGGCGTCTTCTTTGGGTGGCGGGCCCCATGTCCATCGCAAACTCGACAACACTCAGTTCAGCTACCGAGGACGTTCATATGGGGTCGGTGCATCTATCGGACTCATGGACCAAGGAATCAGGTCGAACAGCCAGGTTGCGGGATACATCTACCAAGAAGAGGGCTATCTGGCAAACGTCACCTGCACATACAACGCAACTTCCAACTTCACTCTTTCCGGACCAGTCAACGAATGGATCTATGCGGCTTCTGGGAATCTGCCAGACAGCGAAGAAGGTCCGGAATACTCAAACTACATCGGCCACGACGGCAAAGCCATCGTAGCGATGGGCGTAGCGTACAGCGACCGTTCGCCTCGCCGCTACCTCGCCATCGCTGCAGGCTCAGCCTATTCCTTCCTCAACACCACGCAATGCGAATTCGACTTCACCCCCACACTATTCAACGTCACCGTCGACGTCGGCAATCTCAACATCACCGTCAAGCCCGTGCGCACCATGCCCGATTTTAATCCTCAGCGAAACGTCACGCGCACGGTTGTGCGGCAATTCGAGCTCATGTCTAACGACATGACGAATCTGTATGTTTCGCTGCTTGGCGAAGCGTTCAATTCCAGTATCGCGGCATACAAGATGTCAGAGACTTTCAATAATCGGACGTTCACTGAAGAAGAAGCAACACTCGCGGGTCTTACTAATAGCATGGTTGCTATGGCTGATGATATGTTGGTTGCGTATGCCTCTGCGCAGCTAATGGTTGGACGCATGTTCACTCAGCAACCAGCGAAGGTCTACGTCTACGCGCTGCAGTTTGGGCAACCGAGTTATATCTACGCTATCTTCACACTAAATCTCGTTATCATTCTCGCGGTTGTGTTTGAGGCCGTGCGCACAGCAGCGTGGTCTGCGCTTGGCCGCTTCAACTACCTTGATCCACGTGATCTCATCGTCGCTGCATCAAGAGGCGGAGGCGACATCGCAGCTGCAGCCGACGACATCATGGAGCGGAGAGAAGGGAGGAGGATGAAGCACATTTGGCTATTAAGCGATCCCGACGGAGGCAACGGGTCCCTCATCGTCAACCTACGGGGCGACCAAGACGGACACGTCAAAATCGAAGTGGGCGCTGGGCAATGCGCGAGAAACGCAGAGAGCGCATACCCGCCAGACGAGAAGAGCATGTATGTGGAACATGGCGCTGAGACAGAGCGGGGGCCGTTGACACCCAAGACACCTATGAAGATGAAAGTTGGCATTTTCGGGTCAAAGCAATAGAAGACATGGGCTTAAGACAATTGCTCAGTGTTCGGCGCTTGGTGCGCTTGGTGGAAGTGGGTGAAAGAAGATGCGTAGATCAGTTAATGAGACTTTGTTGAGACTTTGTGGTTTGGTCAGATGATGGGCATGTGTGGACTGGAGTGAGTGACGCTGCAACGTGACGGAGGAGGGTATGTGAGGAAGTTTGGGCCAGGGGACGGGGGATATAAGAGGATGAAGATGTTCGTGGGAGTGAGGAGACATCAACACAGCATCACATCTTCACTTCCATCTCACAATACCATCACAACAGCATTCCAACCCTCATCAAACCACCAACAACCAGCACCACCTCCACCAACATGTCATACCCACGCGTCGTCCTCAGCGCTACCCCCTCCGCCTCCCGCGGCGAACTAGTCGCAAAACTCAAGTTCTTTTTCCAAGAGGCCTCCACACTCTCCCCCCACGAATTCGACGCCTGGTTCTTCGCTCTCACCATCGATGATCGCGCCATCGTCCACGATATCCTCCAACCGCTGCACACCAACTGGCCCAGTCAAGTCGAATACCCCAACGTTATCGCGTTGGTGCACTGGCTACGTGAGCACCGTGCCGAGTACCGTGCAGAACGAGCTGCTGCCGTTGCGGATGGCGCTTCAGAGCAGGAGGCAGAGGGAGGAGACGAGAACTTGACAGTGGAGGGGGTCATGAAGATGATTGAACAAGTCTTGGCAGCTCAGCAGGCAGAAGCGGCAGCTGCGCCTACCGTACCTGAGCCCGAACCTCCTGTTCCTGAACCCACCTGCCCTGGAGGTATCGACGAGGAGCCGCAGCCGCAGCCCATTCATCCTCACCCATATCCTGTTGATGGAATGGATGTCCTGGCCGTCCTCGTCATGGTCCTGGCTCCGGCATGCTTGGTACGTCTCCTGATGATCTTGTTTCTACTCCAGGTTCTGCGACAGGCCTCTAATGGTATGCGACGTCTCTAGATCGGTGTGGCATTGCATCGGCGTTGGTTCCGGTAGTTTCTGGACTACGGAGTTTGGGGTAGAACTGCTTTGAGGATTTGATTGGAGTTTGCGTGGTTTCTTCTTTCTTTACAAACACTCGCTGGTAGACTGACTGACTGGGTTTCGTTGTTGTCTTTGATCAGGGTGTTCTTGTGGTTTCTTGTGGTTTTATTTGTCTTTCCAAACATGTCTTGGTAGGCGTTGTTAGAGTTGGGAGTGTTCTTTCTTGTAGTTGCAAACGTAGACAATAGACAAACCGGCGATGTTCGGGATATAAACGGTGTACTTCCTGTGTATGAGTGAACTTCATCCGATAGCATCATCAATCACACAAGAACAACTTACAACGATAATAACCAATCTCAACAACACAATACCAACAATGTCCAACAACAACAACAACAACACCACCCCCGCCAGCGACGCCACCATGGCCGAGCGTCTAGCCTACTACGAGAAGTCCTGCAAGCGAGCAGAGAAGCGCATCGAGAAGAAGAAAGCTCTCGTCGCCAAGTTGGATGATGAACATGCGGCCCTGAGAAAGCAGCTCAGCGAAGCCAAGCTCGCACCGACTCTAGACATGAAGCGCATCGAAACCCTGGATGAGAAGATTAAAGAGAACGATGCAGAGCTTGAGATGGAGTTTGAGCGACACGAAGAGCTGTGCAAGGACTACCAGAAGCTGATCGATATGAAGAACCTGCCGGAGGCCGAGTTCATCGCTAGTATTACGGAGTATGAGAACGCGGAACCGGAGCGTGACGGTGGCGATGGCGAGGGTGGAGAGGGCGAGGAAAAGGAGGCTTAGGTCAAGCCAAGAGGTACAAGGTATGCAGATGGGGTCTGGTGGTCAGTGTAATAGCCTAGAGTAGCTCATTGTCGCTCTCTCACCAAGGTCAGAGGCCGACTTTGGGCTTGCACGAGGCTTTTCCTTAGAAAATACATGTCTTGACATGGAACTTGTGGGGTCATTCGCAAAGTGAACGTGATACAACCACACGATTTGACAGTGCATGTGAGCATATTGAAAGCCAAGTGATCGCATTGAGAAGAATAATCGGCGTTAAAAGGCAAACAAAAGTACAAACGGTAAGCTATGCGAACGCTAAGGGCATGAGGTGAAAGCAAAAAGACAACCAACGATAACAGCGATAACGGCGATCAAGCTCCCCAGTCCACCATATCGCTGATCATGCCCAAGCTTCAGGTACTCTCGTCGAGGACCTGGTCGCAGACAGCGCGGTGCTTGATGAAGAAGACATCCAGGCCCAACTTAGCCTTGGTACCTGAAGTGAGAAGAGTCTGGATATTGTCGCATGTCTCAGGGTGGTGCGCACAGAGATCAGCGATGCAGATGGCAAGCTGGCCTGTAGCCATCTTGAAAACAGAGTAAGCATCACAGGTATGAGGCATAGTCTCGGAGACCCATTCTTCGTAACTCTCGTTGTTGAGCGTTAGAATGGCGTGAAGTAGGTCGGCTGCGTCATTGCAGCTGACTCCGGGGATCTCTGGGTCGCACAGGGAATACAGGCAGATCCTTTGATCGTCAGGAGTGAAGGGGAAAGATTCGAAATCCGTCGGGAGAGATGGGTCGCTCGCGTGCATCGGCGCCGCAATAGCTCCTGCGCAGTAGCAAGTATCGTTGAAGTGTCCGCAGAAGTCGCAGTCAGGTTCGCACTCGCATGAGGCGGCCCGGGAGATCACCGGGGCATCGATGGCTGGGTAGACTTTCTTCATCTCCTCCATAACCTCCTCGCATGGGAAGCCCATCAGGAGTGAAGCATTCACGGGGTCGCAGACTGTGGGGTATATGGCACGAGCATACGACTCTAGTGCCGATTCATCGCAATTGTCGACTCCAGTGTGGTACCTCCGGACGATGTTGCAAAGTGTTGGGATTACTGAGTGATGTGGGGTTGGTAGATGTGTTGGCTCAATGTCGTCTGGAGTGTTCCGATCTGCAGGAACGCGACGTCTTGCCGGGTAAATGACCCTGGCTAGGCATGGGCTGTTTCCTGGTTTTCGTGGCTTCTTGCAATCCTGGCAGTCTGTTTCGCGAGGTGCAGGCGCAGGTGGTGTGAAAAAGCCCCCCCGCGACGTGGTGGAGGTGGTGTCCGATGGTGCTGGCCTGTGCGGAACTACTAGTCCTGATTCGGTACTCTCTGGCCTAGGCGGAAGAATCACTGACGATGTGGACGGCGCCGGTACGAAACCGGGGGTCGGTTCATCGGAGAACTCAGCGGTCATGCCCATGGTATACGTGAACTTCATGGTTTGAACCTCCCGCGACTCGGAGCCGTCCGTGTCAGATCCGGAGTCGGAGTCGGTATCCTCTGCCACATGATTTGGAAGGTTGCCCGTGTGACCTTCAACGCTGTCTGCACCGTGTGTTGTAAGGCCAAAATACTGGTAGTCGTAGCACGACTTGATATCGGCAAGAGACTTGGAATCTTTCAATACAGTTTTGCGATCGGACGTATCGCATAGGACAAGCTCAATGTTGTCTTTAGGGGTGCACGGATGCGAGTTTACCTGCGCGGAGCCGTAAAAGGTTCGGTGACAGCTGTGCAATGCGAGTTTGTCATGGAATGGGTTACCTCGAACCGGGTTCAGGTTGATCCAGATATCGTAGAGGTTGTTCAGATCGATCGTGTAGGCGAAGTCGATCTCGTTGGCGCCCCTGTTGATGCCTTCGAACTTGTCGGAGATCTTGATGGCAACACCAGGATTGAGGGGGGACCCAAAGTGCCATGGTTCTCGGTACTGACCATTAGGCTTGAGAGGGACGTTTTCGGTGAGTGAGCTGCTGAGCCACTGGGGTACAGACCAGATGTAGACCGTGTATGGGCAATGGTTGGTGACGATAGCTCCGGCCTGAGCCAGAGCCGCGAGTGCGAGGACGAAGAAGGCTTGTCCGAGCATTGTGTTGAGAGGGTTCGGTATGAGAGATGATGCAGTCAGCAGTAGCAGTAGAAAACACTGGAGAAGGGGTTGGAGAAGAAGAAGAGACTCGGGATGGGAGACGGAGTTTATGAGCGGTAGAACGTGTGTTTACGTGTCGTCATAACGAACACAGGAAGTTGTAACATCGCCCGCTGCTGCCATAAGTTGGAGAGATTTGGGGAGGTGCGCCGGATGCGTTGGAAGGTAGCTCATGCATTTCGTGAGATCTTCCAAGCCTATTGCTAGCCTAGCTTCCTGTTAGACCCCCAGAGATATCGGTGAGTAATCATTTGAAGAGGCTCCTGCTGCCGTAGCCAATTCTTAGATGCTAGCAACGTGTGGAAGCATTCTTCGAGGTTCATGGTGCTTGCTCATGTAGCTGGAAGGGCGATCACGATCTCGCAAGATCGCTTCCTGGCGCAGGTCCAATTCGGGAATCGCCTTCTCCTTACCAGTATGAACTGCCACCATATCTCGAGAAGGAGAGCACGATCAATAACCACGGTCGGTTAAAGGGAAGCCCCGGGGCCGGTATCTGGTGACCAGGAGATGAAGCGCGTCAGCGCACGGCGGTGATACTTCCCCGCGGGTGCGTGCTTTGGCACAAAGAGACTTCAGCATCGCGTTATTACCACAGAAACGGTCGCATAGGCCGCCATGCACGATGGGGGATCTCTTGAACTCCATGGTGGTGGTTGTATTGTGGGTTTGGGGTTGGTGTGGACAGATGCGCACGGCAAGGGAAGTCGCTTACTCAGCCCCTCACTCACAGCTTGAAGCGCTCCGGCTAGCGTCCTGGAGACCTGAGGCGCGAATGAAACACTGCAAACCTCAGCATCAGCGACAGTACAATAAGAACAGAATGGCCCCGTATACTGTTTGCGCAAATTGCGCATTCTCACACATTTCACTTTTCGTTCCCGGGTAGCATTGTCGCCGTATTACCTACTTTCAACGTCCGATTCGCGTCCAAGCCTCAACCACGCGCCGACGCGCCCCACCATCCTCCATGATTCAACAATCCTCTTGTATCGACATGCCCACCATGTCTTCCTCAATAAGAGAAGTACCCGTCCAGCTACCGAAGAGCTTCGACCGACCCGACGAACCATGGCACCACTACATCAACGTCGACCTGATATGGTACGTCCTCGGATACACGGTCTTCCACCCATTCGTATCATGGGTCGTGGTCCTGTGTCTGCGCGCGCAGTACACGCCTTATGAGAACATCGAAATGCGCATTGCCATGGCTTGGGCTATGCTCATGACTGTCACCGGCATCTTCGGACTCATCAGCGACCGGATCGCATGGGGATCACCGCGCGAGGTGGACCTAGAAGAAGAGGTTATTGTCATAACCGGCGGTGTTGACGGTCTGGGTGGACTATTGGCAGAGACGTATGGAATGCGCAATGCCAACATCGCCGTCCTGGACATGAAGGAGGTTGACGAAGATGAGGCGGAGAACAAGGGCGTGGTTTACTACAAATGCGACGTGAGCGATGCAAAGCAGGTTGAAGCTGCCGTAGCCAAGATTGTCGACGACGTGAGTACTCTTCTGCTAGGAGACCGTACTCTGCTAACGATTATAGCTCGGCGCTCCGACGATCTTGATCAACAACGCTGGTATGGTGCAGACCAAGTCAATCCTCGACTCAACCGCGGAAGATGTGGAGCGGTATGTATACTCTGAAATCCTTATTGACATCTGCTGACACCTCACCAGCACCTTCCGCGTCAACACCCTGTCTCAGTTCACCACTCTCCGTACAATCCTCCCACACATGCTGAAGGAAGGCCGCGGCACCATCGTAACCGTTTCCTCCGTTCTCGGCCACCTCGGTGCCGCCAACCTATCCGCATACACAGCTTCCAAAGCGGCCCTTCTGGCGCTGCACCACTCGCTTCGCGCGGAGCTTGCACAAAATCCCGCCGCAAAGGACATCAAGACAATCCTCGTACAACCTGGTCAGATGGGTACAACAATGTTTGCAGGCCTCAAGACCCCAAGCAACTTCCTAGCACCTGTGGTTACGCCTGCCGATATTGGAAAGGACATCATCAAGCTGATCGAGAGGGGTGAGAGCGGCGAGATTGCGCTGCCTCTGTACTCAAAGTATATCCAGATCCTTGGTGTACTGCCTGTTGGTGTGAATCATCTGGTGCGGAAGTGGAGTGGCATGGACAAGGCTGTTGGAAAGATGGGTGAGCTGAGGCAGAGGCAGAGCCCGGCCGAGAAGAAATAATGGGCTGCTGATACCCACGATCTAAAGACCTTCACACGCGGATGGTCTCGGATTAATGTACAATACACGCTCATGATCTATGCGACTTGGTGTATATGCGACTCCACTGGTATCTTTGCTTCAACCTTGCGATCACACTTGCTACAGTGTGTTACCATTACGGCATGCGTCCGCATCACGGAGATAATTGTGCCAGTGTTCACATGTGAACGATGGTTTGCGGGGACCACTAGCGCCGTAGGGCTGATCTTAGCGAGCGCTCGCACATCTCGACCTTGAAATCGCGACGACGACATCATCATCACCACAAGTAAATGTAAGAAGATACCGGGCTATTCTGTTTGGTCTAGCAAATTTGCATGCGACACATACTAATTGACTACCAGACTTCCTCTGCCTCAAATCAACACAATGGCCGACCAGAAAGCATCCAAGTACTACGCTGCCGAGGAGGAGGCGCAGATGAAGAAGGTATGCGCATTTCTCGCGATAAATTTTGAGCTGCGGAAAAGACACACAGATGCATATGTTGAAGTTGTCGCGAGTATCAAGCTAACAACGCAATTCACAGGCGCGCAAGACAGCCCACCCCACCAAGTACCGCGAGTCGCTCGCCCCAGGAACCGTCCTGATCCTCCTCTCCGGCCGCTTCCGCGGTAAGCGCGTCGTGCTCCTGCGCCAGCTCGAACAAGGCGTCCTCCTCATCACCGGCCCCTTCAAGTCCAACGGCGTCCCCCTGCGTCGCGTCAACCACCGCTACGTCATCGCGACCTCGACCGTCGTCGACATCGCCGGCCTGGACGAGGAGGTCGTCGCGCGCGTCAGCAAGGACGAGTACTGGGCGCGCGAGAAGAAGGACGGCAAGGGCGAGGACGATTTCTTCAAGGACGGCGAGACACCCGCAAAGAAGGAGACGGATCCTCAGCGGATAGAAGACCAGAAGAAGGTGGACAAGGCGCTTATGGCTAATATCAAGAGGACTCCTGATCTGGAGTCTTATCTCGGTGCTAGCTTCGCTTTGAGGAGCAGCGATAGGCCGCATGAGATGGTCTTCTAGGTGTTGGCACGAGACCGAGGCGAGAACGAGACGAAAACGAGGCGGGAATCTGCGGCAACGGTCCGACCGGGAACGACGGTTCGAACGAGGATGAGCACCCGGACGCTACGAGCGATACGGTACGATTTCATATGTAGATGAGATACCCATGAACCAAAATTTGAGCACCAACTCCGTCTTGCTGGCATCTCCGCGAACGATTTCAGTTACCCTGGCAATTTTCATTCCGCTAACACGCCTCCTTGCATGGGGGTCGCAATTGATATCGCAATCGGTATGGGTTGTTGGTCCGCTATTGTCTGTTTCGATACTGACCTTGTCCAGATCTATGTACTGTGATCCAATCGCAGTGCCTGTCTGACATCATCTGTAGTACATCTTTGTGCCTGGACCTGTGTGGCTGTATACAACGTATGTACCCCTCACTTACAGCGACAGGCTCTACGAAAGTTATTCCTGGTCCTGGGCTGTACCCGGCCTCTACAGGCAGGTATGACGATCTACATTTTTTGAACTGACGAATAGTTGATTGCGTTTCGCTGATGGTGTGGACCAACTGCAGATGGAAGCGTTTCAAGTAGCGTGCCAATGTGGCACAGTTGTACACATGTCCAGTCTGCAGTACCCCTCCGTATCAACGCAGTACACCATCGCGGGGGTACTTGCGGTCTCAATCTCTGCCAGCCTCTTGTTAAGCAGACTGAGCCCGCATATGTGTCGGCCAATACACTATCCAAATCACTTCTATCGTTCCTGCTTTCCCACAACCATGGAGAAACGACTACTCAACGAACAAGAAAAGGACTCGCAGCCATCGCAGCCCCCACATTCATCCTCCTGGAAGACCGGCTTCTGGCGCCGCTTTCCCCATTCTGGAATTTTCGCTCTTGCCATCGCGATGGCTGCGTCTGTCAGCATGATATACATCATTACCGCATCAGATGGGCAGCCTATTACCTCCTGGAAGTACCAACCCACTGTTTGCCTTGCCATATCGTACACTATCGCGAATATTGCGCTGCAATACGCCCTCGCGCAAGCCGTTACCATTGCGTGGTGGGTAAAGGCGTTGAATGGCGACGCCAAAGTCAAGGATCTGCACGATATCTGGGCATTCGGGCATGGAATCTTTCCGATACTGCGATCAGGACGGTCTTTCAATCTTGTCGCTTTGGCTGGACTCGCTGTTACGCTGGCGCCTATCAACGGACCTCTTTTGCAACGCGCTTCTGTCATTCATGAGCGAACGCGGATTGAGATGAAAAACATCACTATACCCGTCGCGCGAGAAATTCCCATGGGCTATACTGGTGTGAGCAGCAATCTTGAGTGGCCTTCTTTGATGTCACCCCCATTCAGCGAAATTGCCATGCAGCATACTGATGGTCAAACTATGAACGTCTCGGGTTCAGGCTGTGAAGGCTTGTGTAGGGGCACATTACGTGGCGCCGGCTACGACATGCGTTGTGTCCAGGATAGCATCGGCAATTACAACTATTCTGCTTTTTCAGGCAGTGTTCAGACGTCGGTGGATATCTTCTGGTCAAACTTCACAAACGCTCGTCTTTTTAATGAAAGTCAAGAGATAATCATGAACTTCACTGCAATCTACAAAGGAGACGAGGGGTGTGACGCGCTGATCAACAGAACCAATTGCGAGCTACGACCTGCCATCATGGAATATCCCTTCATATTGAGCAACGATTCGATCACTCTGGACCCGGATAGCTCATGGAAATCAGACCGAGTTCAGGCTCTTCACTCACCCTTCATCAAGTCAGATCGTGACACTCTAGTTCAGAGCACTTATTCTGGCGTGTATCTTTATCTGGATGCACAGTGGCAATCGAACATGTACACGTATATCGCTGGCGGTCCTCTAGGCTGGAGAGGCTACACCTCTGGAACGACTGTACTCAGATATATGAAAGACTTTGTGGGCTTGCAAGCCGGGTTTTGCGGCATGACGCTTCCAGATCCGACATCCGACGTCTTGACGTCAGTACGCGAGCTGGCTTTTCGAACCGCACTATACATACCTCAAACCAAGGGTGAGATTTTGAAGGTGATACCGAAACTTCCATACGAATTCTGGCCCTCCTTCGTGGCGATGGATGAATCAGAGAGGAAGCCTACCTTCGAACAAACGATCGAAATTGAGCAAACCGCACAAGAGGTCGTGTTCAAGAGTCAATACCAATTCCTCGCCATTGCCATCGGCATCACGCTCGTAGCCACGGGCTGTGTCTGCACAGTATTAGCGGGCTGGTGGCATCTAGGCCGCGAGGTCTCGCTCTCACCAATCGAAATCGCAAAAGCCTTCAACGCGCCGCTTCTTGTAGAGTCGCATCCCAATGCAGAGGTCAGAGGACTGCTCAAAGAATGCGGCGAGCAACGATTAAGATACGGAGTAGTGTGGGAGAATCCTGACTATCCCGTGACTTCGATACCGACGCTGAGACTGGAGATGACGGAGCTTTGTAAGAAACCGCGGCATGGACAGGTGCTGGGTCATTAGCCTTATCTGTGCGCAAGAATCGCAACAGAACATCAGAAGGCGACTCTTGGTGTATTCAGATTAATGCATCCAGATAATCCGTCGCTCTCGTGTTTCCTCGATCGTTCGGATGACGTTTATATCTCATGGCAGCACCTGCCCTGTAAGAGAGCGCGGTGGCGTCATGTGGGATGAGGCGGTGGCTGAGACTTCCTACACTTGCTCATGTACTACCTCGCGACTACTTCTTCCAACCAACCCCGTTTCCTTGGCGATGAGATGAAATCATCCCATGTGGATACCGTCAGGCCATGCGATAAGGTAGTGATAACGCCACAGCATGACCTCACTCTCGTGCCAGCTACATGTCAGCCACACTCAACTTCGACATACACTCTATTATACCTTTACCTACGCACTCTTTTGCCGACTAACAACGGTCCGATGCGTCCCCTTCAGGAACTGGCCCAGGACGCCAGTGGCCACGCCAGTCCCAGTAATCACGAAACAAGCGGTTCTTTCAGTGGCACTACTCGTAGTGTTATGTCTGATGATAGCGCACAAGATGTAAGTGACTGCCTCAACGTGGAAAGATCCGCAGCTAACAACATATGACAGGAGAAGCTCGTACAGTTCCTGGCATCATCTACCCTTGATGAGACCAGTACTAGTAGTTTGCTCAAAACGTTCTGCAGGGACATGGAACAGCCGGTGTATTCATCACTAGGGGGTCGATGTATTTTCGCCTTGCTCCGTCTCGTTCTCCAATACTGACATGAGCCAGACAAGTATCGATCCGCTGATGGGAGCAACAACAACATCCATCTTCCTAATGTCGGCAAGGCCGGTTCCTACTACGCGCGCATGGTCACTCCAAGACACATACCTACAAAGCTTCCCGATCCAGAACTGCTCTTCGATACACTGCTCGCGCGAGAAGCCAAGCCAAAGGCACACCCCAGCCAACTATCGAGTCTGTTCTTTGCCTTCGCGGCTGTCATGGTATGCGATGTGTTTCGTACAGGCGACGAAGATAACGATGTGGCCATGACATCTTCATACTTGGACCTATCGTCACTATACGGGGAATCAGAGGAAGCACAGAGCTCTGTTCGCACCTTCGTCGATGGGAAGTTGAAGCCTGATGCTTTTGCTGATACAAGGATCCTTAGCCGGCCAGCAGCGGTAAGATACGAGCTTAAGTTTGTTGTGCAATTACTCATTATCGGTAGTCCTCTGCTCTGATCGTATGCTTTTCGCGGTTTCACAACATTGTTGTTGAGCAACTGGCCATCATCAACGAGAACGGACGATTCAGCCCGCCCTGCAACGCGGCTGGAATTGACACTGGTTTTTACAAGCGAGCTCTCAGCAAGCGCGACAACGACCTCTTCCAGACTGCACGGCTGGTAACGACGGGATTATACATCAACATTGTCCTGAAAGACTACGTGCGCACAATCCTCAATCTACAGTGCGTAGATTCTTCGGTGACCTTGGATCCGCGAGCAAAGATAGAGGGTATTATCGGGCAGACAGACGTTGATAAGGCCCGCGGCAACCAGACAAGCGCCGAGATCAACATGATCTATCGGTGGCATTCGACTATATCGACGAAGGACGAGGACTGGCTCACAGATCACATGTCTATGATATGTCCAGATATGAAAATTGGCCATCTGACATTGGAAGACATGCGAGCTGGCATGCGTCGCCATGCTGCTATACCGCCTGCCGACCCTGGTCGACGTGTCTTCGCTGGTCTCGAAAGGAAGAATGATGGCTACTTTCGCGATGAGGATATCGTTCAAATACTCACAGAAGCCACGGATGAAGTTGCCATGAGCTTCGGCCCACATCGTGTCCCTTTGGCGTTGAAGGTCATCGAGGTAATGAGTATCGAGCAAGGTCGACAGTGGGGTGTGGCTTCTCTCAATGAGACCAGGAGATTCTTTGGCATGACATCCCACACCTCGTTCACCGATATCCATCCCGATCCCGATGTCGCTGCCGCGCTCGAAGTCTTGTACGAGGATGTCGAGAACGTTGAGCTATATGCCGGAACTATTCTGGAAGAGCCAACTGCTCCAATGACTCCGGGATCGGGTCTGTGTGCGGGAACGACTGCGACCCGAGCAGTGGTGTCACATGCGCTCTCTCTTATTCGGGGGGATCGATTCTACACCGTGGACTACACCCCGCACCACCTGACAGCTTTTGGGTACAACGCAGCTTCCAGCGAATACTCAATCGATGGCGGAGGCGTCATGTACAAGCTACTGATGAGAGTCTTTCCCGAATACTATCGTGGCAACTCGATTTACGCGCACTACCCGCTGACCACACCTTTGGAGATGAGACGACGACAGAAGTCTCTCGGACACGAGACAGATTTCTGCTATGAAAAGCCTCGCTACGGGTCGCCTCCCACAGTCATCACTGATTACAAGATGATCCTCCGTATTCTTCGTGACCAGACTTTGTACACGACAGCTTGGACTCATACCTTGCGGCAATTGGAGTATCAACCACACGTTCTGCTTGGTCACACCAGCGCTGCCATAAAACAGCAAGACATTATTCGACAAGCTATACTCGGCCCAGAGGAGTCTGTGGAAATCTTTGCGCACTTCCTCAACCTGAAAACCACCCAGCTCGTGCTAACCAACAGCAAGTGGCTTTTCAAAGTGGCCGAAATAGACGCGATCAAAGACGTGGCAGCTCGCAGTTGGACACAATTTGCTGCGTGTCTGTTCAACATCCCGATCAACGACTCGCAAGATTCAACGGCCAGCTTTGATGACAAGCAGCTCTTTAGCAAGATGATAGCAGTATTTCACTTTGTTCATCTAGACAACAACCCTGCGAAGTCTGCCGCACTCCGGAGGGATGCAATCACTGCAAGCGATGAAATGTCGAAAGAGGTCAGGGTTGTTTGTGAAGGAATGAAAGCATCACCCGTTGTGCAGTTTCCGGATCCTCGCAAGCGACGACATGCGAAGCGCAATCTCATGCCAGACCATGGAGCGAAAGTGATGCAACGGCTCTTCGACAATGGGGCAAAGGTCAAAGAAGTTGTCTCTCTAGTGGTCATACTTGCTGTTGATCTTGTCGTGTTCAGCACCTTTGCTGTAAGCCTAGAAGTCGCTTCATGCATACGCCCCTGCTGATCGTTACTAGTTCTGCCAAATCATCGATCTCTTCCTCTCGGAACCTTACCATTCTACGCACTGGCCGGACATTCAGAAACTGGCGAAAGATATCACACCAGCAAACTCCGAGGTATTGCGCGCATACGTGCTTGAGGCTCTGCGCCTTATTACACCCGCAACTGGCTTCCTCCGCATCCCTAACACCTTTCTCACTACTAGCGACTGGCGACACGCAGAGGGTATAAACAAGGGTGACGACCTTATCCTCGACGTGGCAACTGCATCTCGCGATCCCGCTATCTTTCCTGACCCCGACAACATCAACCTCGACCGTCCACACGAGCTATATCTACCATTCATCGACGGGCTGCACGGAGCTCTGACCAGGCCCATCATCGTTGCTGGTTTAGTCACTCAGTTGCGTATCTTTGCTCGGATGGAAGGTCTCAGAAAGGGGCCAGGTACGCAAGAAACGTTGAGGCGGGAGGTTCAAGAGGGTACTGTAAGCTTTTTGAGCGAGGCTAAGGATGAGTGGGTGCCATTGCCAGTCAGTAAGTACAGAATTGCCACATGAACTGTTTGTGGGTATTCTAATCATCTGGAATAGGCATGCGAGTGCACTACGACACCTTCGATCCTACTGCATGCGCGACCTTAGCATGATGAGTACTATGATGGACATCATTTGATTGAAAGAATGATAGAGACGCCACACTTCCAACCAAACGAGTTACATGGTAGTCTCAAAGATGTATCCTTAGTCTCCTACTACTATACCTCCGCTTTCCTTCGCATTCGAATCCCGCGACTCGTTCCACATTGGTCATACATTTACTCTAATCCCTTTAGCCCCGCATCTAAGTATTGGGATTGAACCAATCGCCACGCCTAAAATAAGACTCGTAGTAGTAGTACTCGTGACGATTCTCGTCATGGAATGCGCACAATGTTCCACAGCTACATCTCGGAGGTCTATTGGAGGATTAGTATACGTCTGACACAAATCATAGGTACCTTGTTACTCACAGTTCCTCATCCGGGGTATCAAGAATGACTTTCAACGCCGCTTCCTGGTCGTGATGGCGCTGGCCCTTGAAGATCGCCTCCCACTTCTCTTTCGTAACCGTCTTCACAGCACCGGTCAACGTCACCGTTAATCTCTCCCCCAAGCTCTCTTCCTTGCACTTATTAATCAGGAAGGGATACGCGAAGGTACAAATCCAGTCTACTATCGTACGCTGACAGCAAATGTAATCTTCTCCTCCATATCGAGGCAATCGATGTTTATCGGGTCTACAGCCCCAGGGGCTGCCCTGGTAGCCGTCATATGGTGTCCGAAAGCGGAGATGTAAGTCACGGAGGTTGTCAAGCTTTTGAAGACAAGAACCCATTGACTCAGAAGCAGTAATCGCGATCGGAGAATAAAGCAGACTAACGCCGAAGAACTCAAACCACTCCACATTCGTGAAGTTCAACTCGATCTTAGTCAGATTCTGGTAAGCCATCGCTGGACCCGCCCACGCTTTAATGGCCAGAACGAACAGGTCTGGTGTAAAGAACCGGCTACGCATTCGTACCCAGGCAAAATGGAGGAACTCGTTGCGGATCGTGGAGTTCACCGCCGAAAGCGAGAGACTCGGTTTGTGCACAGGAGGTCGATCTTCCGGCACACGGTTTTCATCCCATGGGGACGCCAACAATGCCTCACCCTTTAGACGCATAAACAAACCGGGGTGATAGCCCAGCCCCAGCGTTAGCTGAGCTTCAGATTCGGGCTCTCCATCGGGCCAGAAGCAGGTGTACTCTTCAGCGGTGCACAAACTGTTCAGCGGATATACTTCACCACCAAGCGCGGCCTTGTAAATCTTCTCTCGGATCTCAGCCGGAAAGTCCTCGAAGCGACGTTTGCTGCCCTTGCCCTTGTACCACCTCAACTGCAGGTGATAGCCAAGGCGACCGAGCCATTTGCGTGACTTAATATTCTTCGCGAGCCAGTCACTGAAAGACACCCACTCCTTCTTGTATATCTCGTAGATGTGGACAGTCTCAGCAGTCGGTGGTGAGCCATTCGGCAAGATGGTAACCCACCTCGCTTCTTTCACGCTATCCTTCTCGACGACCTCAAAGTAGTAAGACTTGATGTCGAAGAGATTCATGTGAGGCGGCCACAGCGGCGGCGCATCGTTGACAGGTCGGATGTTGACTCGCAGGGCAAAGGCAGCAAAGTCGTGCTTCTTCGGCCTATTCATCGTGTGATACATCTCAGCGAGTACGGGATCGTTGAAGTGCCATCCTTTGTTGAACTCGTACGTGGTCTCGTCGGTGAAGCGGCCGACTTGTCCATCGCGTGGACATTGCATCATCTCGAGCGCGCAGGTGATCTTGTCGTTGCGCGCATCGGAGAGGACGCGGTTGTACTTGCGAGGGCGCTTTGCGAGATCGTCGTCGGCTGGAGGGTCGAAGATTGCTAGGCGGCTCAAGAAGAAGGTTGGTGCTGCTGCGTTGAGCTTTGAGGACTTGACGGGGACGAAGGGGGGTGCTGTGGCGGTAAGCTTGGAGCTCATTGCGATGCCAGTGGTTTCGAAGAAGTTGTCTCGGTTGAAACGTTGGGTGGCGGAGCCGAAAGTATCCGCGTTCGAAGGAGCGATCTCGTACTCGTACTGCCAGGGGTCGTAGGAGGGATCAAGTAGGCCAGAGGGGGTCACCTCGAAGCCGCTCGAGTACTGTTGAATGGGATAACCGTGATAGCCGAGGGGCGAATGTACGTGTGTATTCCAATACTGAGATGGTACGAACAATGGTATCCGGGGAAGAGTAGGACTAGCCATGTCATGTTCGGTACCTAACTGTGAGTGATAGTCAGGGTCGGAAGGCTCCGCGGAGAGACCAGAAGCAGCCATTTCGGACATCGTGTTGGAGTTGAGGAAGCCGATGGGCCTTGTAAATGAGTACTTTTGGTAGATTAGGGCTTGGTAAATCCGAGTGTATGTATAGGGAGGCTATACTAGCGCTAGAGAATGGAGATGGTCTGTGCATCCCGCTGTAGGCAGTAGTAGTAGGGAATGGACTGGCGGGTACGGAGGCTTCACTTTGCTCTCTCTGATATCTTCCGTGTTGGTTGGGCTACTAACCATACAGAACGGCTGATCAAGATACCTAGTGCATTAGGTCGTGGCAACAAAACTTTTGCGAGGCCACCCATACGCGATGTTGAAGGCGTATTTGAAGCCTGCGAGTCTCTCAGGGCGCAATAAAGCATGATGAAGTAAGTCGTTGATATGTTTATGGTCTTGAAAGCTAGCTTCGAGGTCCAATGTGGCGAACAGATCAGTGAGTTTCATGTTCATACTCGTCTTGTTTGATGTGTGCAGATTGCGATCTTGATCTCTAAAGCTCCACTCTATCTTCGTCCGGTGAAGAGGCATCTTCGATTACGACACCTTCTATGATAACTCCAGTGGCTATTTGCGTTTGGCCATGTCTTTTGTAGCCCTCCAGTCCTTTGATTCAGGTAATCCCGCCTTGCGACGAGCTTGTTGGACTAGATGCCTTGGTCTTCCGAGATACGGATGACACGATCCCAGTGTTGGCTCGCTCAAGAAGCATCGTCTTATTCCTCACAGTCGAAATCGTCAGGCGGAGGTAATTTGTTCGATGGAAAGTCGGAAATGTAACGGTTACCGTGTCTAGTCTTGCAAGGTGTGCGACAAAAGCATGGAGGTGGGCTATCAATATTGTTAGCAAGTAACCATAGAGGGAAGCTTTTTGAGGACGAGTAGATGCTTACATATCTGCTGAAGGGGTATCCAGAATGGCCGCTAGCTCAGCAGCGTGGTCCATTACGCCATCCTTGTCATTTGCAGGCAGCGCGAGGAGTTCATTCCACTTGTCCTTTGTGTCCTTTTTCAGGATCCCACCCAGTCTCACCTTTGGCAGATCCTTTACAAATGGCCAAGCGAATGTCATGATCCAGTCGACCATTGTACGTTGACAACAGACAAAGCTGACCATTATTGACCTATCGACAAGACGCATCCCGTAAGGATAGTAAGCGGCTCCGTCGTCTGGGCTTCGAAACCAAAGCTGAAGACTTGACAGTCCATCCAACGTAGGGAGTATAGGTCCAAGAGACACACCGTTATTCATACTAATGTTGTCACGAAATCCGACACCGAAGAAACTGAACCAATCGGACATCGTGAAGTCGAGAATGAGATGATTGAGCCAGTTATAGTTCGGCTTGGTACCCGCCTCAAGAACTGATCTGAGCTGAATCGGTGAGAAGAAGCACTTTCGGGTGTCCTCCCAGCCAGCTTGAAGAGCCTCACCATAGGTCTGTCTGTTTATAGACAAGACGGCAAGATTGGGCTCGTAAGCGGAGCACCCTGCAACTGTGTGCTCACGTCCATACAGCCGTGAGGGGTGGCGCTGATCGATTTGACTGCTGTCATGCCAACTGCGGAAACCCAGGCCGAGACAAACCTCAGCGTCCTTGGATTTAGTCAAAGGATAAATTCGAGGACCGAGAGCAAACTCGAAAATCTTCATGCGCATCTCGGTCGGGAGGTCGGCGAGCCGGAAGTGCTTCCCATTGAGCTTCCAACATGTGCGCTGCGCCTTGTAGCCCCTCTCGCCAACCAAGTTTTCACCGGGCGTCTGGCTGGAAAGCAACCAGTCTTTTAACAAGATCCATTCTGTACCGATCTTTAAGTGTAGATTATCCTCTGTCGGACCGGGCATTCCTGGGGAAAAGGTTACCCAAGCAGTGAGGGGAAACTCATTGAATCTATCCATGAAGGTATACAGTTTGCTGCAGTACGTAGTGTAGTCAGGTAAAAGCAGCCAGAACGGCGCGGACATGTCGGTAGGCTCTACTCGGAAATGCATGTCTGCGACGCCGATATGGTCCGCATTCATGTCGCGAATAAGAAGTGTAATGTACCACATGACTGCGTCGTTCTGGCGAGGAGCTGGTTCGAAGTCGTACGTGTGCTTGTTCGGTCCGTAGTTGAGCGATTGTAGTTTATGGAAGGGTGGCGGACAGTATCGTAAGCTGTTGAAGCGGTTGATGGACTCTCCTTTTCCACTATCCGCTATCGCCATGCGTTCCAGAGCGAGTATTCGGGTCTCCAAGTCAGGTATTTCTGACGACATTGTTGGTAGCGTTCGTATGTGGAGGTTGAGGTTGAGGTTGAGGTTGAGGACAAAGATGCTAGTAATGCTGATCCGTGATGCGGGCGCAAGTATTGACAAAAGGAGGGAGGAGTTGGCGAATAAATAGTCCAGTCAGCGCTTAAAGTGAATAGGTCAGTAGGCTCCAAGCAGAAAATCATGTCAAGAGAAGGTCTTGGAAACCGGAGCTCCTAATGCGGTCAGTGCGCCCATTCTCGCTCGAAGCGCATGATGGAAGTTGCAGGCGCAACCGCCGAGGTTTCCTGACCCTTTTCGTTGAAATGCTTCTTCGTATAGGTATAGTATAGGTCACTCAGATTGCGACTGGATCGGTGATCTCTGAGAGGAAGACCATGTTATCGTCTCTGGATTGAGTCGACCAGCCATCATGCAGGCGAGCACACTGAGCAACGCACCGCCAAGGCTACAAAGAACAACAATTAGATTGGTCAAGAACGGACGGTACTCAAGCGGTACGGCAGATGGAGACAAACCCAACCCCCAGAAACGCCTCGCTATACCAATACTCCAAGACTAAGTGAGCTGCCTTGCACTATACTCACCACAACAGATAAGCGCCAACGAACAATGAAGCTATGGACAGCCCTTGGCTTCTCAGAGCATGCGCCGCGCTGGTACCCTCTGTGCCACAGCACGACTGCTCGTTGTACGTAACGTTGTTGGCCGTCGCAGCAACCTGGAAGACAGATCCATTAAAGTTGCCGTAGTTGTAGTAGTCGACGAGTATCCAATTCGGCGGACGATTCCACATTTCCTCGCAGTTTTGTACATTAAGACCAACGCTACCGTTTCCGGAAACAGCATTGATCTCATCGAGGAGGGAGTATGCTGGTATGAGGATGCTGCTCACGCCTGGGAGACTGACCTCGATGTTCAGGTTGTGGTTCATCACGTACATGCGCTCGCGTGAGACTTCTTCTGGCTGATTTGGGGGTCGTTGCTCCGTGCAAGGGAACGCGGGATCGGTTGGCGAAAAGGGTGTTTGCCACTGATAGTTGAATTCGCTGAGCAGCCACGGGACTTGTTCCTGGTCCGCGCCATAGTCTAACATCACCACGACACGCTTAGTCCTAATAATCATCTCGGCCAATGTGGGCCAGTCCGTCAGGTTCAGACTAGCCGAAGGCGGTGTCCATACGTATTCCATAATTCCTGAGTTTTGAAAAGGTGCGATATAGTCTGTCGCTGGGTTTCGGGTATCCTGACCGTTATTGTTGCCCATCATGATAGCAATGACTTCGAAAGGGTTCTGGTCGAGCCAGCCTTTGACTGTTGCGAGGTATGATTCGAGGGTGCCCACGTCGAGCAGGCTGCAGGAGGTATGGCAGAGGCGTATAGCGGAGGTCTCGTTGGGTTTTTGGGTCTCGAATTGCACTGTTGTCGGATGTCAGCCAGAGATTTCTAGTATCGTGTATGATGCGCTTACACCCTCGAATTCCATCATTGAGCTGATTAAGCACTGGGTAGTCTTGGTTGCTGGCTGCATTGTGCGGCCTCACGAATGGGCTGTTATGTGCGACGACCATAGAGATGTTGGAAAACCTCCTCTGGCAAAACTCGACGTATCCATTGCATGGCTGAGTATTAGTCGGACTTGGTCGAGTAGATGTCGTGGTTGTTGAAGCAGTGCCGTTTGAAGATTCGGTCGAAGGAGACAGCCCGACTATGGCTGTCACCTCTTGTGTTGTCGTCGACGAGGTAGCGGTGGCATTCTGCCGTCCGGATGTAAACGTGCTCAGGACAATGCCCGGGAGACCGCTCGAGAAGTCGGCGGAGTAGGTGCTCGTAAAGGTACTGGAGACATCGACGATCGTTTCGGTAGCGCTGCTAGGTATAGGTGTGTTCGATGCGGAGGAAGAAGAAGACTGTGCGGTTATAGGTATTGTGAGTAGAGCCAAGGAGAAGGAAAACAATGTAGGAATCATGGAGGCGATGCGATGCGAAAGAATGACGAAGTGCTAGTTAGCATATGTTATGCAAAGTCGGCATACAATCGATGCTATGCGCTGCACTTATCGAGAGACGAGGTCAAGACAGTCTGCCTCACCAGCACTACGTTGGTGGTGCACCTTAGCTGACGTTCGCCGGAAAGCACGATGACGGCATTGCTCGCCTCGAGCGCCATCACACCTTGTGTCGGATCTACGCGGGGAAGGCTGAATGCGACCATCTCGAAGGCCTATCCGTCCTGGGGAACGCCTCTCGCGTTAATCGGAGATTTATGGGTCCAATAGCAGCCACGCAATGGTTTGACGTAGTAGACATTGACTGCAGTAGGGCTCGCGTTGGCAGCAAAGGGCTTGTGGCGGTTTTGGAGTACGCGGGTCTCAAGAGCCGCGTCGTGAGGCATTTTGACGCGTCATTAGCCTCAAAGACTGCGAGCCACGACCGATAGGATCATTGAACGATGAAAAGAGTGCTGAATGCTGATCTCGCTGTGGGCCTGTAGAGAAAGGCTGGGGTTGAGTACGCGACATGCCCAGGTGGAAGCCGCCCAGCCTTGCGTGACACGCTAACCCGCTTAAGCTTCAGGGACTGAGGATCAAGCCTCACGGAAGTCCACCCCAAATGCTTCAGCCCATGAATGCGAGCTTTGGGCCGACTAGGCACACTACTTCCACCGGAGTTCTCGTCGACATTTTGCTCTCTAGGGGTGTTTGTTTCCTTATTTCCGGAGGCATTTGCACACGACTCCTGGAGGGCACCTGGGCACTTGGAGGGCTCGTTCTAGCCTCAACAACAAACAGCATACCGGCCGAGCCTACGGAACACTCCGACATTGGAGACAATGAAATGGGCTTTTAACCCGGAGGATAATCAACATTAGTTTTCACATAGAAGCCGTGCTTCCTCCTACCATCGTTCTACTGATCCCAGAATCCGCGACATCGACGCAGGTGCACTTCACAGCCACGTTCGCCGCGAACTTCATCTACCATTTGATCGACGAAGAGGAGCATGCGCCCTTGACACAGACTGGGGGTCTGGTGACGATTCGGGCAATCTCACACGAACACCCTCTTAACCCCAACCTTAACACAACTCGGCGGATCTAGCAAAAGCAGTCAGCACAGTCCCACCACCCCAGCACCAACATCTACCGGAAAAAAGAAAGCACCAAACTTACCAGGTTTTCCAACTCCCGTCCCCCACACCAAAGTCTGCCTAACATACCCCGTCCCATAGTACGTGAAGCAAACCCACCAGCGATAGTATCCCGTCCACTCAGCCATTTCAGGTTTCTCCGCCGCCCAGGTAATTGGGTTCTGGAAGTTCAGTATGTCTTTGTCATCGAAAGAGAGGCTGCCATCGCCACTGTAGGTCATGGCGAGTTGGGCAATGGACAAGGGGACGATGTCTTGGGGTTGGAGGAGCACGGAGAGGTCGATGGGGTAGGGGTCGTAGGGGATGGTCCAGGAGAGGATGCCTTGGGTGCCGAAGGTCTGAGTGCGGTGTTAGTGGGTCTGGGGATGGGGGCTATGGATTTCTTTTGGTGGGTGGTAGGGCTGGCGGGGAAAGTAGGGCAGGTGTATATGGAAGGCTTACGTTTGTGATGGCAGTGTCTGTCGTGTTGTGGGTTAGGACAACGGGATACTGGGCCCCTTCTTCTGAAAGCGTGGGGCAAAGCGTGAAAATCGCTGCACCTGCATGGCATGCAGATAGTGTTTTGCCGTTTAGGGAAGGATCTTCGGATATGAGGACGAGGTTGAAGGGGTCAGATTGTATGGTGTAGATGGGTTCACAATCGTACTCGCAATCAGCGTCAGCGTGAATGAGACCTGCGAAAGCGAGAAGGATGGGAACAAGTTTGAACATGGTGGCGGCAATCTGTACGGTGCGTACAGGTGCAGATTGAGTCAGAAAAGCTAGGGAGAAAGGACGCTGGCTTATAGATATCTATAGAGGCGGCCTTCGATCACATCACGATGACTGGCATCTGTCATAACGTACACGTAGAACGGATTGCGCATGTCAAAAGAGTGTCATTACCTATTAGCATTAGTTGCGTAGCACGTCAAGTCGTAAATCCCGATTGGGCCTTCCTCCATCTCCCCTCTTCTCATCCAACCATTACGGAACAGATTCTTCCATCACACTCTTCCGCTCTAGACAAACACCCTCGTCACGTTGACCGAGACACAGGTTGGGTTGTCTGGCTTACCCGCGCCCAATCCCCATGCCAGGTTGTTGTACCTGTAGCTGGCATAGTCCGTGTCGCATGCATACCAGCGGTAGAATTCCTGGTAGTTGCCTGTGTTGTTCTCGCCGCGGACGTAGGCCTGATACGTAAGCTCGTCCTGGGAGTCGAAAGCCAGCATAGTCGTATCGCTTCCGCTTCCGGGGCTGAGGGTGATGCCTGCAAGGTTGGAGGTTGGGTCGAGGTTGAAAGCCGCTGATGAGGGAATGTCGAGGGTGGTGGTGTTCAACCACCAGGTTAAGATGCCTGGTACGCCGAAGCCGTCCTCTGGTGCTTGAGAGTAGACGGATGTGTTGAATTGGAATTGTGCGCCGTCGAGGGGTTCTGGGCTGTCACCTACGCCAGCGTTGCTGAGGCAGAGTGATTCGATGGCAGCACCGACGTGACAGGCGCTTAGCGTGTCATTGACCTTTCCGTCTTCGGATGTGACGACTAGGAAGAATGGTGCAGAGCTGATGTTGTAGAACGGATCCTGTGCGTTCGTAACGGCAGCTGCTGCAAGGGTGAGGGCGATGGATGAGGCCTTCATTTTGATTGATGTCGGTTGATCTTGTAGGTGGTCGATGCAATGATAGAGTCTGAGGTATGCTGGGCGTTGATCGAGTATGTAGGAGCTGATGAGCGCAGTTTACCGGCAACGGCACGGTCGAGCTTTATACTCACGATCATCCTTCGTAGTCGCCGTATTCGCGCAGCCTCATCGCAGCTCCCTCCAAAGGTTCCACCTGCGCAGCAGTCATGTGTTCCACCATAACGGGCCCCAGCCAGCCCATGACGTTCCGCTACCCGTTAGCTTTGGCCGCCTTGCCACACCCACGATGATCCTTTCCAGTCGGCTGCGTTCGCTCCGTACGCAGTACCGCACGGCATGCCCGATGAGGGTCAGCGCAACTCAATCAGGGCAGTTATAGATCAACCCCGCGCGTTAGCGAGAGAAGCTTTCCCCAGCCTGCCGGATAAGTCTTGCATAAGTGCCACAAGTGCCACAGCCGCACAGGGCCTCAGGGTGCATGTAGCGTGAGGATCAGCTGTCAATACGAGGGTCAAATCGATAGCTCAGTACCGAACATGCAGGTGAAAGAAGTAAAGGTGCGGCGAAAAAGCTGTGTTCGTGAGCGTGAGCAATATGAGAGGCATCATAAGCACTGCTTTGGAAGGCTGATTAAGCCTGGTACGAGGTCGTATATGACAATCCTCGTGATGCGCTGATGCATTCAATATTGTGTTAATTGTGCACCCTCGTACGATGAAGATGATGGTGGAGAGTAGTACGTTGCTCTCCGTCAATGACGCAAGGGTTCAGGCCGGTTGTAAGCCGGAGTTACCCTGTTAGCGTCAAAGCTTATCGATTCTAAACTCGCCGGAGGTGTGACATCGTCTACGGCTTCAGATTTACACCCTCACACCAACTACGAGATGAATGGCTGTGATCGGGATACTGCCTTTGCGATGGTCGCCTCGATTCACTACGCGTCCACCAGCACCTTCCGGATACGAACTGACCGGTCGCAACACCCAATATTATACAGAGCGCCGGACGCATAGAATACTAAGAACAGAGCTACGAAGCCATTCTCGAGCCACCGTTGCAACTCTATACTCCTAGGGTGAGGCAAGAGCTTACGATTACATACTACAAACCGTATGTATGCTTGAGGACCTTATTCCATCGACATCAGAGCGCTGACTGACGACAGGCGCAGTATCGCAATAGCCCTTTCGATCAACTATGATGCAACCACTGGACACCCACTCCTCGTATACGCGCAACACGTAGCATCGTCATATAACCAACTCCAGCAGCCGATAAGCCACCACACTAGCGATGTCTTGCTCCGCCATCATATCCACTGGCACCCAGCGCAGTGGCCGGCTCGTCGTCAGCATGTGCGCTCCTCCTCTCGGCCGAGTCCCGCGATACACCCTCATAAGCAGGTTTTGCTTGCGTCCAGTACCAACAGGCCCATGTGATCCAGCAGAAGATGACATCGTATCCCACGCTGCTCACTGCTGGGTGTTCTAGCAGAGCACTTTGGATTCCCACAAAACCGCCATAGGCATACGCTGTTGCGGTAGCCCATGCCAGCATCAGTCCAGCATTCCCCAGGACCAGTGCCCACATGTAGCTGTAGACCTTGTCGGTGAATTGGATATCCTCGATGAAGGATGAGGCTGGTACAACCGCACGCGCGATGGGCAAAAACATCAGAGCGATGTGTGGAGCCATGAGTACCGGCATGAAGTGTGTAGGGTGATGCCAGTAGTGTTCATCTGCCAGTTGCATCGCGGGATAAGCAGTTGCGAAGATGGCGAAAAGGTTTAGGAGCCATGGACCCAGCCACGTTTGCCGGCGCGAACCATGTGACAATGGAGCTGGTGCCGGCGGGCTCAATAGTAAGGTGAGCATGAAGAGGTTTGTAGCGAAGCTGATGGCCACAATCTGGCCAAGCAGCATGAACGCCCAAGTATATCGAATGCCGCGACGTATTCCTAGATATGTTAGTCATAGTTGTCAAGTAACAAGTATAATCTTCTACCTTTCTGCTCCAGATACAACCCTAGACCCAATGCGAAGAAGAAGATCTGGTGTGACCACCAGTACCTCGCATATCCGATGATGACAGTCTCCCATGCCTCTCGAAACAATGAAGTCTCTTTTAACCACAACCCCCAGTGATTCTGGTCAGGCTCAAGCTCGTAGTAGCTACGCCACATCAGCCAAGACTGATAGCTGACTTTGAAGTACTGGAACATGTGCGTCCATGTCGTGAGCAAGCTGCCCACTGCCAGTGCACTGAACAGCCAAACATGTCTTCTTGGTGGGAGCTGTGCGGTAGTTGACTTTCGCAGCACGCTAGCTCTTTTGACGAGCCTCAGGATGATGAAAACCGCGACAGAGAAGCATGTCAACAGATAGGAGAAGAAGATGGCATAGGGCCGGGTGTTGGTATCGGACCCTTCTGGGGGCGGTTCGCGATGCATGGAGCGGTGCGGGACAGAGTATCCAGGCGGCCCGAATCCTGGAGGGGCCATCGTGAGACGATTTTCGGGGTTTGTTGGGCAGCCATCACGTACAGTATGCTCTCCAGCCTTTATGGTGCCGTCGACAGTGACGAAACGTGTCAAGTGCGGATCAAAGGGCTCTTCTGCTTTGCCGGCAATGTGTATTGATTAACGGCTATCTTGGGACTGAGCTCCTAGGATGCGGCCGCGGTCGGTTGTTGCGCCAATGATGGCGTGGCTGACGCAGGGATGGCCAACCTCCGCAACACGTGCCCAGGTGCCTCGGTGCCAAGGCGCCAGTGAGATCGTCATGTTTTCCCAGGTCCGTCGCGGTCTCGTCTTCGAAGATTCTCGTCCCTTGTTTTGCTTCAAGTAGCTTTCCTCCCCTGTGCTAACCTTCGCTGTTGCTTTCTCGCACATTCTCCTACTTCTGTCACGACAAACTGCAAACGCCAAACCTCACAACACGGTGATGTCAGGCACACGGACCATTTGAGCTTTGCAAACCCTGATTGGCTGTTGTTTCATCATTTGGACCTCACCGCCACGCCCAAGCTACCAGACGCCCAAGTTGCGTAGCTCCGTCGATATTTTCCAGTCATCTACTGTGGTGTTTGAACATTCATTGAAGCTGTCGCCGCGATGACCGATACACCGCAGACCACGGCGGGTGCCAACCCCAAGGAAGCCAGGGTCCTAGAGCAGCATCTAGACCCAAGCTTCGACTTCTCAGAGTTTGACCCAGCGACGCCAGCGGCAGAAGATGGCGCAGATAACGCCTCCAACTCGGGCGACCGCCAGCTTCCGGAATCATCGTTGCGGTTACAGGGTGGCGATATCCACCGCGACCTGTACAAGATTGCGGCACAGAACAGACGGCAAAAGTTGCACCAACGAGCAGCAACCTTTTCTGATGCAGTTCACTTTGGCCGCAACCCTGCTCCGTCAATTTCAGACGTTGACCATGACGAGCTACCCGTTCGCGATCAGCTCGCGCCCGGCGGCCTGAGACGCCAATACTTACAACGGCAAAGCAAGCGTGTCAGCTACATCTCGGAGCCTGTTACGCGAAACTTCATCTCGTTCCTTGAACTGTATGGCCAATTCGCTGGTGAAGATCTTGATGAAGATTCGTCGGATGCGGAATCTGCCGTTGAAGAGGAAGACGAGGGGCAAGGGGAGCGGAGACCACTTCTCGGACGCCGACAGAGCTCGAAGAGACTGAGGGCTCAGGGCGATGCGGACCAAGTGAAGACCTTCTTTACTCTCCTGAAGGCGTTCATCGGTACCGGAATCATGTTCTTGCCCAAGGCCTTCAAGAACGGCGGCATGCTGTTTTCGTCGATCACCATGATCATGGTTTCTGCTATTACAGCGCTGTGTTTCGAGTTGCTGCTAGCGACAAGGAAGAGATATGGTGGTGGTGGTTACGGTGACCTGGGTTCTATCGTTGTGGGACCGAGATTCCGTGCCCTCATCCTGGTCTCCATCACCCTCTCGCAAATCGGCTTCGTATGCGCTGGTCTCATTTTTACCGCGGATAACCTTCGATCGTTCCTGGATGCCGTCACTCACGCCGAGGAGCCCCTCTCGACCAATGCGCTCATCGGTATTCAGATCGCTGTTCTGATACCCATGTCCTTCATCCGAAACATCTCCAAGCTCGGACCTGCCGCCCTTCTCGCCGATGTCTTCATTCTCATCGGCCTGACGTACATCTACTGGTACGATATCTCATCGATCTCCAAGATGGGTGGTTTCAACCCGTCTATCGAGCTCTTCAACCCCCGCGACTTTACTCTGACTATCGGTTCCGCCATCTTCACCTTCGAGGGCATTGGCCTTATCCTCCCCATTCAGTCCAGCATGAAGGAGCCTGAGCACTTCAGCAAGCTCCTCTACATCGTCATGCTCATCATCACCGTGATTTTCACCTCCGTCGGTGTGCTCTGCTACGGAACCTTCGGCGAGAACGTCTCAGTCGAGGTCATCACCAACTTCCCCCAGACCAGCAAGCTCGTCAACGCCGTCCAGTTCCTCTACTCCATGGCCGTCCTCGTCGGTACACCAGTGCAACTCTTCCCCGCTATGCGTAACATTGAGCTCAAGATCTTTGGTCGCGCATCCGGCAAGCAGAGCAACATGACCAAGTGGAAGAAGAACGCCTTCAGGACGTGTCTCGTCATTCTTTGCGGTGCCATCGCTATCCTTGGAGCTAGCGACCTCGATAAGTTCGTCGCGCTCATTGGAAGCTTTGCCTGTGTACCTCTGGTGTACATCTACCCTGCCTACCTGCACTACAAGGGCGTCGCCAACCGTCCTTGGGAGAAGTTCGGTGACATCTCCATGATGGTTATCGGTGTCGTTGCCATGGTATACACTACCAGCATTACACTCGCTAGGTGGTCTGAGACCTAAGAACAGAAAGAAGGGTGATTGGAAGAGTACAGAAAAGTCCCTTTACAGTACAGTGGAAGCAGCGTCACTATTGCATAATTTGTTTCTCGCACGGCGTTCAGGTGGATGGGTGAATGGGATGTCTTTGTATGGTATTTTTAACGCGCGCATGTTACAGTTACGTGTAACGATAATGGCATACTAGTACGATCTCGTGTCCTCGCATCTCCCCTGTGATGAGCTTTACAGTTCAGTTACCTCGCTTCCCCTCTTACAAGCGTCTTACTACTGATCAACATTGAACGCGTCTTGCAACCTACGCCAGAACGGGAACATCTCTCTTGATGCCCAACATTCAAGAAGGCAAATAATAACACAAGCCGCAACAAACAGGATGAGAAGCCCGACGAAAATGTCGTAAAGGTACCGCCAGGCAACGATCATTACCATGTCCATTAGAGTCATATCAACATCATCAGGCTCAACATCACCCAGCCACGCATTCGCAGCCTCTATCTCCTCCCTCGTCATCCTTCTCTTAACTTCGGCTTCGGCTTTCTCCTCCTCCCTAATACTCCTCTGTTCTTCCCTCTCTACACCCCGCCAAATCTCCGCCAAATCCTCCAATCCTTCTCTCTTTATCTCAAACCACTTTGTCCGACACAGTGGACATTTATTACTATTCGACATTCCTGATGCGAGAGACTTCCGAAGGCACTGATACCCGAAGATGTGGTCAACGCAGTGTGGTGTGTTGGTGATGAGAACGGGTGCGTGGGAGCCGTGGAACGGGTCTTGGCAGATTCCGCATATTGTGCCTGGGGTGGGGTAGAGGGGGTGTGAGGGCAGGAGTGGGAGGAGGTTGTTGGCGAGGAAGGTGGGTAGGGTGGTTGTGGAGGTTGGGGAGGTTTGGAATCGTGTGGTAGGTATAACACGCCTACGCTGACCTGGATTGGTTCTTGGTGAAGGGGTAGGGTCGAGGAGTGTTGCGGTGACGGAAGGTGGGAAGATTTCAGTTAATGATGGGGAGTGGTAATCTTCTGGTAGCGCAGCGGATTCTGGTTGGGATAGAGGGCTGGCTGGTCGTTGTATGGGAGAAGTCGGATGGTATAGACGATCTGGGTCTACTTCTGGGAGGCGGTCGCGCCTGCCTCCTGGATATAGATCAAGTGGTGAGATTCTCTCCCGATGAATCCAGTAGGGGCGGGTTGTTGGATGGCTTTCAGTTCCTTGGGGAGAAGACATGTTCGCAGGTTCGATGGTTGAGCGCTGTGGTTGCGGTGGGTGATGGCTGTAGACGTTCTATAAATTGAGAATATTCACTAGTGGATGAAAATGGGCGATAGAATGTGTAGCTGCATGGAGAAGTCTAGTCGAATGGCTCGTGCCCTACCTTTCATTGCTTTGGCCTACTGCCTACTTCACCGTACCACAAAGTCCCTTTCGGGTGATGAGAGCCTTTAGTTTAATATTCACCTCAAACTAATCTAAGGCTACAACGTGAACCATGAAAGAGAGATACCCAAGGAACCAGCTACACGCATCTAAACCGCGTTCTTCTCCACTTCTGCTCTCGGGTCATCGACAACCTCCCACTCATCGTCCGCGTCGACCTTGTCCCATTCTTCTTCATCCGAGTCCAAGTTCAGTGTCTCGAACTCTTCCTCGGGAACCTTCTCTTCGGGAGCCTTGGACTTATCTATAGCCAACACCCTGTCTAGCTCGGCACGGGCAGCGGGTTCCGTTTGCACCGAAGCGAGGTTCTCGACTGCGAAACGCGATTTGATGGGTTTTGTGGTCTTCTGGCTCCTGACGGGCAACTGAGTCCTCCTACCTTCCACATCAGAGGGGTTGAGGGAGTATGTCGGCACGTCGCGTTTGGCAGGTGTTGTGGGGGTTGTGCTAGCTGTCGGTCGCGCACCAACCTTGCTCTGAGCGCGCTCCGCTTTCTTAGTAGAGGTGTCCGTATGTGGTCCATACCTGAGCATCTCCAAAAGCTCGGGGAAGGAGAGTCCAACATTGCCCATATCCGCGACCATTGTGTCGATCTCTGCGTCAGTGTATTTTCGCTGGCGAAGATCACGGATAGTTGCCAAGCGTGCTCTGAGGCCTGGTGAGCTGTCGACTTGTGTTGATTCGTAGCCAGAAGCCCGAGCTATGGTGTTTCTTGGGGCCTTTATCCTGGCTTCCGAGGCCAATTCGGGTGGAGTGTAGACATTAGGCTGGTAAACTGGAGGCTCGTAAACTGTAGGCTTGAAAACTCTAGACTTGAGAGGTGTAGGCTCTCCGAAGACTGGCGGCTTGTATCGGTCGCCAAGGCTTCGACTTGGTAACGTAGTCTTTGATGTATCTTTGGAGGCGGAAGAAGGAGTGCTGGAATCGACATTTGCGTGAGCAAGCTTGGCGAAATGACATCCCTGTACCTCTCCCGTCTCCTGATTGATGGGCGCGATCATTTTCGCGGAGATATCGGTAGTATTTGAAGAGGTATAGCCCCATGGCCAGGGCCGTGTGAGCCCGGGGAACTTTGCTTCGTCTGAAGTGCCGTCTTGGTTGACAGTCATGCCCGCCGGAGCATGGGTCATTGAGAACAAAGGAGGCTGGTCGGGCGTGGATACAGTCCCTGATGGATTTTTGGTTGATGCAGGCCGCGCTGATCGTAATGATCGTGGTGGCTGTTTTGTTGACCATGATGACCCTGGTGATAGCGGTGCCTGCGATGGCAGTGGTGACAGTGATGGCAGTGATGGCAGGACTGGCGGGGATGTCATGAACAAACCTAGTCGCGATTCGGGGGAGGATTGCACTGCGTTGCGAAGCTCATGCTCGCTCTGTTGTCGTATCGGTTGGCGGTGAGAGACAGGAGAGGGTCCAGCTGTGGAGGAAGCACGCACGAGAGGTCGATATGTTGACGGAGGTCTATTCCAAGGGTGCTCTGGGTCATGGGAGCGTCGTATGGTAAGCGACGAGTAGCTGGGAGGGTCATCACAGTTGAGCATTTCCCGCCTGCGCCCAGGAGGATTATTGGGAAGACTGTCTTCCATCGGACTTTCGCAGCCCCATGTAGTTTCCTGCATGCGCCCAAGAAGAGAAGGATTGTTATAAGAATTGTCGTCCGCCGGATCTCTGGGGTCTCTTGAAGGAGACATGAGTTCAGAGGTAGATGAGAGGTAGAGGAGAGGTCGTGAGTGGCGTGGATGTGTAGGAGTGACAGAAGTGGAACTCTGATGGCGGAAGTGCTGCTTTCAAGTAAAAGCTTTTTTGAAGTGAAATACGACCAGAGCAACCAAGGAAAGATTATGTGCGACAATGTGGCCGAGAGGGGCGTGGGCGGCAGCAAAAAACCACGGACCAGCGCAGTTGACAAGCGGTGCACCGTAGGGGTTTGGCTCAAGGTCAGCATTTTCTGTCATATTTTGGTTCAGAGGGGCGAGGAGCCACTGGTACCTTCCAACCCCATGTCAATCATCGTTCTCCTGATTTCAATTGGACCTTGTATACGTACGCATGACTACAAGACCTCAACGCTCCAAAGGAGCTCTTTGATTGCATACATTGCAGGTTAGTTGCACATAGGAGTAAACGCGCTCTTCAGGTCTACTTGGGCACTCCCAAGTATGTGGCTGGATAGCTCACTTCCATCCTCGAGCGCGAATACCGAAGGACGCGATGAGTACAGGAGTGAAGGTAGCTAATCGATAGGCCGAAGCGAAGAAGTAGCGACAAAGACAGCCGGGTGGTCAGTGTTCAACGGCTACAGCGATCGTTTGGCGGGCCTTTGCCGCGTGCTATACTTAGCCACCACTACCGACACAAGTGAAAGAGGGCTTAATCATACGATATCTCGAGAAATGATAGAAAGGCTAAATAGTGAGAGAGAATGCAACGCAGTGCACCATGGTGAGCGAGGATGCAGGTGTCGTCCCAAAAGGGAGAGGCGGGCTTGGCAACGCTATGGCCAGCGCGATGGGCGGCCCACTCGATTGTTTGGATTCGTCCCGCGTCACAACATTCAAGGTCCAACACCCCAACGCCCCGACGACGACCCCCCCAGGACTGCCCTTTTACCTTTGGCGTTGACATACACGACTGAATTGCTTCGAGACGACATGCTCAGCTAACCTAGACGACACCTGACCTTTACCCGGAACGCGACTGCCAGCACCGCGACGCGCCCAACCACCCGCACTTACTTCTACCTCGCACACATTCGCCATGGCTGCCCGCACAAAGGCACCCACTGTAGGGTCCGCTGGATGGATCCTCGAGGAGCGCCATCAATCCAACACGCTTGTATCCCAAGAATTGGAGGATTTTGGCTTCTCTGTGCGCAACGAGCTGGAATGGCTCAACGAGCACATGTTCGACATTTTGGCCAGTGACAGACCGTATGTCGCGTCTACCTTGCGTCAACACGCGCCAGACTGACTCTCCGGTAGACACAACCTCGATGTCTTCAAGACACCCGGCAAATTACGCGGCAAGACGCCTCGCACCGCGCGAAAGAAGGCGGTCGATCGCCAGGTAAGATTTTGCGCGTCGCCTTCCATCCCATACTAACATCAGCCAGCCTCTTGCCAGCATCAAGTCTGCGAACGCGAAACAACGCACAAGCGCCGCCGAAGAGAGTCTACGAAACGTCAAGGCTAGATTCCAGATCGCCGAAGACGCAGAGAACACGGTTCGACAGTCGCCTACCGTCGCCCGCACGCCCATCGCGCGACAGCTGTTTACCAAGCCCGAGAGCGCCGGCAAGGAGAACGTCGACACTAGCTTCCAAGCGAATGTATTCGACAAGCGCCCAGCACAGCCTCTTGCACCAGCATGGAACCCTGTCCAGTCCTCGCAAGAGACAGTAATGACTTCAGAAGCCAGCGAGGTCTTCTCACCGCCACAAAGCTTCTCAACACAACCCACACAGCCCACTCAATCTTTCCGTCAATCGATACACGATAAGGAAGAAGACCGCGACACTGGCGATTCTTTCGTTTCAGCGAATGAGGCTTTCGCAAGCAAGAATGCCTCGCGGGAAGCTTCGCGCGCCAAGGACGCGGATGCCGATGCGATGGAAGTGGATGACGAATACAAGGCCGACCGCTCGCGATCTGATGCCGATGGTACAATGATTCACCACGACCTTTCTGACGCGGAGGATCACAGCATGGGGGATATGGAGGACTTCCCAGAGCCACCACGCGTAGTTTCCGAACAGTACAGCATCTCCGCCGAGACCCACGACGCGCTTGACACCGCGAACAACCGCGCCCTGGCGCCCGAGCCAAAGAACATTTACGCGCCCGACCACTCGACTACGCCCTCGGGCCCGCCGCCTGCGTCCCCAGAAGTCGAGCACAACGATACCCTCATTCATCATGATATGGATGATCAAATGGACATGGACGATGATGTGCGCTCCCCTTCAGACAACTCCAGCCCTGTAAAGCCGCTCGTTAGGAAAAGCAGTCTTACCTTTGCCTCCCTTCCCGCACGCGAGCCATTGCTCCCGAAGAAGAGCATGGGCAACCGAGTATCGCGCATTAGTCACATCGACCAGAGCAAAGCCCGCAACAGCCAGATGGGCAGATTCACAGGAGGAAAGAGTCTGGGAGGCTCGCAGCTCGCGCATCCTGCGGAGATACAACACGCCGATGACTCGGATGTGGACATGGAACGCCCGGAGCTTCAGCGAGAGGAATCGGAGACAACGAAGGTTCACAACAAGACCTCGACCCAGCGTCTATTCGAGCGAATCAACATGCTCAAGCAGCAGAACGAAGCGCCGAAGCGCATCAGCCAGAACATCACATCTGCGCAGTCGCAGCCTCAGGAACCCACACAAGCAAAGGAAGAAGTGGCACCTGTTCAGACTTCACAGCCAGCGTACCCGAGTCTCCCAGCACCCGAACCCGCAGAAGAGGACGACGACGATGACGACTGGATCTCGCCGGTTCGGACAGCAGCAGTTGCACCCAAGGTCGCCAGGCCTGCTTATAACAAGAGCCATACTGCTGACGTCCAGGTCTCTCCAGCTAGGCATGTGCCGCCAAAGCTCACTTCAGTCTCAAATCCGGATCTCACAGCAGTTGCTGAATCAACCACGCCGGTTGGCTCTCCGACTAGTAAGAAATACATGGATGGCCCCCTCAGTGCTTCGAAATCTAAACTGTATTCAGCATTCCGCGCAGCCAAAGAGAAGCTCATCGGATCGAGTGCTACCAGCGCTCAGGTGAAGATGGATGCACTCAAGGAGAGCCCTGCTAGGCCCAAGTTCCCCTCTTCAGATCCATCAGAAGATGCCCTAAGCAGCCCCAAGCGCGCAGAGAGACCGGCCACCATCTTCACTCATATGCGCTCACCTTCCAAGGACTCCATCAAGTCCGGTAAGAGTGCTACCATGCCCGGTAGCCCACTCAAGGGAGACGGCCGACGGACTCGCAGCTCCACTGAACGCGAAAAGCAGAAGGAGAAGGACGCGAGAGAGAAGGAAATGAGAGAGACCAAGCAACAACAGCGTGCTGAGGACAAGCTCAGGCAGATGCGCGAGAAGGAACAAAGCAAGGCTGCTGCACATGCTCAGAAGGCCAGAGCCATGGGCGCAAAGACACCAACCGCTATGTCGTCGCAATCAAGTCTTCGGCAACCCACTGCATCCGCTGCGAGTAAGACACCAGCGCAGGCAGCACCACAACAGCCCGTGTCTCGACCTGGTATCCCTCGATCAAACACTGCTTCCTCCAGGGACCAAGACGTGGATTCTGGCGACGAAATGCCACCCCCGCCACCTCCGAAGAGCCTGTTGCCTACCACTAAGACAACGAAGGCACCTCTTCGGGAGCCTAGGAAACTTGCCAAACCAACAAGTAAGGACGCTATTACAAAGGCGAAGGCACCCCAGAAGATTATGGTCAACCTCAAGAGCAGCCAGTACGGACAGGCACCTCCCCCTGCTGCTCGTCCGGCTCCGTCGTCGAGCAAACCTCTCCCATCGGCTCCTCAGAACTTGGGGAAATCTGTAGGACCTTCATCAAGGCCTCCTACAGCCGCAGCGAACCGCCCAGCTTCAGCTTTGTCTGCCAAGTCTGCACCTGGAACCAAGTCTGCAAGGCCGATCTCTAAGCCTCCCGCGCCTCAAGCCGCCCGCCCGCAATCTGTGGTTGAAAAGCCAAAGGCTTCAACGTCTCAACCACCGCGTGCTGATCTTGGAGCTGCCCGACCTATATCTCGCCTGCAGACGGTTCAGGATGCGAACCGCATCAACATTCCTCCTGTCAACCCTGCAAAGCCTCCTCCCAAGCGACAGTTCCCAGGCGAGAGCGACGAGACCCTCCACCGCCCGGCCAAACGACCTTCGCAACAGGCGAAGAACCTCAACCCAACTACACCAGCGCATGCTCAGTTTGCGAAGGGCAAGATTCCGTTCGCGGAGTCCGCATACCAACCCCAATCCCAGGCCCCCACGATACAGTACCCCAACGGAGATGACATCAAGCTGCCCGAGATCATGACCGACTCGGAAGACGAAGACTCTGAGAACGAGTTCGAGCAGCCCAGCTGGGTTAACACCCCCAACCTGCGCGAGATGCTGAGCAACCAACAGCTCATGGATCCGGAGCACATCTTCGGTCCCATTGCACCGCTGGAGATGGAAAAGGTCTTCCCCAACAAAGAGCGCCACAAGCGTTTCCGCGAGCGCACCAGCAGCGCCTACTGGGCCAACGACGAAGTCACCGCCGAAGAGAAGCGCAAGGAGCGCGAGGCCAGAGAACGCCTCGTTCGCGATGGCGGATGGACGTACAACCCCTCGCCTCTTCCCAAACAATCTGGCTCATCCCGTTGAGACTATCACGACGGCATATGTGGGGTGTCATTACATTCTTCATCCATTGTATGTGCATGCTCCATCCACAACGAGCATGTTGGGGCGTAAAACTTTGTGTATTGTGTATATATTATATCGGGCGCAGCATCACGACCGCATGAAGCGCATGAAGGAGCAGAGTGAGCGTGCTTCCAAAGGGTTCTTGTCATTGTTTTTATAAGGTGTTCTGAAGGATGGTATGGACGAGCATCGGCCCCGATTGAGTGGCTGGCTATGATTGCTTGGTGTTTTGAATGGGCGTTTTTTTGTTCTTACTTACTTTCTTCTGAGATAATCTTTTGTGTAGTCGTGGTCAATGATGAGACTATTGTCATGTTCATACTGGCTTCTTCATACTGTCTGCATGACGATCTGAGCAACATCTGTGAATGTAGGGTGGCTTTGTGATATGTGTACCATCCGCGTATCCATTCAAGAGCCTATGAAATAACTACAGACTGTACAACCGTTGTAAAAGTCAGTCGCAGTGTTTGCTCCTGGTCCGCCTGACTCATCCCGTCCCCGCAAGGCAAATACTTCTTCCAACAATCGTTCATCAATTCATCATTCCATCCCATACCAGCAAACCAGAAGCCTTTCTCTAAGCGCCCGTACGATGCCTTCAAAGAGCGTTCCAGGCCCTGCTATCAAAAGAGGAAGTGACAGCGGAAGGCAGAGGACAAAATAGGCCGTCTGCATCAATAATGGAAATGTGATATACGGGCTTACTCCATAGCGGGAGCATGTACCAAACGTGCGGTTTCTAACAGCCGTGACGTCCTCCCAATACTTGGAACGAAGACGGATATTACCTCCACGACCGGGAGCGGGGTTTTGTCAACTACCTCGGCCGGCAGTATGGCTTGGAAGAAGACGGAGCGTCAAGCCAAATGACAGGCTGTCGGCAGTTTGGTCATGACGCTGTTCGGTGAACTAACAAAAAGTGTCCGTCGGCGTCTTCGGCACGTATCTTGAGTTGCCCGGCTGGTGGCATGGTGGCGGCCACGTTGGTGGAGGGTATATAAACGTGTCACAGTTTCTTCCTTTTCACACCGATAGGATCGTCTATCAGCGTGGGCCTCCGCACGGGAGCGGAGCGGAGGAGGGAGAGGGTACTTACATGAACTAAAGACGATAGCTCGATGGCGTCTTCACCGTGTGCGGCAATTGAATGGAAGAGGCCGCCCTACTCCGAGGAGCTGCAGCGTACATCTCCCCTACGGTACCTTTGCGTGTGTGTGACCCGATGTGCTGGCTGATGTGGTGGCCACCGCCTAAAGAGATGGAATAGACTATGACAAACACGTGAGGTCATGTGAAGAAGAAGAACATGTGACGCGCGTTCGTAAGGGGGAGAAAGACGAGGTACCTTGCCGCAGGAAGGAAAAGTAAGAAGGGAACGGGTCGCGAAGAAAGCCCAAAGAGTGAGGCATGCCTGCCCTAATCGGCTCACCTTCCGTAGCGACTGTTCAACCATGCTCGCGCATAAAGACTCGCACCGTGACACCTGTCAGCGCTGTCAGGAACATGTCAAATCGTACGCCGTGGTACCTGAAGCGCCCAAGCTAGCCGGTGCCGTGACACTTGTCCTCATTTGCGCATCTGACCCGGAGCAGGTGTTTGGGGTCTGTCTGAGTAGATTGCCAAGGACTATGTGCATGCAAGCTCCCTGTAGTTGTTCGCCGTCCTTTTTGAATGGTTCGGCGTCGATGGATCCAATAGAGTGAATGATCTCGCTTGGTCGCGGCGACTAGAAACGGGCATCGGTTCGTGCGATCCGTCTGGGTTTCCAGGTCAATGGAGTGGACTACGCCTCGGGCACTATGTTAGCACCATAGATGGAGATCGCGGAGGCATCTAGCGGACATGGGTAATATTGCGTGAGAGATGGACCTAGTAGATAGGTAGCGGTATCGATATCGGATACCTATCTCAATTGTTGCACACCGAGAGGGGCAGGGTGAGGCTCCTCTTGTCGCACTGAGAGCATCGAATTGCGTTCTCAAGAACCAATACACCGGTGTGCAGCTAGTAAAGCGAGTATCGGTGTGGTGATGCGCGCATGCTTTTGCTGCTTTCACTGAACGTGCATCTGCTGCTCGAGTGTCGTCGTAAGTCGTCCTACCGTGTGGAAAGCGCCACAAAGCTTGATTGCATCACCGCAGCTGTCAGTCAGAACCTTCTCCGGGGTACAGAGCGTGCTCCCTCGACTATTATGTGCACCAAACGTCCTTTCGCAAGACGCTGTGTGCCCGCAATTCGTCACCTGTAACGCTCCTTGACAGTCGTTCTTGAGATTTTAACCGGAAGTCGTGCTTTCTCATAGACACAATGCGAGGATCATCCTTGCATCCTTCTTGTTTAAGCGAAAAGGCACTACCAGGCGCGATCGTGAGGTTGCGTTATGGAAAGCCTAACAAGATGGCAATTAAGGAGTCCGTCGTGCAAGAGTGGTTTGGTGGGGCAGCGGACCGACTGCACTCTTGTTTCCGCCTCGTCAGGTTGTGTGAGACACGTCCCAACGCGGCACCCGTCGGGCACGAGGAAAGGCAATTCTGACAGCTTGGTGGTACTATTCGATGCGCCAGAGGGGGCGGAGTACCGTTCAGGCTGTGATATTTGAGATAGCCTTGAAGGGCTACGGGCTTTTCTCTTGTGCATGCCGTGACGTTTGTGGAACGATCGTGAAGACAACATCGGTGAAAGCAAGAATACTGGGGTGAGCCAGTGCCTCATAATCTTGATCGACACCAAGAAAACCAAGAGAGTGTTTCGTATAGTGGATGAATTTATGATAGTCGTGTCGCGATTTGACACATGCTTTGCATGAGAAGGCCGTTGAGAGATAATGGAACAAATGCGTTGAGGATGTACGCGTCGCCTGAGTACGTGAGGCACGACTAGTTCAGTACATCCTCTATCGACACGTTGTCGCGCATTTTACTTTCTGGTTTTACCCAAAGAGGCACCACATCCGATATTTCCACCCAAAAAGTAGCTGTGTTACGAGACTACATGTCGTGCTGAACAGACGCATCGCTGGATACGCTCGACTTGCGCATGGGTTCTTGGACTTGTCCCCTCGATGCTGTTCGTAGTCTGTCTCGTGCATCTGGTGCTTGCTGATGCAGTGAACAGCTTGAGGCGATGGAGTGCATGATTCCTCTAGTCTTTCATTACTCATGGCAGACCCTGGTCAACTTTGGGAGGACGACCAACGGCGCCGATGCGTACGGTAAAACGGCTCATCAGAGGTACGAGCATGTTGACAGCGTTGTCGTACAACCAGTTCTCTTAGACGCTGGTCCTGCGACGACACCACAGCGCGCGCTCAGCATGGCGTGTGGCCGGGTTGAGATGTTTATTCACCTGCGTCATGTCCAATAGACACAGCTATCACACCAAGACATGGCTTCGCCACAAAATTGTTTTGCCTTGCTCGATGCGGGCCATAGCTTTGGACTCGGAATTGGGTGCGAACTCAAAGAGGTCGCTGGTCATGGCTCTGTACCTGCTGATGTTCGCCGCTCAATTCCAACTTGGGCTCGCCGCACAGCAGTTTCACCCTGAATGAACCTGGCTGATCGAGGTAATTCGAGCCGACTGTCATCCCACTGTGACGGCTTCTGTGTAACCGGCGGAAGCGGAAAGAGTCTGGGCACATGCACAATGATCGATAGCAAGCGCCCATCTCCTCCCCATCTGAGCGCCATGCGAATGACCATCATCCTCATAATGCATTGATCCTTGGCCCAATCAGCGCAATGAGCTCGAGCGAGTCCGCTTAGGATCTTACGAAGTCACTCTTCTTTGACCGGAAGGCAGTGTGAGTTGTTCGAATCTCCCACCGCCGGCCACGCACAGTGACAGCGGGTAAGGCTGTAAGCATCCAAGCTGCTCTGCAGAACGGCACCAATTCGCCAGGAAATAAAACGAAAAAATACACAAGAGCCCTGGAGACGACTCTCATCAAGCCGTGGTCACGGGTCGCGACAGCTGGTGCAGCAACCTGGCTTTCGTCTTCTTTGAGCGGTCTGTACTGAGACATGAACACCGCCTTTCTTCGTGAGCAGGCCTGCAATCAATCTGACCGTATGTCAAAGCGAACGTGACAACGCGACTTGTTTGAAAAGGTCCGGTGAGGCAAGGGCCCGTCGAGAGTCCACTGTGAATGACTTCGCGTCGCAGGCAAGTGAAAGGGCTTGCATTAGAGCGCGCCATGTCTCACTACGAAGAGAAAGATATGTCTGATCCAGAAATTGCATTCAGCCTGCAATGTTTGACGGTAGACAGATTGTTGTTGCAGAGACAAGCCAGCAGTGTCTATGCTGTATACCTTATCTCGAGTATCGCCAACGGGAGCAAGGCTGAACACACACCGACAGTGTGTGCACCAATGACAGGTTCCAACGGAGTTGCAATTGTGCAGATATCCGAGATACGTGAGGAATTGGGCCACGTTTGCAACGAAAGGTAGGAGGGACGTGCGCCGTATCTCTACGGGACGCTGCAGGTAAACATTGCACCGATCCGGTTCTTTCATGCCAGGCCGACAGGGAGTATGCCAGAATAATCTGGTGTTCTCAGAAGGATTGCACGGGAACAATTCCAGTCTGAGCATGCCACTCGTACGGACTGACCAGGTACATGCGGCGTGGTGGTACAATCGCCAGGTACCTTCAGCAGCGGATACCGCTGGTATGGACGTAGCGATGGACTAGCCCCCCACAAGCCATGTTCCGTCTGGAGATATGTATAGGTGCCAATCAGGAAGCACAAAATGCCACGTCCTCCGCTGATACCGCCGGTGGCTGAAGAGTTGCTGAGCTGCTCAGCGCTGCCAGCTCGCACGTCCGCGAGCTCATTGGAAATGTTTTGGTCGGCGCATATGTCCTCTCGACAAAGGAACTCATGTATGTCCTGGTGCAGATGCAGGGTTCAGGGCGGATGTTGTGTTTGATGCCGTACGACGCTATCCCCTCGATCCCTCTTTCACTATCGCATTGTTCAGATCCCAGCACTTGCTTTCGGCAACGGCCGTTTGGTCCAATGAATGGATCCACCACGTCGTAACCTGGCAAGCCATGTAGTGTGGACGCTGGTCCACTTACACACCGGACGTAGTCTGCAAGGCGCTTGGACAAGCTTTGGCGAAGTGCGTCGCCAGGACTGAGCAACTAGCGGGCCGAAGTGAAGGCATGAGTTGACCCGTTAAGAAGCCGTGTACAGCACAAGTACCTTGCCCCAGGATACCGTCCTCCTTAGTGACATTAGCCGAAAGCTCTCCCGAGAGGATAACCTGGTTCGTTTCCCTACTCTTGGTAAGACTTGCATCTCATCTTGGTCGACAGCATCTGCACGATCACCTCTTCTTGACACTTGCTGACTTCGCTGTCAAAGTGACTGGTCGACTGGTACTGTTGCGATAGCCGAGCAAAGTGTCCGTTGGATACCACACGAGGTCCATCCAATCGCCACGGGATCATTCCGTTTGTTGGGCGGAGCCACTGCTGTCGTATTGGGTCATCACCAACGTGTAGCGCACGTCTCCTCGCCATCATCTACCCCATCAAGCGCGTCGTCGCCCAGGTCCTCTTCAGTCGAACTCAGTACGTACGTCGCAATGACAGTCAGTTGTATCTAGTGCCGTCTGCTAATTGCAAGAAGATTTGTCGCAAGCGTCTGGTAGCCTCCGATCCACGTCCGTACTGGCCGGAGGTATACGGTGCTCATTTCGTCCTCGTGAGCATTTCGCAAACGAAAAAGACGTCAGCCTCTTCTTCCCGTCGCTGCCACCCAAACCCTCTCCACTCCAAGTCGACTTTTCCGTTCCACGGCAGCTTAGTCTCGCTTTCCCACCTGGTCTTTGCGTCTTCAAGTCCACCGTCCCTGCCAAGTACCGGTACCTTTCGAAAAGTACCTGCACCAACAGTCTTCGTCTTATCAACCGCAAGGTTCGCAAGCTATCGTTATGATGAAGATATCGCAAATGCTGAACCCTATCTGCGGTGGCCGCGACGACTACCGCAGTTCGAACTCGCCGACGCCAGCTCCATATCCAGTGGCTGCAGTCTCAGAGCCAAGACGACAAAAGATTCCGAAGGACGCTCCAATCTTTTCAGAAGGCAACAGAACCGTCGGTAACGTCAACTTCCCACCGCACGAGGCCGGTGAAGACCATGAACTATTGCACCAGCATCGCCGGTTTCAAATCTATCCTTTGGGAGAGATATCCAGGAAAGGTGTAAGGCACATCCCGTACAACAGCGACAAGAAGGCCTTCCATGAAAAGACTGGACGAGAAGCTTTTGAAAGTAGGCTCTCTTCATCCTCCTGCTAGCTTGATGCTGACTTGGGATTAGTGTTCCAGTACACGTACAAAAGACCAGACGACGAGAAAGAGTACACTGTTGTCTGGGACTACAATGTCGGCCTCGTTCGCATGACGCCTTTCTTCAAGTCGTTGAAGTATTCAAAGGTAGGTTGCTGACTAGCCCACTAGATGAAGAGGAGACTGACTGGTGCAGACCATACCGGCCAAGGCGTTGAGAGAGAACCCTGGATTGAAGGACATCAGCTACAGTATCACCGGTGGGGCTCTGGTCTGCCAAGGTCAGTCGTTGTGATAGCAATCATACGAAGATGGGTACTGACTTCTTGTAGGCTATTGGATGCCATACCATGCAGCCAAAGCCATAGCAGCGACATTCTGCTACGACATTCGATGGGCACTCACCCCGGTATTCGGCAACGACTTTCCTTCCGAGTGTCTGCATCCGAAGGACCCATGCTTTGCGAAATTTCTCATTGACCCGACCATTGTGCAGTTCTGCGCGCAAGAAACGGTTCGTTTCGCAAAGCTTGGTCCTGCGTATGCTGTTCCCAAGCCCGACGCATCGTCGCTGATCGAGACACCCAAGATGCACTGCGAGCCGCCCTTGCGCAAGGAGAAGCTGGTCATGCAACGGCGCGCGCGACCGACCGATATCGAGAGCGGGTATGGGACGGACACTAGTCGCCATGGCAAGTATCTCTGCTCGCCTGAAGTGTCTCCTCGCACTCAGTTCACGCCGATCAACCGCTCCCAATCTCCATGGTCGCCACGCACAATCGGCTCTTCCCTCTTGGGCTCGCCTATCAGCTTCCAGGCGCCTCCGGGGTTACTCACGCCAACGTCGGCTCCATACGAGTACCACGTTGAAGGCTTTCGAGCGAAACGGACACATTCGAAAGTCTCTTATGACGACCGCGTCACTCGTCCCGATACAGCCACCACGGTGGACAGCGCGCACGGCTCAGAGGTGTCCGGTGGCGACGACGACCATAATCGCGATGATGTAAGAGCGGCGGAGATGTTGTTGTCGCTCTGCACTGGAGACAAGAGGATGCCACCGACGAAGCGGACGCGTTGTGGTTCGAGGTTCTAGGAGCGGTGTTCCCCACCTTCCTCGCGATATCGATGACTAAATTACCGCCGGTGGTGCTTTCCTTTTCCGTCAGCCCATGACGTCTCGTAGCTTTTCCAGCGCGCATCGTCGGCACACTCGTTAAGCAACCTGCATCTAGCCTGGCTTCTTCATTTCAAAGATAACAAGGCGCACTCGTTAAGCGATTTGCATTCAGCTAGGCTTTTTGACTTTTCAGGCGCGCTATTGGCGCTTCGGTGTCGCTCTTCGGCGTTGTTTTCCCCTACTGTATTCGTTTTTCACCAGAAAGAAAATACATAGCATCAGGCAAGCATCCATGCATGAGCAATATCAGGCGGTCTGGCAAACATCATACTCAAAAGTGTAGATAGGTAGATAGCTGCATCTTTTGTGCGTAATTACAATCTTGCTATGGTCATCCCGTGTCTTATGGATTACTATCGTGTAAGCTCACTTGGAAGCTGCCTTCTGGCTCTCAATCCTCTTCCTTGTCCCATCGATAACCGCCTCTTCGTCCCAGATGTATGTCACACTCTCCTGCTTGTTGACCTCAGCGGCCCACTTGGAGAAATTGGGCAGTGCATCGAGGCCAGAGATGATGGATTTCGGGAGCAGTTCATGCTTGGCCATGGCATACGTGCGGATAATGAAAGGTGCCGTCAGAGCCTGCAGCGTGTTAGCGTCGCTCGTAATCGTCTGACGATGTACGTACCTCAGCCAACGTGACCTTCTGGCTACCTCCAAAGAATGGCTTCGCGTCCTTCAGTAGCGGCTCGATCTCCTTGGCAACAACATCCACAAACTCCTGGCTCATCTTCGCTTGCTCCTCCTTGGAGTCGCACATCAGGATCTTGTAGAAGAAGCTCCCCGCCTTGCTAAACCAGGTATCGACGAAGAAGCTGATTCTCGCCCGTGTCAGAGCTGCTTCTGGGATACCGGACGCGGGGAGAACATGTGAGGGGTACGCATCTGCCAGGAACGTTGCGACGACGCCAGACTCCGTGATGATTTCGCCATTGAAGTTGATAGCGGGGACGAGGCCGCGCTTGGAGATGTTAGTACTACACCACTATGAAAGCAAGATCGAACTTACAGGGTTGATCTCAAGATACCACGGCTCCCTCGGCTTACCCAAATCAATGATAACCTCCTCGTACGGAAGCCCCAACTCCTTCAGTACAACATGAGCTCGGTGCGCCCAAGGACAGCGATGATTAGTGTAAAGCGTGATCTTGGGCGCATTTCCATTGACTTGAGCCATAGCGATTGATAGAGAACGTCGAAGATGATGTCAGCGCTAGGTGACAATGCGGCTGAGAATGCGGGGAGAAAACGCGGAAGATACGACTAGAAATGCCAAGTTGGAAGCTTGACTGATGCAGAACTAAGAAGCGCCTCTGAGAGAAACGGTGTTTATTTATGTTGCTATGGTTAATATCGCAGCTCGGTGTTGGGCTTAGAAATCAGCATACGCCGGGTGTGCTGGGAGGGGGCGATGCTGATGTGTGGGGTATGCCGTCCGCGATGTCGTGCGCCTAATCCCCGAGTCTTTTTGCCCGGAGCTCCGTCTCATGAAAGGTTGGATGCCTGATGAGCATAAGCTCGGCGGAAGCCAACGTTGCATGATGACCGAATCTTAACATGAAAGGTCCGCAAGATCGGCGGAAGACAACTGTGCCTAGTGGTGCATGCGCTTCGCCAGGGCTGGGCAGGGCGGTTTCTTACAAGCTCCGAAGACGATGCAGCCTGAGCGTTCCACGAGACCAGCTCGGCGTACGGTTATAGTAGACCTCATATGCGCATTGATCGGTCTCCGTGCCAAAGTGTAGTATGAGGATCGAGAATCCATGGTATTCAGCGGATGATGCCATCACCCTCAACCTTCCACTCCATAGCAGTCGCGTCCGTCTTCTTCTTCGCCCTGCGCTTCTCATTGCGCAGCCGCCTCTTCTCCTCGGCGTCCTTCTCCAGTTGCTCTTTGGTCATGGCCAACCTCGCATCCAGATCCGTCACCTCCATAAATTTGTCCTCGTCTCGTTTGCGCTTGAGATATCGCAGGCGTTCCCGTACTTCGTGGACTGTCGCGCGGTGGACCTCGCCCGACTGGCCTGTTGCGACCAAATGCTGCTTGCTATTCAGATGCTCGACGTACTGGATGTTGTCTCTGATGGCTGTTAGCATAGTTCATAGATTACAGGTTTGCGACGATAGAAACGTACTTGAATGTAAGGTCGCAGGCTTGACAGTATGCGCCCGCACCACGTCCCCTCTTGCCAACAGCGGCTGCTGCTGATGTGAGGGTTTGCTTTCCGATCATCTTGCTCCAGTCTATGCGCTCCGATCTAGCCTCGGTCTGCTTCAGATCATCCGGAGTGGACGCTCTCCGCCTGTACGTCTTGCCCGCCAGCTTGGCCTCATATCGCTCTTTGCCCTCTTCACGATCTTTTGCCTCCCTGTCCTTCGCCCGCTGCGCCATCTCGTCGCGATCCCATGTTTTCCTGAAGTCTGTGTCACCGCCGCCAGACGTTCCGTATGCGCCTGCTTTTCCGCTCATGATGGGCGACTCGGTCAAATACGCCGTTTGCGATCGCGTGTATGTGTCGGTCGATTGTTCAGAATCAGGCGGCAGTCAAGTTACTCAGTAAGTCGCGTGGTACCGTGCGGAATTTGTGTGGTCAGGTTGGTGGTGATGTGTCTAAGGATTTCTACAAGCTCAAGTCGCGACTTTCCAAACCATGGGTGCACGGACTTACGTAGCGGAAGGTGCCTGAGGCATCCATGGATGTGCCATCCGCTATCGCCCAACATCATGCTAAAGAATCATCGAACTTTGATTGTATTCGAAAAGACTATAGGAGTAGATTTAGGCTCAGGGACATGTTGAAGATCTGATAGTACCCGCTGTGAATGAAACTCCTATGAAAGAACACTCCTCGCTATGCTTGATTTCGCTTGTGAATATAGAGCGGTCGCAATACCAGAAACGCGACCGAATTCAATAGCACCAGTACATGTGACAGTATGTCTGTGCCACTCCTTATTTTTTTCATTGCTTCGAAGGCTTCTTATGCCTGCAACAGCAGTACTACCCACCACCATCCGTTCCAGTGAACGTGACAGGACGTTCTGAAGTGAGCATAAAAAACAAACGGAAAGAAAGTAGACGTCCAGCGATTTAGTATCCGTAGGGATCGGGCGGCCGAGGATACGACCCGTTGTGGTGGATTGGCGGAGTCGGCACAGCAGGAGGTGGCACTCCACGCATCACTCTGAGAGCCATGTGTTGCTGCGGCACTGATCCCTCCCTCTCCCGTCGCTTCTTCTTCTTCTGTTTGACTCCATACCCTACATCCGCGTAGCCTGCCGCGGCGAAGGGTGGTTCAACGACTTCTCGAGAGCGATCGTCCGGCAGTCTGAGCTCGACAAGGCTGTAGAAGTAGTCCAGCACTTCTGGATATCGCAGCACCGATGCGCGCCAGTCGGCGTCGATACCGCGCTTGAGTTCCGCGTGCGCCTCTGCGATCTGTGTCTGCAACGTCGCAACGTACATGGGGTGTATCGGCGGGTGGCCAGAGTATCGCATGTAGACCTCGTAGTTCGGGAGGGAGGCTAGGTATGATGAGTGCGCTTGCTTGCGTGTCGAGGTCAATCTTTCGAATGCGTTGAGGATATGCTGGCGCGCATTGTTGATTACCCAGTCTCTACACATGGTCAGCACGTACTTCAAGGAGCGGATCTGGATCATACCGTATCTCAGCCATGCGATCTTCCATAGCACGCGCCTCAGCCTGCTTGACGGCTATTTGTAGCCGCTCCGATTCGCAGGAGCATTCAGGATACGGCGGCGCATTGCAGATGGCACAGTTGGGAGCTGCATCCATTTCGTGGGTAGCAAATTGGTGAGCCACTGCTAATCATCGTCGGTCCAGAGTGGGCCGTACACGTTAAGAAGCTGCCTCGGAGCTCGCTGCAGAGGCAGAGTGAGGCTGCGGTATGGAGTATCGTCGGTTTAAAACAAGCCCTAGGCGGATGCTCGCGCTTGGGTAATCAGGCACAGGCGGTGACAAGTGACATGTTACATGACGAGCAATGTGGATGCCAGTGACGGGGACTGGCTAGCTTCGGGCAGCTTATGGGCGGATTGATGTATTGGACAGACGTGCGGATGCGTTATGAGTTGGCAGAATCGCTAAGGTCCGCTCGACACCCAACCTCGCGCTATGCCAAGACTGTCTACATATAACAGTCCAGAGTCCGAGGAGTCCATCGGAAGCTAGGCACATGTCGACTAACATGCTTCACCGTCTTATGGTGATGGAGGACAGCCTTGATCGTGAATCCATGGATGTGTCTGCGTGGCACATGTCAGTACTCGATCTTCGCATCAGGTTACCCCGCCTTCGCTTCCAGCCTTGTCCGACCCCTCAATGCTCTCCGATCAGGACGAGCGCAAGTGTGCTCCGTATCCAAAGCTATCAGAGACGTGATATGTGAGTGATATGCATCGTTGTGGTACCTGAAAAGCAACGTGAGACCGATGGTTGGGTGCTTTAGGGCGTCACCTATGCGCTATTCGCGATTTGCTTGAGTTGTTAAGCATTAAGCGATGTCGACTCACCGTCAGTTCTACTCTCAGCTCGTTCTGATGTGTGTCTGATCTATGGGCGGTCGATGCTCCGTATCGGTTGGACTTCCTGGCACGCGAGGTAGGCTGAGTGACCCAGGGCATGGAGAAACCTGTGCGTGGAATACCCGTACTTTGAGTGAGTGAGTGAGACGATTTCTCCAGAAGTCATGTACAGCTTCAAAGTAAAAGAGCCCCTTCGATGCGTTTGCCGACCACTAAGCCTGACAGATGTTCTGTTGTTATATTCTGTAGGTGCCTCCCTAACACGGCAGGCTTCGTGACGTCACGCGTCACTCTTGCCAAAGCTAGCTTCTTTCATCCGTGAGAACAACGAGAAACTCCATGCGCTTCTTGGACGTCAGGTCACAACTATTATCACGTTCTACAGCCTGGGCCCTGTTCAAGACGACAGCTTCCGCGTACTGGACGGGTCAAGTCCTCCCGAACAGCCGCCAATCCTTCGGTCCCTACGTTCAAATTTTCGCCGACCTTCGCAAACCTCCGATGAACGGTGCCAGTTGACCGCTTGCTGCATGGCGTGCATATTTCGATACGTGACGGCTGCGGTTGCCGATTTCGCATCCTCCGCAAAGTCTTCCGAGCCTGGAGCGGCACCCCATTCCAACATGCAGTGCGCCCAAACGGTCTGCTATCTTCTAGATCCTCGACGACCAATGGCAAACCTGCCACAAGAGCTAGAGGATGACTTCCGCCATGTTCGTGCATCGCGCAGAACCGATGTGGGGTATGTCAGCTTCAGCTTTGCTGGGGTTCAATAGCCCGGTAATATTCGCGTCTTTGTATTGTTGGACTGTCGCAACGTCTCACATCCTCGCAAAACTGTGTAGGAGACTTTAAAACGACGTCGACTTCCATCAATTTGTACATACGTCCTGGTCAATTGTTTACCTCCAGCCTCCGCATCGAGTGTCCAACACCGCGATGTCATGCTAATGACTCAGCGGTACGAACGCGTTCTCTATCGGATGACTAGGCCGCTCAAGACTGGCTAATCTGTATCCTGCACGCGCACGGACTGCGCCCTTCAACTCGACATCCTTCAGAATACGGTTTAGCGTCTATAGAAAGTGTGCAGTGCTTTCTTTGGCATGGTCCTAAAGATGAGTCCAAGCCAGCAGTCATACTTAGCAACCATACTTCCGCAACGACATCTTGCGCCTTATTGTCAAATCCGTACGGAGGGCGTGCATTTGCCTTCTTTCCCCTCACGAGCCATTGGCACCAACCAATACGATTAACCAATACGATTGATTGATCTTGCAAGCCGGACCACGCGCCACCATCATGGCGACGCCTAGTGCCGCCTTCGATATGGCAGACTTTGTCGATTTCGGCGAAACAGGCATGCCCAACGTGTCACAAGAAGCTTCTTACGGCGTGTCTGAGACGGCACTACCCCAGAAGTGAGTGCCCCGCGTATCCCGTCCAATCATATACCCCGTCATGATACTTGTATACTTGCAGAATAGCAAGGATAGTGGTTCATAATTGCGAAACTCTGCGTGTATGGTTCTGACACCAACTAGCTCTTTACTGGATGATAAATCTGGAGAGCTGGAGAACTCCGACAGTATCCAACCTGCAAGTGCAGAGTTCAATACGAACTTTAGTAGCTGGATTCCGACTTATCAAAAGGCTGTCCAGCCTTGCGAGTACTGTCGATCGAAATCTCTCGAATGCTTTATCTTCAACGCCGATGGCTCCAAGCGACCCGGATGTTCGCCATGCAACGCTTTGTTTCGACCATGCAGCTTCAGCAACCCTGAGCGGATGCCAGGTATGCGCCAGAGGACTGCGCTGGACACCTTAGACGTCGTGGCAGAGAACGACATTCGACATGTCGGTGGACTCACTGGTAAGAAGCAGATGCGATCGCTAGGTCACCTAGGTCCGATCGAAGATGGAAGGGAGGATGACGAAGGTCCCAAGAAGGGTGCTGCAGCTGCTCGCTTTCCACGAGCGGCTGTGAAGGTGCTCAAAGACTGGATGCTCATGCATATCGAACACCCATACCCGACCGACGAAGAAAAGGAGACCCTGAAGCAGCAGACTGGCCTATCGGTCGGCCAAATCTCCAACTGGATGGCGAACACAAGGCGAAGGCAGAAGGCTCGGCCCAAGCGAAGCGCTTCGCCAAGTCTTCGACCATCAACAGAAGCTATCAACATCCCAGCAGGCAAGACCTGGGAAAGCATGAGTACGTATTCCGAGTCTGGTTTCACAAGATCGCACAAAACTCTGGCTTCGTCCTCCACCGGAAAGTTCATCACTTTTCGTGTGGGTGACAGGCGTTCAGAGGATAGAGACAGGGACCCAGACACTAGCACAATGGCTCAAATGCCGGTGCTTCAGCAGCAGGAATGTTTCGGTTAACTCTCGACAGATCCGTTCGAACGATGGAAGCACTCTCCTCCTGAGAACGAACCTGCGCCGATGAACGCTATCGCGCACGCTGTTGAGACTTTCGACCTGCCTCAAACGGAGAGCTCGAGTAGTAGCTATCGCAAGGATATCTCTAATGATAGCACCGGAAGCTTCTCTGTGTTCAGAGCACCCTCTATCTCCTCATTGGAGACCCGCCCTACCAACGTGTCGTCTGGCTCTTTTGGATCTCACAACTCAGCTTACTCGCATGGTTCGCGTCACTCCCTGGGCTCGTTGAACAGCTTGAAGTCCAAGGAAAGGCGAAGGCGTCGTCGCATTCCCACCCGAGCGCCCAAGGCTGGTCCTGACGAAGGGCAACGGATCTTCCAGTGCACGTTCTGCACTGACACATTCAAGTCCAAATATGATTGGTGAGTTTGTTCCTGCATTCTCGCGAGGCAATGGCCACTCTGAAGCCGACAAATTCCTTCAACATCAAGTCAAGGCCTGATTGGTCGCATCGTCGTCCTTCCGCTATCCCACGTTCTCGTCAAGTGGCCTTTTTTATGTTTGGTCATTACAACTAGGATACCATGCGGATGTTAAATATGGCAAATATGGCAAATGACAACAAACTGACACTTCACAGGTCACGGCACGAGAAAAGTCTTCACTTATCACTGGAGAAGTGGTTATGTGCACCTCTTGGTGAGATTGTCGCCGACAAAGCTACCGGAAAGCCCAGATGCGTCTACTGCGATGAGCTAGATCCCAGCGAAGACCATCTAGCCACGCACAACCACTCCGCCTGTTACGAGAAGGGCCCGGAATCCCGAACATTCTACCGGAAAGACCATCTTCGACAACACTTGCGACTCATGCACGGTTGCAAGATGATCTCCAGTATGGACACATGGAAGTCTGAAGCGCAATACATCAAATCTCGTTGCGGATTTTGCGGGATGAACTTTGACAAGTGGCAAGACCGCCTCGACCATTTGGCGAAAGAGTTCCGCAACGGTGCACACATGAAGAACTGGAAGGGATGCAGGGGCTTAGACCCTCATGTCGCTATCCATGTCACGAACGCGATGCCACCTTATCTCATCGCCAACGAAAGCAAATCGCCATTCCCGTTCTCAGCATCCAACACTGCGAGCCTCAAGGTACGTACCACCGTGGCGAACATGTGGACTGCGCCCAATAGGCTGACTTCTCAACAGCAGCTTAATCTGTCCGTTGATAGTAGGGACCTTGAATACCTTTTACCCAACGTTGATGACATCGACTACACGAACAACGTGTCTGCAGCATACCAACCTGGCACTGATCCCTCCACTATTGGACCCATCGTCTTGACGACACCCAAAGATTATTCTCCTTCCAAGTCCCCCGTTGACAACCCGAACGCAACCTGCTGGGAGATCCTCACACTGCAGTTGGGCCGCTTCGCACGAGAGCACATCGCGAAGCATGGTTCCGCAAACTTGACCGACGAAGTCTTGCAAGCAGAGTCACGTCGTATCCTCTACGATGACGATGATCCATGGAACCAGACATCTGCGGATAACCCCGAATGGTTGAATCTGTTCAAAAAAGCACATGGCATTAACTGCACAACCCCAATAAAGAGTAAGTAAATCCATTTCTGGATGCCTCAAACCTGTGGCTGACATCAAAATAGACATCAACGGAGAACACGAAATATTCGAAGACCTCGGTATCAACTACGGCTCCGCATTAGATCCAAGCTTCGACGTGAGCAACTTCGCCTGCACTTCGATGTCGCAGAACGATCCTTTGCGCGCCCTATCTTACGAATTCGCGCTATCCGGCTCTGTAGGCGCCGTCCAAGGCCATGCGCGACAACTCTCCTCGGGTCGCCAAACACCCTACAGCGTACCAGGACTGACCGGATCGCCGACCTCACCGGCATCGTACGCTCCTATCACGACTACTTCGAGCGCAGACAACTTACTAGGTTTCTGTGAGCCCATCTCAGAACTCGCATGCACAGGAGCCGGTACTTGTCGCGGCGAGCAAGGCGAGATCGGCTTCTCGATTAAGACTGCTGGGTTACCGAAGAGGAGGTACTGGCTCGATGATTCGACTGCGCATCTGGCGCCGTTCACATCCAGTGCTAGCGAACAGCCCACGGTTGACGGTTTGACTGCGGGTGGGCCTACTGTCGACGACTTCCAGTTCCCATCGTGGGATCAACTGCCAGAGGATTTCCAGAACCCAAAGAGTAGCGCGGACTTTGACTCGACTATTCCTAGTACGACGACCGGTGTTAGTATGGCGGCTGTTGAAGGTACGGATGCGATGCCCTGGGATGACATGGACTTTGCTATGGATTTGGATACGGATATGGATATGGGTCTTAACCAGGTATGAGGTTGATGGCTCTCAGGCTGTCATTTGATGATTATGTTCCTTCCATATGGTGAAAGAATTCTTTGTTTTCTTCTGGCTCGGGAATGTAGGCGTACACTCGGGGTAAAATATCTTAGCTTTTTGCAGCCAAGGTTGACGCAGAGATATAGATCTAATGATCATAATTACATCGCACATCCTTTACTATACCCCCAACATCCCTTTCCGCTATTCTCATTACCATTTTCGTCTCCTTACATAATCTATCGTCATTGTCCCGCGTTCCACAACGCACCTACCCATCACACCACATATACGTAGCCGCCAACTCACCGCATACTCCACCATACAATTCATAATTCTACACAACTAATATTTCCTTCCTAATTATGCTTCCTCACACTCTTAATTTCCTCGTTATATGAGTTTTGAAATTGAGAATGACATCATCAATCACCAAATATCATCCTGGCGTTGTGGCGGGTAAGCTCTCCTTCTATCCTTCTCACATACTGCTTACTAATTCTGGGTTCCTAGAGTGGTTATCGCGTTAGACTTGAAATCTAATTCCTTAGGGAGCGTCAGTTCGAGTCTGGCCAACGTCGAGTTTCTTTTTTTGCTGGTCTATCTGACATAGAGGCAGAAGCAAGGGTGTTGCTGTTGGGGATGGGTGGACGGTAGGATCCTTGGGTTAGAAGATGTATGGGGGTTTGGACCATGAAATGGCAGGTATGGATGAGTGGCACTCGTTGTGGTAATATCCAGCACTATCATTTTCGTAACTTGATCTACATACCATACTTTTCGTATATCTCTATAGCTGATCCGCGCTGACTCTTTGCACAATAATACCTGACGCCGCGCCGCCTCCATTACAGATAACAGCAGCGCCATATTGGCCAACCTGCAGCTGATGTAGCAGCGTAACCAATATCCTGCTTCCAGAGCTACCCAGTGCGTGTCCCAGCGCAATAGCACCACCCCTTGGGTTCACGTTGTCGGTGCCGAGACCGAGGATCTTGGCGTTGGCCTTGATGACGGCGGCGAAGGCCTCGTTGAACTCCCAGATAGCGATGTCGTTCTTTGAGAGACCGGATTGCTTAAGGAGTTTCTCGACGCAGGAGGCGGGGGCGATGGGGAAGTCGATGGGGTCTAGGTGGTGTTAGTAAGGGTGGGTTTTGGTAGCAGGATGGGGGAACGTACCGACGGCAGCATCAGCGTAGGTGACGACCTTTGCTAGTACGCGGCTGTCCTTGCCGTATTTCTGGGCGATTTCCTTGCTTCCTAGTATCAGTGCCGATGCACCGTCACTGAGAGGTGAGCTGTTCGCTGCTGTGACTGAGCCGTCTGGTCCCTTCTCGAAGGCTGGCTTCAGTGTGGAAACCTTGTCCAGCTTCAGCTTGTTGTACTGCTCGTCCTCGGAGATGATGGTCTCGCCCTTCTTCGACTTGACCGTGACTGGTACAATCTCGTCCTTGAAGAGTCCGTCCTTGTATGCCTGCTGTGCGCGCTTGTAGGTCTCGATCGCGTAGTCGTCCTGGTCCTGCCTTGAGACTTCGTACTTCTTGGCTGTGTTCTCCGCACAGTTGCCCATGTGGATCTGGTTGTAGACATCCCATAGTCCGTCGGCGATTAGGCCGTCTTGCAGCTTCTGGTGGCCGAATGCTGGTTGTTGGCTTGCTCGGTTTAGATAGTAAGGTACTCTTGTCATGTTCTCCATGCCTCCCGCGACCTGCGCTTCCGCTTGTCCGAGCTCGATAGTCGAGGCGGCAATGTTGACTGCTTTCAGACCGGATGCGCATACTTTGTTGATGGTCGTGGCTTCGATGTTGGTGGGTAGACCGGCGAAGATGGCTGCTTGACGCGCTGGTGCTTGTCCGACGCCTCCGGAGAGGACGTTGCCCATGTATACGGCATCGATCGAGGATATCGGAACTTTTGACTTTTCGAGGGCGGACTTGATGGCTGTAGCGCCGAGTTGGGTCGCGGATACGGTCGTGAAGTTGCCATTGAACTATGGCCTGTTTAGCAGCTGGAGTTGCTTAGGATGATGATCTACTAACCACTGCAGTTGGCGTTCGACTAGCACTTATAATGTATGCATCTCGAATCTCTTTCCTTTGCGGCGCAGAGCTGCTGAATTGTCTTTGGATGCTGGCCAGCCGTTGTTGAGGCCGCGAAGCCATTCTCATGGATGTGCGGAGGGCAGAAGACGACATGGCTGAATGAAAATATTCAAAAAGCTCGAACTGTACTGAGAATGCGGAGAAAAGGACTCTAACGAGCAGAAGCGTGGTTGTCACATGGCGGGAACAGTTCCGTGGCTAAGATGCGGGCGGCGGGATGTGGAGGATACGCGCTCTGACGTCTATGCCGAGGTTCGGCAGCACACGGCACCGCCCGGCTTAGTCGCCCTCTCGAACTCTCCTCCTTCCCCATACCAAGTGGTGAACCGACAGACCTCCAAGCTTCAATCTACGTTCCAAGGTTATGTCACGTTACTGTCGACCTTCCGCACTCTCAGTGGCGACGGAGCCGACTAGAACGGTCACGTCTTGAAAAAGATTTACTTCGTACAACGCAAACATATTTCACCCCAGCGGTCATGTCACAAACGCGAACATGTCACGAACCTGCTCTTCACCATAGCCACGCGTGACCACGACGGCCACGCAGTATGGTGTACCTTACGGATTGGCTCGCTAGACCTCTGCTGTACTGCAGGACCCACCTACACTCTCAAAGAGCTAGCATCGTGTGTTTGTACAGGGAAATGTTGATCGAGTACAGTCACCCGCATGATGGCAGTTGACAGGATTGTCGTAGGAACACCCGTCTCACGCTTTGTGATATCTCGTCACCACAACATTTATTGACGCGCAATCCTCTTCTGCTCACCGGTTAGCTCCCGTCGGTCACGCGTTCATACCGGAGACGATTGCTTCGAACTCGTGTTGTCGTCTCCCTACTATCTATCTCTTTTTCTATTCGTCGTCAAAATCTCTTCACCGCCTGTACGGGTATCTGCACGATTGTACCTGCGTCGACATCGTGATACAACGATTGCCTCGCCATATTGGCTGTTGTGCCACGCCGGACAAGCAGTGCTATACCGTACCTTGCAGTCTCCAAGAGTCACTCTGCTATGATGGGCACGTTACTTCTCACATGATCTATGAGATCATCCAGATATCCACAGGAGATGACCTGCTGTCACATCCGCGATCAGACACAGCCACCTTAGTTTGGGTCGCAGCATCGTACAGATAGCAGCGCCTTCTAGTTTTGGCTGCGACACCGTACACGAATCCGGAAGGAAGTACAATTGGCTTCTTCAAGTGTCTTCGCTATGTATAAGAAAGGGTCAAAGGGACGGTATGTATAGAAGCAAGCTCAAGCAACTCTTTCAAGCTTCCTCACAATCAAGTCACTATCATCACATTTTTCATCAACTTCCAACCTAATCTCGAGACCTACATCGCCAAGATGCATCTCCCAACTCTCATCGGCTCTCTCGCCTTGATAGCCAACACCGCTTTCGCGGCCGACATCATCATCAACAACAAGTGCCACTACTCTGTTTGGGTCTCAACCGTTCAGAAGGATGCAACTTCGCTGAAGGAGATTCAGCCCGGCGACACATCGACCGAGGCACAGAAACCTGTTGTCGACAACGTTGGCGTCAGCATCCAGATCATTCGTACTGATCACTTTGACGACAAGCCGATCCTGAACCTGCAGTACTCTTTGAATGGGGAAGATCTGTGGTACAGCATGAGCAGCAAGAGTAGCGAGAACTACCCACACGCTTTAGCCTTCAAAGACGAGAAGCTTCGCATTCACAACACCGACGGTCTGCTTTTCACGGAGATTGTTTGGGTCGGAGATCACAGGCCCGAGGGCACTGAATATTATCACGGCGAGGCAACCCTGACGCTTGAGCTGTGCGACGACTTTGCGAGGCGCTTCAGAGCTTAGATCGGAGACGATGGCTGGGCATGGTGGTGTCGGTAGGCGACCTTTAATGGCTGCAGAGGGTACAATGAACCAGGCGGAGATGGACAACGAATTTGAGTAGGGTAATGGAAAGAATGCAACGTGTATGGATGTAGGGTGTTAGAGAAGACGTCACTCCTTTAGGATTTGATCATTATATGATATATTTCAAGTGTGTCTGTTTCGGTCGTATCGAGTGGCGCTCTTACGCGTTGAACCGTCCAAACTGTCTACGAAAGATGATAATAATCTCTCAATTAATGTTGTCTGTCTGCTTGACGTCAAGCTTCTGAGGCGCAAAGACAGGCCGGTAGGTTTTGTTTCGGTTCATCTAAATTGGTCCTAGCGCCGTTCCTGAACGCTAGACCCTGGCAGGTGTGTGATGCTCGATTGCCGACCCTTCGCTCTTGCAAACCACATCCCGCCGTCCGCACCTCTGTCGCACTGCTTCGTCAAACGCGCAGCTGTGATCTGTCATAGTCTTTGTGTCATACAGCGAGCTGACTCCAACTTATTTTCGACGCAGCAAACACACCCGAGCATACGCGCAGCGCTGCGACTACCCTGCTTTAGACGATCAACGCCTCCTAGACCCTCGAGGGCATCACCTATCGCCATGGTTCGAAATGGCAGTCCGTCGCCAGCGGATAACTTTCCGCTGGGTCATTCTGCGACATCCCCTCAACCACAGCCTTCGAAGCGCGACAAACGGCGCAACATGCTCGCCGAGAAGCTGGCGGAAATGATGGCCACCTTCTCAGACAACCGAGACAGTCATTACAGAGCCCAGCTCGCCGCGCTTCAAGCCGACATCAACCTGATCATGAAGGCGGACCCGTATGCGAACCAGCCGCTCGAAGATAGCAACGAAGAAGCCGCGGAGCTCGTCTCGCAGATCATGGGGAACAACGTCCCTACCGCACCGAGCGCGGGTACCGACTACATTGCGCAATGTGGAAAACACTATTCGCGCTTTGTAGACGCCGTCAACGATGCGATGGAAGAGCGCGACTACAACCTGACCATGCTCTGGGTGAGTCCCACGGCTTCCTGCTGTATTGGCACGAGACGCTAACCGCCAATTACGCAGAACAAGCACGAGAACACAAAGAACGAAATCGAAAACTCACACTACTACAAAGTCCAAATCGCCGAAGAAGAACACAAGCTGCTCGCCGCCACCATCCGCGAACGACTGGTCGCAAGCATACAACAACGGACAAACAGGCTCAAGCGAGAGAAGGAGCAACTGGATCTGTCTGACAGCAACGCGATGCTCCTCCATCCCAATCAGTTTAGCATAGGGCATCCCGCAAGCCCTGGCGGACCGCAAGCGCCACGAAAGACCAGGAGGACAGGACACAAGTTCGGCGACGCGGAGGAGCTGGCTGCTGCTACTGAACACAAGAGAAAGCGCAAGCTGTATGAGGACCAGGACAACGACTCGCCAGGCCCATCTGGCCGTCCTACCGAGATCGGCATCGGCTCACCCTTCCGCGAAGCCAAAGCGCGCACCGTCAATGCGCAATTCGAATCGTCTGCCTACTCCCTCGAGCGCCTCTTCAGCGAGAAGGAGCTCAACATGGCCATGAACCAAGCCACCATGGCCGCGTCGCACTTCTTCGCCAAGATGAAGAACACAGAGGCCGCACCGCAGGAAGCCACAACAAACGGCAACACCAACGGCGCAAACGGCGAGCACGCATCCGAGAACGGCGACGCCATGGACCAAGACCAAGACTCCGACGACGTCCCAGGCGCAACCGACATGATGCGCCAACACTCGTCGAACCCACATGCGACCCGCGGCGCCACACGCTCAGCTCTGAACCCCACGGCGGCTATAGTGAGCGGCCAAATACCTCCGTTCATCTATAACCCGCCCTTTGTTCTAGATGCTAAGATCTTCCAGAAGATCAATGCTTCAGCTCCGCCACCACCTCCCCTCGGCGCACACGATATCGAGCAAGATCTGAAGCTGATGCTTAGAGACGCACCGCCCGACGACGATATCAATGAGAAACTTCTACAAGCCGCTTGCAACCCCGTTAAAGCGCGTGATTACCAGGTCCAGCCACCGAACTTCTCGGAACCTGTTCATGAGATGACGAGTGCGCTTAGGAGTACAGCGCCGCATCTTGAGGTTGGTGCTAGCTTAGGCGGTGTTCCGATGAGTGCACAGAGTAGTATGGCGGGGTGGTCGGATGCTGGTAACAACACTCCTCTCGGTCGTTATGGGGAGAGGGACTCGCTGGCTGTTGGCGGCCATGGCGGTGGTGTTGCAATGACACGAACGGCCAGCGGTAATGGGAGGGGTCGTGGTAGGGGACGCGGAGGTGGAGGGGGAAACTGAACGTGTTCCTTACGGCTTACACTACAGTAAGAGGGAGTGGATGGAGACATACTACGTTGATGTAGGCGTCCAGCTGCTTTACTTCCTGCTTTCTGTGGTAGTAGGGGAATGTGTTCAGTCTTTCCATCGAGTGGGATCCCACGGTGTATCAGGTTTCGCGTTACGGTCTCGCACTATATACCCACGACTGGCGTTTGGGCTCGCTGTGCACCACGGCGGTGCATATGTGCTTATATGTCTTGTTTGATCTCCTTTGCTGTTCATGTCTGCAAGTATCTATTAGACTTGGGTGGAGTTGTCTCTATGTAGTGCATGTATCAAGTATATGTCATGGCTTGCCTTCTTGGCTTTACTCTACCCGTGTATCGCTTGTACGATGAGGTAATGACGGGGCAAGCTGGAATGCGCACCCCATTCAAAGCCAGTGGAACACATGTAGGTACGCTGCAGCTTCGCGGAAGTACGTGTTGAAGGCACCGTGTTCAGAGAAGAACCCAAACACCGTGAAGGCTACATTGAGATGAAATCGAAAGTTAGCAAGCTCCTGAAGGCAATGTAGGCTTCTGGGTCATACATTGTTCAAGCTTTCCTAAGTAGGCGTTGTCTTTTCTTGGAACAAGGTGAGCGCTTGAGAAGCTACACCTCTGCTAACCGCAGAATCAGAACATCATAGACATCTCAGATCAACCCCTCAACATCACAAAGCAAGACAAGACAAAGTATTTGAAGTATTCTCTCAATTCTCTCTACACAGGACATGGAAATCCCACTATTAGAGTACATGCTATACCACCCAACTTTTCCTCCGAATCATTGATCGTTATTCATCCGATGCATTCAGTAAAAAATCCGTGAAAATGGGCTCAATGTTGGCCGTTGAAACGCCGTGAACTACCACCTTAAAGAAAGAAGAAGTCTATGCTTGAAGATGCACAAGGAGAAAGAAGACGAACAGACTGCATCAAGAAGAAGCGATCCGCTTAGTCGACCTCCTCGACAGTGGGGCCGTCGTCGCCGCCGGCACCACCAGGGGCACCGCCGCCGGGCATACCGCCACCGGGCATACCGCCGGGCATGCCACCCTCGCCACCGGCTCCGTAGAACTTCATCATGATGGGGTTGGCGACACCCTCAAGCTCCTTCTGCTGGGACTCGTACTCGTCCTTGGTGGCGGTCTGGTTGTCGTCGAGCCACTGGACGGTCTTGTCGATCTCGGCAGTGAGCTTCTGCTTGTCGCCAGCATCAAGCTTCTCGTCGACCTTAGAGTCGCTGAGGGTGTTGCGGAGCGAGTAGGCGTAGGACTCGAGAGCGTTCTTAGCAGAGATACGGGCAGCCTCAGCCTCGTCCTCAGCCTTGTACTTCTCGGCCTCAGCCAACATGCGCTCGATCTCCTCCTTGGACAGACGGCCCTTGTCGTTGGTGATGACAATCTTGTTGGTCTTTCCGGTACCCTTCTCGAGGGCGGAGACGTTGATGATACCGTTGGCGTCGACGTCGAAGGTGACCTCGATCTGAGGAACACCACGGGGCGCAGGTGGGATACCAGTGAGCTCGAACTTTCCGAGCAGGTTGTTGTCCTTGGTGCGAGCACGCTCACCCTCGTAGACCTGGATAAGCACACCAGGCTGGTTGTCGGAGAAAGTAGAGAAGACCTCGGACTTCTTGGTGGGGATAGTGGTGTTGCGCTTGATGAGAGCAGTCATGACACCACCAGCAGTCTCGATACCGATGGAGAGCGGCGCGACGTCGAGAAGCAGGATCTCGGAGGTGGACTTGGAAGATGTGTCACCAGACAGGATAGCGGCCTGAACGGCAGCACCGTAGGCGACAGCCTCGTCGGGGTTGATGGACTTGTTGGGCTCCTTGCCGTTGAAGAAGTCGGAGACCATCTTCTGGACCTTGGGGATTCGGGTGGATCCACCGACCAAGACGATCTCGTGGACGGAAGACTTGTCGATCTTAGCATCGCGGAGGACACGCTCGACGGGCTCCATGGTGGAGCGGAAGAGGTCCTGGCAGAGCTCTTCGAAACGGGCACGGGTGATGCTGGTGTAGAAGTCGATACCCTCGTACAGGGAGTCGATTTCGATGGAGGTCTGCGCAGACGAGGACAGAGTGCGCTTGGCCCGCTCGCAGGCAGTTCGGAGACGGCGGAGAGCACGAGCGTTGGAGGTCAGGTCTTTCTTATGTTTACGCCTAAGGTATCAAGTTAGTAAATGTTGTTGAGGAATACAAGGCGGCCTCCATGATCAATGTGTTGTTGACGAAGACCATGTAGGCGTCGGGGTGTTTTTTGTTTGTACTTACTTGAACTCGTTGGTGAAGTGGTTGACCAGACGGTTGTCGAAGTCCTCACCACCCAAGTGGGTGTCTCCGGCAGTAGACTTGACCTCGAAGATACCCTCCTCAATGGTCAAGAGGGAGACATCGAAGGTACCACCACCCAAGTCGAAGATGAGGACGTTGCGCTCACCCTCGGTCTTCTTGTCAAGACCGTAGGCGATGGCAGCGGCGGTGGGCTCGTTGATGATACGGAGGACGTTGAGGCCGGCAATGAGACCAGCATCCTTGGTGGCCTGACGTTGCGAGTCGTTGAAGTATGCGGGGACAGTGACGACAGCGTTGTTGACGGTGCCACCGAGGTAGGACTCAGCGGTTTCCCTCATCTTGACCAGGACCATGGATGAGATCTCCTCGGGTGTGAAAGTCTTCTCCTCGCCCTTGAACTCGACCTGGATGACTGGCTTGCCGCCCTTGTCGATGACCTTGAAGGGGAAGTGCTTCATGTCGGCCTGGACCTCAGCGTCGGCGAACTTGCGGCCGATGAGGCGCTTGGCGTCGAAGACGGTGTTGATAGGGTTCATGGCGACTTGGTTCTTTGCGGAGTCACCAATGAGACGCTCGGTGTCGGTGAAGGCAACGAACCTTAGACATGTTAGTAGTGGTCGCGACTGGAGGCAAGAAGTAGTGACTTACGAAGGTGTTGTCCGGTTACCCTGGTCGTTGGCGATAATCTCAATGCGGTCATCTCGGAAGATACCTACGCAAGAGTAGGTAGTACCAAGATCGATACCAATCGCGGGTGCCATGATGTCGATATGTGTGTGTAGTGGGGTATCAAAAGGGAAGAAAAGGTCGTGGTATGCTCACAAGTCGGTGACTTATAAAGGTGAGGCTTTCGCGGTGTAGTGTGGTTTGTGTTGTGTAGTGGAAAGAGAAACAGTCCCAAGGCGCGGGCAGACGAAGTTTTTGTATCGCCTGGCAGCGTGGTGTTTCTACAGAATTCCAGCGCCTTCGACGCGCCAAGCAACCAACCAGAACCTTCCCGCAAGCTCGCGCAAGCTCTGCGACCCACTAGAAACAGCTGCCTGGCACGCTTTCCGGGGGCAAATGCCTAATTCTTGTCATCCTGGCTCCACTCGCGGCTGATTGCACGGCCGCGGTATTGCGCCCAACGCCTTCTGCTCGCGGACTGTGAATCTTCGTGCATCTTCTGTCGCCGCCGCAAAGGGCGCTGGCCGCCGCTGTGCTATGACGGAGGCCTCACCCCACCAAAGCCTCAAACGGGTGACATAAGCGAGCTGCCCCGCCATGTAGCTTCCAGAGTCTCTAGAGTTTCCCTCGCATGAGATGCGCTTTCGACATGTGGAGCACGTCGTGGCTTCTGACAGTTCAAAACATACCATGAATATATACACCATGGCTTGCATTGAGAAATTCGATCTGAGGAACACAAGACATACTTCAGATCGTGGTTGATTAGTGATTTAATGCAGTCAAGCATCTTCCTGGGTACGCTACCCTGGTGCTGCTACTTCATCCATGCTGTCTACGGCATTCTGATCTCAGCAGTATCGTGGCCATTGACGCGTAGACTGTGCAATAGTGACGCTTTTCAGCCCATGACACAAACTTAACGTGCTAGAGTTCTCGGACGTTGGGGAACATTACTGATAGGTTAGAGGGCTTCAAGACCTGACCCTGCTATGGACGGATGCTGGGAAACGCATAGGCCCTCTGATAGTGGTGGAAGAGTGACTCCGTTGCAGATTACATCGCGTTCTCCCATATCATCTGCTACGGGATCTGGGGCCCAGGAGGTATTCACTGATTTCGCATAGGCTTATCACGGAGTCAAACTACACGCCTGCCGTATACGATGTGCCTGACCACCGGCAATTTGTGGGTATACGCTCAATGTCATCGCCAGGATTTACTCTCATGAACCATGTTTTGTACAGTCCCAAGTCATACAGCCTCACATATCGTACATCCGTCTTCTATCCTCCGTCTTCCGTCTTCTTACTGCTCCAAATCTTCCGCCGCCCTACTAAACGCGTTCTTGACCTCCTCCCCAGGTCCCCTCTTTCTCCAGATGTTTTCACTATTCGGCCCACTCTTCAGCTTCTCCTCCTTCTCTCTATACCGGTCCTGAATCATCCTCTCCTTAACGTCTTGTCCACTGTAACTGTTCTTGGTGCGCATGCAGAACCAGAAGTCATTCCAGTGGTCGGAACAGCTGCGCAGCTGGCCGTAGCGGTATAGATCGTTGAAGTGGCCGCCGAGTGAGGAGCAGTAGAAGGCGCTGTCAAAGGCGGCGCGGCAGGACATTGAGCGCGGGAGGGTTGGGTCGTATTCTTCGGGATTTTCGGCATTGTTGGATGGGGTTTGCGGATTCGAGGGGGAGGAGGATGGCGTGTTTGTGGAGAAGGATGGCGGTGCGAGGTGTGGGTGGGCGGCGTAGAAGTCGGGGTCGTGGGGTGCGGAGTCTGGTTGTTGGTGTGGAGGTGTCTCTATTGTTGATGTAGGCGCATCGCTGGGCTTTTGCACTGGCGATGCTGTAGTCGATATGGTTTGTGGTTGTTGTTTCGTGGAGGCATCTGCGCCTGAGCTTGAGAAGGGCCACCAGGTCATCATGAGGTATGCGCGTGTCTATAGGAACCGTGGTGGCACGTATGCGAGAGACGCGCTATTCGGAAGACTCGCGATACGAGCAGTAGCAGTCGATGGTGTGGGTTGTCGCGGGTCGAAATCCTGGCAAACGTTTAATCGATATGCTGCGACGAGCGATATTGCAATTGGTCAAGGCTAGTATGTTGTAGCTCGAATGTTCAGACGTCTAGGCTCTGGGTGCAATCCGCGGGGCTTGAGACTTGGGCAGAAATTCAAGAAATCCCCAAGGGCAATTGGCACTTCCAGCGAATCAGACATGAGACGGCCCGCACACGTGAGCGGGAAGCCTATACGCTACGTCATGCATCGCACTTGCAGCTGCCTTGGAGATCCCTCTAACTCCACCTTTACGCGTCTTGTGCGTCGTCTAATTCCTCGGTTGTGCCTACACGACGTGTCGCCTTTGCGTGTGTATTCTATTCTCGACACTCCCTACGGCCTGTTAGCGATCGACGTCTCGGTAATACTCAACGCAGCACAACACCCAACCTGTGCCGTATCCGCCCCACCTTGTGTTTACCACCTACAACCGCCCCGAACGTGGCATCCACGCATTGACGGCCGTTCCCTATGACTCCACGCAGCCCTACGACATAACGATACCCCTCCGCCTCCGACACACCCTATACCCCGCCTACCTACCTACCTACCCCCTTCGCCCGGCCTGGGTAACGGTCCCCCACCGCCACTATGCTTGAGGGACTCGTGTCAACTCTGCTGAATCGGTTCTTGGGCATGTATGTCCAGAACTTCGATCCTAAGCAGTTGAATGTCGGCATCTGGTCTGGCGATGTCAAGCTGCGGGACCTCGAGCTCCGTCGCGAAGCCCTAGACCAGTTACGCCTACCGCTGAACGTTGTTGAAGGACACCTCGGCTCACTCACACTATCCATACCCTGGTCAAATCTACGAGGGAAGCCGCTGAAGGTCAACATTGAAGATGTTTTCCTGCTGGCAGCGCCCAAGGAAGATGCAGACTACGACGCTGAAGAGGAGGACAAGCGTGCGCACGCCGTCAAGATGGAGAAGCTCGACAGCGCAGAGCTGCTGAAGGAGCGTAACACCGAAGGCATGAGCGCGGAAGAGCAGCAGAAGAATCAGAGTTTCACTGCGAGCTTGATCACTGCCATCGTCGACAATGTCCAGATCACAGTCAAGAACATCCACATCCGATACGAAGACTCGATCGCCGACCCCGGACACCCATTCGCCCTTGGTGTCACCCTCGCAGACTTCAGTGCTATCAGCACCGACGAGAACTGGAAGCCGACCTTCATCCAAGGCACATCCACCTCGACACACAAGCTAGCTACACTTGGCTCGTTAGCAGTATACTGGGATACAGATGCGAAGCTCATTGGAACTGGAAAGGGCAGCCAGAGCAGCGATGAGCAGCAAATCGACCGAGCCGATTTCATCGAGCGTGCAAAGGGCATGATTGCACGAGGCGATAACCCAGACTTAGGTGACCATCAGTTTATCCTCAAGCCCATCAGCGGTCGCGCTGGTATAGAGATGGACAAGACCGGTAAAATGGATGTCGCAAAGATGAAGGCTCGACTCCTCTTCGACGAGCTTGGTTTCATCATCGACGAGGATCAATATCGCGACGCGCTCATGCTGGTCGACCTGTTCCACTACTTCATCCGCCATCAAGAGTACAAGAGGCTGCAACCCAAGTCATCACCCAAGGAGGATCCTGCTGGCTGGCTTCGCTTTGCCGGCCAGGCTGTGCTCGACAAGATTCACGAAAGGAACCGACAATGGAGCTGGGATTACTTCAAAGAGCGCCGCGACGACCGCGTACGGTACATTGAGCTCTTCAAGAAGAAGAAGCGCGAGGAGAAGCTCGATGCTACGGAAGCTGAAGATCTCGATAAGCTCGAGCGAAAGCTCAAGTACGAGGACCTCCGCTTCTGGCGCTCGCTGGCGCGCAACCAGCTACGCAAGGAAAATATCGGTGTCAAGAAGCCGCCGCCCAAGCAAACCTGGACTTCTTGGGTGTGGGGAAGTAAACAGGAAGAATCCCACGAGGACGAGAACACTCAGATGAGCGAACAGCAAAGAAAAGAGCTGTACGACGCTATCGATTGGGACGAAAAGAAGGCCATCACCGAGTCGGTGGACATGCCTCGCGAATACGTCAAGTTGGAGGTCAATATGAGCCTGCGCACCGGCAGCTTCACACTCAAGCGCGATCCCCATGGCAAATCAAACGAGATACTCCGGCTACTCTTTGACTCGTTCAGCACTCAATTCCTGCAACGCACAGATTCCATGTTCGTCAAGGTCGCGCTTGAAGGCATGCGCCTCTACGACGGTACCACAGACGGCAGTCTTTTCCCTCAAATCATCACAGTCAAGGATGCACCGCCTGTGCCGGACGACAAGCGCATTGAAGAGCTCAATGATGATGAATCACCCAAGGACGATGATGACGATGAGGAAGGCGATGAGAAAGAAGACCCGTTCTTCTTCCTTACGTTTGAGAACAACCCACTCGACGGAGCGGCCGATACAAACTTGACCATGAAGTTGAAGGGAATGGAGTTCGTCTACAACCCCAGATTCGTGGTTGAGGTGGCCAAATTCTTCAAGCCTCCAGAGCGACACATGGAGTCCATCGGCGCACTCATGGAGACTGCCGGAGCAACTGTTGAGGGCATCCGGCAACAGACGCGCGCAGGCCTGGAGTTCGCCCTTACCGAACACAAGACCATCAATGCGCAACTCGACCTGCAGGCCCCACTCATCATTGTGCCAGACTCTGTTACGAAGAAGTCGAGTAACTGTCTCATTGTCGATGCCGGTCATGTGAGTGTAACGAGCGAGCTTGTCGACAAAGATACCCTTCGCGACATACAGTCGAAGCAAAAGCAGCAGTACACGGACGAGGATTTCCGAAAGCTGGAAAAGCTCATGTACGACAAGTTCAACCTGGCGCTCCATTCGACGCAAGTGCTCATCGGACCATCCATCGAAGAAACTCGCGCGCAGCTCGAACAAGACTCCAGCTTGAAGAACTACCATATCGTTGACCGGATCAACATGGACTTCAAAATTGAGATATGCATCGTACCCAAGGCGTCAGATCTGACCAAGTTCCGCGTGTCTGGAAACCTGCCGGTGCTCCACGCATCGGTCTCAGACTCCAAGTACAAGAACCTAATGAAGCTGATCGATGTCGCTATACCCAAGTTCGACAACGATGGGCCTAAAAAGCCAGTCATTGAGGGTGCGAAGGGTCCGTCCAACCTCAAGCCCACAAGCGATGCCAAGGCTGATTCAGATCCTCTCGGGCGGACGCGCTCAAAGTCATTCGCATTTGCTGCACAAGAGCATGAGCTCGTCATGGAAGAAGAAGGTCATAATGACACAGACGAGAAGTTTGCAGATGCCCCGGAGAAGCGAGATGAGAAGAAAGAGGCACATCTACATCAGCGCAACTTCGAATTCAAGTTCACTGTCGACAAACTCAAGGGTTCGCTGTACAGAGCAGACCCAGAGGGCAGGAAATCTGATCAACTGCTGGTTGAGCTCATCGCTGAAAGCTTCGATCTTGACTTCTACCAAGAGGCTTTCGAGATGGCCGCGGATGTTCGTCTCAAGAGCTTGGCTGTGGAGGACCACGTCGAAGAGTCTACCATTCCCGAGTTCAAGAACATAATCTCGTCTGAAGATGTCTCTGCAGACGAACAGAAGGATCTCTTCACGCTCAAGTTCGTCAAGGTCAACAAGGAGTCTCCGGAGTTCCAAACCAAGTACGAGGGCATTGCGACCAACTTGGACGTGGCCGTCTCAACGATCAACCTGATAGTAACCAGGCGGACGTTGCTCACGTTACTGGACTTCGTCCTCGATACATTCACCAATCCAGGCCAGCCGCAAAACCAGCAAGCCCAGATAACGGATAAGGAGACAGAACAAGCCGTTGCTGTCCAAACTCAAGCAGAGCCCGACAAGATACGCATTCGAGCAGAGATGAAGCGCATTGCTGTCGTTTTAAACAACGACGGAATACGGCTAGCTACGCTGAGTTTGAACTCTGGAGATGTTGGCATCTTCCTCAGTGGCAAGACGATGCGCATCGGTGGGCGACTTGGAAACCTGTCACTCATTGACGACATCAACCAAGGTGTCTCCGAAGAGTCGTCTCTCCGTCAACTTGTGACTATTGAGGGCAAGAACCTGGCCGACTTCAGTTACGAGACCTTCGATGCGGACGCGGAGAGCTACCCTGGATACGACATGGCAGTCACGCTCAAGACGGGCTCTATCAAGATCAACTTCCTGACGGAGCCATTCCGCAAGATCATGGAGTTCGCTGTCAAGTTCGGTAAGATGCAAGCCATCTTTAATGCAGCTCGTCAGGCTGCGGCGAACCAGGCGACGCAGATCCAGCAGCGAGCGACCAAGTTCCACTTCGATATCACCATCAGTACGCCCATCGTCGTCTTCCCACGCATGGTGGTATCCGACAAGCCAGATCGCGATACACTTACTGCCAACCTGGGAGAGATCTATGCCAAGAACAGCTTTGTTCCTCTTGATGATTCCAAGGGTGCCGAGACCGCGAATAAGCTTTCGGCTGGTATCAGGAACATTAAGCTGACATCGAAACTACACTACGACGAGGATCGCTCCGAGGAGTTGCAGCTGATTGACAAGGTCGATCTCGATTTCAACATCACGATGGTCGAGCACAAGGCTGGACAGAAGCGGCCGGACCTTGAGATCGACGGTTCGATGTCGGACATTAACCTGATGCTCACACCTGAACAAATGAAGTTCGCACTAGAACTGTCTCGCTCCATACCCGCAGCATTTGCTACGGAGTCTGACGCTATAGATCAAGATGTGCAGGCCGAGCTACCTCGCGAGACGACGGAGCCTGCGCGACGACTCACGGACAAGGACAACACAGAAGAAGAGTCCTCTAAGCACGCTGTGTCGTCACAAGGACCTGAGCTGCAATCTGACGGCGACAAGTGGACGAAGCTGGACTTTGTCTTCAAGGTCGGCACTATCGGATTGGAGCTTGTCAAGTCTGAGGATGCCCAGCCTGTAGGCGATGTTGAGGCCGCTAGTCTCTCGAAGTTCTCCCTCAACGACACGAACGTCAAGGTCCGCATGATCAGCGATGGAGCGATGGAGGCTGAACTAGTTGTGCAATCTTTCACGATACGAGACAGCCGTACGCAAGGAACCAACAAGTTCCGCAAGATCATGTCGCTCATCAACAACGACGTCAAGCAGCAATTCATGGCCAGTGTTTCCATTTCGGGCGGAAAAGAGAAGAGCATGATTGCGCTTCTTACTATTGACAGTCCAAGGATCATCCTGGCTCTCGATTATCTCTTTGCTCTGCAGGCCTTTGCAAACGCAGGTCTCGCTACCGATGAGCCTTTGGCTATCGAGGAGGTAGCCGAGCAAGAGGAGACTGACAGCGATGACGACATCATGTCACCAGATGGCTCTCGAACTTTAGAACTTCCAGAGCCTGCGAAAGAGCCTACCGATGGTGGTATGAACATGTCGTTCCGTGTCAACTTGGTAGATGCCCAGGTTGTGCTCATTGCCAACCCAGCCATGGCCAGCTCAGAGGCCATTGTCCTTGGCACAAAGCAAGTACTTATATCCAAGCAACAAGCAATGACGCTGCAGGTCGACAAGGTTGGCATGTTCCTATGTCGCATGGATCGCTTCGAGACCAACCGAATGCGCATTCTTGACGACTTCAGTATCCAGACCGCGCTCGACATCAGGAACCAAGGCTCAAAGTCTTCGATGATGAGCATTACCGTCGATATTGAACCTCTCGTACTTCGCTTGTCGCTCCGTGATATTCTGCTCGCTATGCAGATTGTCAACAGGGCATCAGCAATGGCAGCCCCAGCTGAGAAGAGTATGCCCTCGGCAGAAGCCAAGCAACTCAAGACGGGCACACCATCAAAGAAGGGGACTTCGCATGCAGGCAAAGCAGTCTCCAACAAGCCTCGGACCAAGTCTCTCGCGACCACCAGACGATCTAGTCAACAGGTCGGGAAGCAACAGGCACCCTCTTCTTCTGCTGTACTCAAGCGGGAAGAACTTCACATTAGCGTTGAAGGCATACGCGTTGTTCTCATCGGTGATGTACATGAGATGCCCATGCTCGACTGGCGCGTCAAGAAGTTTGGTGTCGACGTAAGAGACTGGTCAGGAGCGATGGTTGCCGACACCTCGCTTGACACCCTGGTTAACGTGTACAACTTCTCCAAGTCTGCGTGGGAGCCGCTCATCGAGCCTTGGGCCGTTGGCTTCCACATGTCCAAGGATCAGAATCCCGACAAGCTAGCCGTTGATATCTACTCGCGCAAAGCTATGGAACTCACAGTGACAGCCGCCACCATCGCGCTGGGATCTAAGTCGTTTGACTTCCTCACTAGCGAAGATGACATCTTGTCTAAACCTCGGGGTAGCGACGCTCCGTACCGTGTGCGCAACTACACTGGTTTCAGCCTCGATGTCTGGGCTGAGGGCAAGGAGCAAGAAGGCTTTGCAGCTAAGCTTGAGGACGGAGAAGAGCAGCCTTGGCGATTCGAGGACCCCATGTCGACCAGAGAGTCACTCTCCACGGATGGCGCAACCGGCATGCTTGGTATCAAGCTGCAGGGCAGTGGCTTCGATACTCTTACACGGGTACCTGTTCACCGAGAAGGCGAGTTCCTGTACAACCTCAAACCGAAGCAAGACCGCATCCAACATCGTCTATTAATCGAGGTGAAGCTTGGCGCCGACAACATCAAGAACATCACCATTCGTTCACCAATGTTGGTAGAGAACAACACTCAGATTCCGATCGAGCTTGGTATGTACAGCCCAGAAGACGGCCATCTCCTCAAAATCGACAAGATCGCTCCTGGAGATGCCAGACCAGCACCGGTCGGCGCCTGCTTCATGCAGTCTATCGTCATCCGCCCCGATCAAGGCTTCGGCTATGCTTGGTCTAACGAGCGCTTGTTTTGGAAGGACTTGCTCAAGCGACCCACGAGGACCATCACTTGCCGTGGCGAGCAAGACGACCAATCGCCGCCGTTCTACTTCCAACTCCATGCGGCCTACGACAAGAAGGACCCTCTCACTGGCGTCTACCCGTACATGCGACTACGCCTCCAGGCACCAGTCGAAGTGCACAACCTTCTTCCATACGACTTCAAGTATAGGATCTACGACAGCAACACGAAGAAGGACTGGACGAACTTCCTTAGAAAGGGTGGTATCAGCCCAGTTCATGTAGTGGAACTGTCGCATCTTCTTCTCATCAGTGTTGAGATGCAGGATGGACCTTTCAAGCCCAGCAAATTTGGCATCATTAACTCGACCGATCGCGAGAGTTTTAGGAGAGAAAAGGTGTTGGAGGTCAAGGACAACAACGACACTACTCTGCACCTCAACATGCATTTCTTGTAAGTACATTGCATTGAGATCTAGTTACAAGTACTAACAGTTTTCAGCAACTTCCCCGACGGTGGCGGCGCTTTCAAGGTTGCGATTTACAGCCCTTACATCGTCCTCAACCGCACCGGTCTTCAGCTTGATGTTCGAGCTCAGCAGCTCATGGGCCAAGCCAGAGCTGCTGCTGGACAAGGTGTCGTAACAGACAATCAGAACGATGCTGGCAAGGCCTTGCCCTTCATGTTCTCTTACCCTACAGAGAACAAGAAGAATCGTGCTCTCATCAGGGTTGGCGAGTCAAACTGGAGCAAGCCTCAGAGTTTCGATGCGATCGGTAGCACATACACGGTAGCCTTGCCATCAAAAGCGGCACGCTCCGACATGCACTTGGGTGTCTCTGTCTCAGAGGGCGAAGGCAAGTACAACTTGACCAAGACCGTTTCCATCGCGCCGCGCTTCATTGTCAACAACAAGATGAAGGAAGAGCTACTCATTCGGGAGCCTGGTCAGTCTGATTGGATGACGGTGAAGGACGGCGAGCTGTTCCCTCTCCGCTGGCTGCGACAAGGCGGAGCACCACAGTTGTCCCTCTGCTACCCCGGTGTTAACAACCAGTGGTCTTCTCCATTCAACATTTCCAACGTCGGCAACGTCCACGTCAAGCTTTCGAAGGCTGGACAGCGCCAGAAGCTTGTTCGTGTCGACATTTTGATGGAGGCAGCAACGATCTTCTGCCATGTTAGCGTTGAGAACAAGCATTGGCCGTTCTCGTTCAAGAACATGAGCGACCAAGAGTTCCTGTACTGGCAAGCTAACCCCAACCTGGATGAGGACGAGGATGACCGCGGTTCTGGATTCCGCCCGATCAGGTACCGCCTGCCTCCTAGAAGCATCATGCCATATGCGTGGGATTTCCCGGCTGCGAAGAACAAGGAGATTGTTATCAGCGCCAATGGCCGAGAGCGACATGTCAAGCTTGCCGAGATTGGTCCGCTCATTCCATTCAAGATACCGCCTGGCCAAGAACGCGGCGGCATGAAGGTCATCGATCTGAACGTTGTGGCAAAGGGTCCCACGCAGACTCTCGAAGTATCGAACTATAAGCCCTCTAAGAGTATGTACAAGCAGAAATCTGCTGGCTCATCTTCAACGGCGACCGGCTTCGAGGTGAAGGACATGGATACAGACGTCACCTTCAAGGCGCAGATACGCCTTGCTGGTATTGGCATCTCGCTCGTCAACCGCCATCTCAAGGAGCTCGTGTATGTTACACTGCGCGACATCGAGATGAAATACTCCGACTCGCCCCTCTACCAGATGGTCAACATGCAGGTCAAGTGGATTCAAGTCGACAACCAACTCTACGGCGGCATCTTCCCCATCATCTTCTACCCCAGTGTTGTTCCGAAAACGGGCAAGGAGATGGAGGCGCATCCCATCTTCCAGACGACCATCACCAAGGTCAAGGACGATTCGTATGGCGTGCTGTACATCAAGTACTTCACATTTCTGCTCCAGCAGATGACGATCGAAATCGACGAGGACTTCATCTTCGCCATGATCGACTTCGCGAATATCCCTGGTGCTTCTTGGTCCGAAGAGAAGCAGGGCAAGCTATGGGATGACAATCTCAGCATACCCGAGCCAAAGCAGGAACAATCTGGCCAGGACGTCTACTTTGAGCTTCTCCATCTGCAGCCTATGCAGATCGATCTGTCGTTCGTCCGAACAGAGCGCATCAACGCTGAGGATACCATGAGCACTTCCAACCCATTCATGTTCGCCGTCAATGTTCTCACCATGTCAATCGGCAACGTCAACGATGCACCAGTACGATACAACTCGTTGATGCTGGAGAACGCTCGCATTTCGACAACTGCGTTGATCAACAACATCAAGAACCATTACGTGCAGGAGTCGCTGCGACAAGTGCACGTCATCATCGGGTCCGCCGACTTCCTCGGTAACCCAGTTGGTCTGTTCAACAACATCAGCTCTGGTGTTGCAGACATCTTCTACGAGCCGTACCAGGGCCTCGTCAAATCGGATCGACCCGAAGATCTCGGTATCGGTATCGCGAAGGGTGCATCAAGTTTCGTCAAGAAGTCCGTGTTCGGGTTCTCAGACAGTATGGCCAAGTTTACTGGCAGTATGTCAAAGGGTCTCTCTGCGGCCACCTTGGACAAAGAGTTCCAGGACCAGCGTCGCATGTCGCGGTCTCGCAACAGGCCCAAGCACGCGCTCTACGGTATCACGTCCGGTGGCAATGCCTTCGCCAGCAGTCTTGCCAGTGGTCTTGGTGGTCTCGCCCGTCACCCCATCCAAGGAGCTGAGAAGGAAGGCGCCCTTGGTTTCGTAAAGGGAGTCGGTAAAGGACTGTTGGGAGTACCTACCAAGGCTGCTATCGGGGCCTTTGATCTTGCCTCCAACATGGCCGAGGGTGTGCGCAACACAACCACCGTCTTCGACCAAGAAGGCCTCGATCGCGTGCGCCTCACGCGCTTCATTGGCACAGACGGCATCGTGCGCCCCTACTCTCAACGCGAAGCGCTCGGTCAGTTCTGGCTGAAGACACTTGATAACGGCAAGTACTTCAACGAAGACTACATTGCGCATCTTGAGCTGCAAAACAAGGAGATGCTCGTCATGCTCACGTACAACGGCCTTATGATGGTGCGCACGAAGAAGCTACAGACTGAATGGGATGTACCGCTCAAGGACGTGCAGACCATCAGCAAAGAGAGAACTGGCCTGGGTATCACGCTCAAGGGAGGCACGAATGGTCCTTTCATTCCGGTCAGTGATGAGGAGAGTAGAAATTGGTTCTACCGGCAAGTTGCTGTGGGTGTTAATGCTTATAATGACCGGTGGAACGCGAAGGGGTGATTGAGATGGGGAATCAGGGAGCAAATAGGGAGGTATAATGAGGTTTATGAGTACATGGCATAGCGTGGTTTTGGTATGAGTTTGCGGTTTCGATTGGACTCCTATAATGTATACTCTTTCTATCAATCCGACGGTTTTTTTCTTAGAGCAATCGAGCAACATGATCGTGCGTCATCCTCTTTATTGACATCAATGTGGCCGGGCTGGAGCGAGACTGGGCCGAATTATGATCGAACTGAGAACATGACGCGTGAAAGCCCCACCGCGCAACGGCACATTTTGTCTCATGGTGACAGCTCCTTCACGTTATTTACGGGTCGCGGCACCGTTGCGATCCACTACGAGACAAGGATCACGATTGCGATGCCGAAGCATGGCCGGCGATGATGAAAAGCATGCATGACGTCAGACTGGCGTCGCGCGTCAACCTGCGGGGGAAGCTTGTAGCTGGAAATCGCAAGTACCATCTAACCCTATCTTCTCTTGTCTTCTCTCCAATATACCCAGCTCGTGCTTTGTGTACATTACTGCACCCGCGTTGTCCACCTCCCTTGCTTTTCCCTATCCCATCTTACACACCCATCCGCTAATCTAATATGCTTCGCAACGGAGCGTCGCGCCTCGCGCTGAGGTCCGCAGCAGCGCCCCAGTCGGCACGCCCGGCTGCGAGCTTCACCCGCACAACACCTTCTTCTCTGCAATGGGCAACACAATTTGGTTCTCTGGCTGCGCGGAGACCGCAATTAGCAACAGCGGCTGCTGTTGCGCAATGGAAGCCTGCGTCTGCGGTCTTGCGCCGCAGCATGGCGGATAAGACGTTGACGGAAGGGCAGAAGCAGGCGGAGAGCAGATATGCGCACGAGAAGATTAAGCCTACGCCCGAGACGGTGACGAGTACTAGTTCGACGCATCCGATGTTTTCGGAGGTGGGCACCGAGCAGCCGCAGAATGAGGTGGATATGGCGGCGGGGTTGAAGCATGATGTGGTATGTGTACCAATTCCTCTAAACAATCTTGACGACGTCTTTTGGTTATGGATTCTAATAACGATCAGGGCACAATCAAAGAAACTTTCTCCCTCGCCGAAGTCCCACGCGAAGCATACTATATGGGTCTTGCGGGCACGCTTCCCTACCTCGCAACCTCCATCTCCACCGTGTACCTCTCGTGGGAACTGAACCACTCCACCGCGGGTTACGGCATGATTTTCTCACAGAAAGACGCTACATACCTCCTCTCCCTCATCGAGCCCCTTCAAATCGGATACGGCGCGTCCATCCTGAGTTTCCTCGGCGCTATCCACTGGGGACTCGAGTGGGCAGGCTACGGAGGCACACAAGGCTACAAGCGCTATGCGATCGGTGTTGTAGCACCCATGGTAGCGTGGTCAACACTGCTCATGCCCATTGAAGGCGCGCTCATCTCGCAGTTCTTGGGTTTCGTTGGGTTGTACTATGTTGATACTCGTATGTCCTTCTCCCTTCTCCCTTCTCCCTTCACCATCCACCCATCCTAATAAACTCTACTAACACAAAACACAGGCGTAAGCCGCCTCGGCTGGACACCCAACTGGTACGCCGTATACCGCTTCGTCCTCACCGCCATCGTCGGAGCCAGTATCGTCCTCACTCTCATCTCCCGCAGCGAGCTTCCGGAACATATCCCTGGTCCTGTTGACCGCGAGAAGGTTTTCAAGGAAGAGGGTTCCAGCGAGGAGAAGCTGGCTAAGCATGAGCATGCGGCTGTGGAGAAGAAGAAGAATGCTGCAAGGAGTGATGACAGGGGTGAGAAATAGACGTGTTTGTGAGCTCTTTTTTGTGGCGACGAGGCGTTCCTGGCGATGAGCCCTTGCTTTTCTTTTGGCTTGTGTAAATAGTTGAGCACCCTGCTTTGGCGTGTGATGTATTGAAACGAAATCATCCTGTTAATTGACTTCTCTGTTGGTCGCGTGAGTTGTGATTGCGATTGTTGGAGATGTTCTTGCGCCAGTCCAGCAGCGTTTCCTCAGCCTGGTCCCTACCTGCGCAAACCATGTGCATTTTGGTTTCGTGCAAGCATGAAAACAACATGCTACGAGCATTTCTCCTATGGAAACTCAGAATATATGCGACTGCAGAGCAAGAATGTGAAAGACAGCGCAGCCATGGTCGCGCCATTCGCGTACCAATGGCAACTGTGGCACCTCCGCCCTTGGCTCCGCAGTCCGCATCGCGCACATGCGCCGATCGTCATCGCTCCCACCTGTCCCCAACCCACCAACCCTCATTCACCACTCCAACAAACGACCACCTCGCCCGAGCCATGTTATGAACACCCCTAGTCGCAATCGCATCGGCCTCCTCTATCCTCTCAACCCAACGCGACAATGATCTCCTCGGGCTTCACCAACGCGCCCGTAACGCAATTCCTCGTCTTCGGCACCGTCATTGGCGCGCTGCTGGCTGCGATTACGGATTCGAGATTTTATCTGCATATTCAGGTTGTGCCGCATTTGTGGGGGTATGGGCAGTTTTGGAGGTGTGGGGTTTGGACGGTATGTCTGTTCTCGCTTCAGAGAGGAAGAGAAGAGAAGACGGATGAATTGGATGAGATGGAGGCAGGTAAAAGAGGGAAGATGCTAACATGAGATTACAGCTCAGTTTCACAAACTCAACCGAAGTCCTCTTCGCCGTCTTGACATTCTACCAACTCCGAGTCGTGGAAAGGATTTGGGGGAGTAGGAAGTTCGCTGTATGTATCCCCATCTCCCTCTTACCCATCTTCTCTACTTCAAGACCTTTTAAACTAACAAACCCACAGTCCTTCCTCCTCTCCACCCTCCCCTACACAACCCTCCTCCCACCCCTCATCCTAACCTTCATCCTCCGCCCCCTAACCCTCGGCCGCATGAACCACCTCCCCGCCGGCCCAACCCCCCTCCTCTTCGCCCTCCTCGCAAACTACTACGCCGCAATCCCGTCTACCTACCGCTACAAAATCTCTCCCTGGGCCGCCTCCACCCCCTCATCCCAACAATCCTTCTATCGGCGCTCCATAACGCTGACTTCGAAATCGCTGTCTTACCTGCCCCCCTTACAACTCGCGCTATCCCAGTTCCCGGGGAGCTTACTAGCGGCGGCGGTGGGGTGGGGGGTTGGAACGGCGTATAGGCGCGATGTGCTGCCCGGTGCGGCGAGGTGGAGGGTGCCCGGGTGGGTTGTGGGTGAGGAGAGGAAGGGTGGGTTTGAGGGGTTGAGGGCGAGGTTGGAGGATGAGAGGGAGAGGGAGGGGGGTGGGGCGGGGTTGGCGACGGGGATATTGGCGGAGGGGGCGGGGGAGGCGAGGCAGAGGAGGACACTGGGGGATGTGGTTGCTGAGCAGTTTAGGGGGAGGGGGTAGATTGGGGTTTTGAGATTTCACGGGGGTATCAGTCAATTTGGGGTTTGCTGTGTTTTGGATATGTTGGATCATGATTTACTTCATTTATATGTTATGGAAAGTGATCTGATGATGGGTGATGTTACGTCGATATCCTCGACTAGTGATACAGTATCCCCCTCTTCCGTCCTCCAGACAGACAGATAAAAGACGGATGTAGACGCGAAGCAAAGCCGCAATCTCAAACAAATCCCTCCCACGCTATTGAACAACCTCCTCGCGGAGTATACCGTCTTCCTTCATAAACGCCGTTATCGAAACTCACAAAACCTAGGCCGTACAATCATTAAAAACCCAGAAAAACTACCGTAAAGAAAACACCGAATCCCTCGACCCCTTACCCCCCCTCATCTTACTCATAAAATCCTCCGTACTCTCCTTCGCATTAAACAGCAGATCCTTCTCCGCAGCCACCACAGGATGACTATTCAGCGCACTCGAAGGCGTAGGCGTAGGTCTACGACTTCGATGCTGGCCCGTTGTACTACTACTCCTCGTCCGCTGGCTGTTAGGAGGAGCGACAACAGCAGGAGTAGGATTTGGCCCGGCGTCATAACCACGTGGCATCTGTATGCCCTGTGCTTGAATCTCCTGAGCCATGACTTGAGAGTGAGTTAAACGATCGAGACTGCGCCACCAATGGTCTTTGGCTCGATGGGGATCTAACGAGCTGGTTAGATCGAGGGTGGAGGTGTTGGAGGCGGGGGTGTAGGGGGTGTAGGAGGGGGGTGGGGTGGTGGAGTCCCACCCTGATGCCATGGAATGGCGGTTTGTTTGGGGGGTACGCGCGTCGATGGAGGAGGAGCGGTGGCGTGGTGAGGTGCGTTGGGGTGACTCGGTTGAACGCTCTGTGGTTCGGTGTCTGCTGCTGCTGCGTGGGGGCACGTGAGGGGAGGCCTCTCGGGTGGAGTGGTGGCGGCCTAGGGAATTGCCGGGGGTGTTGGTAGTGCTGGGGATGTAGCTTGAGGATGGGCGTTGGTCGGTTGATGCTCGGCTTGAGGGTTTACGGGGGCGGTATAGACCGCGAAGACCGTCAGGTTGGCGGTCAGGAGCCTGAGGGGCACAGGTTTGTGAGCGAGGTGGGGAGATTTCTGCTGCGTCCATCAAAGACAGTGGACGTGGCTGATCGATTTGGCGAACGTGCTCTCGGCGTCTGGAGGGAGTGGCAGATCTATCATCCGCTACGATGGAAGGAACCTGTTGCTGGAGGGTCGTAGGAACTGTGGGAACTTCTTCTGGCGTTGGAGAAAGAGACGCATCGCGTAGTGCCTTCAGGGATACTGCAGACATGCGCTCACTCAGATCACGAGCAGACCGTCGTCGCTCTTCTTTGAGATCAAGGAACTTCTTCGACCGTTCTGAAGGGGTAAACGACCTAATTGACGCGCTGCTTTGCTTGGCTTGCGGCGATTCAGGCTGGCTGTAATAATCCGAGTCGAAGTGAGAAGTAGAGGGCCGCGACTCGTCCACACTGAAGACGCGAAGTGGGAATTTGCCAGGGCTGTTGACAAGCGTGCTAGCGGGGGAATGGCTTTCTATAGCCATGACTCGCTGCTTGAGTTGCTTAACTTCTTCCGAAAGCAACTCCTTCTCTTCCTCCATCATGATGATGGTCTCGGCAGCTTCTTCGATGGCGAGCTCGTGATCTGTCCAGTGTGCCGCGCTCTCGCTTGCTATAGCAGTGAGCTCGATGTTGGTCTTCCGATGCTCCTCGTCGATTTCTCGCAGCTTCGTCATCTCTTCGTCCATCTTTTCCATTTTGAGTCTGAGTTGCTTGTTCTCCGCAGTCAGCTCATAGTTCTGGTCCTCTAGTGGTTCCAGTCGTTCCACTTGTTCTTTGGCGGCCGTCAAATTTTGCTGCAGCACCCGGTTATCCTTCTTCAGTAGCTCCACCCGCATGTTGGCAGTCATGAGCGTATCCTTCAATCTGTCGATCTCGTCTGTGAGTTCTCGACTCGTCCTGGACTGCGGTGGACGAGCATCGCTGGGCCGACGTCGTCGGATGGGCGAAACCGGGGTCATTTGTTCTTCCGTGAGGGCGAATTGATCAAAGATATCAGGCGAAGTCTTAGGCGTGCATATCTCCGGAGGCTTCTGTGCTGGTGGTGGGGGCACTTTGATATCCTGAGGTGAAGGAGTGGGCGTACCCTGTGCCCTCCGTGCTTGAAGCGCATGCCGTAGGTATTCTGATTTCGGCGCCAGGGAGTTCGATCGAGAAAGCGTAGGTCGGGTCTGGTCGGGGGTAGACGGCCTAAAGTCTATCCCACGCGAGGAACCATGTGAGGAAGAGGTATTCGACATGTTGGTGTGGAGTTCCGGTGAATAACTGCGACCGGCAGTATTATAGGTAGACTTGCAGTGTTCTCCAGCCAGCAGAAACAACCCTTTGTTCGCGAGAGAAAGGTGGTATCCGACAATGCGATTGTATAGTCCAAGTCCTGTGCGCGAACAGTGTATGCGCCTCCAGTTCTAGCAATCGTCACGCGACCAAGACGGGCGAGGTCGTGCAGTCGGCTGGATAGGTGTAGGGCGAGATATTACGTAGGGTATGCGAATCGAAGGTGAGGTTTGCGCCTATGCGAGGGTTGTTGATAGCAACGGCGCTTGAACGGTCGCGTCGCGTGCGAAGACAGGTGGATAGTCGCTCGAAAGCGGGTCGTTCTTGGGGTCCATTCGCGCTATGGCAGGGACAATGCTACCGTCGACGTATTGCGCAACTGTTGGCGTCCTGGGTTGTCGTGGTAAAAGAAAATGAGCGGTCAAAGTAGTCGAGTGCACGTTGCTGGGATCGCGTAGATGGCTTCGATCGTGACTTCACGGCAGGCGCATTCACTGGCCGAATTGAGTGAAGGAAGTGAAGAGGCGGTAGTATTAGAGAGACTTGTGCGCGTGAAGAGGACTCGAAAATGACGAATTGTCTCAGGGATGGCGAAGAGTCGCGTCGGGCAGCAACTCTCAGTGGATGGGGGAGGGAGGGCCAGAAGGGAAGACTTGACCGAGAAAGGGCAAGCTCATAGGGGCACGACGGGAGCCCTTGGCCGGCGCGACCCAGCACGGCGGATTGCACGTCGCGTCAACACTTCCTATTCGTGCTTTTGGGAAATGAGTGGGGATGAACCTGGTTGCGCCCCTTGCCTGACCGACTTGACGAGTGCGGTTCCTGGGATTCCTGCATGAGCGACGCATGTCGTCACAAGAAACATCACGAACGAGACATTGCGATTGCGGGGGATGTGATAATAGTCTCGAGGCGTCCTCTGCTTACCTATGATAGATTCAGCATCCACGAAAAGAAACACCACAGTGCGAGACCGCCTGCGAACCCGAGTGCGGCGCAGTGTGGCGCGCTCCCCGACCATCCATCCAGACTATGCCCAGTAGCGCTGCCTCCAACGCAGGTCAGTCCTGTCGTTCGTCGGTCGTCGCCGAGGTGATTTGTGATGAGGCACACGAACAATGTCCAGGTCTCCATGCTCTCCCAGCTTTCATCATTTACTTTCTTTTTTCTGCCAGATCTGCAACCGAGTTGACGTAGTCTACCACGATTCCAGCCCTCCATCCAAGATCTCCTCAGACCCGGCCTTGTCCCTGCTGTGTGGCCGTCAACCTGCATACTTCAGCTGTCAAGCTCAGGCCTCAACCTTCATGTTGCCCAAGCATTCGGGCTCCCCTCCGACAAGCGATCGCCCGGCATAATGTCGGCGCCAACACTGTCATTCCGGCATTTTTTTTTTGCTTGCTAGCTGCCTTCTTGGTGGTTTTGTCACGTCGCACGTAGACGGTGAATTGCTGAGTTAATTGCTTGGCCGAACCCTGTGCCCCGCTGCTCTGCATGTGGGGCGCAAGAGAGAAAGTTTATGTCTATCGTGAAATATTAAAGATATACAAATAGTGTGTGGCCTCTTGCATGTGGGGAGCGGGGGGACGATGATCATTCCATCTCCACTGCCATGCCAGCCTGTCGCAGTCGGTCCTCCCACTCGACGCGCAACCTCTCCATCTCCTCCCAGCACTTCTTCCCAGTGTCTGTGAAGCGCTCTTGGCTCTCCTTGGTCAGGTCTTTGGCGTACGGATCCCTCCCCTTCCTCTTGTACTCTCCCAGCTTGCCTCCCCATCCCCATCCTGCCACCTCAGTGCGATCTACACGCTCCTGACCCCAAACATCCGCCGCGCTTCCCCACTTTCCTACGCCTTCCTTTGCCTCCATATTGTCCAATGTGCTTTGACTTGCAAGCGCCAGCCAAACCATGGCAGTCGCGCCCTTGTCCACCGAGATGGTATGCCAATCGCTGCCGAGAAGGCGCGCTATGTAGAAGGCCGCAACCATGGCCCATTGGAGAATGAGGGGAAGGGGGACGATCGAAGTGGCGCAGATGCCTGGGTGTGTAACGTAGAGCCGAGGCTTCGTAGTCTTTTCCGTATCTTGGGCGTGCTCGAGGTACTGGTCGACCGGCTCCGTGGTTGAAGGTAATCTAGAGGTGATGGCCAGGACATCTGTCAGCCTCTTCGTGGCCTCGTATGGCATATGCGATGTGATGCCTTGCATGTCTTCTGTATCGAAGACGTGCTCGTAAGCCTCCAAGCTGCTGACCCAAATCATCCTGCCCCTTGTGCCCTCGTTCCTGGGATGTTTCGCCAGTAAGGGTGCGAGGTAGTGGCCCAGCAGATAGTGGCCAAACACATTGGCGCAGAAGACCTCGCCTAGAGGAGGCTCCTTTTCCGTCTTCTTGTCCGCAGGCATTTGTTCCTTTGCAAGCCATTCACGACCAGAGATCTTGTACGTCGGCCAGGTGGTAGCCTGCAACCACTTTGTGCAGACCGACCAGACGGCGCGCGGCCAGTCAATACCTGTCCACCCGCCTATGCCAGCATTGCAGATGACTGCATCGAGCTTCGGTGTCGTTTCCCGGAGTTTCTTGCTCAGCTTCTGTACCGAGACCAGACTCAGCAGGTCCAGTCGCTCCTGCCGGAAATACACGCGATTCTGCAGCACCTGTGCAATGCCTGGTAACTTCTGTTCATGGCTGCGAATGACCTTGCGCAGGTGTTGTTGTAGCGTCTCGATTGTCGCGTCGCCTTTCCGTTGGTCGCGTGTCGTGATGATGAGGACGAGGGATTCGTTCTGGGGGCGCGTCTGTAGGAATTCGTCGATCAGGCGGGTTCCGATACCCAGCCCCAGGCCGCTATACACGAGTCAATTAAGCATGTGCGAAACAAGAGTAGATGGTCCAACCTGTTTGCGCCCGTGACGAGAACATAGAAGCCATTGTCGGGTGTGGGAATGTCTTCGAGACGCGACATATTGGCTGACGTGATGGAAGGTGAGCGATGCCTGTTCCTGAATTCGCTACGGCAGAAGGCGCGCTTTGACCAATCACGACCTACATCAATCTTGAACACGACTTTTGGTTGGATCATTCACGTATGCATGTTTTGAGCCTCTAGAAAAAGATTTGTACGACTATTCAGCATGGAAGTATGGTTGCTATGTAGCAACTGCAAGTTTGGACAGAATGCAACGGTGAAGTGAAACGTGGATATCATAGGATGATAGCGCAATGATGGTGATCACTTGTGTGGATAGTCTAACATAGACTGATTCTATCGTGCTCTGGGTCCTAAGATCATCTCTGGTGCACATGGTAGTCTTCAATCGCCTTTCAATACACAGATAACAACCACACCAGACCACTGAAACCCAGTATGCTACTAAAGCAGTTTGAAGACCCGAGTAACAACAGCGTCTTTCTACGGAAAAGAACTCTGCCCCTCTAGTCTCCTCAAAAATTCTCTTCCATAGTTGTAGCAGTCAATAGTCGACCGGCTGATATCACCTTGAGCCACCGCCTGTGGCTCTCCAGCAAACAAAGTTTACGACTTTACACGGCGCCCCATCCCCCACATTGACCTCGTCACGAGACAAAACAATCAACCAAACGACCAAGTCCCACACGGCAGACGCAAATAACCCAACGCTTTTTTGCACTTGAGATAAACTTCTTCAAACTCTATTGCCAATGTGGATTCAACATTGCATTATCTCGCTTTCGTTCCTCGTCTCGATACCACACTCCTTGTAGTGTAGTAGCAGTAGCGCAGTTGATGCGCAAAGTCCAGTATGCCAGGATGTACCATGTGTAACACAAGGGATCCACGACATGGACTTACGCACATACGTAGGGTATGACAGACAGTCTGTGTCATACACCTATTCGGATATCTGAGAAACCGTCCGCTAATCATGAGTGTGACCCCAGACACGAGTCTGAGGAAGCCAAGACGGCGTGCGTATGCTTGGAGCAAGGGATGCATACGTAGACAAGACTGTTGTCGTCAGCTTTGTAAACCCCCCATGCTGCTGCCCCAGATCAACATATCCGGCAAGGATGTTTGCGCGTGCATCTCGGTAGGCTTGGCGGTTGCGCAGCAGGGTCCTGGCGGAATGTCGCGGATATGCATTACCTTGTAGGTGATTGTTCACATGAACCCAAACCCTGCAAGTCAGTCAGCCTTACCGCCATCAACGCCGCGCCCTGAGCGAAGCGACTATCGGTGAAAACGCCGAGATACGGCACAGACGTGATCACCCGCCGCCTCACAGCACGACAGTCTTTCGTACATATGCTTCCGCCGAGCGTCCGACCGACGCTTGAGATTCGTCCGTAGTTGGGTTGTCCTTGCTACGCCTACAGGGAGGGGATGTGGGGCCTGTTTGCGGTAAGACCACGCGGTTGACATCGTCAGGTTAGGTATGAACCTCATACATTGCTTTCTTTGCAGCGGCCCAACCCAGAACAGGGCTGACGAGATTGGTGATCACCAGCTCCAAAACGCGTATCAGTGTTACTGACAAATCATCCTATGCTGATCCCGTTTGTTCGAACTATTGGGGTAGGGACTGCGAGGTTATACAGAACATTGTGCGTTACCAACCGGATGGTGAAGCGGAGGTTGAAAGTATATGGCCGAGTAAGGGCCGCCGTCTCGACGCGCCAACGAGGCATATCGTCGGTTTATGCCGGTTATCAGATTGTGGAAGCAGAAGCGACGAGCCGGATTGGGGGTCAATGTAAGTGTTGCTGAACCCGAGCTAATCTTGACCAAATCTAGACCCTGAATATACTTTCCAAGGTTGTGTCTGTTCTGTATAGCGAGCTGTCTCCGCGCGCGCCCACGGGCGTGGAAACAATGCTAAACCTCCGAAAGGCGATCCACGACTAGCTCTGCAGTCGTTATGCACGTCATACCTGTAGCCTTTTAGCTGCGTCTCAGATCGTGCTAGTGAAAAAGGCCAGACTTTGTGCCGTACCGTGTCCGTAGCGGGGCGGAGATGGCTCCGCTGTCCTAGTAGGGAGCGGACAGTCTCACGCGCCGTTACGGCCGCGCTCGCCATTCGGTGTGAACGCTCCGACCGACCGAGGCTGAGCAGGATGTATACGTTATCCGTTTATCTACTCCAAAACGTTTGCGGTATGTTCCGTTTGAGGAGTTCTCTTGGAAGAAGGTTTGCGATGGCGGTAAAACATGCGGTGATGCGTCCCCCACCGCTTCAACCCGCGATTCTGCTCTTGCGTAAGCATGGGATCCCAGTCGCCGCGGCGGAGCTCCAACTCTGTCGAGCTCTCCGAGATATGCAGCTCGTGCTGATCAAGAGGTGACAAAGAGCGGTGGATGTTTACACAATACACTGATCGGGCCGCTGAACCCAAGGTATATGCAACGCGAGAAAAAGCAAAATCAGGCGACTCTCGCACTGGTATTGATTTCTGGTGACAGCCCGGGCCGTGCCGGATAGGCCACCAATGCGGATCCTCAGGGCTCAGGCACCAGGCATGAAACATGATCCTCCTCGACTGTGTGTCACCTGTCAGGCTCGTCGTGACAGTCACAGACCATTACGCGTTGCAGAAGGTCGATACGAGTTATGGGTCGGAAGTACCGGCGCAGGTTGCAAGTGCCGGCATGGAAGACTAGCCACCCTCCGATCCGCCGTTGGCTAGGAGGATTACTCCGGCGTTTCCTGCAAAGGACGAGGGAGAAAAAAGGCCGTGGTAAGAATATGACGATAGAGAGATGCGGTGGGCTTCCAACCAAGACGTTTAGTCAGGTGCGATCGACGAACCTAATACATTATCTCATCCGCTCCGTGTGCTCCTGATCCTATAGAGACTAGCTTGTGTGTCGTAAGCACAACCAGGAGGTGGCATGTACCAACGTGGTACCGTGGGTTGACGACACTCCTAGTGTTGATGGCGATGCAATGCTGGTCGTCGACCGTGCCCACTGAGGTGCGCACTGTACTGTGACGAGGGTACGACGGCTGCAGATAACATGACCGCGCATGCATGCGGGAATCGTACCACTCCAAGCATTGGTGGCACCCTGCATCAACGTTAGCATATTACTGTTATATCCAGTCGCAACACGTCTCTTCGCCAATTTCAACTCACCTGGAAGCCGGACGTTTATCCACGCGAATCGCTACGAGTCACATCCCGTGCCCGGGCAGGACCCACATGCCCTTCGCGCAATTGCTGCCATGGCCGGGTGCGTAATTGCCCGCCAGCAGCTAGCCATTGTCCCAACGTCGTTAGATGTGCCCAAATCAAGCTCATCCGGGCCCCGGCCCCATGTCAACTCAGAATTAGGTTCCTGCTGAACGCGGGGCGGCGGGAGGGTATGCTTATATCACCGAAATAGTCCGTGACAAACCGCGCAAAGGTAATGTTGGGATATTGGTACGATAGAGACATATCACTGGCTTCTGAGATTGCCATGTCGTAACCGGAAGTAACAACAAACTACCTCGTCGCGACGTCCAGTCCTGTCATTGAGTTGTTGGTTTCAAGTTCCGTTGGGCGATTGGAACGGGATTGGCAGCCGCAACCGCTGGATATCAGGACGCCAGGAGGATCGCAGTGGAGTGTTAATTGAGGGACTTACTACGCCTCCCTTAGTGTGGCCTTACGAGTTTTCAAGGTCGTTTGTGGCGGGCGGGGTGGTGGGGAAGTTGTCGTCGGTTGCGAGTCAAGCCTGTGCCTCTTGAGGGATTCACGATGCAGCTTCACGCGGATCAGGGTGCAGTCTATCAGTAATTCGACGCAACTGCGTCGATGTATATCTACCAACTTGGTAATGCATGCTTTGCTTTTCATCGTATTCCGTGGAGCTTGGGAAATTGGTAGAAAAACAACAGCAACATGCTACGCCGTCTCGTCTGCTCCTGGCCCATCATTCGGTTGGACGATGAGTCAGTAGCGCAGATCATCATCCTCCCGTGAAGCCTTGAGACAATCATGATTCGCCTTCCAGAAGATTTCCAGAGTGGACCGTAGGCAATGCTCTCTCCTGGCCCACTGCGCTTGGTTCTGGACGAGGTCTTTGAATCCTCTCGGCAGTCCTGCAGTGGTCGCAAAGGCCCCGCAATTGAGTTGGACTTCGCAAACCGCGTCAAGGCGGAGAACAGAACCTCATCTTGAGTGTCGATGAAACCAAGGTGGCGTCATGCTGCTGGCTATTCCCACATCCCAACAAGCTCCCCACACATACGAACCGGGTAACTGTATGCGTGCGTCAATGGCAATATTCGTCGTGTTCCAAGCTGCGGAGTTGCCGATGCAATGAGTTGTCAAGTAACGTGGTTGGCTCGCAATGCTCGACTCAACGACCGTAACCAACGTATTGACTGATGACCCTGATCTACTCGTGGAGGAAGAATGAATAGTGGGCAGGACTGACTCTTGATACCAGCGAAGCCTCAGCCTGCTAAGGAGGATCGTGACTCCACGTCACCAACATCAGGGCGACATCCTTCAGGCTATACATAGCTGCATCGAATCGTGCATAGGTCAAGTCGCTATGCGATGCGACGTCCAGTTCAAGACTTTTTGACATGCGGTTGCAAAGGCACGACCCGACCGTGCCTCTGGCGAACCAATTTCCGTGATTGGCCAGGCCAAACAATGGACAGAAGGATTTTACTGGCCTTACCAGCTCTTTTATCGCGCTCCAGGGACGTGGTAAGCCACACTAATCTGGCAACCTGCATAAGTCCGGCGTAGCTGCAGGTAGCGAGCTGGCGCTACGATGCGAGGAGCCTGTATTAAAAAAGCCAAAAGCGGGTATTCGGCCGATCCATATCTCGACATCTTTCCAGTCTAACTTGTGATGAATGCGAGAAACTGCGAAAAGCGAACCCGACGCAATTGGGAGTCAGGCACTGCCCGGGTGGGTGCTCGAGAGTTTCTGAAGCTGCGAAACTGAGACTGACAGAGAGGCGACCGACATTGTGCCGACGCGCTCAGCTTACCTTATGCTTGGGGATAGTTTTGCAGGTCGGAACACACGGAATGCTGTATTGAAGGTATGTTCCTCCGGTGCGCGTTCCGTGTTTTGTTCACGTTCCACGTAACTGGCGCCTGGTTTGGTGGCCGATTGCGTGCTTCGGAGTTGTCGCCGTCGGGTAAGATCCTGTGTGTCACCTGCGATTTGCTTTGGCTAACGCAGTACCGCCAAAATCACATAAACTTTGATTGGAAACCGGACCCTTTTTTAAACGTCAAGTTGCCTTGGGCTATCGTATTTTTGCGAAAGGTTGTCGGCAGATGGATGCAGCTCCGCCATCGTGGCTGGTGACCAACGCCGGACATTGGTGACTATAATTTCGGTTAAGTGCCATGGTCGGTGGAGCAGTATTGGACGGAGTACTGAAAAAAACGACTTTTGAAATTGACAGTGATGATACATTCGACTATCCAACAAGGTAGGAAAACATTCAAAATGGGGTATTGTGCAGCTTTCCGCCGTGTTCGCCGTGTACGCCGTGCTATATTGCAACCGTGATGATAAGAAATGATGAAGAGGGGCCGGTTCGTGTCATCGTCTGCAATCGCCTGGCGTCGTGTTAGGGTTGAGTTCATAACGGACATCGTGAGATGGGGCAACGAACCACAGTTCTCATTGAGTCTGTATTCTCTGGACCGACAATCAGTTTAGGAATATGGTAGTTGGGACGAACACCTACACTGCCGTGACATTGGCCGGACACCGTACATGCGTTTGTTGGTACTTGGTACACCAGGCTTTGACGACGTAGCGGACGTGAGTGCACTTGTATTGAACTTGCGTATAGTCGCACATGATGGTAGGAAAGGAGAGGCGCGAGGCGTTAGAGGTGATTGACGAGTAAAAGCTCCAAAAGGGTAGCACAAGCAATGATGGATGGCAAGCAAGCGATTTTGTTGGTACGCTCGATGAATTCTCCGGATTAGCATGCAGCGCGACGGTCCGTTATGTTATAGTAAGCCAGACAGAGCAGACAGACGTCAGTGCGATCAGGTACCCGTGAGAGCTATGCAAAGTTAGCCCATGTCCATAGAACCTGGTTCGTCAGTTGACATGCATCATGGTAGTGGCCGTGAATGTTCAACGGACCCGGGAGCCCGAGAGTGGTCGAGCCCTTTGCACATCATAGACGTGGGTGGGGACCTTCATGTTTGAAGTCCTCTCGCTTCCATGAACCTTGAGGGAGGTAAGTGGCAGCCCAACCCGGATGCCGAGAGGGACTACAAGGGCCGCTGGCCGTATTTGAACAAGATGCTTGCACGCGTCAAGATCCTCGGTCTTGCTCTCAGGGTAGAATAGCCAGCGGACGGGCAATGGCAGCCCGTGAGTGGCTGAGGGGGTATAGGATTTAGAAGTGCGCCAATCCGCCTCGTCGTTAGTGTGCACTAAGTTCAAAGTTATCAGACGTGCACAGATCAAGTTTGATCTGCGACTACGGTTCCACGTTAAGGTGGCGCGTGGGGTGGTGCAGCCGTTGGAAAATCCTTGACTGTGGCAGACACTAAGCTTCGGAGGCCAGGGTTACCCTTCCTGCAGGTCGCGAGACAGGTCGACGATATACCAAATATTAGTTATTGCTAACGTTTACACACTGCTGGAATAAGGCGGTCGCTGCATCGTGGCGCCTGTTTCATCCTGGGCGTGCCTTTCTCGGCAGTACTGCACCGGAGTTTCCACCGATTTGTGTCCTTTATGCTTACTTTCCCGCTTCCCCGGCCCCAGTCCATATCGCGAGAGCATCCGGAGGTCGAGTGTTGCGCAATCACCATATGCCGTCCCGCGTACGGTGAGCGCGGCTGCGCGACATGATCCCACCGTTGGTGGCTGTCGGCGGGTCCCTGGTCGCTGGCCTCACTTTCTGACATCGCGAGCATAAACGCGCAAAATGCGTTGCTCGCAGGATGGAATGGGAATGGGTTTGTGTTTGAGTTCTGGGGCGAGATGTGGTGTTGTGAGCGTTTGATGAACCCAGTGCTGTTGTCGGGTTGGGTCTCGCCCGCATGACGCCATTGGGTCCGGACGTCCGCCTCAAGTTCACAACTGTTTACTCATGCTACCCTACAGTTGAGCCTGCTATATGGCAGCGGCACGGTCCACACCTTTGTACGGCACAGCCATGGGGCTTCACTATGGACCGTAGGCTTCTCGCATTGGTGGACCGTGCCCGAGCGCTGTGCCGTAGCTGCGTGGAAGAAGAGGAGCAACTGCGATTCGCACGGAGATCCTCAGCAACGTGTGCATATACATATACGTATACCAGGAACCTGGTAACGTCCATTTGCAGAACGGCATTCTTACGCGGTGTTCTTGCGATAACGGGTCAGACTGCTGCATGACATAGGTAAAGACAATGCGCATCGGCTCGAACAAGGCGGCCAACTACAACCCTGTTCGGTTGGGGTACGTTTGGTCAAAGAACTGGGCTACCAAAAATGCGGCTACCGAAAACGGGATATGGCGACCTCGTGGAAAAGTTGGGATTTTGCCGCTTCGCCTGCGCAAGACCAATGCAGAACGTCGTCTCATACGGCGACAAAAGTGTGAATGCCCGCAGAACGTACCAGGATCGCGACCCCTGGAGTGCATGTCTTGCCTATGCTCAACACTATTCGTTGCTGATCGGATAAGTCCGTCCATTCGCATTCGCTCGACACTCCAGACGCGAGCTTATGACGAGCCGAATCACCCACGAAGCGAACTTCGTAACGATAGACCATGACTGCATACAAACGCGTCATACGATTTCTATCGGAAAGTGGAGAATCGATAGGATGTCTCTCGTACCATGAGAATGTGGCACAGCTCTATATTCCATACATGTGGGCAAGTGTATGTTGGCCTCTGCAGCCTGACTATCGACGCCACTATTGATAGGGGGAACCTGTGGCTCGAAGCGCCTCTCCCGCGGAAGCCGGGCAGAACCCAGGCCGTATAAGACGCCATTTACACCCACAGCTTTTGTCAGAGTATTATAACTTGTCGACGCTTTATTGGGTCCTCCTCGAAATCTCCACCTGTTAGGCACGCAATCCGTCGTTCATTGGCAAGAACCACGGACATTCAGGCTGAACGTGAGACATGGATATCAACATCAATGCCACCAGAACGGTGAACTGACTGGGCAGACTATATATGTGGATCCGACACTGCCCCGCGTTGCCAAACCGGCGGTAAGGCCAAAAGCAGTGGTGTGGCTATAGCACTGAGTCTTATAGATATTGGAGACTGTCAGCCCACCTGAGGCATAAACCCTGTGTAAGGGACGGATAGCGGACGGCACTGGAAGACGCAGCGGCCCGAGTGTATACGATTCACCGGGATGCGTAAGCGCAGGTGTCTTCGTTAGAAATAGTTCATTATTCTCCATACGACGATGCAGAGAAAAGCATCACACCAGTTGTGGATATCCAAGGCTCTATTGCACGTGTTGATCATGAGAACTCTCCATTGGCCTCCCCGGCATCTAGCCAGCCGCGGCACATCTCGACTGCCTAGTAAGAAATTCAAGTCAGCAACTGTCACTCTTGGCTCTGGTTCGTGGAATCTGCTTACCCTTCCCCACTTCTTGAACATCTTCTCGCCCACCTCCTTGTCGACATTCGGCTTGAAGACCATGCGGTCTTTCTGGTTAATCTCCTTCAATTCGTCAAACTCCTTCCATACATCGACCGCGAAACCTGCTGCGATGGCTGCGCCCAGGGCTGTGGTTTCGCGCATAGCGGGACGGTCGACGGGAATGCCGATGATATTTGCTTGCGTCTATCGAAAGCAGTTAGTAGAGGCCGCGTACACGGGCATATGTAGGGAAGATCACGTACCTGCATGCAAAGGTTCGAGTTACTCATGCCGCCATCGACTGCAAGCATGTTGAGCTTGTGGCCACTGTCAAGCTCCATGGCGTCCAGAATGGCCCTGGTCTGGAAGCAAGTCGCTTCCAAAGTCGCACGAGCGATGTGCCCCCGCTCGGTGAACTGGGTGATACCGAATATAGTGCCCTTGGCATCGTCAATCCAGTAAGGAGCGAACAGACCACTGAAGGCTGTCACAAAGACACATCCACCGTTGTCTTCCACAGACGCTGCCAGGTCACTGATCTTGTGCGAGTGCGTGATGAAGCCCATGTTGTTCATGAGGAACTTGACACCACTGCCTGCGACCGCGATACTGCCCTCAAGCGCATACACGGGTTTCCGCTTTCCGCCAAAGTCGTATGCGACGGTTGCCAGAAGTCCGTGCGACGAAATGACCGGCTTTTCGCCCACGTTGTACAGCAGGAAGCAACCAGTACCGTACGTGTTCTTGGCAGAGCCGGGCGTAAACCCCTGTTGACCGACCAAAGCTGACGATTGGTCACCTAAGCAACCTGCGATGCGAACGCCTTCCAGTATACCGGTGCGCAGGAATCCGAAAGCGTCTGGTGAAGAAGACGGCACGATCTTTGGCAACTTAACCTTGTTTTTGTCGATTCCAAAGAAATCCAAGAGCTTGTCATCGTACTGAACGGTGTGCCTGGGGTTGCATGAGCGGGCTTTTTCGCTTAAGCAGAAGCATGCAAAGGATGACCTACAGGTTCATGAACATGGTTCTAGATGCATTGGTAGTATCCGTCACGTGAATTCCGGCCTCCTTTCCACCATTCAGGTTGTATAATATCCAAGAGTCGATAGTACCGAAAGATAGTCGGTTCTCGTCGTACGCTTTGCGAACGTCGTCGTTGTGGTCTAGCAGCCACCTGAGCTTGACCGATGACGGGTAGGTCGACAGGGGAAGTCCACACATCTGGAGTAGCTCGTCGGCGCCTTCGCGATCTTTCAGTTCACGGACCAATCCCTTGGTTCTGGTATCTGGCCTAGAATCGCCTGAAGTCAGTCGCCTTGTGCTCGTCTTTGGGGTATATTTTGTACGTACCATGCGATCGCATTGCATAGTGGCAGCCCACTATTGGTATCCCAGACGACTGTTGTTTCACGCTGGTTGGTGATGCCGACTGCCTTGATGTCTTCGATTTCGTGTCCGTTGTCGAGGAAGATGTTCGTAGCCCTATCGATGCATTGCTCCACGGTGTTGATTATTTCCCATGGGTCGTGTTCATGCCATCTACGCTAATTAACCCATGTAAAGTCACGAGACATGCGCAGTACTGACCCTGACTGAGGATACTTTTGGGTGAACTCAATCTGATGTTGAGCTACGGGCTCACCGAGACCATCAAAGATGATGAAGCGGGTACTCGTGGTTCCTTGGTCTATGGATCCAATGAAGAACTGCCTCAACCTCCCCTCGTCCAGATGCGCCTGCGATTCGTCTCCAGCTTCTTCTCCCTTGGGGACTGGCTGTGGCTCAGTGTTGTGGGCGGAAATATCTTGTGTCGCCATGCTGAAAGTTGCGCTGGATGGTTTCAAATGTGTATGCGACCCGTTGTACTTATACGGAAGATGTCTTCCGTCCGCGGTCGGGGCTGTGGAATAGGTGCGACGGGTGCAGCTGTTGGTCGCGACGTGTTGCTTCCCGAAATTCGGCACCAAGAAGGGTACTGGGTATTGCGAAGGTACGGAAAAATTTCTAATCAAGCCAATCAGGTCTAAAAACCGATTCGCTTCTCTGCAGTGTCCGCGCTGAAGGATGTCTGGATTGCGCTGGGTTGCGTGTGAGTGTGCGGTGCCGCAGCAAAGCGCAATTGCCGATGACGTTGTTCCGAAGGTGCGGTGCGAAAGAGGTTTCGCGACAAAGAACACCGAATTTTAGGTGTATAAGTTTATGAGTTGAAATTGAGGTGGTAGAGAGAGAATCGCCAGGAGAGCATCGTAGGAGAACGAAGGTTTCGGTGTTTAATCGGCAGCGGAACCCGGGCGCGTGCCTTTCCTATGCGGTGTCTGCGGTATGACGCTCGAAGAGGGGTGGTTTTGCCTTTAAAGCGGGGGAGGGGAAGCGCTCCACGACCAACAACACGACAGCAAAGTCGCCCAGCCTCGTCACATGGAGCCTCAAATCTTTCAGCCTCTTCCGAGCTCGAGAGGCAAGCCGTTGATCGGTCTCAGCATCGTCGATCAGGCCAATGCTAGCAAAACTAGACTCTGCGCCCGGCAAAGCATCCGCGCGGGTGTCAGTGTGACTTCACATACAGCGGGTCGCGAGTCCAACAGATCCACATAAGACGACGCCGTCGTGTTTTCTCCAGTGGGACTCCAGGGGGCTCCGGTGGGATACCCGCATCGAACCCACCCAGAGCCTCATCAATTTACCAGCTTCGGCGGTATCACAACACGCGCACCGTGCTCACGATCTTGACAATAAGGGTTGGCGGGTTGCTCCAAGCTCCAGGAGTCCTTCACCGACCTTCGAACACCTTGGTCACCAGGCTGTCCACGACGCTCTTTGCTTCCAATGGACTAATGTGATGTCAGCAAGAGCTGTTCGCCTTCGGCAATGACTCGCTATCGTGCTGTGCCACCTGGGCTTACTACGCTTACCACCATGCGAATCGATGATTTGGATGGCTCCATGGATGGCATTTTGCGCGATGCACGCGAAAAGTCCGATGTCAATCACAACAAACATGCCATTGACGATCTGATTGCAATATCCATGGCTCCCCGCGGATGATCTGGACTTTGGAATGGGTCACCCAGCGAAGCTTCGAGACACAGAATTTTGGAACTCGGAGGTATGAGCATCGGAGCTGACCACGCGTTATGTGTGATGTGTTGCCGAACATGGGATAGTTATCGGTATAAAGTTAGGCATCCGTGCCAAGTGGAGCTAAGTGGGTAGGACTCGTAATGGCGGAATGCCAACCCAACGTTGCCCGGATCACGCCGGCACGTGATCCTCTGCATGGGGAAGGTCCGAGCGTGTCCTTTCCTCCTATCTCAAACCCACCTTCCTACCCGACGGCCATGTCCATATCATTGCTGCCCAAGGAACTTCGCCTGCAGATTTGGTCGCTTGCATACCACAACGAGCCCCCTCGCCTGGTTGCGCTGGAAACGAAGCCACACGCAGAAAGTCATGACGAAACGCATTTTTGCCCACGGTACTCACCTAGCCCTGCGCCGACTGTGGTAAACATATGTCATGAGTCGCGCGAAGAGGCTCGTTACCAAGCTATCAAAGCGGACCACATCGTGGAGCTGCCGTCAGACATTCCAGGTACCGGTGGGGGCGAATTCTACCTCCGCATCGATACCGACATCCTATTGATACAGCTGGAAGGGAAGCGCGTGAAGCATTATGACGACTCGCCCGAAGTAGGACTACTGGCTCACTTCAGACGTGCGACGGGCTGCAATCTCGAACAGCTGCAAAAGGTTGCTGTCACCAAAGTAATACTGAACGGATTTCGAGACGGTAGCCTATCCAACGTCCTTCGCGAGTTCCCAAAGATCTCGCATATGGTGATGATGCTCACAGAAGATATTTGGGAAAAGGATATGGAGAAAGAGCTATTTGTTCGCGCTGCTGCGAGGATAGTGCGCATGTACAAGCTCGATTTGATGAATCGAGCCAGCAGCCAAGGCACGACATTCAAGCCACACCCTTTCGACGTGGATTTTGCCAGGCTTTGCCACGGTCAGCTGGATATCGTAGCGAAAGATATGTGGAGAGATTGGAGTGATGGAGGAGACGAATGGGCGACGCTCGATAACTCTGATCCATTCTGGTAGTCTACGGAACATCATGATATATCCGATCACCCTTTTCCGGTAATTGAAGAAAATCTGGCGGCGTGTCTTCCGCTGCCGGCAGCTGGTGCTTCTCTGCCCAATTCCTGATCGCATCAAAGTTCCGACACGTATGGACGGTATTGAAGTCGACAAAGGCTTGCAATGGCTTGTCCGGAGGCTGATACCATACTTGACCCAGAACGCCATTGTCAACTGTGCACATGAGTTGTTGCCGCAAGATGTCGAGACAATGTGCTGGAGCTGGTAAGTAACATCTCCAGATGTATGCAAGGACGCTGACTTACTAACGTGGTGCTTCAGAATGTTCGCATCGTTGGAAAATGGGCCAAGCCCTTGCTTCTGGTAGTACTCGAAATTCCAAGAAAGGGACTTTCGCAACAGGTTCTACACTTGGTCAACATCTTTCCTGACACAGTCTTCGCAAAACCCACCAAGCAATGCAGATGGTGCAAGCCTTCCACGTGTGCCGGATATCCACCTCCGTATTCCTCCTTGATCTTTACTTGATCAGAGGCAAGGCCCGATTTTCCAGCCTCCTCGTTTGGTACTCTCGCGGCATGATCTAGTCATGGATGTTAAATACTGGAATCTCTGTACATCAGGAGAGCTTACAGTCGACACCCAACTCTTTCCACGCCGCATCTACTTCAGGTCCAGCATCCAGTCGATACGCGTTTGATACCAACAAGGATCCGTTGAACTGGATCTGGTTGTAGGTAACCCCGACATCCTTGATGATCGGAGCTGACTGGTATTAGCAGGACACTCTTCACATGCAGCTCCTCCAAACATACAGTACTGTGAGGTGTGCCTGATGCAAAACGCATCTGCGTCGAGTCGTTCCCTTTGAGCTATCCATGCTCCTAGGAAGGCAGAGAGTATAGCTGTGCCGAGGAACGCGGTAGCGATTGCTAGCCATGACCAATGCCGCGGTATCTGTCGCAATGGTCGCAAATCGAGCGAAGCTTCTTCATGTTCTGCAAGCAACCTCTCGCAGTCTCCATTCTCTCGATCATGTTCGTAACTTGGTCCTTTCTCAGTTTCGATGTTCGACATGGCGGCAATGAACAAGCGATGGAATTATGGAACCGGGTTTGAAGGTGAAGACAGAAGCTAGAAGCATGCCAAATCGAAAAAGCGACGATTAGCCATAGCCAAACATCGCGGATGGTGGTCAGTCCCACTCCCAGCTTCTAGCTCTTACCCCGCCTAAGCTGAATACGACACACGATGCGCCCCTCCATTCACGATCGCTGGTGGCGTTTTAGGGCTGAGCTGGGACACACAACCACCACGACCTGTCTCGTATACCTTGTCGGAAATAATGGTCATCATCTGCGCTAGACTTCGTTCGAGCAGCTTGCAGCGCGCGTGCCGCATTTTCGATAGCTGGCTTTTCGAACTCGATGCACCACCACAAGCATAGATACGGGACTAGAGTTGACAAGCAGAATCAATAGCACGATGCCAGCTACCATTACGAGCGCCACATCGGGTCTTGCGTAATCTACAATGCAAGATGCGGATTCTAAAGCGTCGAAGCTGTGTGGGGTTGCAGTGACATCTCTTCGACACCGGATGCCTACTACTCAGGTTCCAAAGCTGACATACACACCGAACTCAAGTGTATGACGCCAAAGTCGCTCTCAGCTCTCCACAAACAACCATTTGCTTTCTGTAAATGGCTTCACTCGGACAAAACCCTGACTACTCTCCACTCTTTCCCCAGCGCCATTCCTCCTGCTCCCCACTAAGCCCCCATACTCACGGCTTTGACCGGATCAAGCTCAATAGTCAGCCCGCCGCACATACGAGATCTAGTCTGGAATCACGCCACGGAAGAGGAAAGCCAGCGCACGATGTAGCTAAGACACGCGGGGGAGGCATGCGAGTAAGTAAGAGCTAGCTTCAGGTGAGCGATTAAAGGAACCATGTACATACATATATAAAGATGGTGCTCATTATGCATTTCCGTTTACAGCAGGACTCCATTCCTACTGCCTACCCATACAAGCCTCTCCATACTACTCATTAATACCAACTTTCTCTCTACAACCCCAAACATCAACTATGAAGTCCGTCCTATCTATCCTCGCTCTCGTAGCATGCGCTCTCGCCGCACCGGCCGCAGTTGCCCAGGGTAAATACAGCACGTACGGTATGCTATCTCCACCTATTCACCTACCTTCTTCGCTTCATTTCTCTCCCCTCTGAACTTCCTGCTCTCCGTCATACTAACAACAACAAAAAAGGCGACTATAAAAACGTTCCTGCGCCTGTGGGCGGATATGGCGACTACAAGAACGTCCCCGCCCCCAAGCCAGCAACCTACGGCGACTACAAGAACGTTCCTGCGCCTGCGGGAGGAAACTACGGGACATACAAGGGGTATGCGAAGGAGTAGAAGAGACTTATGGGCTATGAGGGTGTGTAGCATATAGACGTTGCACTGAAGCAGGCTCTCGAGATCGTAGTTCAGCCCAGCCCAGGACTTATGAATCATGAATCATAAACATCATACACATTTCCCCTCTCCATCTTCATAGCAGTGAACATCCGTACCCTAACCATCTTCCCCATCACAGCTGTCTAGATACGACACACATCATCACGCCTCAATCTTAACCCCAGACCCAATCTCCTTTATCCTACCTTCCAACCTCGGCGCAATAGCTTTCGTCCAGTTAACCTGGAACTCCGCGCCATCCAGCTCATCACACAGCTTAGGATTTCCCTTGAGCCCAGCAACACGCCACCATTTCCGCATCACACGCCTTATCATCTCCGTCTGCTTATCTGTAAACTGTATCGGGACTCTAGAGTCATACATCGGGCCATCGTCTTCGTCTTCATCTTGGTCTGGGTCTTCTTCTCCGAGGGTGTCGTGTGTGTTGTCGTCGCGTTGATTCTTTTCACCGAGATCTTCAACGGGATTGTTGCCGCGGGATTGGGTAGGCGAAGTAGGAGAAGGGTCATGGAACGCATGACCGTGTTTCTGCAGGTTTGTTTGTATGGACGCGAAGCGCGAGTTCATGGACTTGCCCCAGCGCTTCCATTTGCCGAGAACTTTCAGGGACATGAAGTATTGGCGGAGGATGGTAGAGATGAGGACGCCGTTTTCTTCCGAGACGATTTCTTTGGCGACGCCGCCTTCTTCTTCGATTAGGAGGGATGTGTAGCCATCTGGAGGGAGTTAGTAAGTGGTATGTCTTTGTTGAGGGATAGCGACGTACCTTTACCGCGGCCCATGTAGCCTCGTGTAGCAAGAACGTACTCGCGCGTCTCGTCCACGGGCTCTTCTCCGATTGTCACGTTTGTTACTCGCGAATGTGGTGGTTTTGAGTAGTCGGCTTCGAAGGTGATGTTGGAGACTTGTGGGAATCTTCCTTCGAGGGCTGGGTAGTTACTGACGCCGTTCTCCAGTGCTTCTCGTATGGCCTTACCGGTGACCTTTAGTACTACGACTGGGTCTTCGAATGGGAAGCAGTTGACCAGATCTCTGAGCTTCAACAGGCCGGGAGGATAGATCTGGTCACCGCGTATTGTTCCAGCGGCCATGATACAGCATTCTGCTGAGTAGTAGTAGCGCATGAGGTCGCAGACGAAATTGCCGATATTCGACTCCTTTGTTCGCACAGTTGTGAAACGCGCGTCAAGTGGCGCAGCGGTGTATCCGATCGGCTTGTCTAAGCGCTTTCTAATTTCCCGTGTTTGTTCTTCTACCAGCTCCATTGCCTGGGGATCTTGTGGTATGCTGCTGACAATGTCTCGCCGTATGATCTTGAAATCCCATCCTTTGCCTTCGGGCTTCCGCCACGCCTCGACGTGGGAGAGCTGTTTGAAGTCGGTGCCTGAACGCAGTACTTGGGTGCCGTTGATCAGGCTGTACGAGTAGTAGTGGTCGTGGCCGCCGAGGATGATGTCAATCAAGCCGCCGCCGCATTGCTTTGCCAGCTTGTTGTCATTGGGCTCTCGCTGATGCGACACGCATACGATAATCTCTGCGCCCTGCTCCTTCAAGCCAGGGATGAGTTCCTTCGCTGTCTCCGACGCGCTCTTGTATATGATGTCCGGCGGCAGCGCGTTGATTGTGTCCAGCCACTCTCGTTCTGCAAGTCCGATGACGCCAACTTTGATGCCGTTGGATGCTGTGAGCATGACCGTCTTCTTCGCGTTTCCGAGTGGGACGCCGTCGCCGAGGGCTGGATCGTGTACGTTTGCGAGGAGCCATGGGAACTTGCATTTGGCTGTGAGGTAGCGATACTGCTTGACACCAAAGTCAAGGTCGTGGTTCTGGGTTGTCGTTAGTTGAAGTCACCGTTCATGGAGACCGACATACATACTCCTACGCAAGAGACGTCTGTGCCAATGTTGTTCAACACAGGAACCATGTGGCTTCCTAGAATTAGCGTCAGTCTCCTTGCATACCCTCGGGCGGTTCAGCTAACTCACCCTTTGTGATACTACTCTCAATGCTTGGGTTGAACGCATCTCCAGAGAAAAAGGTCAGGAGCTTTGGTTGGTCATTGAACCTCTCGTCGTTTCTATAGTAATTGACGAGAGTTTGGAATCGAGCGTATCCGCCCACGGGCTCTCTCGACCCCGCTTCAACGTGGTAGACATCATTGTAGTGTAAGAAACGGAGGTCTGGCGGGGCATTTGGCGCGCCGCCTTCTGGCTCGCATATGAGCAGTTCTTCCGCTGAAGGGTGGTCTGTAGGTGCCATGATGAAGTTGGAGTCTATGTCATACGTGTTCCAACGCAGGAGATAGTCGTCGGGGGATTATGGTATCCAAGGCGTTCTTGTCGCGTGTTCGAGCGGTGAGCACGCCCCGACGCTGCTGTGCATCATCGAACGCAGCTAGCGCTTCAGGGTCCAGGCTGAGCTGCATGGCGAGGGCGCGTGGACCAATGACGATGACGTCTTTCTAAGTCGTGGGTGGATCTGCAAGGGGCAGTTTTGAGGCTGACTGGTGCCGTACCGCTGCCGCATGGCATGTATGAGGGGTCAGGAAGGACCTCTGGAATGGCGCGCATCATCAACGGTGCTACACGAAGCTCAGGCCACTTCAGATCCCTTGCAACAAGACTCGTGAATGCATGTAGGTACTTTGCTATGAACTACTTGCTCTGATAGATAGAGCAAGGGTAATGCCTCATATACAATAATGTAGCCAGCAAAGGCGAGGGCTGTGCTTCTCGATGCCATGTCTGGACGATGCAAAACGCCAGTGCCCTCCAAAGCGGATATCACCGGTCCAGAAATCATGATCATAAGAGAGAAGATGCGCCAATTACCCAAGCCCAGAGGGAAAACGCCGCGAAACCCACACAAGAATCCAAAGAAATGCAAACCGCGGTTGGAAGCTCCCTCTACAAAGCATTCCAACCATCCCAGAGATTTAACCTAGCCTTGCCCTTACCCTTCGGGCCTTGCCTAGACCCAGCTCCCGCTGGACCCGTCCCAGAACGCCTTGAACTCCTTCCTAATTCCTATTGCCTACTACTGCCTGGACGACCCCCCTTGGCCTTGGTCTTGGTGTGTGTCTCCTTGCACTCGTCACTGCAGAACCATTTGGTCCGGCCAGTGGGCGGTTTGTCAAGGTTGACACAAGCAAGATGGAACCACTCGCGGGGGCAGTCGTCGTTGTCGCAGGCAATCATGTTGCCATACGACACTTCGTTGCAGTAGCAGTATCGGGGCTCGTCGCCGTCTTCCTCCGCTTCCGATTCGGGCTCGGCTTCTACCTCGGCTTCTTGGTATTCCTGTTCTTGTGCGACGGAGCTTGCGGCGGAGGACGGAGGGTTCGATTTCACGTTGGGAACGGGTTTCATGGCGGGGGAGGCAGTGGCAGTAGTCGGTTGCGTGTTCTTCTTGTGGCCTCGTTTCGACCCGGTGCCTGTCGTGCTGTTGTTCTCGGATGAGGTGTTGGAGTTGGAGTTGCCATTGTTCGCGTTGCGACTGCTGCGACTTCTCGCCATTGATATCTCTGGGAACGCGCCAATGACAGGTGTCGCAGTCTTTGAAGTGCGACCGGGCCTTGCAGAGGCTGCTGCCGGCACAGGAGGATCAACGTCCATACTCTCTGGCTCAGGCTGTCCCAAATCTTCCAACTTCATGTTGGATGTGTCGAAGGGCGGCGGGACCTCTGCGCTCTCCTTGGGAGTCGATGCGCCCTTTACCGAGGTATTGTCCCGCACGATCCCAGCAGCCTGCTCAAGCTCTGTAATGACATTGCTACTAGCGGCTTGTTGTACGGAATGAGAAGAGGAGGGGCGCCGTGCCGCAGGAGCCTCTTGGTCTTTGAGCGACGCCACCGAGTTGGCTGTGGAGTTCTTCCGCGCACGTGCAGACAACGGCCGATCCGATGCACCGGCAATTGCTTTGTTGATGGCAAAATTGGCGGCCAGGGGGGACGATGCCATTGGGGGCGAATACGGCGGAAGCGGGTTCTTGCGTTGCGCAGGCACGGGAGCGGCACGCGGTTTGCGCTTCGCTGCGCCGCTCTCTGGACCTGGGGTACCCCGTGGGCTTGAGCCACCTCGTACGCCGTTGCTGGTAGCTTTCAGAGCATTGCTTATTGATCGCTCCATGGCCGGGGCAGCTGGTGCCGCTGCAGCGAGGGCCTTTTCGGTCTTCTTTCGCTTGCCGTGCGGACCTGCGCCATTGCTCGAGATGCCCAACCCGAGGTTCCTGTTGTCTGGTCCTGCTGTCTCTGCGGGTATGGGCTTCCTCTTCTGCGGCTTCTTAGCGGGTCGGTCGTCGAAGTCGGAATCGACCTGGTGATGACGACTGCGCTTGTTGGCCTGCATAGCTTCGCGTCTGGCCTCGCTCTTCGCCGCAATTGAGTCGACGTCATGCACATGCTGGGCTGCCGCGGCCAGATTGTTCGCCGCAGCCACCTCGCGCCGTTGTCGCTCGTGGTTTTGGCCGCCCTTTTTCTTCTCCTCCTTGTCCGCGTATGCCCAGTGTGTGAGGCTGCCGTATCGCGCTTCGTCGCTGATTTCGCCGTCGAGCTGGGAGAAGGAGTGGTGCATGCGCATGAGGCCCTTGTCTTTGGTGGCTTTGGCGCCCTGGAGGACTACCAGCTTCTCGTCGAGCGTGGGGAGCATGTTCGCGATGAGCATTCGGAGGCGAAAGAAGAGCTGGCGCTTCTGGATCGCTGCCTGCTCTTCGGGGGAGAGGTTGTCGGGGTTGGATGGGTTGAGCTGCGAATGGTGAGCCTGGGGTAATGGCGTGCGCTCAACAAGAACGTACATTGGTATTGTTTTCGGATGCTGTAGAGGCCTGTTCGACAGCCGCCAGCTGCGCCTTGGTGGTGACGGGCTGCTGGGCGATCTCGTCAAGCAGCTCCGTGAGCATCTGCTCTGGGTCGTGGAGTTTCGCCTCGACTTCCTTGAACATGGAGAAGTGCTTGATTATCTCCTTGGGGAATGCGTCGACGGCGCCTGTAAAGTGTGTGAGGGCGGGCAGGAAGCCGGGCGCGCTGTTGGAAGCCTCGGGCGTCTGCTCCATCCCGCTGGCGGCGAGCCGGCAGGCGAAGGTGCGCGCATAGTAGTTGGTGGGTCGGACCGTGGCCCGCCCCTGTCTCGTAGACGTTCGAGTGCCTGTGGTCGGCGGCATGGTGGCTGTGAGGGCGCTCCGTGGGTTGCAGGGCGAGGAAAGTGGCCGCGGACGCGCTCAGCTCAGGATGCAGTGTGTAGAAAGAAGTTGCGTGGTAGGAATGACGTGTGGGCGCATCTCAAGCGATAAACAGTAGTTTGCTGGCGTGTCCCGCGATTTGCCTGTGGGTGCCGTGCAGCGTGACGATGCGCAGAACAGGAGCTCCTCACTACACTTGACGCTACAAGCGCGAAAGACGCTAGTACTGTCTGTTGACGAAATGCGCACGTGATTTGCGTTATCGGCTGTAGCTTGACCGACAGAGACATAAGCCATCTCCAAGCCATCTCCCTCCCACCATCACCACCCTCGAGTTTATCCGTCTCCCCTTCCCCAACTACACGGGGTCCACGGAGCTACCATGCTCCCGGTACTGACCAGATAAGACACCCACAACAAACTTTCTTTCATCGTTACTTTACTCTACGCGCCGGCCGTGTTGGTGCTTGCCGCAGTCGTACGCGTGACATGGACCGCTATCCTCTACGTGGAAATCCCTTTCGTAACCGTCCGTCCCATGTCGGTTCAGATCGCATCGGCATCGCTGAGGTATGTAACGGGACATACGCAGCCGTGTTACTTTGGATAATTGTTTCGAAGTTCGAAGTCCCGGAGATAAATGTCGAATAGTAACACAGAGACTCAGCCTCATGCACGCTTTTGGCCCCGATCCGCGGTTCGCCCCGTATTTCTCCAAAGGCACAAGTCCAAAGAGTGCAAAAGAACTAGTACTATTTCCACTATATTTAGGAGTATCCGCCAATTGAGTAACTTCCCATAGCCGCCGTCGGAATGCGACCTATAGCAGCTTGGAATCCTTCGCGGCGTAGTCAATTGGGTTCGGTCCGGAGATCGTAGTGGAGGAGCATTGCCGGCCTTAAGCCTCAGACGTATACGGTATCTCGCCAGGCACATCAGATTTGCGCATTCTGGATTGGCTGGATCGCATAAGTGTTTGATCAATAGTTCTCGACACAAGCGCTGCGCGGTTATGACCTCGGAACCTTGGAAGGCACTAAACTTATCAAAACCTAGACAACATGGAACTAGAACGGGAACGGGAACCAACTCATGCCACGCCGTAGATGCTCGTTTACATCTACCCTTCGGCAAGTAAGTCTCTTCACAAGGGTCGGGCTGGCGAACTGTTGGCACGAGCCCTGATTGTCGACTCTGAGCTCTTAGACGTACACCATCGCGGTTGGGTCGGTTAACAGTCACTTGGGGGCCGTCATAGATGCGTGGAGGATTCGTTTGACTCAATCGTATTCGAACTTCCATGTCAGGTCTTGAGACTTCATTCCTAGGCTTCAATCACCGTATGCGTGACTCCATTCCTCTCACTCCCTCACTTCAGTAAACCCTACTCGAAGAGTTTGTCTGGTTCGTATTCTGTCAATGTGGGTACTGTAACAACATTCCGCGGGCCTACTCTGAGTGTAAATCATCCTTCAGTAGCGGCACAGCTTCAATATTGCCTAGTTGCCACTCGGGTTGGCGATTGCGGCGATTGTTTCATCTTCCCGACCATTCCATGATTAATATCTTCAAGTGTTGGACTCACACGGGTCGCGATCTCGAGGCGTCATACGCGGCTCGAAGAAAAGGCTGGCCAGGGCTTGAACAAACGATTGTCTTGGCAGGGACGTGTATCGCGAGTCTCACGGACTCATCATTGGCCCAGGTTACCAGGCAGATGGCAGTTCAGCGGGGCTCAAGCGGCCGAGCGGTCTCGGGCCGCAGTGCGTTGCATTGTACGACGGCACATGTGAATCACGGACAATAGTCAGGGACGTGGTTGAGTCCGTCCTGAGGTGACGGCGGGTTGCTCAGGCGGTCTGTTCAAACAGTAAAAATTGGTCACTTGAGAGTCACCTTCACTTCCCATCGGCCTGCCGCGATTGCACCGCCGCCTCCCACCCTTTCTCCCACTTATAACCCGCCTCCGCTCACCTCCCTCGAGACTTTCTTAACAACAGACTGAACTCTCGTCAACAGCAGTGCAGCCGACCGTCCTTCAACAGTCGTCCCTCTACTACTAATACATCTACCCACGGACTCAGTCAACATGTCCACCGACTATATGATCAAGACCCCCGACACCGCCGCTGGCGCTACCTTTACGCCTGAGGTCACTCAAGCCGACAGCATTCGCAGCAAGATGTCTGTCGACAACCTCGTCGAGAGCCCGAGTGATTCTCCTGACATCACCTCGGCGCTCATACTTGCACCACCCTCCACTCCCAAGTCGACCAAGGAAGAGCCTTCATCGCCCACTGTCAAGACTCCTGACACCGTCATGACCGACCTCGTAAGTGCAAAGCCCCCCATCTGCACGCATCTCGCGCAATGTGCGCAGTCACCACTTCACCATTGAATCCACAGACTGACCGAGTATCAACTGAGTAAAGGCCGAGCCCGACGCCTCTGGTGATGAGTCTCTCGACGACGGCGAAGACGTGCCCGACTCCCAGCGCGAGTTCCTCTGCATGAACGACGAGCACACTCGCTGCATGACTGGCCAGTACACCAAGGACCTGTCGCGCAAGGTCATCTCCGACCACTTTGGCCGCAACAAAGCGTGTACCCGCGACGTGACCGACTGGCCTCTCTTCTGCCGCAAGCACTACCAGCGCGCGACCTACAACAAGACCAAGTGGCAGATCCGCAAAGTGCAGCTCATCCTCCGTCAGTTCGAAGTCATCGAGAAGCAGTTCCCAGGCACCACCTACGACATCGCCTTCAAGAAGTCCGAGGAAGCGCGTCTAAACCACTACTCCCGTCAAGTCGCCGCCGGAGCCAAGAACGACCAAGCCGAGAAGAGTGTCCACCCCAAGATCGGCAAGCACTTCGAGGCGCCCATCGACGTCCTCCGCGAGCTAGACCAGTGGCTCGGCTTCAACAAGACGTACGCAGAAGTCAAGAAGATCGTCGATGTCATCCTCCAGATGCTCGAGGAGAAGGAGACCGAACAAGTTCCGTCCATCGAGTTCCTCCCCAAGCTCCCTGGCAAGACTCCGTCGCCCAAGAAGACCCCAGCCAAAGCCCGCACACCCAAGTCGCCCAAGTCACCCAAGTCACCCGCCAAGTCGCCCAAGACACCTACCCGCGTCTCCAACAAGGGTTCCGTCAAGAAGACTTCAGCAAAGGCTTAGTTCCACCATGGCATCGCTGCGCCCAGCATCGCGACCACCGTCGCATCACGTCACTCCTTCATCCCATTGCCATTGCTTTCACGGTCTCTCAGCGGTTGAGCTACCGACACTCTAATCTTCCTTTGAGTGTCCTAGCAACATGCACGCACTACTACCATCTTCACTAGATTCACAGCATCTGCAATTTCCACTCTTTCGATTCACATGTCTGGCACCATCACGACTGTCTTCGCACACGCTATATGCTGTCGCCCCTCATGTATCAGCGTTTTCCAACGCGGGACACAAGACTGTTCGTATGGGCGATGGCCGAACATGTACTCACTCACGGCATGGGTGTTTTCTTTTTACTTCTATACCCTCATCTTACGATGGCGACTTGTCTTGTCTTGTCTTGTCTCTTGCATTATAGGTAGATTTTGGCGGGCGTTTAGGCATATGGTGTCTTTTCTGGGGGTTGGAGTCAGGGTGTGGGCATGGGTTCGGCCTCACTGGGTCTGTGGTGTTATGGTTCAAGGTTGGGGCGTTGGGTATATACTACGGTAATCAAATTCAAATCTCTCGTTAGAAATGTGGATTGTTGCATTCCCCGCCTTCCTCGTCGTGACGCTGACGTTACGGTTGGCATTGACATCGACATCGCCATCGACGTTGGCGCTCCATGCACTGTCGTCACTCACGTTACACACATTATCTGCAAACTCCCGTTCCTGCATATGCACCATGCATCCCCGGACGGCTATTGCCTCGTCTGCATGTGTGTCACCGATACTGTCTACCGCCTGCCCCCGCCCTGTAGACGCACGCTCTTTGGTGTGTACCTGCATTTTGAGTCAGACTTCGGGGGCGGTCCTTTTCCGTTGTGACTGTGCCGCAGCGCGCTGCCGAGCTTGACTGGTTGGTGAGGCTGGCCCCCTCGTGCAGGCGCTTTCCCCCACATGCAATGCATCCTGCGAGTCGGGCCGAGGGTGTGGCGCGGGTTTGTGTCTCACTGCGGTGCTTGGGCGCGTGATGGTAATGGGCATATGGGGATAGGTGTGGTGTGGTGATCGTTGCTGCATTTGCTATGCGAATGTGTTCTCTGACGGACATTTCCGATGGCGTCTGAGTTCAGCTGCGACATCTCACCGCGTGCTCCTCAGCTTCTCGAGGTGAGGGGAGCAGCTCGACGATGCTAGTCGCCTTGACCTGGGGGGAAGGTTGCATATAAGAAACTTGCTTAATCATGACGGCCTTCTCACAACTTACACTTGCATCTACCCCATCTCGTGCAAACTTCTACTACTGCTCCATCATCCCTCTGCCCCATGCTCCCCAAGATGAGCGATAAGAACATCGAGCCCTGTGGGACTTGGAACGGCGATTTCTCATGGGACGGCTACTTCATGCGAATGCACATGAAGACAGTCACTCAGACGTACGACATGTACAACCCCAGCACTTGGCCGTTAGTGAGCCAGATCGCCGCAACAGAGAACAACTTCAACTACAGGAAGAGCAAGATTCCTCCCGAATATCTGGTATACGAGCAGACGCTCATCAAAGACATAGACGGGCTTCGACCTCTCCAAGGCCAGCGAGCAATTACCCGTCGAAAGAATCGAGTCATGAAGAACCTCTTTCGCTACTACCCGCTCAACTATGACCGCAACGGCGAATTGAGAGCGCATCCGCATATACCATCTGACGAACTGGAGGAGTGGATGAGTCAAGTCAAAAAGAGCAACCCGATTGCGAAGAAAGAGGAGGACGTCAAGGATGTGCTAGTGACCAGCAATAAGACTGAAGAGGTTACTGAGAATGACTCGCCCGAAACAGCAGCTATTCATGAGATCATGAAGATGTTGGAAGACACAGATACAATGCCCAACAGCAGGGTGACTGAACTGGAAGAAGAACTCGACAAGACCAAGAAAAAGAGCCTAGAGGCCGATATCAGAGCGGAGAGCGCAGAAAAGAAGGTTACTGTAATGACAGCCAAATACCAAACGGCCGTTCAAAGATTCTCCGCCCAGGTTGGAGAAGCGCTCTGCGAGTACAAGGAACAGTCGCACAAGCTCCTTTGCCAAGAGCGCGCCAATCTCGGTACCCTGAAAGAGATATTGGGGAAGAAGGAAGATGAGATCGCCAGTCTGCAATCGGACCTCAAGAAGAGTGGCGAAGACGTTTTGACAGCGAAACAGGAGACCAAGGTGGCAAAGCAGCAAATCTTCAAGATTTTGGAAGAGATGAAGAAAAAGAAACAGGGTACAGCTTTGCAGAAGAAGATAGCGGAGGAGGATGGGGCAGAAGCAGCACGAAAGAAGCCGAAGATTGAGAGTTGCGAAATGCAGTAGCAACATGAGTGACGTGTGCGCGCGTCCGGTTCTTGGTTCCTGTGTATGCTGGCTTATTTGGCAAAAAAGATTTGGATGCGGCATTCGGTGTGGAACCACCGAGTCACCAAAGACCTGGCTGCGCCATGTGGATTTAGCTCGGCAATACATTGTTTTGGATCTTTCATCCCTGCCTCTAGTTAGTTCAGGAGACTCGTCGGTAGAGTGGCATCGGTCAGCCTCGTGTCTTTGTCTCCTACTCTTATCTTCCGTAGATTTACGGATCTTGCGGTCAACACGAGGAATATACCAAGGTTCCATGGCAACCAGTGGTGAAGATGGCTCGAGGTGAAGGTGAACGAGGAGCGCTCACCCTCTCACCGCGAATTTCCCAGACTAACCGAAAGGGCGGGCGTTTGATCACGACGAGCGACTCTTATGGCTAGCAAAGTTTCTCCTGCTTCTTCCAACTGACAGCAGCAGCATCACACCCCTCGTTTCGCGTTAGCAACTCTCAAGGTAGGTCAAGTATGAGCGTCAGCGCAGCACAAATGGCTAACACGGCCGCGACGCAAGATGGCACCTCTTCCGCGCTATGAGGGCACCTTCAGCTTCGTCTCATCAAGGTTATACGCGAGCATCAAGCGCGCCATCCCTACCTACGACAAGGAAGACCCAAAGACCTGGCCATATGTCACTCTGTCAACAATCGAGAAACTCCGTCCATACCAAGGATTTCCGGATCTGCCTACAGGCGTAGCCTACCAACGAGAAGCGATGAAGCGATACGAAGACATGTACACACCACAAGAGCGAGCAACTGCCGCATCCGTGAACGGTCCCTTGCATCAGCGGTATCCGTACAACTACGACCGATTCGACGAGCCGAAAGAGAAAGTCGGTATGTCGGGGGCTGAGTATCGCAGCTACGTGGCGAATACAACTCCAATGCCGTCTACACCACGCGTGCACGAGCGCGAAGAATGGGAGCAAGACATCCCCGACAGCGCAATCGACTGCTCCACGCCTTCAGCTGGACGCATGCCCTGCCTGTCTCCCACACCAGCAACCCGCACCCAACCCCCCTCCCACTGCACCAACAAAACCTGCACAGACACCCGCCGCGAAGCAGCCAGACTCCGCGGCACCCTCTTCGACAAAGACTCCCAACTCCTCAGCTGCCAATCCGATCTCAAAGAATACGAAACAACCGAGAAGTTGCGGCGACGAGCTTTGGAAGACGCGGAGTACGAGGTCGAGAAGGAGAGGCAACGGGCTGATGCTGCGGAGAGGGAATGTATGCTGCGTATGGAGGGGAATATTAGGTTACAGCAGCGCGTGAGGGAGTTGGAGGGAAGGGTGAAGCAGGCGCAGGATTTGGATGGGTATTGTGTTGAGTTGGAGGGGGAGATTGAGAGGTTGAATGGGGTGCGGGAGGGGGAGGGGGAGGAGTCTGATGATTGTGATGATAGACTGCGCAAGAGGATGCGGTCTGAGAGTTTGTAGGAGGTCGCATGTTTGGGATGTCGCGGTCGCGTTCTCCCGATGCACGACTGCCGCGGAGACGCCGCACACGCGAGGTTTCGGCAGCGCTAGCCCGTTACGTTCCGAACGCCTTCCCCGCTCGATGCGTCATTGTCGTCAAGTGTCAAGTGTAGTTATAAACTCCGCTCTGCGTCACTCGATTAGGCAAGATATTTGCTCTGGCATTGCTCTGGACCGATGCACTGATTCTACATTTGTCAGACCACGCCCTACGGCTATATCTGCATTAGTACACGACACGAGAAGAGAGCCGTGTGACTAGTACACTGCAGAAAAAGAGCTCGTTGGGGAGAAACACTTACAGTTGACCTACGTTCCTGAGGTTCTGCGCAAGCCGTATAACCTTGACTGTTCGGTAATACAGCCAGCAACATGGCACTCCCAGCCACTACGCAGGTCGCGATCCTACTATCGATCTTCGTCTTACCCATTCTCACATACATCTATTTCACCAAGAACCAGCAAGCAAAGAGTAATGCTGGACCTTTGCCAGCAGCGACAGAGATCACAGGGCTCTTCATACACCCAATCAAGTCATGCCACGGCATCAGCGTAAAGTCGGCAAAGCTCTTACCAACAGGTCTTGATCTCGGTGCGCCTTTATTGTCATATCGAAGAAATGTAACATACTGACAGAGCCAGATCGTCAATGGATGTGGGTGAGCTACCCAAACTACGAGTTCCTTACGATCCGCCAAAACTCCAAAATGACACTGATCCGACCAACCTACGACGAGAAGACTGATACCCTTACCGTTACTGCACCAGCGCCGAATTCAGTTGATGAGAAGTTGGAGTTCTCCATCCCGGCTCATCCATCTAAGGAATGGCTCGACGAGAATACCGAGGAGCACTCGGCAAAGATATGGAGTACTACAACGGGAACCCGCGTGTACTCCACGAAGATGACCGCTCCCTTCAACAGCTTCTTTGATAAGGAAGTACGGCTCGTGTACAAGCCCCCTGTCTCCGAAGACCCCAGACCTCTAGTATCGAACGGTGCACCAGGCGTCCTAGGAAGAGACGCATCGACCTGTTTCCCCGACCTGATGCCCGTGCTCGTCGGCAACCAATCCAGCATCGATGAACTCAACACGCGTCTCAAAGCCGCAGAAGACCTCACAATCGACGTCCGCCGGTTCCGACCCAATATTCTCGTCAAGGGCGATGCTAACGCGCCCTGGGATGAAGATCGCTGGAAGACGATCAAGATTACACCTAACGCTGGTGACAAGCCGATCGTTCTAGATATCACCCAGCGATGTGCGCGTTGTCAGGTGCCTAATGTACATCCTGATTCGGCTGAGAAGCACAAGACGCAGCCTTGGGATGCGTTGATGAAATATAGGAGGATCGACGAGGGAATCACATACAAGCCCTGCTATGGTATGCTCGCTGTGCCGAAGTCGGTTGGGGATCTCAGGGTTGGCATGAAGTTTGAGGTTACTGAGGTTACGGATAAGCATCGGTATATCGCTGGATTCTAGGGGGTGGGGCTTGATGGATCGTGTCGATGAACCCTTACTGGCTGCTGCGTATATGGGGAGTCTGACCGACTGCCATCACAGCGCAAGCCATTGCGACACAGTTGTCGTACGACTCTCCACAAACGTTGTACGGATGATCAGATCAGCACACAATTTCTCTGCTGTCAGCCTCGAAAATCGAAAGAAGCTAGCAGTAAGCTGCCCGATTTAGCCTTTGGAAGATCCTAGGTGCATCGATTTGCAGCTCCTGAAATCTCTTCAGATGATTGTTGGAGATGTTGCCCAAGCTACAGCAATCATAAGCGGATCCCCACGTAGTTCACATGCGAACAGCCATGTGCAGCGGCAATTATGACGAGTGTTCCTGATGATCCATCGGATCTGCAAAGCAAAGACTGCCGAAGCGGCTCCGCCTCTAGCCCGCGTTGAGATTAGCGACGCGACGCGACAGACAGGGGTACGCCTATCATCGTGTCCATGGCTGACTTTCTCTTGAACTCAACTTCCCTCTAAGAAATGTAAGGGCTACACACAAGCCGTTTCCAACATGTTTCGCACAGTTGTGGATATACCTGTTGCGCGCGCGTGCAGAATGGCAGCGGCATTGTTTCGAAACAGAGAACTGCAACTCAGTGGAGATTACGCGCGTTCTTGATCGGACCGTGACGTGTGACGACGACTATCCGTGTTGAGACCCTGGCGTTTGGGACGCAGGGACACCAGACGGAAGGCACACAGAGGGGATACAGAAAGCGCGTCCCACCTGGCCGTCGACCAAGTATGACCAGTTCCGCTTCCAGCGAGGGAGTCACAGGTCGTCGAATCGCTCTTTCCTTTCCACACCCACCATGGCAGGCGATGCAATGCTGGCATTGCCAATGTCTCCGACAAAGTCGCCCAAAGAGTTTGGAACTGCCGCCGTGCAATGGGCGTGCACGCGAAGAGGGCGGATGATGGTCTTGACGATTGTACTTCTCACAGTCCTGCTTGGACTGACGGGTATGAGGAATCATGAGGTATGTACAACCTTCACAGACACCAGAGAAGACGACGTCGAGAATGCGACATATCCCACCAGACTTGAACGCCATCAGCGAGGTCCACGCTAACTCCAAAAGGCCATATCTTCACGATACCACAACTTCTCCTCGTACTACCCATGGCGACCGTATTTCCAGCCCCTGCCCGACATCGTACACTCGCCGTTCAAGACTCCCTCGAACACTACGCTGCAGATCGAGAATGGCGAACTCGACCACGTCCCGCCGAAACTCAAGAAGACGACGCCGAACTTCCATCTCCTTATGCCTGCCGAGCGCGACACAGATGGCTTCTGCAAGACGACACTGTCGGCTATGCTTCTCCACTACCCTCCACCAACTGCGGTACAGCTACACAAGGCATATGAGTCGGACATCAAGTGGGACAGGGATACACTCAACAGCACACTGCATTACCTGAGCAATGAGAAGCTGGTCAAGGACCATGACTTGGTTCTCATCGTGGACGGACAACACTCGATGTTCCAGCTACCAAGCGATGTGATTGTCACGCAGTACAAAAGGCTGCTGGCAGACGCCAACATGCGGCTGCTGAAGAAGTATGGCGTTAACAAAGAAGGTTACCAGAATTTCAACCAGACAATCGTGTTCGGCGCAGAGAAGATCTGTGAGAACGACGACATGGCGTGCAAGTACGTGCCTCAATCGATACTCTCGGACAATACATACGGAAGCGAGAACGGTCGACGCATATCAGATACCCCGGCGAAGTTCATTCACTCCAAGATGGTCATGGGTCCAGCCAGCGACTTGAAGATGCTTTACCAGTTTGCTCTGGAGAAGTTTATGGAGGGGAGAAGTCAGTCCCAGACCGTTCAGTCGGTATTCGCGACTCTCTTCGCCGAGCAGCAGCTGGGCAGAGATGCCGAGGAAGTGGCATCGAAGCATACGGGTACCAAAGTCAAAGAATACCTCACGGGCAGAGCGAGCACGTCAGAAGCCAAGCGAAGACTGGAGCGTGCCAGCGCTGAGTTCTCGAACACTACACGTCATGAGTTTTCTGTCGGTTTGGACTATACCCACGCGCTCTTCCAACCCTTGGACTACTGCGTCGAAGATGAACTCGCTCTTCTTTTGCATGACAACTCTACCGACTTGTCGCAATACAGTCGCTCCGACTCAGACCCCCGTTACCTGTCCCTACCCACTGCCCTCAACGAGACCAAGACCCCATTCTGGCGCCCCGACTTCGTCGAGCACAACCCGTCTCCCAACGAGAAGCCAGCATACATTGACAACCTAGAGTTTACGCTCGAACTCGATGGCTTGCCCAGCCGGAAACTACCCTGGGAAAGCATTCCCCTGATCCAGAACACCTACTCCGGTTCCGTCCCCGCCATAATCCTCAGCAGCTCCTCGCACTCCAGCGGTGAGCGTCCACCAGCCGCCAACATAACCTGGGACAACCTGTGGTACTCCGACCACAAACGTGCCATGCTGAGAAACTACTTCCGCGCGCCCCAGTCTTCAGACGGATACCACAACCACCTCGTCGGCGGCGATCGCTACTGGGACAACCGCGGCGGACGAGGCGGCATATGGACCGAAGCCGAGCAAACCTGGCTACCCTGGGGCGAAGTCGATGGCGTCTGTGGCACCCTGCCTCAACTCAAAGAAATCTTCAACGATGGTAAGGGTGTGTGGCTACATGAGCTCGAGCAGGACAACGAGCAAGGCCGCCTCAACGAAGAAGAGGACCATCGGCAAAAGCAAGAAGAAGCGCGACTCAAAGATATCGAAGAGTTGGTCAAGTTGGAGCAGGAGGCTAAAGAGAAGAACGAGCAGAAGGAGAAGGAGAGTATCGACTTTGAGAAGTTGAAGGAGCTTCAGGATATGGAGGCTGGAGAGGAGAAGAAGGTTGAGAGGAGGAGGAAGAGGTGGAATGTTGTGGAGGAGTGTGTAAGATATTGTTAGTGGGTGGGGGTTCTTTTATCTGTTATATATCCCGGGCTTTCGCCGTCTTTTCTTTTCTGTTTGTTTGATAGTTCATGCCTCTCCAGGTGCAATCTCATGATGTTTCTCGATTTTGGTAGTGTTGTTAAGTCGCTTTCATCGTGTCACTTGCGGTCTTGGTCAGAAGCGCCGGGTGTCATTTGGAAAAGACGTGGTGCAAGACACGAGACTTGGACACGTGCTCGAACAACAAGCCTCACAAATAATCCAAGAGACAGATATACTTCTTGATGCTACCTTGGTCACACTGCTACACAGGACTCACCAATGGCGACCGACGCGACCATGGCTACCGAACCAACCACGGCGCCTTACCCCTTCGTTTACATCTACATTGACGCGATGAGCTTCCCAGTAATTATACACACCCATTATGCGTTACCAGCCAGATGCTAACACGACCCAGTATGTCAACGAATTCGTCCAAAGCAACACTGAAGCCGATATAGGTCCGAGGCTGGAAGCCCTCATGCGTACCTGTCTCAAGAAGCGCTCGAAGAAGCGGCCGAATCTCGACCTAGAATCGTGCGTACTATGGGTAGACGTCCTCATAAAGGCGGAGAACGGGGATTGTCCACCGGCTATGCTCCGGTTCTGTGAGGACGTGACTGCCGTTCATGACTCGAAGATATTCTTGTTGATGGATGGCAAGCGCAGGGAAGGCGTACAGGGTAAGGTCTACCGTGGGAACGCTGTGATTTAAACCATATAGCTGACTATTGACAGACGAACCGGACGAGGTACCCAACGATCCAATGTGTCAATTTACGCTCCTCGCTACCCGGAGGCCAGATCAGCTTGAGGCATTCACGAGGAGGGATAGTAAATGTGTGATTACAGACGAGCTACCCGGCTACGTACCCGTCAACGAAGCTGGCCAGCGTGTCGACGAAAACATCGTTCAACGACCCGCCGACTACTGCTTTGACGACTATCTCGAACACAAACGCCGGAACGGTAGAGTTCGTAGCTGCTATCACTACCACCTGGGCGACGGATGCGACGGCGAGGAATGCCAATACGATCATAGCGAGATCACCGAGGACGTGTTGAGCGTGTTGTGTTTTCTAGGTCAGAGAACACACTGTGTATATGGCGGCGCGTGCCGACGTGTAAACTGCTTTTTTGGACATGCCTGTCGTTGGAAGGACTTCGGAGGCAAGCATCCGGAATGCAAGTTTCAAGACGGGGAACATGGGGTTGACCAGACGGTTCATCATTGGGAGATGGGGAGGTTGCGTTATGATACCTAGCATGGTTGAGTGAAGAGACGGACAGGGCAAGAATAGGTGGGATATGTCACGAGACGACCTTGTGGGTGTGCTGACATCTGGTGTGGGTTTGATAGGGCTTAGAGTATCGCAAGTAGTTCTGGGTGTTCGACGGCAGAGTGGATACATAGGGTAGGCAACTACGGTAGCCACGTTTTGCAACAAGCGAAAGACCTCCGAAGATACGTTGCTACCCTGGTTGGGAAACAGAAAGAGTGACGTATCCTACAAATCCTCGAAAGAAGTTCAGTTGATACCATTAGGAGAGACATGACTGGCCAACCCACTTAACTCAACCACGGAAAGACGTGAGCAATATGTCACAACCCCAATTTAACACCAAATATATATTTAACATACCGCACATACTTCTAAGCATCACAGATTTCCTCAAGTCGAAAACTTCTCACTACTATTACTCTTACTAAACCCGTCAAGCACTACGATAGCTCTTTCCAAAATGTCTACCACACCACCCAAAACCGGCCTACCCACCACCCGCCGCCTATCCACCCCAAACTTCTCCACAACCCCTCTCCACGCAGAAGCCCTGTCAAACATCTACGCCCCCATCAGCAAAAACCTTTTCCTCTCCAAACCCCCGTCCTGGAAAACAGACTCCATCGCGTCGCCCCCAAAATGGAAGGGCGAAAAACACATCTACAAAGACTCCGCTTACTACACCCTCGACCCCCGCGGCATACTCCCCTCCAAAAAGCTACAAGCAGCAGGCCTAGTCGAAATGCCCTTCCAAGCCCCCTCCACCTTCCCCCGCCTCCTCATACGCAAGACCGAATACCGCGACGGCCCCATATACCCTCAATTCGGGGATTTCCGCATCGACAAACTGGTTCGGTATGGCAAGGCCAATGTACCAGTCAGTTGCTCTTCCATCGGCACAAGCTGGGCTAGGAAATGTATCCAGGGAGCGGGATTAGTACCGGAAATGGGCAATATACTTTCTAATCCGCATATACGGAAAGAGCAGTTTCCGGCGCCGTTTTGCGAGTTGCCGGATGAGCAGTTTAGGATGTGGTTTGTGAGGAATATGGAGATGGTGGGGTGGGGGGAGTGGGAGGCGGGGGTTGAGGCGGAGAGGGTGTTGGGGAGGCGGGAGGGGGTTGCGGTTGAGGAGAAGGAGGAGGCAGAGAGGTGCTTGAGGTGTCCTTTGTCGAAGGAGATTAGGAAGAGGTTGGAGGAGATCGAGCGGAGGAAGATGGAGAGACGACAGAGCAAGATTCAGAGGGCGATGGAGAGGAAGAGCAGGTGTGAGGAAGTGAGGGATGATGTTTCCTTGTCGACAATGGAGGAGCAACCTGTGAAACAGGGAATGTATCCCGTCGAACGACGCGGAAAGTGGAGTTGGATAAAGAAGTTCTTTTGGTGGACATGGTTCTCATCCTCCCATCCTACATAGCAACGCAACGCAACCACCCAATCTCCCCTTACATAACCTTCGGCTGACTCTCCGCAAGCTTAATCTTCCCCGCCTCATCATACACAATCTCCCTAATCTTAACACACCGCAGATGATTAACCCCCTTACTCAAACTGCTATCATGGTAAAACAAATACCACTTCCCCTTGAACTCCGCAATACTATGATGCGTCGTCCACCCAATCACCGGCTCCAGAATGCGTCCTCCGTACGTAAACGGTCCAAGCGGGCTCTCTCCAATCGCATAGCACAAAAAGTGCGTGTCGCCCGTCGAGTACGAGAAGTAGTACTTCCCGTTATACTTGTGCATCCACGCCGCCTCAAAGAACCTCCTGTCGTGGTCCTCCGCCTGAATAGGCTGGCCCGCCTCGTCAAGGATAACAACATCCTTGACCTCCGAAGTGAAAGTCGTCATGTCATCCGAGAGCTTCGCTACTTTCGCGCAGAGCGCCGGTCCAGACGCCGCCTCCATACTCTCATAGTCCCCGCGGACAAACTCCCCCGTCTTCCAACACTGCAACTGCCCACCCCAAATCCCGCCAAAATACAAATACGCACTCCCATCCTCATCCACAAAACTCGCCGGATCAATACTGAAACTGCCCTTGATAGGTTCAGCCTCCGGTTTAAACGGCCCCTCAGGCTTATCGCCGCTCGCAACACCAACGCGGAAAATACCCTCCTTATCGCGGGCCGGGAAGAAGAGATAGTATTTCCCGTTCTTGGTTGCGGCGTCAGGGGCCCAGAGTTGTTTTTGCACCCAGGGAATGTCTTCTTGCTTGAGGGCTACGCCGTGGTCGGTGACGGGCCCGCCGACTTCTTCCATGCTGAAGACGTGGTAGTCGTTCATGTCGTATTGGTCGCCGTTGTCGTTGTCGGCAATGTCCGTCTCGCGGTCGTGCGAGGGGTAGACGTAGAGTTTGCCATTGAAGACGTGGGCCGAGGGGTCGGCGGTGAAGACGTGGGTTACGATTGGTTCTTTGTCTGCCATGATTGTTTGTGTTTGTATGTGTGTGTGTATTTCAGTTTTGGTTGATGTTGAAATAGATAGTTGGATTGAACTGAAAAAAAGCAGCAATGTTATATAGCTATACGTTGCCCTTCCCCATGGGCCCTTATGAATGGAGGGGTAGTCCGCCCCACGATGCCGCCAGCCGCTCTCCTATTTACCCGGCGGGACGGCTATCCTGAAGCCAAGCAAATTGCAGTTGGATCCAAGACGGTCATACCACTTAGTATTGCTCAATCGCGGTACAATGGTGTCCGCTGTGGATGAAGAGATGGATGGAAGTTCGGCGTGCTGTTTAGCCGTCTATTCTTCCGCCCGCACAAGCGCGTGCTTCTAGTGCTAACTGCTAATCTGCCTCGGGTCGGCGGGCGTCATGCGCTGCAACCGCGGGAGTCAAGTTCGCGCAAGATGCAGATCCAGGGTGCGGGTGACATGCAGGGTAAGAAGTTGTTACGTGTATCCAAAGACTACGTTGTAGGGTTCCTGCTTTTTATACCATGACCGATATCTATATTACTATAATTACATGTGCAGAATCGTGAAGACATCCAACGACGTCGCAACCTTGAAGCTGCATCAGGGGTATTAAATGCTCAGCCCAAACGCCATCGCTACCCAAGAACGTGATATTTCTTCTTCCTCGACAGCAGTGGCTGGGGTATCGGCGCACTTCTACCTGTCAAGATCTCGATACCACCGTCCATATTCGGCGGACTGCGTGCAGCAGTGCGGAACGCACTCGAGATCCTCATACCAAGAACTGAATTGGACGTGCGTCGGCGCGAAGTTGCCGCATGCGTAGGAACGGACTGCGTCTCTTTCAAAGTGAACTCCTGCAGCTCTTCGACAACGTCATGAAGGTCCCGGCGTCTGCCCTCTCCTTGGCAACGGGCCGCTCTAGAACACGTCAGCACACCTGCAAACTCAAGCAAGCGACAAAGCGCCAGGCTCAGGTCTGTAGGGGCTGGTACAACTTCATGGTCTTGTTCCGCACATCCGCACACTGCTGTAGCGCAGTGATGTGCTTTTCTTGCGCAAGCTTCCATGTTTCCATAACACTTTCATCCTCTTCCATCTTGGCCATGTAGCTCGCAAACCCAATTCCCCTGGTGGTCTCGCCGCGCTGGTGGATGAAGTGATGATCCAAGTCTTCCATCTCGCTGCTCCGCGCAGCAAAGTGGCTAGTAAGGGTTTGACAGTAGGCTCTGTAGGATTTGACATAGACGCCCATGTGGTCGAAGTACGTGTTCACGGAAGCCACATCCAGCTTGGTAGGTGGAATAGGTGCACGAGGTATCTCTGGATACTTGAGATTCTTTGCAGCATTTGCCTTGATGGGATGTGAGCTGGATGCGCCGGAAGGGAAAGGGAGAGCATCCATTACAGATCCCAAACCGGAAAGTCCGTTGTTTTGAGGCTCCACGACTGGATTGATCATGTCTGGACCAAGACCGTTCAGTCCTTCGGCTGGTGGTTTTGCAGTGGTCGCAGGAGGAGGTGCAGTAGCAGAGCCATTCGGCGTCGCCCCTGCACCTGCCGTGTTCAACCTCGGCGATGTACGCGTTCCCTTCTTTGCAGGCTTCGCGCTTGGTGGTGGGACAGGGTCGATATCCATGGCATCTACATCACCATTTGCTGGCTCTTCTGCAAAGGCCTGGTACTTGGACCTCGCTGAGTCGGTTGTTTCCTGAGGCTTCGACGCTCCGTTCTGCTGTACCGAAGCCTTTCGCGCAGCTTTTGGACGTTTCGTAGCCTCTGATGGTCGACGCGGCGATGTCTCCTTCTCCTGATTGTATACCCAGTTCGGATCTTTGAACGTCTCTTGCCAGGCTTGGGGACTGAACTTGGCAGTGTGTGGCGCCATCTTAGGCGGGGCGAAGTTGATACCCGGTGGCGGTCCCGGTGGAGGAGGAGGTATTGGCTGTCCGTTGGGCGCAACGGGAGGCGGGTCCATCGGCCGCGTGCTGAAGGGATTGCGGTCTGTCGCATTTCGCTGTGATCTGCCGCGGGTTGGAGAGGCTCGGCCTTTTCCGTTGGCACCTTTTTGCATGTTAGGAGCAAAGTAACTGCCACTGCCTTCGAACTTGCCATGCCAGTCCGAAGGCGAGAATTTCAAGTTGATGCTTTCTTCACTCCTGCTCTTGAAGCTGTTGGGTATGTTCCCTGGCACGCCGTTGCTCTGTCGTTTCGGATCAGGAGTCGTGAAGTTACCCTCTGACCAGGTTGGCGGAGGCGGTCTTGTAGTTTGAGGTGGTGGAGGAGGGTCACGGTGCTTGTTGCCAATGTTGGACGCTTCCGAGTCGGATTCTTCGTCGCTAGAGTCGGGATATCCATGAGCGAACGGGTTCGGCTTCGCGCTGGCCTTCTTCCCTTGTGTTCTGCGACCCGAGTCTGAGAAGGCGCCCCCATCTTGCGAATAACTTGCCCGGTGCGAGTGTGTTGGTGAGTTGCGCACACTGGACGACCGTCCAAGGCCTTCGAACATGGAGGTGCGCTCGCCTGCTACATGGGAGTGATATGGTGTGCGAACGCGATTGGCCTCTGAGTATGGGACGTCGTCGGCATGGCTATCCATATCAGGAGTCGTGGACATGGGTGGGGTTGGAGCCGGACGGGCATAGTTCCTATACGCTGACCGTGCCTGGCCTTCGTCGACGCCTGGTGTTGATGGGTCAAACCCAGTCTTAGACGATGGGACCCTGGTGCTCTGACTGCGGCCAAAGGGAGTGCCATTGGGGTTGTTCTGCGGATTGGTGTGCGGACTGCTCTGGGCGCTTGGGTTGTGCTGCCGAGGGTCCTCACCCCGTGGCTGCTTCATCTTCTGCCATGCCGTGAAGACATTCGCGCGAGCCTCTGCATCCCTGGCCTTTGTGTCCGGTCGTTGTGCTGTTGGTGGCGCGCGGAAGTTCCTGCCCGAGAACCTGTCCGCACCGGTGTTGTATGTGCTGTGGTGTTGCTGCGGTGGGGGAGGGCGCTGGGCTTGCGGCTGCGGTTTCGGCGGAGGTGCGCGATAGTACGAGCCTTGTGGGGTGGTTGTCGTGTATGCATTTCGCGGAGGCGGCGGCGGTCTCGTTCGCGGTGTGTTGGGCGTGTGACCAGGAGCAGATACATTGCGGTATTTCCTTCTATCGGCGTCGTACTTGGCTCGTAGGCTGGCATCGCATAGTATCTCGTGTGCGGCCTGGATCTCTTGGAAGCGGACGACGAATTCGGCTTCGCGCCCGGGGTTCCGATCTGGGTGGTACTGCAGCGCCAGCGTTCGGAAAGCCTTGCGGATCTCGTTCTCGCTGGCCGTCGGGGATACCTTCAGGTCGGCGTAGTAGTTTCGCGTGGCATCGGCTTTGACCATGGCGGCGGTATTGGCGAAGAGACGGGAGTGAAGAGGCTGGCGGGAGGTTGCACAGTGCGCGCACTCTGCCCTTGTAGGCAGCTCTAGTCGTCAAGCAGCCTGGTGGGGGTTGCCCGTTGACTGCCTTGTCGTGTGGCAGGGCAGTGCTGCTCAGATGATGCTGGCTGCGCGTGGACGTCGGAACATGGTAATGGAAGCTGAACCACGGAAGCTGCAAAAGTCTGGATTAATCGCTCGGTCAGCCGCATGTCGTCAGTGTTGCAGAGAGTGTGGTTACCCTTTGCGTCTATTGGAGCTGCGGTCGCTTGTTGCGCTGGCGAGGTGCTCTGCATGTGTTTTGGGCTGATGTTTTGGCTGAGAGGGGCCTACGGCAACGCTTAGCAACGCCCGACCTGGCCACGAGAAGAACCCTGTATTAATTCCTTCTGGGCTCTCGAATATCATCTATGTCGCAATCGTCCAAGCATGCACGGAAACGTTCACAGCAAGTACAGCGCATTAATCTGGGTTTTGCCGTACGTCTGACGTCGATGGTGCAGCTGTCTTACCAATACCGGTACCGGTCAGCCACCCATGTGAAAGTCCTGTATTCGTTCTTGGCTATAGCAAGGCATACTCGCTTCTCCGAACATGGTCCATACGACGCCCTCCTCAACCGCAGCAGCGTCTTCACATTTGATCCCCGACATTTCACATTGCAACAGATAAAAACTGAAGTGTTGTCTTCGTAAAGATCATGAATCCGGTATGATTTTGAAAGTCCTGACAGCTTTTTTGCTGCTAGGAAGCTACGTAGCCCAGGACACCCTATGCCATTCACGCCAGCCCATACGCTGAAAACAATCGACCAGACGTTGCACCAAGCACACCATATGCTCAATGCATTTAACGGTAGCGCCAGAGGGAGAGGGTGTTGTGCCTCTTCCAGGTCTTCCTCCTTCCAGCGGTGGTGTTGTTGAACTTGTGTCCACGGCCGAGACCACGGCTCTTCTTGCCGGTGGCGGTGAGACCACGAGCCTCGCGGTGCTTGTGGACGGCCTTTGTGATCCAGTTGATGCGAGGATCGCGGCGGATGGCCTTGTGCTGGGGGTCGACGCAGATGACCTCGTAGTACTTGTAGGTCGAGTCCTGGTTGATCCAGTAGGAGTTGAGCACGCGCAAGTTGGCGCAGCGGCGGCCGATACGCTCCTCAGCGGTGGACTTGAGAGAGCGCTGGTACTTGAGCTGGTTGATACCCTGGTTGGTAGGCTTTCCTATTAGATTGTCAGTCTTTCGTTCCATAGCAATTCGATTGCATGTTGCGTACCGTAGGTGGCGCCCCTAGAACATGATGTTAGCATAGTCCTCTTATTCAAGATGTCGATTGCACGTACTTGGGAGCCTGCCTCTTGCGACCTCCACGGCGGACGCGGATGCGGTAGATAACGTAACCCTGCTTGGCCTTGTATCCGAGACGGCGGGCCTTGTCGGGGCGCGAGGGGCGGCTTGCGCGGTGGATGACCTTAAGTTGGCGAAGCTATCGATGCACTCTCAGCAAAGTTCAACGAGTACACCAATTGAGACATGGGTCTCGGGATAATCATACCTCCCAGCACTGTTGCAATGTTAGCAGGGTCCTTTGTCCAGCTCAATCGGTTATACGTACGCGAACGCGCATCAAGAAGCGCATCATGTCCGACTGCTTCTTCTTCTGAAGTTCTTCGACATCTGCGGCGGATCAGCTACGAGCGGGCAATTGCGGTGTTCGGTGTGCGCTTACACTTGAGGGCACCCATCTGCGGTATTGTTAGTATAGAGTCGACGAGGTTCAGCAATATTGGAGGGACGTACCTTGACTGTTGGTTAGTAGATTGTCGACGCTGTCGTGCTGGAGGTTGCGAAAAGATGATACGACAGGTATTTCGCACTGTGTGGGCGGGGCCGTGCGAGGCGCTAGCTTGACGAGGTAACGCGCAGCCTGACACGAGTCGGTCAGAAGAACATGGCCCCGCCGGGCCTGACGAGGAGGTGCGAACACCAAATCTTAAGACAAGTGCGAAGACGGTTTTCTTGTGTAGCTGTATGTAACAAAAGTAGAGTGACGAAGCTTTCATATCTAGTGTTCTTCCCATGAGCAATGCTTTGAAATCGTTCTTGCGTGGGTTGGAGTCTGGTGTTCTGCGCTGTTCGCTGTAAACTCCGAATTAGGAAGTTCTTCAAAATCCGTCGATTGCCGGTGCTTGCATTGTTACCACGAGCTGTCTGAACCATCGCCATGCTCATGTCCCTCATGTTCCTCATGCCCACACACACATCGCCTTCAAAACCACAATACCGCTCATACCTAGCAGCCATCACCCATCGGCAGACCCTTAACCATCCTCTTAACACCCCTCTCCGCATACCTCAGACTCTTCTGCAGCTCATAGTTCAGCTCCACCTTCTCGCCTCGTTCCATATCCACATCGCCATCTTCATCCGTCATCACAGAATCCTCCACATCCGCTCCCAGCACCTTCTTGACATTCCTCAGCGCAACTCTCGCGCCCTTCTTGAGCTGCTTGTCCGTGTCCTCGATGTCCTGCTTCCATGTGTCTGCAATAGTATCGGGCTGCTCTTCTCGTAGTTTCGCAATCATGCCGTCAAGCCTTTGGTATTCGTTGACGAGGGCCTCGGATGCGCGTAGGACGCTGGTGACGGAGGTGTAGACTGCGTTGCCTGCGATTTGAGTGCCTGCGAAGGTTTCGGGCTTGCCCTTGGCTGGTCGGTTGGGGGTTTGCAGGGCTTCGAAGACGGTGGAGGTGAGTTCTTCGCGACGGCGCTCTTGTTCCTTCTCGCTACAGTGGCTGTTAGAGTAGCATTGCAGATGATGAGAGATCGACTCACGCTTGGAGCTTTCGCTGTGCTAGTAGTGCGTTGTACTTCTTCTGATCGGCATTTATCGTGGCGCGGAATTCCTGCATCTGTGTGTCATCTTTCTTTGGCTTCTCGAGAAGACGACTGAGTGAAAGCATTTGCTGGCTCTCAGGCGCGGGTGAGGCATGTCGGCGCGCCATGGTTGAGATGGTAGGGTTGGTATGTGAAAAGGTGAGATGATATGGCAGTTTGGTGAGGAAGGTGCCACCCGGTGTCAATATTTGAGGTAGGCGTGAAGGCGACATCACATTTTTAGTTTACAGAAAAATCCTGAAATATAGGCCGGGAGGTACTCAATCAGCCCACGGGCTTCAGGGATTTTATCTCTGGGGTGCCGGGAGGTAGTCGAGGTGTTGAAACACTTCACGAAAATTAGGCCAGGAGGTATTCAGTGATTTTGGCAGGGTCATCTCAAACCTGATATATAGGCCTGGCAGATACCACAACATTCACAAAAGACAGTTTTTTGGTGCCAGAAGCATTCTCATTTCGCCATATAGGCATAATATATAACTAAAATACACGCATTTATGGGGAATTTTTGGTGGTGAAAGCAAGAAAAATCAAGAAAAATCATGAAGAAAAAATGACTTACCTCACCGGGCAGTCTACATAAACCTTGAACTCATGGGTGAAAAGGAAATGAAAAGGAAATACCATATAATGACCAAAAACCGAAAAGAAACCTCGAAGAGAACTTGACTTGACAGTCAATTCTGTCTTCAGTTACCGAAAGACAAGTTGTGCATAGCACCATTCAAGGTGCTGTCAGCGCCAGTGTTGGGGCGACCACGTCCTCCTGAGGCGCCATAGTATCCTCCAGGAGCAGCTGAGGTGTACTGGGCATTGGCGTAGGCGTTGGTGTAGCCACCGCCAGCAGAGTACGAAGCGCCACCGTTGTACGCGTTGTGATGCTGATGACCGAAGGCGTGGCCGGTACTGGAGGTGTAGTTGCGCGAGGCAGCGTATCCAGCAGTAGTTGTAGCAGGCCCATACCCTCCACCGTATGACGAAGTGTAAGTCGAAGGTGGATAGTAGGCTCCAGCTCCATAGTTCATCGGGCTGCCGCTCGCAGTGACATTGGGGTAGTAGTTACGGTACATCTGCTGCTGCATCTGCTGACCGTGAGACCAGGGCTGCATGTTGTACGAGGGTTGGGTAGGGTAGGCCGGGATCTGGTGGGAGAACGCGTGGAAGCCGTCGTCGTAGTTACCGTAGTTGCCCTGGGTGCGAGCTTGACCTGAGCGATAGTTAGCAACCATGCACACGTGGCAAGGGGACGACGATGGACTTACCGTATTGCTGGGCCGGGCGGTGAGTGTTGGAGCCGAAGCCAGGGCCGACAGAGGAAGAAGCATTGCCGCTGTTGGATGTGATGATAGCACCAGGACCGATGGCAGAAGGCGGCGGGATCTGAGACATGCCGGCAGGGTTGACGACGGAGGCAGGGTTGACAGCCGACATCCAGATGCGCACCTTGTACTGCTTGAACAGGTCGGTGACGAGCTCGTTGAAGTTGACATACGACTCGGCGTAGTAGAAGTAGGTCAGCTTGTGGTAATCACTGAAGATGTTAGTATGATGAGAGCAACATGAACATGTTTGACTTACGCCTGGTACTCAGCATCGAGGATCTCCATAGGCAGCTTGTGGTCAGCGGCCTTCTGAGCTCCGAGACGCTTGGCCTTGGCCTCTCCACCCTCCTTCTCACGTAGCGCAGAGATCTCATGGGCCTGAGCAAGACGCTTGATCATCTTCGGCTTGAACGGTTCAGGCTCACCCGAAGCAGTCACTGGGGTACGGCTCATGGGGTTCGGGAATCCGTTAGCACGGGCGAGGGCGCCGAGCATGCCGGAGTCGTTCTGGGTGCCGGCCAGGGAGTACTGAGAGAACATGACGAGCCAGCGGAAGTGCTCCTCGTTCGCATCAACCTTGAGCTTCTTAGCCTCCTCCATGGTCAAGTCGGCATGAGTGATCTGGCCCAGGTCGCATCCACGGTCGCCTTCGGTGATGACAAGGTCGCCACGACGGATCTCGAGGCCGGTGTTGTCGTAAAGGTAGTAGATGTCGGCACGAGAGCACTTGAAGGTGACAATGTACAAGCGGCGGGTGGGGTTTCCGATTCTAGGAGGGACCGCGTAGGGGTTGCCAGCAGACATGGCCATGTTGGGCACGACAGGATCGGGGTGAGCTGCCGAGATGGCGGAGGAGTTGATAGCGCGCGAGGCCGGGCCGTAGCCAGTGAAGTAGGCAGAGGCGTCGAAGGGCTCGTCGTCCTTGTTGCCACGTGGGCTCTGGCGGGGTGAGACGTACTCTTCCTCTTCTTCCTGAGTGTTGCTCAAGGTTGAGAGCGGCATGGCTGAGTTGTAGCTACCGTAGTGGGCGAACGAATGACGGCGGCCGAGGGGGTCCATCTCAGCAGGTGAGATGTTGCCTGTGGTCCACTGGGGCTTCTGAGGGCTGTCCACGATCTCGACTTCGTGATCACGGTTGAGGACACCGACGTGCTCGCTGAAGCGACGGGTAAGGCCTGGGGCAGGACGGTTGACCGCAGGCTCAGTGTCGTCGAGCTCTTCGATGGCATACTCACCGGCGGCGTTATACGAAGTGTTGCGCAGACCGGCGGTCGTCTTGCGGCGCTGCTGCTGAAGTTGAGAGACAGGGGAGCCAGTGGAGGTAGCCCTGCTGCGGGCGCGAGCGTTCTCCATGGCGGCTTGTTTGAGCAAGGCTTGCTTCTGCTCACGCTCCCAGTAACCGGCGGGCAGGCGGACTCCGTGCTCTGAGCCGTTGGAGGACTCGATCTCGTCGGCGTCGTCTTCACGCAGCTGCGAAAGGCCGACAGCGGACTCACCAAGGAGGCTGGGCTTGGAGGGTCGGTGGCGGAGATTTGCGCTGGTGTTAGGCTGGCGCGAGAAACGGCTGACAGGACTGTGCTCGATATCGCCTTGACCTATGCTATAGGACTGGGAACGGACGGCCTTGCGGAAGGGATTGGGAGCTTGTTGGTTGAGCAAAAAGCCAATACCGTTACCGTCGTCGCCTTCAACTGTGGTGGGGGAGGGAATAGGCTTGTCGGTGGGTGCGAAAGCAGAAGTAGGGGAGGGAGCGATCTCTTTGTTGGGTCGATTCAAACCGTTGAAGCTAGGCGTGTTCCAGGGGAACGACGACGTGGACGGACGGGACTGCTGGGGCAACTCGAGTGACGGTGTTGTGGGCTGTGAGCCGGCAAACGACACCGAGGGCAGCGAGAACTTCCGGTTGGGCTGGATATCTTGGAGCCAACCAGAAGAGGGACGTCGAACACCGAGAGGGTAGGAGCCTTGCGCAGGGCGAGTAACGACTGGCACATGCTCGCGGTCGTCGTCGCTGGACGCCAAGACATCGCTGTCAGGGGTGGGACGCCGCAGTTGCAACTTCGACTTCTCGAGCGCTGAACCACCGACGGTCAAGCCGCGGTTGTAAGGGTTATTACTCATCATGGATGGTCTACCTTGAAGACGTCAGTGATCTCCTTGTCATGGATGACAAGACAGTGGCTGGACGTACCTTGAAGAGTTGCTGGAATGGGGATGAATAGGGGGGTGTCTTGATGCACACTATCTGCACACGGAAGATGTCTGTGATGCACAGGGTAGATGCTATGTTGCGTGGTCGAGGGTGTAAGAAGATGTAATGTCTAGGCAGGTGGTGTGTCTTTATGTCTCCTTCACCTCTAATCGCAAACGCGCAATATGTTAGCGCCGACGTCATCAGAAGGGGCGATAAGGAGCGGGGTATTAAGGGTGAGAGAGGTAAAGGCAGCGGTGAAGGTAGACGTGAGGGCATACGTGGGGGCAAACGGTGAAGGTGGCCAGCCAGCGTAGGTGAAGGGCGGGGCACTCTGATGGCATGCGGCCAGACCACGATGCAAACAATGGGAGCGCCGGACGTGCCCGAGAAGCGGAAGGTGGTGAGATGAGATGAGATGAGAATACATACCTGGACTGTAGATTTCGGAAGCAGATGTGTCTATCGCTAGATGCGTACTTGACGACCTGAAGACAGCGTGTATGGTGCTGATGCGGCACTTCAGGACGCTTAGGGGTGGTAGAAAGCCGTGAAGCAACCGCTCCTGCAAGCAGAATCGGATGCAGGGCGTGGTGAGGGTTGTGGGAGTGAGATGATGGGAAAGATGGTGGTGGAGGAAGAAGGAAGCAGAAAACGACGCCGGCAGCGGGGTTTTACGAGCCAGCACCGAAATGCGACAGTCAGCTGGCTTGATTACCGCTTTCAAGCGCTGGAGGAAAGACCGTTGGCGATGCTCGAGGCAGGAACGCCGTGCACGGATGGCTTTAGAGATTACTGTCGGCCAGTCGTCTTAGCAATGAACATAGGGGCCAGGAAGAGGCCACGCTGAAGAATAACAAGATGAAGACAGCAGAAAGCTTGAATTGCTCCCAATAATCCTCCTCGCAGGAACGTAGAATGAGATGATGCTGCTGTTCGAGTGACAATGCTCAGGAGAGTTGGCTTGTTGTCGCCCCGCCCACACACACCATCTGGACACCCCCGAGAACTTGATGCAAGCAGCTCTACCCGTCAGAACATCCTACAGAGACTCTTCCGAGGCGAATAGGGTGCTTCTGCATGTCCAGAGTCGTGATGCAGTGCGTGGTGTTGACGGCGCTGACCTGCTCCCGCACAACCTCAACTCCGCCAACGCCGGTACATACCCCGACATCTTCCACAACACCACTCACCCCCGAAGCGCGCGCCTGAGAACCATACGCAGGGACGCTCACACCGAAGAGAGTAGCTGCAGTAAGGAAAAGAAAGAAAGAAAGGCTGACTCTGCTTACCTAGTTAACAGAACTTTGTCTAGAGAATTACGCGACGCGGAGCTCGATGCCCAAAGCAGATCTATCGGGAGAAGGGCGGTATATCCTATCCAACATCGTCAGCCTCATGGTAATTGCATACACATGCACGACATCGCAGAGCCTCGATACGCCGCAGACCCGCCGCCGCAGCAGACGGGCGCGACGACGACGTGCGCACGACGCGGAATGCCAAAGGAGGGGATACATACCTGGTATATTCTATCCCACAATGACTCTATTCAAACAAACTGATTTGGAAGCCGATTAGCACTGGACGAGAGCCCCAAGCTCTGCGACACGAAGCTGCGCGGGCACAACCGTCGCAGATCGGCGAAGACATACCTCAAAACGTCGCAAACCAAGCGCCAAACTCTTGAACCAGTCTATCCCTAGTCTTTCTTCTCGAAGATATCGAACACGAACACGATCCGCTATGGCATCAGTCGTCGCATGGAATCACACAAGCCTAGGATCGGCAAGAAGGCACCGGGTCCTTGGAGTGTGGGGAAGCGCCACGCTGCTAAACCCAAGGCTGTCCCGCAGATCAAGGACAAATGTTCGGAGGATGGACGTGCGACTACTAGAGCAAGCACATGTCGCCCTCTGACATGGACGGCAGAACAGATGAATATAATAGGGAGGGCACCGTCCGCAGAGGCCAGACTGACAGCAGCAGAGTTTCGCCTTGGCGATCGTTCGAAACGTTGGGAGCAGACGCGGCAGACACCCTGCGTTCCGCGCGCCTTGTCAGATCAGGAGACGACTCCACCAGCCCAAGCGCGGCGAGCTTACGGCGATCTCAAAGACTTCGAAATGTGGCTGACAGGGAGGCAAGAGGAGGAAGGCGAGGCAGGATGCTCATTACAGGAGACGAGACGTAAGTCTCTGAGACAAGCAGACATGCAACGCCTTTGAGGCTTCTGCAGCTCACCGGGCTGGCCAAGGGTCAGGGGCTTGTGAAGGGTCGTTGCGCAGGAAATGCGGAGACGGCCATCCCAACTATGGCTAGCCGTGTATGCTTCAGGCGAACTCCTGCAAATTGCTGCGCTGTTGGGGGGTAGCGAAGCTCGCCGGACAGGGCCCGGTTCATCCAACCGTCGGCCTTCGTCAAACCTCTTGTAACCACCTCTCGACAACACAGCTTCATCGACTTTCATCAGTATTCATCCTTCTTCTTTAGCCCAATTCCTGATCGACGATGCGTTGGGCTGCATGGCTGGGGTTTCGTCAACGAACCCCTCATTTCTTCTGTCTGGACTCGGTTGGGCCCGTCGGAAGACATCCATCCCTTCTCTTCTAGGGCTTCATGCTTGCTGCACGCCATTCTGTTTCGCTTCAAGCGCCATCAGTCACGCTGCATCCCCGTCAGGCTATCGCACCCCGGAACAGCTTTAAGCAGCACTGCGGACACTTTCAGCCCTAGAGTGTAACAGGTCACGCGGTCTCGACGACAACCATGGCCTCAATACTAAGCTCTTTAGCTGCTTGACGCACCCGCGGCATGCCCCGCTCAGCGCGTTGATCTCTGTGGACACGTCTGGGCCTCTCCTATTCGACGCCGCCCTTGATATATGTATCGCAACCGATGGCTACACAACGAGCGTTCCTGGAGCTAACGACCAACATGTCCCGCGAAGACTCCTGAGTGGTTCGCGACATGTTCGCCATCTGCAGCCGACAGGGTATTACAGTGTGTCTTTGGCTGGTGTCGAGCACACGAGGCACGGCATGCTGTTGGACAGTCTCCTCTTTCGGCTCTGCATATTGGCTGCGCGGCATCCTGACAACCCCGCATTTTGCGCACAGCATTGGCGTTATTGAGGACAACCAAGCCCCGCGGTACCTCCAGTCAACGATGCGCCCGCACATCTGTTCGCCGCCTGAGGCCTTGTTCAAACGGTCGCTCGTTCTTCGGCCGTGGGGCTTTTGGAATATGTTTGTCGTTACAGGATGTTTGCCAGCATTGTATGCTGCTCTAAGGTACGTATGGTATTGCCACAGATCGGGCTGCCCGACTCGAAGGAACCCTGTCGCAACCGACCTTTGTGAACCTCTTTTGGGATACCGATCAAGTGCTCGGTCCGATGTGGAGGCCATCCGGCTGTCACCAAACGGCATCGTAAGTACCTTGCCCCGATGTCCTGATCCGCGTCCCGGTCAAAGTAGCATGCCCCTCGGCTTCCAATGTCCCGCATGGTTGTGGCGATGCCTGGTGCATGCTCGTATTGGACCTCCCTGATGGTATTTGCAAATTGCGTACACATGGACCATTCTCCGCGTTGTTGATGTCCCAGCCTACCACAGGAAGCCACACCAACCTCGAGAGTGGCGTTTGTATTATGTCGACTCGAATCTCGCAGGGGTATCGTTCGCAGTTGCGCGGGGTACGGCCCAGAAGCCGCCAACGAGTATGCTCGTACTGGTGTTGGGCGGACCCCCGCGGGGTTGGTCATTGTGACTGTTCGATTATGGTGTCCGCTTCCGAGAGCCGCTTTGGTTTCAAGGGATGAACTCTGTTCGTGTTGAGTCCAATGGTCGCCAACCTAATTCTGTGTGGCCTGGTTAGCCTTTCGTACCCAAGAGCAGTATTCCGGAGGTGGTGACTGCGTTGACATGATGCCTCGTCGTCGTGTGCAGGATGTGTTGCAATCATGGTTGCGGAGTATAGAGGGGCTTCCGCTCAGCTTCTTTGTTGTCCGACCAGCCCTTTGTATCCAAGAGTAGTATTTCCGGGGTGGTGCGCGCCTTGGAGTGGTCTGCCGCCTTCTTCGAGGATAGTTGTTGTTGTTGTTGCTATGACCGCGGAGTCGCGTAGGGTGGTCTCTAAACAGGCATCGCAGTATCGTCGGAATGGCAGTCGACCTTGCTATGAGGTGGTCGACGGTGTGAAGCGTCTTGATCTCTTTCGCATTCGTCGAGGTCTCTTCCGCAAGGAGGCCAAGAGGAGGGCGTGATTTCTTCGGCTTGCCGTCTGGTACCTATGGCGGGGAGGCTGCGAGCGGTCTCGTCGTGCACGTTGCCGTTCCTACACTTTTGGTCGAGCTCTCTGTGGTATGGAAGTCCATCACGGAGTTGAGTATGCGCCGCCTGGGCGGCAAGAGTCCTGTGGTTGCAAATTGAGGGAGCGATTTGCCGAAGTCGAGAAGACATCGCTGGACCCCCGAGGCGGAGGCGCAGAGTGTCGAGGCAACCCACCTTCAAAGAGCAGGACCACAACCTCCTGATGGCTTCACAGAGAGTGCATCGGGGGTTGGTGGGCTCAAGGGGGTGGGGTGATTTGGGAGGTTTTGGTCGAAGCTCGAGCAACATCACGGACAACACCAGCGCTTGCCCGAGGAAGGACCAAGGCCAACATCACAACATCATAACAACATCACAACACTATGACAAGGGGTACAAGGGAAGGCATCTTATGATCAAGAGCTTCTACATGACCTCCGCCTTTACCTTTCGTGCAGGGGAAGGAGGGTGGTGCTAGGACTCTGTCCGTGGGATGAGGCCAGACCTTGGGCAGCCAGGAAGGTAAAGCTGGACAACATCGAGGTCACCAAAAGGGTGCAGCAACCAGCACTGACCTTCACGGCGGCAAACAGGCTACTGTGAAGGTGCTGAAGAAGGTCAATGTCTCCTAGATGTCCTCCCAAACTGCCGCCTTCCCTGTGGATTCTCTTCGCGAGCTCCTGGTCTGCCTTCCCTGGCCTCCTGCCTCCGCTTTGACTCCTTCGGCGGCCCACAAACCACTTTTTGGCTAAAATTTTGAGCTCCAACGCCTCCGTGCCTCCTACACCACCACCACCACCACCCCGCCAAGCCGCGGAGCTACTCCTTCTCCTGCAGCAGTACTTGGCTGCCTCGAGTCTTCTCGATATCTTCATCGCTTCAGCCGCCGTCTCAATATCATCACCGTGCTGCAGACATGGAAATATGTGTAGACACCTTCGATCTCACAGACCCCCGCGGCGGCTACATTGAGCTTCGAGTCGACGGCGACACAATAACGATATACTTGGATGACTACGCAAATGGTGTTTATAACCCGAGGACATGGCTTTATTAGACCCTGGCAGCCACATCGTGCGATGCTACGTTGTTGCGATCAATAAACATACAACGAGCCCTTCTCGCACCACCGACATAAAGCCACCTTCTCAAAGCCTTTTCATTGGTATGGGAAGGGGTGACTTGGTACACGCCGCTTGTTGGCGCTGTCGAAGGAATGTCGAAGATCAATACGTCCATGTTACCCTCCTGCTCTCGGGCAGCGATGGGTAGCTGGACGGCCAATCTGAAAAAGTCGCCTAGACTGAGACTCTTGTCTTTGCAATACAGATACGGGTTGGACATTACTATGTAGATGAATGACAAGTGGTTGCTTCATTGAATCGTCTTTATGGAGTTGATGTGTAATATCTCCTCATGCAAGAAAAACACTGAACACTCTGGGGCCTACGCTGACGTTGGGTCACCTCCTTCGCATGTTTCTATCCCGATGTAGGCTGCAGGCCTGTTCAGGTTTTTCTTTGCCTGAGGTGATATGTGAATATGCTTGCTGAGGTTTAATGTTACTAATCCACCCTACCTTGGACAAAGTCTGCGCGCATGGATCTCGCGTTGGTAAAACAATGCGACTGCACGACGGCACAAAGAAGGTTTCTGAAAAACGTCAACATTGCGAAAGGACCGAGTCGCCAACAAAACGCGTCCGCTAGGTTTCACGATATCAGGCAAGACTATAAAGCGCGTAATCTGCAACAGCATCTCCTTGCGGGTGCTTTTCAACCCAAAAGATAGTACAATCCATGACTGACCAGCGCTGCTCGTGCGAGGACGATTTGCAAACATGGTCCAGCCGCGTCACACAACAGTTCGCACGGAGCGCAACGATGGCGATCACGTCGTCGATCCGGGGAGCGAGTATCCGCAGATCCAAACCTCCTCCACGTGCAAAACCAACGTCAAACCTCATGTCGTCAAGACAAACTTTGCATGTCGGCGACGGTCCAGAAGCCGCAGCGCATGTCATAGCATGAGCTGTTACGTAGAAGACTGCAGTAGCCCCCTCGGAGAAAAGAATTAGGGTGACGGTGCGGTCATGCGAGCGAAGGCGCCTAGGGGCGTCAGCAGTGGCTAATAGCGCTGATGAACACCCCTGTGCCGACTTGCATCATCGCTGTTGTTGCGCAGCAACCAGGAGAACAGCCGCGTAACAACGTAGAATCATATATAGTATTCCAGTAATGCACGCGCGAAAGACCGTCTTTATCGCAAACAAACACCACGCAGCAATTCCAATTTCCAGCTTCCGTCAAAGATCCGCACGTCGTGATCGGCGCTACCAACAAGGCAAGTACCGATAGTTCCGGAGGTGGAAGCGACGATTGGACCCTCATACGTCACTGCTGGTCGCCCAGGGTCCTATGACGCTGCCACAAAGACCCGCTTCCTCCCGCCAGCCGCCGACTGCTATAATTCTCCAGCCCCAGCCCAGCCCTCCTGCAGCAGATCGCCTTCATCTATCGCAGCCACTCGATTCATTCATCTCCACCGCAAACCTAACGCTTTGCTAGAAACGACGAACTTGAGTTCGTTTGCATCCACACACCACCCAACCACCACATTTTCCATATACACATCAGCAAAATGGTGTCAAGAGCTGTTTCCATGGGCCTTCGCGCCTGGCAGGTATGTCTATGGCATTGACTCATCGAAGAACCTCATTAACATCGTACAGTTGATCTGCGCCATCCTCGTCACCGCATTCATGGGCAACAACATCGCCCGCGCGTGGAACGGAACCCACTCCATCATCAACTACTCACTCTTCGTCGGTGTATGGTGGCTGTTCACATTGCTATACTTCCTGCCCACCTCCTTCATCGAGAAGTTCAGCATCCCCATCGTGGACATCGCCATGGATGGACTGAGCGTCCTCTTCGGTTTCTGCGCCGCCGTCGCGCTTCCCGCATACATTGGCGCACACAGCTGCTCGAACGCCGTAAGTTATATGTGATCTCTCCGCTAAGAGCATAATCTAACATGTATCAGGGATACACCCGCTCCAACAAGGTCCTCAACAGCTCCGCAGACACCGAGCAGAACTGCCGTCAAGCTCAGGCCACCACCGCTTTCCTCTGGTTCGGATGGGCCGCTTTCGTCGCCACACTCGCCGTCAACATCATGAACGGACGCGGCAGCGGTGCCAACCTGCGCGGCGGTATCCGCCGTGGAGGTCCCTCCATGAGCCAGGTTTAGAATACCTACAAGTCTTACTCCGACGCTTCCTGGAACACACGATCAGATGTCAGCGACGTCTGAGCCTGCTCGCATCTAGTCGCGCAGCGCAAGTTGGACCATGTATGATATGAAGGTGGATAATACATCGTGCTTGATGCCGATGCTGGTTGGATCAAGGGAAAGTTTTTTAGGATACCAGTACACGTGTACGACCGTTATGCGGCGTTTGCATTGATCTTTAGCGATTGTAATAATACTATAGTTAATGATATGGAATTACGATACCCAGCATCATCTCAATGGCCGAGATTCTTTCTTTGGGAGAGTTTGTTCATCATGACGTCATTTCCTTACTTTTGGTCCGCGATATCCATCTCAGCTTTATAGTTCCCCTGTCATCACTCTCTTGTCATACGTGTCTTACAGCCGTCCTACCCGTCAGACATGAGTAGGCTTGCCTCGATCTCCACGGTAATTTACGATGGCCTTTTGAGTGGCTACCGATGAAACTGTACCAAAATCGACAACACCGACTCAGCCAACAAACACTCAGACACTTGATACGAATCCGTCATGGGTTGTACAATTCACCAAGCCCGCCACTTCACACATCCGTCCCTTCATCTCACAAGTAAACCCTCCCGCCACACCAACGACATATCCTTTTCATCAACCGCAAACCCTCCTACACCCCTGACCCTAATCCACAACACAGTTCCCTCTCCCTCCAGTACATCACCACACCATCACCACCCCATCTCCTCACCCCTCTCTCTCTTCCCACCACCCTTCCTCTGTCCACCCTGCGCATCCCGCTTCCAAACCTGACTCTTAGCCCACACGACTGCGCTCGTAGGTTTCGCTTTACCAGCTGCCTGGACGCGCTCAAACGTCGGCGACGTCTGCATCGTTGGTTTTGCTCCTAGGCTGAGCGTTGGTGTGGTGTCTATGTCCGGTGGTACCGTATCTTCTTCTTCTGGGGGTAGGTTCGAGGAGTACCGCTTTACTGCGGAGAAAAGGATGAAGGTGGAGATGCAGAGGAAGATCGTTGTGCGATAGAAGTGTGGGAGATTGAGGATTTTGGGGAGGAGCAGGGTGAGAAAGAGGATGGAGGTGGTGTGTAGGAAGTAGGTTCTGTGTTGATGGAAGAGGGTGGAGATGGAGATGTAGATGTTGTCGTTGTCCATTTTGTGGCCTTGGGGGTTGGGATTGTTCTTTTCTACCTCGCGTGTAGATACTAGTGATGTCGCAGAGGCGTGGTTATTGCATGGGGATCAAGACGGAGATTAGCGTGTACAGTTGAGGAAAGGAGGGCCTTCCGTTGTATTCACTGACGAGATGCGGCGGTGTTTGGTTTACCAGGAGAAGCTAGAAATCGGAGGAATATGTCAAGGACAAATCAACGCTCTTGCTCGCGTTTTCGGAAGTACATCTTATGGACGGACATGGAAGATGGTAAGATCCCAAGGCATAATAATAGAACTGACGGATATCACCATGTGCCACAAATGTCAAGCTTGAGTCGGTTGACATTGCCCCATGAACGTGTTTACCTCTGCTCGCGAGAGATCGGTAGCCTATGCGCGCTCGCCGTTGATATAGAGCCGCGACGCCTCGAAGAACTTTCGTATAAATGTCTTTTGTAAGTCGGTTGAACACTTTATCACACACCACTCATCTTCAGACTTCGAATACACAACATAAAATCACAAAGTTTATAGCTCAAGCAACGTTCAAGTATATTTCTAATAAATATACATATTGAAGGAAGTATACCTCAAGAAAGAAAACGACGCCAAAACGCCGATGAACCATCAATCAGTTCAACCGCACCGCCCCACGAAGAAGAGAGCCAGTACTCTCAAGCCCACAACGCCAAATCACCAGGGTATAAAACACCCACCCACATGCACCCACCGACAAGACAAGCAAGCAAGCAAGCAATCTACTCGCTATCATCGTCGTCATCAAAGCTAGGTTCAGAAGCCTCATCCGACTCCGCCTCATCATCACTAACCACGTACTTCGCCGGCTTAGCAGCAGCCCTGCGACCAGGTCGAGCAGCAGGTGCGCGAGACTTTGGCTTAGGAGTCGGCTCATCCTCGTCCTCATCAGACAGGATGTCGTTGGCAATAGCGTCCGCATCCTCCATCTCTTCATCCTCGTCAGAGTCGATGGTGATCTGCTTCTTAGCCTTGGCAGCCGGCTTCGCAGCTTCTGCATCTTTGCCGTGTTTCTTTGCGTAAGCCTTTGCTGCAGGGCTCTGGGCAGCGGGTTTCTTCGCAACGGCCTTGGGTTTAGGTGCGGGCTTAGCGGGTGCGGCTTTGGGCTTCGCGGCGGGTTTGGTAAGTCTGCTTGCGACGGGCTTCTTGACGCCGAGATCGAAGTCGTCCTCGTCGGAGCTCATGATTGTGTCGTGGATGTTGCGAGGGGGAGGGCGTTGGGGCGAAGACTGAGGCATCAGACCTTCGTAGTTTGTGGTGTCGCCGTCGATCTCGATGGGTTCGATGGGGCTGTTCTTCTTTACGGGTGCTGCTGGGCGTGCAGTAGTGGTGGCTTTGAACATGGGAACGCCGTTCGTACCGGATCCGATGGTCTTGACCATGCTGCTAACATCGCCGAGGAGGTCGTCGTCATCATCGTCGTCGGAGTCGCTGCCCATGGTGTACTTGGGTGCCTGCTTCTTTGCGCTGCGAGCAGTGCGTGCAGCAGTGGTCTTGGAGGGCTCCTTTGCAGCCTCCTGGGCGACTGCAGCGAATACGTCCGAGTCTTCATCGTCCGAAAGCGGATCCTTCTTGATGGGTTTTGCAGCAGCTGGGCGACCCCGTTTGGTTGCAGCTGGCGCTGGTGCAGAGTCTGCGGAAGCTGATCTACCATCTTCTCCGCCTTCCGTCTGGGGCGTCTCCTCCTTCTTTTTGACCAGATGGGTGAGCAAGGTACCCTGCTTCTGCGGCGCGGTTGAGCCGAACGCGGTGCTGCTCTTGAGAGCTTCTGCCGCACTAGGCTTCTTCACTGGTTCCTGCTGCAGATAGCTAAGCAGACCCTCCTTCTTCGGCTTTGCCTTCTTCTTAACCGGGCCAAAGTCGGATCCGGAGTCGTCCGAGTCGCTTCCATCTGCCTTTCTCTTCTTCTTTCCCTTGCCCTTGCCGCCGCCGATACCGAGTTTTGCGGAAGGTCGGCGAGTGATGGCAGCGATCTTCTTCTTGCGCTTGACCTCTTCGTCCAGCTGGACATTCCATTCATCCATGAAGGCTTCAAGGTCGACAGTCCAAATGTCCTTTGGTGATAGCTTGATGAGAGTGTCGATCTCATGTTGCTTCTCGCCGATCTGCTTCAGAAGCTTCTCGACACGCTCTTGGGTCAAAGACCAGATAGCCATCTAGAAATCGTTAGTTTTGGTATTGAGGAAAGGGTAAGTAGCACTTACACCTAGCAGATAGTCGTAATCGTTGGCGGACACTTCCGTCTCAACATCTTCCGAGTCATCTTCCTGGACATCCTCGACCTCACCAGCAGCCTTAGCATCCTCGACCTTGGGGAAGGGAGTGAAGCCAAGCTTCTTGAGCTCTTGAACAAGCACAGTCTTCTTCTTCTTTGACACAATGAGCTTGCCGTCGATGATCATCTGGATAAACCTGGCCTGGTTCGTCATCTTCAAGTGCTCCTTCTCCATAACCTGGAGTTGATGCTGCTTCCGCTTCTCGTAGTATCGCAGACGGACGTGGTAGAACTCCTCAATGATATCGAGAACGCTTGCGTACTTGTGGATGCGTCCATGTGCGTCGAAAGCGACCAAGTTGCTGGTTGACTGAGGCTTGAAGAGCTTGAACATCTCTTCCAAACCCTTGGCAAGAGCTGTTGCCATGTACTTGTCTTCCATCTTGATGATGAAGTGGACGCGGTCTGGGGTGTTGTAGTCGATGTAGTCCTTGATATATGAGGGACCCTTCTCGGCCTTGATAATCTCCTCAAGCTTTTCCTTGAAGTCTTGTGTCCAGTAACGGACTGGCAGCTCAGTAATCTCAACCTCGTTATCGCCAGTTTGTCGGACAACTCCCGTGAATTGGTATCGATCGGGACCGAGCACCGTCGTTGTACCGTTAAAGCCCTTGTACCACGGGATCATTGGAAGCATGTCTTCCTTGGTGGCGCCTGGCTGCATGCGACGCTTGATGTTGTCGATAATATCCATCGGGTTGAAGTTGGGGATTTCAGAACTCCAACCAGTACCGATACCGCTCGAACCGTTGATGAGAATCGTGGGTAGGATCGGAACAAACATCTCAGGCTCGATCTTGTGGCCATCAGATTCACCGTACTTCAGTAGCGCGTCGTCGTGGCCGTGGAAGATTCGTCGTGCAAATGGCGACAGGCGAGTGTAGATGTACCTGGCGCTGGCAGCGTCGGCACCACCCTTGAGACGAGAACCGAAGTTACCACTGGGCTCCAGGTAGTTGATGTTGTTGGTACCGACAAAGTTCTGTGCGAGATTGACAATGGTTCCCTGCATGGAGGCTTCGCCGTGAGCGTAGTCGGTAGATCCAGAGACGGAACCAGCGAGCTCAACGACCTTGACATCCTTCTTGATGTTTCGCCTGAAACAGGTGTACAAGACCTTACGCTGACCAGGCTTCAAACCATCAATAACCGAGGGAATCGATCGCACGTTATCGGCCATGGAGAAAAGGATCAACTCCTTGTTCACGAAATCATCGTATGAGATGTCGGGAGTGGTAAGATCAAGATGCTGACCGGGGACGAAGTCGCGCAACCAGTCCTTACGAGCATCCGCCTTCTTCTTAGAGAAAGCAAGCTCGATGAGCTTCTCTTCTTCTTCACGCATGACCTGGAAGCGCTTCATGTGGGTATCGAGATCCTTGAAGTAGATTTGGGCATCGGGAATGTCGCTGGTACCCAATCCCTTGTAGTACTTGTGATCCCATCCCTTCTCGTGCTGGTGCTGCTCCTTCCACTCCTCGTACTCGGGCATGGAGAAGAAGCTCTTCATACCGCGCGGGTTCTTGGGGTCGCCCTTCCAAACCTTGACGATAGGCGTGATGAACTCTAAGAGGAAGCCAGGGATCTTGAGCAAACTCGGGAACTGGCACTGGAGGAAGTTGATGAGTAGACCCTTGATATGACTACCGTCGTGATCCTGATCCGTCATGATCATGAGATGACCGTAACGCAAGCTCTTCATGTCGGCGACCGTATATTCCTTTTTATGTTGAAGTCCCATAAACTTCTTGATGTTTTGGATTTCGGCGTTCTTCATGATCTGGTCGACAGTGGCGTCTCGGACGTTGAGGAGCTTACCACGAAGCGGGAAGACACCAAACAGATCCTGGTTGACTACGGCACGACCAGCCAAAGCAAGTACACTGGCTGATTCACCCTCAGTGAGGATGAGCGTGCAGAGATGTCCGTCCTTGGTTCCTGCCTTGTTGGCATCTGTGAGCTTTGCGTTGCTGATACGGTTGCGCTTGTTGCCGTCGGTCTTCTTCATCATCTGATCAGCCTTTTGCTGCGCAAAGTGCATGATATTCTGGATGACCTCGGTCTTGGCGATGGCGTTCAGGAACTTGTCACTGAGGACCGGCTTGCTACCGAACTGGCTGGCCTTGGTCGTGAGCTGCTCCTTGGTCTGCGATGTGAAGGCCGGGTTCACGATGGAACAGTTGACGAACAGGAAGAGATGGTTCTTGATCTGTGCAGGCTTCAGCTTGACAGCTGCCTTGTTCTTCTTGTTGACAATCGCCATGAGCTTGTCGATGATCTGGTCGGCGATGTGGTTAACGTGGGTACCGCCAGACGTAGTCGCAATCGAGTTGACGAAAGAGACCTGGTTGAAGGAACCATCAGACACGGCGAAACCAATGTCCCAGCGGTCAAGCTTGTCTGTGATAATGACGTCCTTCTCCTTGTCGTCCTCGCTCTTGCCCTGGTCGCGCGAGATCGACTTGGTATACATCTCCATGTACTTCGCGAATGACGAGATCTTGATGCGGTCGCCGTTCAGGTAGACCTTCATGCCCCGTAGCGTACCAGCCATGTCGTAGGTCCTGCGCTTGATGATGGCCTCGAAATCGTCGTCGATGCCAGCCATACCGAAGCGCGCATAGTCGGCCTTCCAGCTGACCTTGGTATAGTCGTCCCCCTTGATGTCGGTAATCTTGGCCTTGCCCATCTTGCTCATGTTCTCAGTCCAGGTCTGCTTGTACTTCTTCTTCTGTTTCGAATCGACCGTCTCGACTGTGAATTCGGTACTGAAAACGTTACAAAGCTTGGCTCCGTAACCGTTTCGACCACCCGTGACTTTCTGCTGGTTGTCGTCGTAGTTGGAGGAGGTGAGGAGGTGACCAAAGATCATCTCTGGTACATATATGCCGTGTTCCTAGTTAGGTCAGTAGTGTATTTGGCTGGTGCTTGAAAGCGACTGACTTTGTGAATCTCAATTGGGATTCCCTTGCCGTCGTTCTTGATGGAGATCTCGCCAGACTCGCGGTCAACCGTGACTCTGATCTCGCTCATGTTCTTGTCATTCTGCTTGTTGTCGGCCGCGTTGACGAGGATCTCGTCGAAGATCTTGTAGAGACCGGGGACGTAGGAGACGTCGCGGAACTCCATCGACTCGCTCTCTGAGTTGTACACCCACATCTTGTCCGTCTGGCGCTCTACGGAGCCGATGTATGTGTCGGGGCGCTTCATGATGTGCTCCAAATGCGTCAACTGTATCTATATTAGCCGTTGCTCTCCTATCTGGACCTGCGCACTCACCATCTGGTATTTGCTGCTGGCGCCGCCCTTCTTGGGCGCCGAGATGGGTACATCGTCGGCATCTCCGCCGAAGCTCTCGTTCGCGATGTCTGCAAGAGGCTTGCCGCTGGACTTCTTCGGGGCTGCTGCCTTCTTTGCCTTTGGTGGTGTGTCGTCTAGGAGTGACTCGTCGTCGTTGACAGGGTCCTCGGCCATGTCGATATCAGAGTTCTCATCGTCTGAGACGGCTTTCGCCTTCTTCTTGGGGGCGGCCTTCGCCTTTGGCTTTGCAGCCGCGCCGGCGGGCCGTCCTCGAGGTTTCGCAGGACCTGCTGCTTTCTTCGTTGCTGCTGCCTTGGGCTTTGCGGCGGCTTTGGTAGCCTTTGCGGGCTTCGCGGGCGGCGCGAAGTCGGAGCTCGCGCCCTCGTCGAATACGGAGTCGTCCATTATAGAGTCGTCCGCCATAGCTGTGATCGTGTCCCGCAGGACGAAAGGACGAAATTAAAGACGATAAGCGCTCTATCTCGTGTAGAGTAAGCGATAAAGGCGATAAGAAGCAGCGAGTGTAGACGAAAGGAAGGCGTGGTGGTGAGAAAGCAAAAAGTGGAGGCGTGTTTTGTTCGAGGAGGGTCTGTGTTTACGCGTTGGCGTTGCCAAAGCGAGACGCTGCAGGGGACACACGCTAGCTGTCACGCTAGTGCGGGGCTTCCATCATCCTCATTGGGTGAGGACCGATGACAGTGAGCGCGTCAAACGTCTCAAATTGCGGGGAGTGGTGACTGAGGGAAACAGTGGTGAGGTGATCGGAGAAGAAGACGAGAGAGGGTTGTATACGGAGTTGTTATCGCTGCGTACGGCTATCGTCTAAGGCCAACGTAGCGACCGGTGAAACAGACTGCAATTTGCCCGCGTGAGTCCAAGATGCTGACTACTATGTCTTTCGCACTCTCGAAGGCAATCAAGCCTTGCCTTGAGGAGATGTGTTGAGCGGTTGTGGTAGCGGTATCATGACGTACGAGCTGGATTGCAGTAACGTGGCACTTCTGTCCTTTACTCCTCTACGGTAATTTGCCCCTTCACTTCTTTTTGTTCACTATAAAGTAGCAACAACTTATAAAATTAGGGCGACACATGGATATATGTGACAACAGGAGACGCACGAGTTCTCAGTTGCGTTGCGCTCGGCGGTATACAAGAAGTTATTTGCCATGTTACTTTTCTGTTGCAATGAAGACTTCAAAGTAGGTACGTAGGTACACACACGATAACTTAGAAGATTGTAGTAGTGAGTGCAGGTATATGTGGAACGGGCAATACGAGAATGTATTCTGGTTCTACTCATACATCCACGCCTCGTCACTTTGCCCCTTCTCCGTTGTCTGCGCTCTGGCATACAGACATCTTACTATCTGCCCCTCTACAAACACAGGTACAACGTCTTTCTCTACCACCTTCATTGCCCACATGATTATCCTCGCGCCGAGGTTCTCTGTGCGTCCTTTGATGAAGACAGGTGCTGTGCTATCGACTGGCTGATTGACGAACGTCATGCCCAAGTCGTCTAGTATATCCGTCGGTGCGGCGTTTGCATCTGCAGAAGGGAGATGCACGAAGTCGCCGAGGTTTTCGTCGACGAAGGTGTATGTGTCAACATCTTCAATGCCGTCTTCGAGTGTGGGAAGGGTGTGTTTGGAGCACAAGTCGCGCATCAGAGCAAAGATCTTAATGTCGTTTGTGTCTTGTGTAGTCAACATCAACGATAACAGGACGGCCAATAACACCGTCCACTCCAGACCTTCGTTTTGTTGACCTTGAATACCATGTTTGTTGAGAGCGCTTGAGAAGGTTTTCGCTGGTTCTGGAAGGTCGGTGCTGAAGGCTGCCAGCACATCAGAGAGACTGTGCAAGGCGCGGGTGGGAAGTTCAGCGTTGGGTGAGCGCAACTTGGTGATCGCATCCTTGAGCTCTTGCCGCACTGAATGGATGATTCTGGCCTGGCTGTCCCGATAGATCTTCGCGTATTTTTGCTTGTCGTTCCGGGGTTCCTGATCTATCTGCAGTGGAAGAGTACTGCACCTCTGCTCCAGCGCTTGGTGCAGGAGTACCAATACTTGCAGCGTAATTCTCGGGCCTGGTCTTGCGACGTCGATAGTGCTCACATCCACTTCAGAAGTTATGATTGTCTGGATGAAGAAGAAGTGAACAATATACGGAGGCACACCACGGAAGAAGGGTACGTGGTTATCGTAGCGACCGAATGGATGGTCCTTGGCGCGTAGGAAATGCTGCTCCTTGTTCGGATCGGTGGCCAGGAAATCTTTCGACATGCCAAAAGGCACATTCTCTGGATTCAGCAGACCTAGCTGCTGCGCATACTGCTGTAGTTGCGGCTGGAACGCGAGCTTCAAAGCAAACTGCTCAATAGGATTTTCTTCTAGGCAGAAACCATAGCCGAGGAGTAGCTCATCGTTCTGCTTAGGTGCGTAGTTGTTGAACAGTTCCTGGCCGGACTGAAACGACTCGCCTTCAAGGCACTTGAGCGTGAAAGACTGGTGAGGCTGGAAGTCCCATTCTACTTTGGCGGATACAGAGTGATTCAGAATATCGATCACCGGAAAGAGAATAGGTATGGTCTCTCTTTCCGGTAATATGTGGGTCGAGATGAAGGCTCGCGAAGTGAAGATGGTGGCTGCCCATAGTAACGAATCGCTGAGGGTCGTTAGCAGGCTGCGCCAGAGAGCTGATGCATCGGTGTATCATGAGCCATATATGTGGAGATCTGTGTTGTTGGCACACAAAAGCACAACTCGCTTGCAGTGTCTCAGTTGTGGCAGAGGTAGTGCTGACTTTATAGTGCACGCTAGACACGATACAGATTGCGCTGAATCGCACTCGCTAAAAGACTTACAGTTCGATCTCGTCAGCAAGAGGCATACCAAGCTCTTTCAAGACAGCCACAGCATTTTCCCATTGGTGTTGCAACTCAGCCTTTCTTTCCTTGGTCGCAGGCACTAGGCTGGTACCGGTCAAAAAGGCGATATCGCTCTCGTCAAACCACAGAGGCGTAGTCATGCTTTCAGGCCCTGGTAGACATGTGATGTAGGCGTGCCATGGCGACTGATCGCCCCTCTTGCGCTGTTCAATCAACAGCAGGTACGTCAGAATGTGATCCGGAATCTTCCCCCGACACCGTTGAAGAGGGCTCTCGATGTACAACACCTCCTTCTCCTCTGGGTCTAAGTTGAGAGAAGACAGCGTCAGCTTCAATGGGCATGAAGCCACCACAGTGGAGCTCAATGGCCTCGCAGCGCGCATGTGAAAGCCATGCGAGTCGCTGTAGACGATCTGGACGTCTGGACTGAGCTGACCCCCATTTTGCGTAAACCAATTGACAAGGCTCTCAGCTGATGGATGGCTACCGAAGCCCTGGCCTGATATTTCGTCCGTTGACATTTGTACTTGTTGCAAAAGATCACGACCCTCGCTGACACAACTTTCCTATCGTTGCGGCCGTGAGAATCGGGGTTATCTTGACAAATGGGCGAATAGTAATACCTTTCGCACGCAATGCTTTCCTGTTTCGAAAGTTAGATATCTCGGAAGTTCGGTTGAGCCGAGTGCGTGACGGTAATGTGCCCTCCAGCTGACGAGTCGGTCTCGGTGAAAATTTAGCAGCGGGATGCGGAGCACAACGGAACCGACGATCAGAAGCGAGCGGGCTTGCAGAAAGATCGTGAGTTGTAGCGGGTCGTGCAGCAAGAGGTGCAGCACGGCGTAATGGTGTGCTGCTTTGTCGGTGAGGTAACGGCTAATTCGAAACCCTCCTCGCGACGTTCATGGTAGAGTTGCGTAAGCCTCAGGCGGCCGCGGGGTGCCTTGTTCCATTGTTGTCGCGAACATCACAACGGCAACGTGCGAGCTTGACAAGCTTCGCGCCAGCTGCGATCTACTTTTGCCATGATGCTTCAGTGCGAAATTCATGGTCGGTGTCTCCTGGGTGGCTTGGCTGACAGCGTTGTTCGCTTGAAACATCGCAAGGCTAGCCAATCGAAGCTTCCCTCGGTGTATACGAATACGCCGTGCATTGACTGCCCAGAGTTCCTTATGAAGGTTCCATGGTCGCCGTGCCGCATGATCAATCTTAAGATCGTGAGATAATCAGGTATTCGGACCCCTGCGGAACGTGTCTTCTGCGCTCGCTCAAAGGTCCGCACCGAACCGAAGTGAGACCTCGCCGTCAGCGGTCTCTTTGCTGGCGATGAGCACACCGTAAGCCGCCCCCCAGCTTTTGTCCGCCGAAGCCGAGTAATCGCTCCCCGATGAAGCAAAAAGAGGGGCTCGTAGCGAGTGTGCATGATATGCACGATGGGCCAATCGTTCTAGCCCCTTGCCGGATGCGGCTTTGCTGGCGTCCCTGCGCCCACGGGACGGACGACGGTTGACTTTACCGGCGTTGGAGCCTGTGTGCCTTGTGCGTCGACGATGCGGATGGTGAGTAGAGCCCTGCCGGCCGATGAATGACCTGACGGGGGGCCCATCAGGGCGGCTTCTTTTTTGTTTCCATTTCGTTTTCTGCAATTGCATCTGCGCCGCGTTCTGAGACACTCAGCTGCACAAGCTCAAATTATAGGGAGCGATTGATTGGCCAGCCCACTCCCTGCATAAGGTCAGCCTGCTAGCTGTGGCTTGTAAGTCAGCCCCAGTTGTTCGTCGCCTGTGGGTGTGCCTATTACGCTTGAGGGGGCACGACCTCCAAACTTCAGCGCACAGCCCTTGGGGCCCGCCTTCATAAGAACAATGGCGTCCCATGCGCTGATTGCGCCTGTGTTTTCGTCATTTCCTTGTTTGCTGACGGGTCTCTCAGCATGTCACACCTGGATTGAGTGCTGGAGCAATGCTGCTGGACATGTTGACCGCCGACGCCGCCAAACACGGCCATGAGAGCTCACCACCGCGTGCAGCCTCGCCCGCCACCAATGGCTCTTTCCTGCAGATGCCGCTTTCCCTTCTCGGTTCCGTCTTGCGCGGCCAGACTCCTTCACCGTCGCAGGCGACCCTTCCTTCTACCCATACCGACCCTACGACCGATGTCCCTGACACTCCTACGCGCGCCTCGCATAGGGATGCGATGAAGAAGCCGCATGACGAAGCCACCATCACCCTCGCTCCCTCAAGACCTGTCTCCTCCGGCAGCGATGCTGCCAGCGTCAAGCCCAAGAAGCGGACCCCTCGGTCCAAGACCTCCTACATCATCGCCCGACCGGTAAACACTCGCTCCAAGCTACACAGTCGGCAAAGAGTTGCCCTGCAGCTACACCAAGTCATTGCGTCACAGCGACCAAAGCCAGCCTATGAAGTCGTTCCTTTCTCGGCCATTCCACAGCGAGCCTCGAGACGTCTTTCGCGAAGCTTCAACACTAGGGAAAGACTGGGACCGCACGATCTCCTCATTGCGCAAGCAGAAGCATACAACAGTCAGGATGACGAGAATAAGTCGGAAGAAGATCGCTGGGGCTCGCGCGACATAATTGGCGTCATCAGCTCACGGAAGTGCGACAGGGGGGTTACTGAGACAACGGAGATTTGCATGAACGACGGGACGAGTCGCTGGGCAGTCACCGACATGCCCAACGGAGGCTACGAGTTCAATAGCACTGACGAACATGGACTGACGCTGAAGGCTCGTTGGGTGTTGAAGCCAAACCACTCGCGTCGTGTGTCGAGCATGTCGACGACTGCGCCGCTGTCGCCATCGCTTCCTCAGGCTCCAGACGAGAAGAAGTTTACCTTCAGCACCTTGAGTGTCAACTCCAGGCGCCATCCCATCATTGCGACAATGACCCGCAGTCGCATAGATGTCATGGATACATACGCAATGCCATCTGCGGCCTCGCCGTCAACGCCTAGCATAACTTCCTACACCCAGTCTCCTACTACCGACACCTCCAGCATCGACATGAACACCTTCATGGACACATTGACGGATAAGCTCCCCACCGAGACAGGTGACGCACTCCGACAATTCATCTTAGCTTCTGGCGTCTGGGTTGCGTCTAGAGAATTCGCGACCGAGAGCCCCTCCATGTCTTCGCCTCCAACCTTGACACCCTCTGCAACCTTCCGTCCATGCGCCAACCGCACATTCTCCATGTCCATGTTGGACTGCCCGCGCTCGCCATCTCCAGCATCGACTCTCGACGAGAAGCGTCGCTCGTTTCCTCGGATGTTCAAACCTAGCATGGAAAGGCTCCCCCGTCGCACGACAAGCTTCACGGATACTCCTCCTTCGCCTGCGTCAACCAAAACGGCGATACATGCCTCTCCCGTACCTGTTGTCAAGACACGTGCACGACGTGCGAATTCCACCGGCACCGCCCTGCATAGCATGACAGGCAGTATGAGGAAGAAGTACGGCCTCACTTTCGAAGACCAGACCCTCGTCGAGACCCCCGAAGAGCGCACCATGAAACGCAGCGTAGAGCTTCTTCGCATCAAAGAGCTCTCACTCCCTTCACCTATAGAGCGACCTTCTGCCGAATCAACCCGCCAACCCCCTGCTGCCATCCCCTCTCCCGTCGTCATCTCCCCATCAACCGAAGGCCCCAGCTCGCCCGCGCCTCTCCTCGCCTCCCCGCTCCTATCGCCCGCTATGCCAGAAACTGAACGTTCCCGCAAGACACAATCCGCTTATGCGCCCATCACGACAACCGGCATGTGGGATTCCGGCGTCACCGAAGGTCCTGGTCTCAAGAAGCGTCCTACAAGCATGTTTGTCATGAACGAGAAGAAGCGCAAGCAAGAGAAGAAAGGTGGGCGTAGTAAGAGTAAAGACAACAAGACTCAAGCTAGTGAAGACGGGAGCGAGGGTCTTGGACTGAAGAGGAAGAGCGATTGGTACATGTACAAGATCAAGCTCCGCCTCAAGAATTGCTTTAAGAAGGAGAAGGCTTGATGTTTGCTCGCCTAATCATCACTCTGGCATTGGCATTTGGGTATAAGCATCGCTGGGCGTTTTTGATTCTTGGTTACACACGTTCAAGGCTGGACCTTTTGCTGGTCTGCAGTCACCACTCATTGCATTATTTCCCCTCTTTCTCTTCTTGTACATACATACACACATTGTTTCCTACACTAGAGAGGTTTCCCCTCATCGCAAGTCGCTGTTCTTTGTCTATACCCATTCCTAGAGCGCCCTGTTGGGTAGCGTGGTTCAATCGATACTTCTTGTTCTTGCTCCGTGGGTTATGTCCGATGCTCCGTGACTACTGCGGGAGGGTGTGGTGATCTTCACGTGCGTGTTCATTACGCCGAAGCTACGGGATGTGCTAATTGCCGTGGGCTAATGCACACGCTGCGTATTGGGATTCTCTGCTCCGGTACTCTTGGCATCCTCAAGGCCCGATGCTGTCGGCCGAAGTGTCGGACGAGTCGGAGGGTTCGGATGGCGCGGAGGGACGGTTCGACGGAGGGTGGTGGCATGACTCGTGGTAGGAGGTGGGACGGGGTCTTTATGTTGCGTGTTACGAACCACGATGCATGTTGGTGTCTCCCTCTGTGGATACTTGTACCCGGGGTAAGACGCACCGTGTTGCAGAGTTGAGAAAGAGGCTATTATAATGGGATAGCACTTGGGCCTTAAGGGAAGATACTCGGCGCTAACCCCAGTGGGTTCTACTTGGTATCTCACTGGAGGTAGGCAGCAAGAGCTCTCCATAAAGGCGAGCCTCCATCAAAGAGGTCTCGAGACGGTGGCCTAACCTGAGTTTGCAACTACGATCTATGTCTCCCTACCAAACCACCGGAGACTTAGGATGACAACTCCTCAAAAACTCCAACCACTGAATCCTCGCCTCGACCTGAAATTGTCTTCCCACCACCTCCCTAAACTCGATAATGTCCCCTCTCGTTGCAGCATCTAGCCTATCCCTCGCAAGATGCAACGCCAAATCGAGTAATGCTAACAACTCACCATACGCCGCGTACGGAGCGTTGAGCCAGCAGCCTAAATGCCCTCGTATCCCATCCGCATCTTCAAAAACTGTCCCTAGTTTCTCAAGATACGAGTGCGGACTCACCGGAAACGTGACACCCGCAGGTGGGTCCAGGTACTTCAAGATGCGATCACAGCTCTCTACGACTTCCCCCGGTGTCACAGGATGATGCGGCGCATCGAACAGATTCCACCCGCAATACGGACAACTCCAACCTTCCCCGGCCTGCTTGCGAAAATGGCTTACAATACACTCCGAGCCGAAGATGTGCCCGCAGGGGATTTCGACAGGACGATGCGGTTTCTCGGAACCGATATCTTGTTTTCGCAATGTAGTGCCGCAGAGCGAACATGATCCCAGGTTCTGCTTCGATGGGTTAAGCATCAGCGGGACTATAGCGTCGAGTGGACGGTCTTGTGCTAGGAAGGTCGTAACACAACCGACTTGTTCACGCTCTAGTGTTAATGGACCGCGGAGCGACATCTTCCCCACTGCGTCCATCGTACCACTCAGAACCTGCGCATCTACATCAAAGAGCCGGAGGAATTCCATCTGCTTCGCAGACGGCAATTCATGCCACCCCAACGCCCACTCCCTCATTCCCCCAGGTAGCGATGGAAAAACATCGAGGTCCATAAACCACTCCCAACCAACTTTCAAACTCTGAGCCAAACTGAGCGTTTCGTCTTCGAGGATACGTTGAAGCTGAGCAAGGAAGAGAATCTTAGGCCAGTGCGGTTGCGGTGCTACTTCTCCTTCTCCATCTGCGTCCACCCGCCGTTTCACATGCGGGAAATACCATTCTTGTGCTAGATATATCAGGTCGCCGGCATTGAACGCGCCGTTGTAATCTAAACCGCATTCGATGTGGCTGATGAGCTCTTGTATTATATCGAAGTATACAGGTAGTGGATGGAGACGGAGCGCGGAAAGCGAGGTATCTGTGGGGAAGTCTGCGTACCGAAGGTGGAATTTTAGGATGGAGATGATAGATGTGATTTGGCCTTCGAGTCGGATTATGCGGTTGTAGTAAGGGGAGTGGGGGGATGTGGTGTGGCGGCGTGGGATAACCTCTCGCTTGGTTCTATGTCGATGCCGTGGTGGGGAGAGGGAATCCGTTGCTGCGTTAGACATGTCGGGCTGGGTTTGCGCACGTCCTCGTAGCGTCTGTGGAATGCGGTGATGGGGTTGGGAAGGCATGATGGTATTTTAGTTTGCTGTTTTGAGAGGCGTTGCGTAGACTGCAGAGTTCGGCTTTTGGTAGAACAGAAGATGTTTGATTATGCGAGCTGGATGATTCCATTCAACAAGAAGGTTTGCATTCCATATCTGCAGGTTCACAAAGCCGACCTATACAGCGCACCGACAAGCAACTCAGGATATCTGTCTCTCCTGCACATCACTTCCTGACCTCTGCATGTTCGACCTCCGCTGCGTCCTTGATATCTAGTCCAGCCATGTCTTCCTGATCCTTGGCCGCGTCCCTAATCATCATGTTTTGCTTCTTATTCTCGCTCTTCTTGTACAGATACTGCATGACCAAGAATGAACTCCAACATCCTACGATGAAGCAGATATTCACTGCATAGCCCTTGGTCCATTTCGGGCCCTCGACGATAGGGAAAACTGTGATGGGGTAGAAGGAGAAGACAGCCCAGCCAGCTGTCAACATAGCACCAACAGTGACAGCGCGTGCTTCTGCGTCGTCACGTAGAGCCATGTTGATGAACGGCATAAGAATGGGCGTAACAGCAGCTGATACACCGAGCAGATAGTAGCAGGCGAAGTGGTAGCCCTTGGGGATGTTCCAGACCAGGAGAGAAATGTTGGCGACAATGTAGATAGTTTGAACAATCGAGAAGATGGACCAGAGCGGGTAGACCATGCAGAGGGAGGTGGCGAGGAGCGCGGCGAAGACGGAGACACCTTGGGCACCAGTAGGGATAGTGTTGATTTGAGGAATGGTGTAGGCGCCGGGATATTTGGCAGCAAGGTCCTTGAGCCAGATTGCCATCTGTCCATGAGGATAAGATGAGGATAAGAAACTAGTAGTCGGTCAGCGGTTGTAACTATGGGTTTGTCGAAGATGCTCACAAGGTGTAACACAGTACGCCCATGTAAAACTCCCAGCGCATGAATGTGCGCTTTGCGACCGTCCAGCTAAGCTCTTTGCTTGGTGCGACACCGGCGTTGACCATGCGTGAGCGAGCGAGCGCATGCTCTTTTGGTGTAAGCCACCATGGCTTCGCGCTACTTGGTAGGCCCGGGAAGATGAGGAAGCCCGCAAGAGCGATAGGGAGAGAGATTACTCCGTCTATAATAAACAGCCATCTCCAACCCGACATGCCACCGACACTGCAAGAGGTTAGCAATAGTATAGTACTTTGCGGAAGGTCGCTTACCCGTCGAGGTTGTTGTAGGCCGCAGCTTGTAGATATCCACCAAACATCACGGCAATGTTGTTGGAGACATACCAAACTCCCGTCCTTTTGAAGACCTCCTCAGGCCTGTACCAAGAGCCAAGTACATATGTGGTACCAGATGCTACAGGTGTCTCAAGCAGACCGAGTAGAAATCGAGTACCGTAGATGTCGTTTCGGCTGCGCATTTGACTCTGGCAGAAAGTCACGATGGACCACAGCACTTCCATGGTCGGCAGATAGTACTTGGCAATCTGTGGCCGGGATAACAGGAGTAAAGACGGAACCTGGAACACGAGATATCCGACGTTGTAGAAGGTGTCGAATAGTGAGTACTCGTTGCCGTAGAGACTAAGCTCTTCCTTCATGCCCGACACATAGGCGTTCTTGATGTTGGAGGAGTCCAGCCACTTGAGGAAGACTAGTTTCGTTAGCATATAAGTACTGGGAGACCTGATAGTATGACCTACACATGAAGGAACAGAAGGTCAGCAGACAAGCGTCCATCTTCCTCAGCAACTTCCTCTCCTCCTCAGGGTAGTGCTTGGGATACCATTCCCAGAGGTACATCCACGCTTTCCATGGCGACCTCTTGGGAGCTTCAGCAGGCGCGATAACGTTGGTATCGAACTCGCCAGTCCTGTTGGCGACACCAGCAGTTTCGTCGTTGGGCTGCGTGCTAGCCATGTTGAGTCGCCTCTCGTCAGATGAAAGTGTTGACGGCACGACCTCGGAAAAGCACAACAAAGCTGGGGTTTTCGTGCTTAAAGCCCTGAGGTTCGTCGGAACCCGAAGAACAGGTGAGTAGGTAGTTCCCGCATGGCTAAATCTCAAAGCTAGTAAGCGACTGGACGGCTCTCGCGCGGGCGTCGGGATATTTCTACATGCGGATGGTCGAGTGCGGGGGCGGGCTTCTTCTGGGGAGAAATCCACAAACGGGCACTGAAAGAGGAATTAATCCGCTATCCGGTGGGTGTTGAGCTGCTGGAAGATAGCCAAGAGCATGGGGAAGCTGTGGGGTGATGGAATGAAGCTCAAATCTTGGTTCGGGAAGGATGCATTGCGGTCCAGGTGTCGTGCCAAGGCGCAGCCAAAGGCAGGCAACTTCGGCGCATCGTCCGCCTAACAAGCTTGAAAGTAAGCCTCGGAATCACTCGCTGATTACTATACCACCCATCTCTTCGCATGCAAGTTTTCTTCTATTTGGCGTTGCGCAGATGCATGTACCTAGGTATGGTGTGGTAACAGTCGGTGACGTCATAGACACGTTCGCGAACGGAAAATCTGAGGCGTGTCTTTACGCGTCGCGACCGCGAGCATGCACATTCATCGCCAACGTCTACGACTCGAAACCGACTCACGTACTTTCACTTCCTGGGCCCATCTCGAAAAACTGTCCGCGTTGAGTGTGCGTTCCTTGTGTAAGCTTGGAAGAGCATGGTGCCCGGGGACCTCCCGTACAGAGCCGTGCATACGCATCTTCACGCGACTATCCCTACATCTCAGGAGAGCGTGATCGCGAACGGGATTCGATTTTGAAATGACTATATCTACTTTTACGCTACGCCTTTCCACTACTTCAATGCTTCGATCATCTTGTACAAGCTGTTCTCTAGGGTGACAGGCGATCGAAGCCCAGACCAATCGTAGTTCAACAAGCCCCAAGCCTCATCCGCCCCAATCAGTGTGTTGGGAGTTCGGTTAGGACGAGTCTGGAGGTAGAAGCTACCTGAGAGCTCCCAATGCTGCCAGCTAACCTGGTACTCCTTGACCATCTCCACCAAGCATTCCGCGTAAGTGGTCTGGTTCCAATACGTTCCGTTCTGGATGAATCCCCATTCGGAGATGACCATCGGGAAGGTATACTTGGTCGCTGGGTCGTCGGGGTTGACGGCCTGGAAGCCCTTCTGATACCACTTCCTCTTGAAGGTCGCGCAGTCATCCTGTGTGGCTTCGAAGTCATACTTGTGGATCTCGAGAACGATCTTGTCCTTCCATGCGAAGCTATCGGGCACGAACTTCGCAGTCTTGTTTGCAGTCGACGTACCACTGGTACCATTAAGCGTCTTTCCGAGAGGGATGGGGTCAATGTACGTGTCGTACGAAAGACCAGAGAAAAATATTAGCGCATTGGGATCTGCCTCGTGAACGGCGTCCGCAGCGGCAGTCATGTGGATGTACCACGTATACCAGTCGACCGGCTCGGCCACCTTGGCAGCTCGCAGCTCATTGCGCAGTCCCATTGACGAGAACGTCGGCCAGTTTTCTTTCGCCTAAGCACGTCAGCATCTGCTCCATAGCAGACGGTCTTTTGAGTACATACATGCTTCGTCATAAAGGCCAAGCCTCGCTTCCACTTCTCCACGTCGAAGTCCTTCTCACCGAACCAGCCGTTACCGTCGTCATCGCCGCAGCACCAGAATGCCTTCGACACGTGGTTGTCCAAGTGGATGATCACACCTTGACGCGAAAGTTCCTTGCCAACAGCATCCCAGACTTGCAGTCTTGTCGTGTTCTTGGTGAACTGTGGGTTCTTCTCCAGGATCGAGTTCAGGACGTCGGTGCCGTTCGTACCCGGAATTGCATTGAGAACACTCCTTTCGAGAGTCTGGTCTGGGCTATTCGCAAGGTAGTCATCCACCATCTGGATTGCGAACGGCATGCGGACTGAGTTGAGGCCGAGCTTGGGAAACCACGACACGATATCTTGGACGGACGAGTGTTGGAGGCCTTCGGGAATCATGATCTCTTGGTGACCTGGCCAGTTTGTCGACATGAAGTGGAAGACATCGCCGTTCGCGTCGACTATGTCTCGCCCCTTGGTCGACAGAGGAAGTATGGAAGCTGCCCTCTTCAATGCCGATGGCGGCGCGGCAGCAGCAAGGGAAATCAGCAACAGCTTCACAGTTGCACGAGTGAACAGCATTTTGACGTTAACAGGACGAAGTGTTGGTTGATTCTATCCACGTTACGAATCCTAGCATCTTTATGCCGACAAAGATTCACGCGATCGTCTCAAACTTAGACGCGTCGATATTCACGGCCAAAGTCTTTCCGTCCCTACATGCTAGCAGCGCTATTGCAACCCCAGACTTCACAGATAGTACAATGCGGGGAAAGTAGCAAGAAGACGCTACGCCGCTTCCAAGGCTTGTCAACACAGCAAGCGAAGGAACAGATACCTCTTCTGGAAGGCCGTCCACGAGTCCAAGAAAGCATAGTCACGAGCTTTAGTACGATACGAGATCAAGAAAAGAATGACGTCCACATTGCGGGCAATGCCCTGAGCTTGTGCAAACGGCCGGGTAGCGGGCATCGGGGTAATGCAGATCCCACATTTAGCCTACACCTTAACTTCGAACTCTCGTTGCAAGATGACCCGGTATCGATAACAGCCCCGCTATGCTACGCGCGACAGTTTACGCGTCGCCCGATGTAGTCCTTTTGGCAAGAAGCAACACCTTGGCTACTCTTCGCTTTGCTTCCTGACTCTTCTCTTCGCTCAATTACGACGGAACATCTAGTGGAAACGGCACACCTCGAGGACCAGTTCCAAGTGTCATTGGACGAAATTGCCTTCGTATCGAACATACGTCACTCACAAGTTCCGATCGCGAAAGCAAAATGGGAAGCGCTGTACAGGACGCCAAGATGCCTTCCAAGGCCGCGGTGTAAGCAAATGCGCATGCAATAACGACAGAAGCCAATGCTAAGTTTTGTCTAGCGTCAAAGATGTCGACCTCAGTCAGATCTACTCCGAAAGTGTGGCAGCAAAGATCGTTCAAGTCGCGCAACGCGGTCTCAAGCAAAAAGCTCCTTTACAATCATACCCACACACTGTACCCCAGATTGGCCCAGACGCCGGCCGATACGAAGAGCGAGAAGCAGATTTCTGGACATGCGGCTTCTTTCCAGGATGCATATACGCGCTTCTCGAACGTTCGATACGATATCCCCAGGCCATTGATGTCCCAGAGAATGTACGGCCACAGATCCAAGATCAGCTACTGAAGCTAGGACGACACTATGGCGTCGCTATCAACCAAATGTCTGGTCGAACAGATACACACGACATGGGGTTCATCGTGCAGCCCGCATTACAAAAAGACTGGGAATTGACCGGCAACAAAGAGAGCTTACAGTCTGTCGTCAACGCAGCATACGCGCTCGCATCGCGATACGACGACCGAGTCAAAGCGATTCGGAGTTGGGACGTTGCGATAAACGACCGTTACTCAATAACGGATATGTCGACAAACTTTCTCGTCATTATAGATAGCATGTGCAGTAAGCCTTCCACTCCAAGCACTTCTTCTCTCCACTTACTCACACGTCCCAGATCTCGACCTCCTCTACTTCGTCGGCCACATCCAAAACGACCAAAAGCTGATCGACATTGCAACCCAACACGCCGACTCCATCATCCACGAGATCCTTCGACCAGACTTCTCCTCCTACCACCTCGTAAACTTCGACCCGCGGACCGGCCAACCACAAGCCAAGATGACGAATCAAGGCTGGAAAGACGATTCGACGTGGAGCCGAGGCCAGGCCTGGGCAATAATGGGGTTCGCGCAGACGTATTCGTGGACGAAAGATGTAAAATACCTGGCGACGGCGATCCAATGCGCAGAGTACTTCTTGCGACGGTTGAAAGAAGGAGAAGGGAAGTGGCATCTCCCCATGGTCCCGTGTTGGGATTTCGACGCGCCACAAGATAATCCCGAGGAACCGTTACGCGATGTTTCCGCAGGCGTGATAACAGCGAACGGTCTTCTTATCATCCACCAAGCACTCCAGTCCCTCTCTTCAGCCACGACATCGCAACTCCCCTCCAGTGGCGCCACCAATTTCCTCGATATCGCGCTGCAGATAGTATCGCAGACCCTGGATATGTCGTTCGACTCTGATCTAGCGTCTTTCGGAGCACCCACTAAGACTATGGTGAACGGAAACAGCGTTAACGGCGCAGCGGTAACATCGGAGATAAAGATCAACGAGACGGGCTTTGATTGTATACTCAGGAACAGTACGACGAATTGGAATGAGCATGCGCATATGAAGTATGCGGATCATGGGTTGGTGTACGCGGACTATTACTTGTTGGAGTTTGGCAATAAGTTATTAAGGTCCGGGCTGTTGTGACTGCTACATCCAGATATTAGGGATGTTGGAGATAAGAGCACGGAATTGTAACGACTTAATAGGCTTGCGGGGAATGCAAAGGCTATCTATATATCGCGAGACTCTTTGTTCTGCTGCAACCTCTTTCTTATCTCTTCCATATTTAATGGGCGGATTCAGTCATCGTGTATCTCGTGTGTGTTGCGGGAGTCGTGAGTGGCTCGTCGTTGATGGGTCATCTGTTCTGCTGCAAACTACCTAAGCATCATCTTAATATACCTTCGACTTGTCGACAGGAAGTCTGCGTTCTAGGTCAAGACCACGAGTGCTGAGTAGAGAGAGAAAAGCCCCCATGAGTGCACTCAGTAGTAGGTCGAGTCTTAGAGTCTTCGTGTCGACATCGGTCTTAGTAATCACGTACATTGTACCGAGCCTTTTGCTACGTTCCTGCGATATATCCCGGCATCGTAAGACTGTACCTAGTTTCAGCTTACTGCAATGCATGTATCGCGCGACGCAGGTTTATAGCTTACTAAGTCGTAGTCTACAGCTACGTAGTTGCTCTAGTTCGCTTTGCTTGAGTGAACTCCGCTAGCAAAGTAATCCTATGTATGTTATTTATCAGTAGAGATACTAGAGACCGCCGACTCTCGTGTATTTTATTCTGATTTTAAAAAAGGCAGATAGTCGGCTTGCATCGCAAGAGATGTCTTATCGTTTTGCGTTAGAAAGTAGTATAGGTAGCCTTTTTCTACAACTTATAACTCTTCTTCTGTGTCGGTTCTTCTACACATTCTTCTAATCAAAGAAGCACTTACTACATAGAACGCTAGAAGTATAGTAGAGTCTTGCACGAGAAGCGTCTGATTGTCTCGCCTGCAGATAGGTGCGCTTGCAACGTTTTAAGTAACGTTGCTAACAGCTCTAGAGTTGTTCTCGCATCCTACGCAACTGTAGTAGCAGCTTGCTTTAAACAGTATATTTGCCGCAGCAATTAGCTAGCTTCTTCCCGACTACCTTACTAAGGACATTTGTTTTCTATAGTTAGGGTTTGCATAGTTTGCAATAGAGACCTAGAGTTTTCGCGACGTTAGGCTACATAGCTAACATGCGTTGTTGATAACAAAGCCTACGTGAGTAAGTCTTTAGTCTGCCATAGAACCTTGGGAGTTCTAAGTTAAAGGACAGGAAGATACGTGTACTTTCCGTTATCGATGGCAGCGGATCTAGCGGATCTAGCAACTGTACCCCTGTATGTGTACGTACGAGAGTCTCGCGCTCTACCAGCATATTTTCCACACTACATGGCGGATTGGAACCTCGATTACACCTCTCCGTAGCGCGCAGGGGGGTTAATGGCATGCATTACAATTAGTATTCAGCTTAGCATGCTTTGGAATCCCTTCAAACGCGCCGAGGAAATGAATTAAGGATTGAAAGTCACTTCGTCATGGCTGATATCGTATACTTTGCACAACTTCAGACCCTCTCGCAGGCAAACCCTTGCCTGCGAGCACTCACTATGCAATTTAGGAATACTGCGGCAGGTGTAACGAGGCGGTTTGATGGAAACAGAGCATTAATTGTCGGACTGCATACCTCGAAAAAAATATATCTATCGAGTTGATGAACCCCGCACATCTCCGGAGGACGCTGACCGAGGTTGGAATCTCCCCAGGGCTGACAACTACCTTACATTCTAAGCTCGGCCAGGCCCCCTGACATCTCCCACTACTCACTAATACACTAGCACAACAGCCTTGGTGATAACAACGTCCTGATCCATGCTTGGGCTTACCTCCTCACTTGAAGGAAAGAATCTCTTCGCCTGTATCAGTGCCGCAGCAATTTCCGCATCTTCAGGTAGCTTCTCCGTTGGAGCCCGAACAAGTGCAGGAAACAGGCAAATTGAGACCTTCTTCTCGACACAGGAAAGCGAATCCAAACTATCACCCCCGTGGTCTTCTGCCTCCATCCAAAATGGATCAAAGCTGGTGTCGGGCCTGGCAAAGTAGACCCGGTGTTCGTGAAGGCTCAGCATGAGTGTCCGCTTGAGACGAAGAGCTTTTTGAACGATGCCTGTTGACATGATATTGGTGTGTTGAAGAGGCGGATTCGTATTCGTGGCGCCATTGATAGTTTTGGCGCAAGCCTCCAGGCATTCGCAAATTTCAGAAACACGATTCGGCAGAACCTTGTCCTGGAAGCAAGACTCTTGGAAGAATAGCTGGGCGGCCAGTCTATCGAGATGCCTGACCTCTTCTCTATCTTTTTCCCGAATACAGTCAGTCATTGATAACCAATCGATAGAGCTTGAAACATACCTGCCACAGTCTTGTAGATCTGCTCGGCCCAAGGCGTAACCTCACACATGGTTTCAGTTCCGCGGAACAACAATTGGCATAGTACAACTGCCAGAAGATGTTGGACAGCAAGCGGACTTCCCCAATGCTGCCGCCGCCTGTATATCCAATCATGCGGTTCGATTATACTGTTCAGATCCTCTTCGACAAGATGTTCAAGATGTGTTGTTGACAAAGTACCAGCCACAGCCAACTGAACCGGAGAAACAGCGAAGGAGTCTTCGGACATAGCATCTTTGAGTGGTACTCTGATGCTTCGCCAAAGCTTCGCAAGATCGCCTTTGCGAGGCTCAGCAGGGAACTCCGCCTTCTTCTCAAAGTCGCGCTGTCCTATCAGGGCTCTGACAAGGGTTTGATACTCGTGTCGAACGACGTTTGCTTGTTGTAGATCCTGCACAAGCCTGGCAAATGCGTCCCCTGGGGAGTCTCTGAATGACCTCTCGACTACCTGCATGGTCGTGAATATCTCGTCAGGCACTTGACTCTTAGGACCGGTTTGCTTTCGGAGAAGCCAAGCCAGACAGCCGACAGCCATATTCAAGGCTCGTTCGATCTCTTGCACGCTCCTAGCTCTAGTGTCTGCTATCTGACTCATCGAGCTTAACTTCCCTTCGAGAGCCGTAAGTCTTGCTTGCAGGTCCGATAGGTCGTTGATGGCCGCCCGATCCTTGAGAGGCACAGTCGGATTGGGTACCGTTGATGGTTCAGCCGGAGTTCTGGAAGTCCCGGAGAGGCTATCGGCAGAAGAGACGCTTATCCGACGTTTTCGTTTCCGTTTGTTCTGGCTACGACTCGGTATGCGTACCTGAGGGCTGATGGAGCGAGGAGGTCTCTGACGCCGTGTGAGGTCGATCGTAAGAGTTCGGCGATGCTCCTTCGGTAGCGAAGGGGGTTTCCCCTTGTATGTCGCCTTGAGCTCCGCGTAGATTGGCTGGTCAAAGTCATTAGATATGCGTAACAGCGGTTTTTCTGTTCTTACCTTTGACGACCCGGGAGGGGCGGGAGGAATCTCTTTCGCCCGTCCCTCGAAAGCGCCTAGACCAAGTTCCGGTCTCCTGCAGTCCATGATATCCGTGATAGACTTCCGAAGCGTGGAGTCATTGAGTAGGGGTGTGCCACGTTCGACCAAGTCGTTATACGTAATCCCTCCTCCTTGTTTGGTACAAAACCCAATCAGACGATCCTCGATCTGCTTTGGTGTAAGATGTTCTTCAGATACCGGTCTCAGTGTGTCTATGATTGTTGACCAGAAACTTTCCTCATTGGTTAGGCACCAATCCAAGTGGTTCAAGACAACAGCTAGCTCGTCGTTCGTCCATCGAGCCATTATGATGCGTGGTGCCGTGTCAGAAGCTTGTCAAGGGAGGCGGAATAATTGTAGCTCGTAAGAAGGAGGCCAAAAAAGAAATGATGGTGAGCGATGAGGGAAGTAAAAATAACAAGGATGGGTGGCCGATCGACGGCGTAGCCGGTGATGCGATACCTATGTAAGCAGGAACAGTCCAAGGTCTACGTATTGGTACGGGCGCAAGCACTTCTATTCCGCGTTTACCTAGGTTACCCCTGATAAGGACCAAGCTCAGTTAATGTGAGTGTTTTATTGGGGGTACCGATTGGGCAATTGGGGCGCTTGGTTCGGGTGGAGCTAATGACGGAAGAACGGCCCAGACAAACCTTTATGACACAGGACTGAGATGAAAACTCCGGAACAACTGTACGACGCGTAAGTCGAGGGAAAAGGAAAAGCCTGGAGGTGGAAAACCGACCTCTAGCAGTTTGCGTGTCCAAGGGTTTCGTTCACTGCGCAGTAACCGGCACGATTGCCTTTTCAACATACCAGTTCTCTCCGAAAAAAAGTCTTGAGAGAGAGATTAGTGCACAGGCCTATGTTTGGCCATCGGTCCGAGGTGGAGTTATCGATCGTCCTGGGATGTTGGCGTGCCTTCGTCCACCTGGGTAGCATCACGGGCGCCATTCCGCTACACGTACCGGGACCTCGTGCAACCTCTCTGGGCATCCACCCCCTCTGAGACTACCATCGGAACGAGACATTCATTGAGGATTTGTTGATGAAGCTGTGGAATCCGTCTACTGCCACCTCTTATCGCCCCCCAAATACGATGGGTCAAGATTCCGCCCATTCCGTCTCCTCTTTTGGAAGAGCCCTCAAACGACCGGCTTCCGTAAGCCTATACACTGCAATCGACACCAGACGACCGAAAGTGCGGCGTACATCCTTCTCAAGTCTTGCCCCGTCGACACCCAATCTGTCGGATCTCGACGACGAAAATGACGACGACGAAGATGGCGCGTACGAAACCAGTCTGCGACACTTTGCGCTGAGGGTAGAAGCTCTACAGGATTCCATCACTCTCCCCCCTTCCGGTATCGCACTCCCGGGTACGACCGCCCAACGAGTTACCGCGCCTGACTATCGTATCGCGCTCGACTTTGGCACCACGTATACGACCATAGCATTTGCCAAGAAAGGCGAGCCTCAAGCGTCAATCCATACCATCGATGGCTTCCTAGAAGACCGCTGCCTATCACTTAACGGCAGACAAGTACCGACCGAGAGCGTCTATATTCGGGTTCCGTCGAAAAGCGCCACATCGTTGACCAAACATCGCCGCAAGACCAGTCCGGTGCGATTTCGACGACTGCACGGTTGGGAGGCACAACGATGGCTAGAGACTCCGCAGCCAAACGAAGAGCTCATTGCGCACATACGAAGGATGAAACTCCTTCTCGACAACGGCACCTGGACCCAGGATGCGAAGAGCGACGCCCAAAAGCAAGTGGCGAGACTTAAGGCACATCGTTTGGTGCATTCGGAGCGAGACATCATACAACACATCTTGAAGTATTACCTTGAGCACATAAGGAAGACTTTAGCAAGAGACTATGGCTTCGACAATCGTAGTTCTGGTATGTGGCAAACCACTCTAACGCTCTCTTGCCAACCACTCACACAGTCATTACAGTGGAACTCACCTTCTGCGTACCAGTCTGCTGGACGTCTATGGCGAACGCTGTTATGAGCGACTGCATCGAGACAGCCATGCGAGATTCGGCCTTCGGACTGGACAGAGACGAGAGTGGAGACTACTCAGTCAACCTGTTCATGGTCAATGAAGCCGAGGCAGGCGCGTCGTACGCGCTTGCATCTAACGCAAGCCATGCCACTATCAAGGTATGTTTGTGTTGATTGTATCAAAGAGACCACACTGACTCTCGTAGCGCAAGCAGGTATTCCTCATCATCGATTGCGGCGGTGGTACAACTGATCTCGGCATATATCGAACAATGGAGCAGCACCCTTTACGTCTTGAGCGGGAAATAAACCCGCCTTCGGGTTCGTTGGCGCCATGGACTACGGAGCGCAATGGATGTTAACCTTTGACTAGGCGCTATGTGCGGGTCTAGTGATCTCAACGAGCGAATGCGAGCCCTTGCCTTGTCAGACCTTCACGACAAAGACTATCTTGCCACAGATTCCACCATCGAGACCATTGTCGAAGAGGATATCATACCGAAATTCGAGAACGAGTACAAGAGGATATTCAAGTATCGCGATACGACCCAGCGCTTCAGATTCCGACTCAGAGCTCTCCGCGCCTCCACAAACAACGGACGACTGCTGGATGGGCAATATGTGCTGGACTAGTAAGCCAATTCCTGCTTTACTTGAGATCTCCAGCTAAACAGCCAAGTGCCGACATGTGGAACATCTTCAAGCCTTCCCTGGAGACAGTCCGAAAGCTCATGAAGGGTCAAATCCGATCCGCGGTTGCGAAACGTATCGAGGTCGACTCAGTCGTTGTCATCGGAGGATTTGGAGATTCTCCGGCTCTCAGAGAGTATCTTCGGATATGTCTGAACGAGCTCAATCGGCAATATGGCCTTCAAATGGACATCAAGTTCACTCCGGCGTAAGATATGACACCGCCACATGCCCTTGGCATTCAAGAATATATCGCTAACGTATTGTCTCAGCAACACAGGGGCCGCTGGAATAGCCAAGGGGGCCATCATGCGAGCTCAAGACAAGCAACTCGGACCAGAGCGCATACCCACGCAAAGCATAGGAATCTATCGCCACATACATTGGGAGGACGGCTTGACCGCGCCATACATGAAACAAAGGGTGGAAAAGGACGGATCGGATTACTTGATCAAGAATACCATCCATTGGATTGTGAAGCGCGTACGTATCTTCCTCTGCGAGACCTAGCATCTGCATGCGCTTACCCACCGCTTCAGGGAAACGATCCTGTCCCCCGCGTACACCGAGTTCAATTCGAGTCCCAACATTCATTCTGGAAGCATACAAAGATCTGGAAAGGGGAAGAGATCCTCTTCATATCCGACACCTGTACGGAGGACTTTTGGAAGCGTGGACACAGATACAACAAAGGTCAGTGAGCCTGGACACTCTATCAGTGGTCTCCAACTGACAAGCTGCTTCTAGGGCAAACGAAGGAGCTGGGAAGAGTGATTTTCGATCTGACACATCTTAAGCAGCGGCATGTGAAGGAGCACGAAGACAAAGGCCTGTCTACGAGAACTTCCAAGATCAATATATCGGTTCTCATCGAGATGGTCATCATAGGTAGAGATCTGAGGTTCGATGTTCGATGGCCGGCGAAGAGCGATGGAGAGCTACTCGCTGCATCCCGAAGTTCGTTTTCGGTTGTGGCTGCATTCAAACCCGGCACTGAATAGATGTGCATGTTTTGGCCAAGCAACAAAGATCGATTGCATGCTTTGATCTATTGCTACTCTACCCCGCGCGCCATGTATACTGGCGTTCAGAGTGACGGCTCTATGTGTACTACTTGTAACCATTGTGTGTCCCAAAGTCGACGTTCAAAATGTCTAGTCGCTGCAATATAGCCATACCGCTTCAAAATTCCTCGGAACATCGCTCATCATCTCCGTAGAATTAACACGTGGGTAATTCTTTTGGTTGCCAGAGGCTACTTGAATATGCGGTCTCTGTGAAGATCCTCAAGTGGACCGCCACGATCGACATCCTGCTGAACATAGGTGGTCGACAAGATTGAGATGCGACAACACGACCCCGGGGGTGCTCGGTCAAGTGACGCTCCAGCTAGCCTACCAAAATCTGATTCACTACGTGTAACGGAGCGGCTAATCGCGGCTGTGATTGACGACCCAAATGTGAGTCAACAGCTAAAAGTTGTCCAATCAAGTTCTCGGGAGATGGGCGTCACCCGATATCTCCGAGGTGCAAGGCAAAATAGGTGGACACGCGCGGCCTGCATAACCAGGTAGTCCCGACGATGTGGAATCTCCAAGAAACAACGCACTCTTTGGCACAGACAGATTGGGTTGCTGAGTTGGCCCTGATGTTGATAGATCTCTGAACATTCTCCAGTATAGTGTGGACTTCAAGGGCTCACGCAAAGGAGGAGTCGCAGGTACTGTTCTGAAGTAGCCCACTTTCGTAGACAGGTTCCGGTAACAGAGGCCTGTCCATGTGCTGCGAAACGAAAAGATCAGCACCGCCAGACCTACTCTCACAAGTAGCATCGTAGATAACGCGAAATTAATACCCTGTTTTAGTGTTTCAAACCTTGCTGCCCGGCCGTGGGCTTGCCAGCTTAGTCAACGCGCTGTGAGCGATCCAGAAACGTGCATCGGTACAGGATTTGCAGGGAGACAGCTCCACATCTTAGCCCGAAGGCGCTTTGAGTCCAACTTAATCCAAATTATGCACGTACGGGCTAAGTTCTACGGTGATGTTTGCGGTAGCCCCTTACCTGGGTAGATTGTGCCCGAGGAAGTTTGCTCAAGCTTGCGAGAGTGATCCTGATGGAGCAAGATTCATGATCAAACTTCGCCAGACCTTGGAGGAATACAACGCTCGCCATCGATCGACCAATATTGGTGAGCATCAGGGAATGACGGAGGGTCTGCCTCGTCATATGTGATCTGTCTGCAGGGTGGCCACAGTCTCGAGAACGCACTAGTGAAAACGCCTCACGACCTTGGAGCTTCCAAGGTTTCCTGGCAAGCATGGCAGGAGCAGCGGGCCTTTTCCAACATTTTCTCTTGGGCCCAACATATATTGCAGCGGATTGAAGCCGAGAGGTGTTACTGTCGCCCCACGCACAATGGCAGCGAGGGACAGCGAGACTGTCAACATCATGCACGCGATCATAGACATTGCGGCTTACGCGGAGAAGGGCCACAGGAGCAATGAGCAGTAGCCCCAGACACTATCCACGAAAAAGACGATCTGATGCTGGCTTACCTATGCCGCATACTAAGACCGTTCTTGTCGTGCTTTCCATGCGCGCACAGAACCTATAGTAGGCGCGTGTGCGCAGATCGCTCAGTACCCCGATTCGTGGGAATCGGGACAGACCCACATTTTCGTGCAATGAGCGGCTTCGAGTCCGGAAGAGCGAGACGGTTTCGGAAATTCCCAAGATGCGTTGAGATGTCTTCACTATGGATCTCCAGCAATTGCTCTGTGTGCTTTAGTAATGTATAGCAATTGGAGAGTATTCTGTCTATGTATGCATCCGGTAATATCTACTGCACATGGCTACGACAAGTTCCTTCTTTCGTAGGTTGCAATGCGATCGATCGAGAACGACTCCGCGACGTTCAACGTGCGTTGAGCGAGATTCCACCAAGTACCATCAGGTGATCTCCACTCAGACGCGACAACAAGATCTGTACCCTGCATGTAGCAACGGACTTTGGTTTCTGCAATATACTGGGTGGTTACACCTGCCCTTCGGGTGCCAGAGATGCCGCGCCTTCTTTTCGTGGCAGGCCGGTGCCACGGTATTCCCCGAATATTCGCGTCCTTCATAATGCTTTTCACATCCACGTCTTCGCCATTGATGGCGTGTACAATACGGTGACCTTTCAGATGTCAGCAGATTTCTCGATGTACCCTGTGTAGGCATGGAACGAACCATTGTTCTTCTTGTCAGTGATCGGCAGGTGATCGGATGCAACTCCTACTAATGCCACAAAGGTCTCGTCTAGAGCCCACTTGGCTTCATCCTCATACCAGATGTGTATACTATCGATATCCGGGAATCTTTCTGTAGAGCTGTACTCTCGGTCCTGGTTCGTGGCTCAGAAAAATGCAGATGCCCAGCAGCAATGCGTCTTACCTGGCGAATGATCCACGTGGGAACGTTTCTGATCAGCTCTGTGCCGTCCTGGCTGTCAGGATCAAGCTCTCTAGGAATATCCTTGAGTGCGAGAGCGGTATCTCCGTCTAAATCCTGATAACAGATCTGTCGCAACATGCCAATATTGACGTGGGCTTTCCACCCAGTGATGGTTGCCGCACTTCCGGCCGCTAGGACAGCACCACGGGCAACAAAGGTCCCGCTCTGTCTTCTACCAATCATTTTAGCATCCGGCAAATTGCAATTGGTCTTCGAGCAAGCTTACCCGAAAGGTGACTCCGCGAACCTGACCTCAGCGCCACTACTGTTATGCAGAGGCCCGACAACATGTTTCTGTAGATATGGCCGCAACATGGGCTGATCGGCGCCTCCCCCAATAAGAAAGATGGCTACACCTCGAGGTTGCATACTGAGAATCGAGCGCAGTCCCGCACGTAGCAGTCGCGCGTTTCGCTTCAACCATGGTTGGAAAACATGTACGCTCAGCTCGTCCCTTCCATGCTCGTTAGTGATTGCAGTAGTACACAGGAGTGTAATTAGTGCATACCTCGAGATTATGACTTTGTTCCGTATGTCCAAGGTCCCTTGCACGCAGGAGGGAATGTATCCCAAGATAGTTATCTCGAGATGATCATGCACGCCGGGGGCCAACAGTTCCCGTGTGTTGAGAGTAGGCTTGCGATAGTTTTCGAAATCATCCATCGCCATACTGATTATGTCTTCCAATTTTTTAGCGTGCAACTTTTCCAGCATGTCTCGCTGGTCTTCAAGCCTTGACAACACACGCTTTTCGAGACGGTTGTTCAACATGTCAGACCCGCACTCGTCCCCTGCAGGATAGCTTAGTCAGTCTGAATACATATTGATGATTTGGCTGTCTTGTGGTGCGGAACTCACCCAAAGGTGCGGACACACGATGAAATTCGTTGCCGGTCTCAACGTAGTATGGTACCAGGTCAGCAGTACCTCCGCCGATATCATAAACAAGGACCACGGTGCGACACTATTAGCCAATTAGCGTTATACACGAATACGCCGAACACCAGCTAGTAAGTATGCTTACCAACTGTGCGAGATCATCTTGTGGCATCCGTGCCAGCATCCAACGTGCAGCAGCTTCTGGCTCAGTGTAGAGATGAACGTGAAGCAAATGTTGGTACGCTACCATCTCGTCATCTGGCAAGCAATGAAACCAGCCCCTATGAGCCGTTTCATGTCTACCAAGACGAGCGTTTGCTGCAGCAACTTCAACTAGGCGCTTGTACTGCGCGCGGGTGGGGCGATTCCAAGCCACTGGGCACGTGACAGCAAAGACGATCTGCGTGGTTTCATCAACGAAACCCTGCCTCCACGGTCCATATGTGCATGCTTCAATCTCGTTAAAAGTCCAAGTGAGATATTGGATGATAACATCTTCTTCGTGCGTGATATGGCATTCGTCCTTAAGCCTCCTCAACAGAGTCGCCTGCTCTCCTGTCCAAGTGGTTGGGCTTTGCTGCTCTGGAGCTGGGATCGATGTTGTCCTCGATGTAGGAGCTGGGTCGGGAAGATCGTCCTTTGACCAGGCAGACTCTGGAAACGATGTCTTTGGCTTTACGCCTGCCACGTAATACGTTCTGGAGTTGTAATAGCTCTGCTGGGTGTTGTTGCGAATATCACTGAGTGCTTGCCAACCAAATCTGGGAGCCTGGTTGGGCCGATAGAAGGACGCTGAGGGCACATGACCGATGTTCATGGGAGTTTGAAACGTCGAGTAAGGTGATACTCCAGGTACGACGTCTTCAACGTCTTCCCATTCGATTGAAGAGTCCGGCTGTCCACGATAGACCACCGCAAAGGCCCTCTTGGTTCGTGTGAAACCATAGTCAACAGAAACAATCACCTTGGCCGCCCTCTGAAACGGGGACATCGAAGCAGTCTGTCTTTGACGACCGCGCGGGCGCGAGGAAGTCAGATCTGTTCTATGGTACATCATCTGATACCAGTCACCAAACACTCATTAAGTACTGATGATGGAACACTAACCTTTGGGAGAAGCGCAGTAGTATTACGGCTGAGAGAGAACTACGTCCCTTCTGACCGGAATTGACAGGTACCGAGACAATACGGCTCTTTGTGGCAAGGTAGTTCGAGGAAGTTGACGCAGAATGTAAGAGGGTCGACGCAGATTTGCTAACTCCTTCCCCGCGCCACACAAAGACTAGCGAAGCAATAAGCATCGCCCATGTACAGCTACACCGACTTAATGACCGCTAAACCAAGAGCAACAAGTCGTATCACAAGAGAGGTAAGACGAGGGCCCCTTGTGATGGCATGGCCCTGCCATGCTTAGGCACACCCGGTTCTCAGGCCCGTCCACGGGAAAACCACGCTAATTTCTTGAATTTATGCAAAATTGTGCATCTGTTGCGAGCGTCGACCAAAACGAGGTAATGGCCATCGCGCAATCTGTTGATAGCGCCGCACTGTCACTGACAAGTGCACCAAGCCAAAGTGGGTATGGCAGGGGAGGCTAACTCCCGAGGTCACGTCGACTTTGGCACCTAAGCCAAAGCTACACAGTTTCCTGCCACCGTGGGGAACATCTACGCAACAACATACAACCTGCGTCCTTTGGAGTTCTCTCAACGGACCCCATTTCTGACTATTGTTCTCGGACGATGGCTCCCAGTGTATGGACTCCAGCCGCTAGCATGAGCTTGTTAGCTTTTGCAGTAAGCAAGGGGCAAGACGATGACTTTACACAACGAGTATCGGAATATCTCGAACCTCTGATAAAGAAGAGAGTCACCCACAGTTCGGTCAACTCACAACTCGCCCGACTAGCTGACAGACTCGAGACCTCGCCGGATCGGTTAAGGCGAGGCGAGATCAACAACACTAACGTGCTTAACTTGAAGAGCGAAGAGCAGAGGCTTCTTGCAGACGAGCTCGAGAAGCTCCTCCACCCACAGATACCCGCTCTAGTCCCCCAGATACCTATGGAGCAGCTGGAGGGTCCTCAGAACGCTGGATCTGATGAGATCATGGCTGACAGTCCGGACGTAAGCTAAGGCCTGTAATATGCGCATGAGCATGGAAATCAGCTAACATCTCAAGTAAAGCCAGCGACATGCAATGCGATCGCTTTATTAGACAACGAAGCAACATCCCAATTACCTGCAAAACGCGCTCGAACGTCGCTTTCCTCCCCTCGTGTGTTACCATATCGACGACATACAGCACAAGCGGTCAGCCCTCAAGCACAGGCCATCGTATTACGAGATGCGGAGAAAGTCGCCCTTCAGTGTGAGATCGAGAGGCTTCGAGAAGAGAAGCACATCCTCGAGCTGAATTCTACACGGGAACGGAAGCGAAACGAGGAACTCCGAGAGCGACTGTCCGGGCTGAGCAACTATATTGAGAGGCTCGAACTAGAATCTGTGGCCGCAAAAAGGGATATGAAAAACATGGAGCGGTTATACGAGCTTAAGCACCGACGTTCCAGCATCGCCTGCGGACAAGGCCCGGAGGACCGAGTCGTAGAGGGCATCCAAACGGAACCGTGCACTCGGGACGCTCGTCGTGTCAGGACACTATACGATAACCTTCTCTCTTATATGTATCTCTCGAGAGACGGAACTGATATTCTCGCGACCATCAGTCCGCATCAGGTGAACACAGAATGGAGTTTGTGTCAAGCCAGACTGAGATCACTTTCTTCCGGAGATCTCTGGGGCCGCGGCTACGGTCTCGACTTGGACAAGATCCCGTCGGGGTTCTTCTCGTTCTTGGGGAAGTTATACGGAAGGACGGAGAAGGTCTCGATACACGAACCCGCATTGTGTCTTGGCCTTATCGAGAACCCGAACAAACGAAACGTCCTCAAAGCATATGCCATGGACAATCTTTGCGAACGGGTCTTCCAACGGACCGACTTCCACGACTTTGACAAGACGAAGTGTCGTATGCTCGAGAGTTATCGCCATCTTATAGCGGCGGCCACGGGTATGTTCACCTTTGATACGCCCAATCTGTAGCTTACTAACAGCTTTAGGCGGATTCGAGGCCCTACAAGTGTTGGATGCCGGAGCAACGAAAGCCCTTCTCTCGGAAAAAGGCGGTTATCTACACGGCAAGATTGTCGAAGAGGAGGCGAACAAGATAGCGGAGAAGGTCAATACAGACCTGGCACCTTTCTTCGTAGACGGGCTGTCCACCGGGATAGTTTCGGCAAGACAGGCCACGCTTCGCGAGTGCGCGAGCATTCTTCTGAGGCTCAAGTTCGAGCTCCTCATGGCCAACAAGGGTTACGAGATCCACTTCGTCGAGGCAGGTGTGCAGTTCGATCCAGGAACAATGGTCGCGATTGAGTATGACGGAGCCGCCGTAGAGGGGCGCCTAGAGGGCAAAGTAAAGTTCTGTATCTATCCAGCATTGGTACAGTACGACTCGAGCGCTGCCGCGACCGCGACATTGGAAGACTTCTCCGCTGTATTGCTTTGCCAAAAGTCGTTCTATCCCAGCAATGCGATGCGGCAAAACAGGGAGGTTATAGCTAGAGCCATAGTCTTGCTGGAGTAGTTAGTTGGTGTATCTACCTAGGTACCTGGCATAAATCCGAAGATTGCGTATGGTCGAGAACGAGCCCCGCCTCCCCTTATACTCTGGACACGCGTTCCCTGATCTTTTTCGCGATCCATAGGAGCTAAAAAAAAGTATAGCATGCTTGTGTCGGGGTGCCAGGGTGTCGTCGCGTTTGCCCACCTGGGTAGGTGGTGATGGGGGGGATCACGTGACTCTTATCTCTTACTGCTCCGCATTTCCAAAAAGTCACCCATCAGTCCCAACAAAGCAGTGCGCATTGCGACAGCGATACCCACGCGAGGAGTAAAGAAGTTCCAATGCAGATATCTTTCTATCGAACCCGATTACCAACTAGCTAGCTGTGTGCATCGATCGAATCCGCCGCGTAGTTGCCTTTCTGGCTTGACGACCTTGCCTTGCAATACAGTGTATCTGATGATATTCTCGCAGTCCTCGGGTTTCACTCGCGCGAGCCATATGCATTGCGCTGCCTCGCCCTTGCCCTCTGCTTCTTGCTCCTTGTTGGCGTCCAAGAGGACTTCTTGGCCGTTGTCGTCTTCGAGTTTCAGCTCCGCGAGCCGCTTCTCGGCGCCATTGGTATGCCCATTGGCAGTGCCATCCGTCCCATCGGGTCGAGTGACGACTGAAGAGTGTCGGTAGACCATGACGTTCGCCGAGAATTTATGTCCTCCCACATGGCTTATAAAGTATATCCCTACACCTCCCGGTCGCTCGTCGTGTAAATCGCGGTATAATCCCAGTGGTCGTAGCAGTCGCTCGAACTCTTTACGTAGAAGAGGAGCAGACTGACCACAACGTGCGTCCCGTGTCTTTTGACTGCACATCAAGATCAAGTATTTGTGTGGACATGGTCGGGCTTTGAGTTGGGGTGCGGGTATCGACGGGGGTATGGAGGAGAGCGCGTCGGCGTCGGCGGAAGAAGTCTCTTCCGGCTTTTCTGAAGGTGGTAGCGCGGCAGTTTTCCGTGAGCGCAGTGGGGTATTATTCGTAGGACCGGGGTTGATGTAGTCGGTGATAAGTTCGGGAATGTTCGCAGGTGTGACATTGTCTATGAACTGCCATGATGGTAGCAGTAGCACCATGGAACTGTGATCCGAGTGGTCTGGGACGGGCATATTAGAGGCAGATAACATGAGTTTCTATACCCAATTAGCTCGCACTCGATACAACCTAACGGTAGCATATCTCCAAACTCACCCCATTGCTAGGCTTTGCATCGCCCCTGTCAACCGCCTCCATGATGCTGCCCTTCTCGTCTGCAACATCGCGCACCCAATCCGTCTTGCCCGTCGCGACAATCAAATGCGTACTCCATCCCTTCACGTGTCCATACAGCTCTTCCGTCTCATCAATCTCAAACTTGCGCGGGTACTTGACACTGCAACTAGCACAGTCGTGCAGGCAATCGTCGCCATCTACCGCGGGGTCGGTGGTCGGGAACAACTCCTCCGTCTTCTTCGCTTTGGTGAATTCGTCGCTGTCTTTGGCCAACGTAGGGACTTCTGACGACGAAAGTGCCGAGGTCAGCTTGTAGGACAGGTTGCGCAACATGGCAGGGACTCGGTAGGCGTTTATCGGCCGGTGGGGCGTCTTGGAAGGTGCCATTGCGTATCTTTATATCAGATGCGGCGATTAGATCGCCAAGACGCGGAATGTGGGCGCGCGATGACGCCGACGCTTACGGAGTGGTTGGTACCTGGATGATGTCTTTCACGCCCGTTCACGGCCGTTGCTGCCTGGGAAATACGAAGACAATCGAGTAACACCGAATACACGTCCTTACGGCTATTTCTCACGGAAGCTGACCGCCTCTTATATTGCTTTTCATGTTTCGGTGAATTGCTTCGGCTTTCGGACCTCGCGACATCAGATTACGCGACAGTCTGCAGTCATGCTTCGGATTTGCTGTGCAAGGCCCGGACATCCTCACGTTCTCCGACTCCTCTCTACTCGGCTCCACATAACCCTCGCGTTTCTCCTACGCTAATCTGTTTCGAAGAACGACGCTGTCGCCGTGACTTCTATCGCGTACGCGTCGGTCAACACGTACTCATAGACGCGTCTGTCGCGTAAGATGCGGCTCAAGATGCTCAACGGGGCGCCGTTGCGCGACCATCTAGAATTCAATGACGACACACTTTTAGCAGTCGAAGATTGCCATCCTTTTGATGCAGCAACAGGTAAATCTACACCTGCGAATGGATCTACACCATGTTTGAGGTGGCGTGGATTGACAACCAAGAACACCCGGCTTAAAACTGGATGGTCACAGCCTTTTCTTCCAGGAAGCATTCAGGGTCGGGACGTGTCAGATGTTTCGCTTCCCAATGTAGGTCGATATACGTCGTTTCTTCAGGAAGATACAACCCACCTGGATACATCTATCGCCTTTGAGGATACACCAATTGCCACACCTGGCTATCTTGAGCATTCGCTCATATTCCACGACACGCTACTGTCGTCTCAGGTCCTGCCAGACGGTATGACGGATAAGAGCGTCAGCTCCTCATCTTTCTTGACTACTTCTTTCGGAACTACTCTATCGGACTTTGACAGCCCAAGCAAAGTCGATGAGCATACACTACTCGTCAAAGTCGCGCCCAAGATGAGTATCACGCCTATTGGATTGTTACCTAGCGCACAACGTCTACGAGCGATCTACCCGCAAACCCCAACACCAAACTTCTTATGCGTTGTGACAGCGACTCCGGAGCAAAAAGAAGTATTCGTTCGGAAGGGCGGATACAAGATGAATCTATGGGAGATCATCGTTGCGGATGATACACGCTCAGACTTCAAGGTCACGTTCTGGCTGCGCCCACCCCGAGAGTCCAATAACGAACAGAACCACGTTCAAAATCAACTACTGCAGACACTAGAGAGCATCAAAGTTGGCGACATTCTGCTCCTGAGGAACATTGCGTTAACATCGTTCGGTGACACCGTCTTTGGCCAATCTCTGAACCCGGCCATTACACGGGCTCGAACGACTATTGATGTCTTGACGAGAAGCAATGGTATATCAGCTGCCCAGCTGGGTGGACTGCCGGTGCCAGTAATCGAAGTCTTCAAGAGAGTCAAAAAGTGGGCAAGATTGCACATCGCATCTGATAGTGCAGGTTCGAGAAAGAGAAAGGGAAGCCAGGCGAAACAAGTCAATGACACGAAACGCACTTTGAAAGCGCGTGATGTCGATAATTCCATGCCTCCCGACACTATGGAAAGTGTATGAAGCACATCCCCCGCAAAATCGCGATAACACCAATTTTGCCGGTTAGCAATCGCTACGTGCCGACATTGTTTCATCGCATCGACCATTCCAGGCCGTCACATCCGAGTTGATAGGTGCCTGAATTTCGGTTGCTCGTCAATTTGCTCTCTGTGAGCGTCGCACCATGCCATGGTGGTCTGTGCCGCAGCCCTGCCATCTCACACAATCAACATCACACAGCTCCCCCACGTCACAGCCACAATCAGTATACTGCACCGATCGAGGATGGCCCGCTCGTGCCCATGTTTGATTCTCGACTAGCCGGTGGGGCTAAGACATCCCCAAGATGCTCAACTGTCTATGCTGCGCCTTGGCTAGGACGACTAAGTCAACGATTAAGCGCGGCTGTACTGAGATCATGAACACCGGTACTAGACCCTCAATGAATCTCGACAATACGCTACAGAACTCTGATTGTCTGTATTCCTCGTCGACACCTCGTGCTCCTCCGTCCTTGGCACGTTCATGCGAAGAAACCAAACATGTTTCGAACATCATCCTACATGCAAGGATGCGCCGAGCAACAACAGCGTACACGCTGCTGCACCTGCCTTTTGACAGCTGGTGTGTGTTTTACGCATGAAGTGCCGGTACTACAACGCGGTACGTCACTTACAGGTAGCGGGGCAGTGGGTTGTGGCATCAGCCGTTCATTTTACGGACATCTTATATACAGCATCATGTCCATCCAGAATCCCATCACAGCATCGCTTGCCCAGTCTCTCTTTCAGTCCTAGTGACATTCATTCTTTTCGTTCGCAACTTGTTGCAGCTTCCATTCGTTCAGATCTTGACGATCACTTTCATTCGCTACCGGCTGGCCATCATGAAATCACTCTTTTCTTTCACTGGTCTGGCTACCACACTCTCGTTACTGGCAAGCGTGCAAGCTGTTGCCAACTCTACGAATGGCCCTTCATGTGGAGTTGCAAAGGCAGACGAAAGCTACTTCAGCGTTGTCGGAGTCCAAGGAACTGGAGTACACCCCCGAAAGGAACTCCGTGAATTGCAGAAAGACACAGAGTTGTGGAACATCTTTATCCAAGCGTTTGCTCGCTTCCAGGCTATGGACCAGGATCAGAAGATCTCTTACTTCCAGGTCGCAGGTATGGAATTAATGTTCTTATCAGAGGCTTGACTAACATCTCTAGGGATACACGGAGTGCCATTCCAGAAGTGGGACAATGTGAATGGGACAGCTGGCCATGAGATGATGGGTTACTGTCCTCATGGGTCCAGCATGTTTGGCCCGTGGCACCGGCCTTATCTCGCGCTGTTCGAGCAGGTTCTCCATGATCGCGCGGTCGAGGTTGCCAATGAGTATCCCATCGGTGAAGCCCGTAACAAGGCCTTGGACATCGCAAACCGAGTTCGTCTTCCGTACTGGGACTGGGCGATGGATCCGCCAAACAGTGAAGAGGGTGTTATCCCTGAGAACGTGCGTTGCCTCACGGCTACCGTCACGTTTCCCAATGGGACCACAGGGTATATTCCCAACCCTCTGTACAAATACGACTTCCATCCTCTGAAGTATGACGACTTCGCTCCTCTGGTACGTCTCAATTGTATACATCTACGCTCCGCGAAGGAGATATCATCCTGAAGAAGTTGGCTGCTGACACACAAGTAGAGCGAGTTTGAGTTCAAGTACTGGAACCATACTATTCGGTACCCAGCTGATCCGCACGCTGCCAATGCCACCAGCCGTAACAGTGAGGTTAACGATCGAGTCGGCAAACAGCAGCCCAATCTCCGCGATATGCTCTACAAGTTGTTGACAACCTACCAACCCTTCAGCCAAGTGAGCAACAAGGCGAACGGTGGCAAGATCGGAAACTTCGAGACTCTGCACGATGGTCTGCACACGGTCTTCGGATTGGGTCACATGGGCATAGTGGAGGTTTCCGCATTTGACCCCATCTTCTGGTTCCATCACTGGTAAGTCCTCGGAACATAATGCTGAGAGTAATGCTAATCGTGTGTAGTAACATTGATCGAATCATATCTATGTACCAAACTCGCTACCCCGACACCTGGGTCGAGGACGCCGAGCAGCGTATGGGTTCATTCGCTGTCGCCAGCGGTAGCATTCTTGGTACTGCTTCGCCACTCGCACCGTTCCACATGAATGCCCTTGGCGATATGTGGACTGCAACCACTTCCCGTAACTGGACTTCCTTTGGATACACCTACCCCGAGCTTGAGAACAGCCCGACCAATGCGACACTGACATCATCGATCAACAAGTTGTACAAGGCCCACACTCAAGGCCTGAGCGAGACCAATGCGACAGTCAATGCGACGTTCCCGAGTCCAGGCGGAGGCAGCGTCAACCGCACGGTTCAGGCTACCGACTGGCAGTGCGAAGTCAACATGCCGACCGACATCAAGGTCTCCTACGCCGTTCGCGCCTTCCTTGGCGAGCCCAGCACAAACCCCATCGACTGGCCTACGGACCCCAACTACGTTGGTCAGCTCGCCACCCTGTCTTCTCCGCGAATGAGCTCCTCAAACATCGTAACGGGTAACATTGGTTTGACAGAGAAGCTTGCACAGAAACACGCAGCTGGCGAGCTCAAGAGCCTGGACAAAGAGACAGTACAGGCCTACCTCAAGGAGAAGTTCAACTGGCGCATTCAAGCTCTGGACTTCAGCGAAATCCCAAGAAACAAGCCACCTAAGGGCTTGAACGTCACCGTATTCAGCGTGCCAGTCAGCATCCCAGAGTCCGACACCGAGGTGCCAACCTGGAACGGCGATGTCGAATATAAAGACGACATCGAAGGCAACCCACCTGTGTACAACGGACCTGGCCCTGACGGCACCAACTCGACTCTCCCCGCAGATCAGTCGAGCGGATCTTACGACGCTGAATCTGGCGAGTTTGTATGGAAGAAGGCTCCGGTTCCGGAAGCCGCGCCTGACGCTGGAGGTGCGGGTCCCCAGATTGCAACAACGCTCTTAGAGTCAGTCGTCACGCAGTATGTAACACTGGGTGCTTCCACCCCTGCGGTATCTACGCCTACACCAGCAACCTCAATCGAGGTCTCTAGCGCGCCGGCCATCGCATCTACCCCTACTTCTACACCTGAGGTCTCAAGCGCACCAGCTGTTCCGGAACAAGCCCCCGAGCCTACTGCGCCTGCTGACCCACAGACTACAGTGGTAACTTCTGTCATTATGGAGTATGTTACCGTGTAGGCCAGCAGCAACAATAGACTGGGTACTGCTCTAGTCGCCATTGACTTCCCTGCACATTCTCGCTCGCTTTTCATGTACATGTTTCTCTTTACGCTTGTGCGCACTTGCACTACCACACTCACTTTACGCTACTGTATATCGCCACCACGCTCGTTCCATGCCGCTGTATATATTCTATCATGCCTTACGCATAATGCTCGTTCCACCGAATACGCAAAAGAATTCAAACGATTCGCTCCTCGCGTCTTACATGCTTCTCTTCACATTCGCTTCCAGGCTACACTGTCTGGCCTGCCAATTATCTGAACCGACTTACCTGTACTGATCCAGGCAAATGACCAAAACGACAGAAACGCAAGGTATCCTCTGCATCTTTTCGTATTCATAGATTCGTGAAAACAGGGCGGATGTTGTGGTCAAACAAGGTGCGCTCACCATGCTAGCATGTTGGGCGTTGTAAGAGAGCGCACACACGCGCGTTATCACAGCCAACGCGACAACGGCTATGTCAGAGCTTTGCCACACAAGATAGATCCTAAAAACGCCTCTCTTGAGCTCAGTGTATCTTTTTACGGCTCCATAATGATGCGCATAGCATATATCGTGACCATAATGTCGCCGCATACTCGTTTCAACTCTGCAAACGCGCACTTGTCTCACGGCTTGTAGCGCATGTATTTCGATGGTCAAAACGCTGAGTCTTCGACCTTGATATATATTCTAGTGGGTCATCGTATTTTGTGTTCTCCAGATGTGTTGTGTCGAGAGTATTGAGGATGCTGAAGAGGGGAGTTGACCCGCTTGGCGTACCAGAGTGGGTGCAAGCAGCTTCTTCAACACCGCTCTACATCAGCAATACAACACGCGTATTTACTGTTGCTCACGCAATTACATACCTCCAGATCCTCTACGCCAATCTAGTGTTTTTTTTTTACAAAAGAATACATGCACAAAGTTAGAGTAAATACCTGCTCAGACATTGCAGCTACAGCTCTAGCTCTACTATTACGCACCTCCTCCCAAACATGACATCTTCTCGCGGGTTCACACCCTCTATAGAAAGGCATTCTCGATTGTTTCTAGTATTACTCTGAAATACTCTTACAGACGTACACGCAAGCAATACCTACTGTAAGTATACCAAGTAGCACCCAACCCGAACACTGTCCTTGCCTTGGTCTTCCAAAGACTACACATGCAAATACAGTTATCACCACTTACTTAAGACAGGACAATGGGTCTGATTAGGGAGTAGCAAATTCTCATCTTCTCTAGCAAACATGTACACATTTCTACGAGATGTGCACGATTCAGGTCTATCGCCAACTAAGAATACTCGCATTGCACGCTGCAGCTGTTGGTGCGCTTCCTTCAGCATCACAAAGAGTTTTTTTTTAGTTACCTCCTCTGGCTTATAGCTTCCTTTAATGAGGCAGCGAGATTGTTTTGTGTCTTGGAATGGCCAGTACCCCTTGGGTGGAGTAGTCAAGGGTGCCAAGGACGAAATGTGTAGTCTCGTGCAGCCCATCGAATGAACGAAACAGGCGACATAACACTCAGGCTGGTGCTGCGTACGCCGGGCGCGATAAACGAAACTCTCTGCAGATATACGACACGAAGATATCTCCAGAGAACTTTCATTTATCGCGCCCGGCGTGCGCAGCACCAGGTAGGGTGGCCCATTCCTTAAATCGGTGTGGCACACGAACGCGTATCCTGGATCTAGATTTCGTGCGGGGTATCATTTCTTGTATGTCGCTAGACCTTCTATCTATGGTGCGCGTTGTCTGCGTTCCTTCACATATCTTCCAAGGCATAGAGACCAGTGATGTTTACTGCATAGTCCTGCGCTTTCGCTGACGCCTATCCCGCATTCCCCATCGATGCGCACATCAAGGTTGTTTCTGCTCGAGGAGGATGTTGACATAGACCAGAACGACGCTTTCCGTATAGTCAGGGTGGGGGCTCAGCGTGCCCAGTCGGCGACGGCCCCAACGTTATTGTCCAGCGCAAAGAAGCTATGGGGGTCCTTGGCACGCTTGGAGCCACAAAATATGGGTGTATGGTCAGACACGGCTCTCCTCAGCCCGCGGCTTCCTTGACTTTGCCACCTGGATTGGGCGCTTCGTCGATAAATTGCGGCGGCGCAGTGTCGTCCAACATAAAGTTTGGTACGCCGGAAGATTCTCCAATACCCTCAAAGTCAACCTCGTCGCCCAGTGCCTCCAGCTCAGCATCCAGCTCCGATTCGTCCACATCTTCAGGCACGTCGTAGCTGCGGCTTATGGCGTCTTGGATATCATTGCCCATGTCCATGAGGTCCGCCATCTCGTCTTGCAGCTTGTCGATCTTGTCGATGTTGACCTTGCCGTATTGCTTCCGTAGCTCTTTCGTGGTGGTCTTCATCGCGTCGATGGTAGTCATTGTGTTCTTGAGGTTGTCCTGCATCATGCCGGCCTGTTCCATGTTCCACGATTGTGCCTGAAGCTGGTCGCGCTGCGCTTCGTATTGCTTCCGCTGCTGGAGGACTTTGAGGGCTTTTTGCTTGATGGCGGTTTTGCCGGGGCCGTCGCGCATCTTGGCGAGCTTCTGCTGGTAGGTGGACAGCTCAGCATTGAGCTTGGCGAGCTTGACATCGAGACTTTCTATGCGTGTGTCGACCTGAGCGCGTCAGTATTGGAAGGGTGTTGCCTAATAGGTGAAGCCTACATTGGAGATGGCGCTGTTGAGCGTGGGCTTGGGCGCGGTGCTCTTTGCACCGAATAAGCGGTTCATGCTGGTGGAGGGATATGTGGGTTGCCAGCCGGAGAGTCGCGATATGCAGCCGAAGGGGGAGAATAGGCGTGGAGTGTGTTGGCAGTGTGGGGTGAATGGCAGGCACCGAACGGTGGTCGTAGCTCCGGCAGTTCCCGCTAACGTCATCGATCGTCACGTGGGCGCTAACGATCGCTGACCCTGAGATGCTCAAGCAGGATTGCCATACACTGGAGTGTCCCATGCCATGGCAATTGCCGACATTGACAAGCTAACAAAAGCAAACGTAGTACATGATGAAGCAATTCATTAACAGCTATCTACAAATGAGTCAAATGAACTTTCCTACAGGCGGATGCCGGCATGCGATGCTAGATGCAAGATGCAAGATGCACCAAACCATCACATTGTCGAAGGTCCTACATCACCTTGGAAATCTCCAGAATGCGCGGTGTTCATGCCATAAGCACTAGCTCGCATGCTTATCTTGAGCAACTACTGGGTCCCAGACTTGTACCCAGATACAGCTGGTAGTCTTCTTCCAAACTCGCACGTCCTGGTTGATATCAGGGAGGTGAAAGTGATCTGCGGGTCTGGCACGCTATCCGTACTACGCAGCTTCTAGCCTTGCCTGTCACCACCAAACCCAACAATACCCACAACACTCCGACTCGGGAGACACAGACGTTTTCGCAGCCTGTATCTGTAACGACGCCGCGCAACAGTCGGTGCATGGGTTGATCCAGAGCCTCGCGCGCTTTTCGTTTGCCATTGCCTTCCCCGCGGCCTCGTTCGCCTAAGGTACCTGTCCCACCTGTGCAACACAGCCCAAGCCACGAACACGCGCCCTCTGTCTCACTCGAGTCGCTCTGCTAACCCGCCCGCCGCCGTGTCCAGCTCTGCACGGCGTGTCCTTCTATGACGCATTGGTCGCCGCAGTAAATCTACGCATGTGCCCCACGCTGCTGCACACGCTCTCGAGTGCCTCGCCCGACCCTTCCCCTGCCCCGCCCTTGTAGCCGCAAACCACCGCAACCACCATGTTTTGGCGCTTCGGCGGGTACGCGCAGCTGTCGTCGCTCGACAGCATCCTCGACAAGCCCGACGTCACGGTCGAGGAGCTGCTCGACGAGTCGGACCTCATACAGGAGCTCAAGCAGCAGAACTCGAAGCTGATAGAATACCTTCGCGATGAGAATGTCTTGGAACGCCTGCTGCGCTACGTTATCGCCGCCAGACCCGACCTGCCCCCCGACGACGACACCGGAGGAGAGCCTGCGCACGAGGCGAGGAGTCCCAGTCGGACGGGCTTCTTCGGCAAAGTCAGGGCGCGCTCGACATCCACCACCAAGTCCGATGCGGGCGATAGCGAAGAGACCAAGGAGGAGCGACAGCGCATGAAGTACGCCTATGTGTCGTGCGAGATCCTATCCTCCGAAGTATGGTCCATATCCGAGGCGGTCCTCGAGAACCAGGACACCTTGCGACAGTTCTGGGCCTACATCAAGCAGCCTGCGCCGCTCGACCCCGTCCAGGCTGGCTACTTCACCAAGGTCAACGAGTCGCTGCTCGACCGCAAGATGGAGGAGATGCTCGACTTCTTCAAGTCATTGGACAATGTTGTAACAGACATGTTGCAGCACGTCGACTGCCCGGTCATCATGGACTTGCTGTTGAAGATCATCAGCCTTGAGAAGAGCGAGGGCGGACAGGGCATTGTTGACGTAAGTCGTCACATACACGCTTGCTGGCATAACTAACAGACTCCAGTGGCTGCAACAACAGAACCTCGTTCCCCGCCTGATATCGTTCCTCGCCCCCGATCAGTCGACTTCCACACAAACGTCAGCTGGCGACTTCCTCAAGGCTATTATCACGATATCCGCAAACGCTACCACGCAAGACCAGTCCGTCATCGGGCCTAACGAGCTTACGCGCCAGCTTGTCTCCGAACAATGTCTGAAACAGCTGATCGACTTTATGCTGCAAGGCGGCAACCCGCTGACAGTCGGTGTGGGTATCATCATCGAGGTTATCAGAAAGAACAACTCCGACTATGATTTGGAGAATCAGATTGGGCCGGTACCCAAGAACTCAGACCCCATCTACCTGGGAACACTGCTTCGCCAATTCGCCAACCACATCCCGCAGTTCATGGAGCTGGTTAATAGCTCAAGCCAGATCGTGACACAGCGCGATGGCAGCACTACAAAGAAAAAGCGAGAGCTAAAGACAGCCTTTGGCGAGAAGATCGAACCGCTTGGATTTGATCGGTTCAAGACTTGTGAGCTGATGGCCGAGTTGCTGCACTGCAGTAACATGGCTCTGCTCAACGAACGGGGCAGCGAGGCTGAAGTCAGGAGGCGAGATGCCGAGCGGGAACGTCTCAAGGCTGACGGCAAATTGACTTCAGCGATTTCCGGCAACCCAGGCGATTTCTCCACCAGTGTGGATAGCCAAGGCTTCCACCATGCGCGTGCCCCATCTATGGACTCTCCTGCAGAGATTAAACCTCTGCATGTACAGAACAGCTCGGAAGACGACTTTGAAAAGGTTGTCGCGCCAGAAGTCGCTGTCGAGGAGGCCAAAGACACGGCAACGGAGAAAGAGCAGATTGGAGAGCCATTGGAGCCCTCGCCGAAGCTGCCACCGAGAGATGCGCCACAGGAATCGTCCGCTGCCAAGGCGGTAGGCGATGACGGCGAGTTTGTTGACGAGCCTTTGACACCACCCAAAGACGCTGCAGCAACTGCTGAGAAGCCTGCATCTCCACCTAAGCCTGCAGATGATGCCGAGTCACCTACATCAGCCGGCCTGAGTGCCAAGGTCGATGAGCTTGAACTGGATACCGACACCGTTATGAACGACCGCCAGGAACCGACAGAGCTTGCGAAGACCGAGAAGTCGGATACCGATGTCAAGACTCCGCCATCGCTTCTCACACAGCAGCTCAACCAGACCTCGGATACCACCACTGCTGAACAGTCCGAGAGTCTTTCACCTCATCCAGACGACAAACCAGCGCCACTATTTGCGGGTAAGAACCGCAAAAGTGAAGCCGAACCAGCCAGCATCGACACCTCGCGCTTCACCGCACCAGTAGCAGGATCAGATCTTTCGGAGATAACTCCTATCGACGAGTCTCAGAGCGTGCGTTCGGTGGTATTCGGCAATGCGGAGGATGCTGCAGGCTTCGAGATCGACATTGACGGTACGCCTGTTGTTGGCGACTTGCTGAAGATCACATTCGTTGAGAACAAAGTAGTACCAACGATACTTGTAAGCACCTTCGATATCTTCCAGCACAATATGCTAATATTTGCAGGACTTCTTCTTCCGCTTCCCATGGAACAACTTTCTACACAATGTAGTATACGATGTTGTTCAGCAAGTGTTCAACGGGCAGATGGACCGTGGATACAACCGTCAGCTAGCGATTGACCTCTTTGACAACGGAGGCATTACCGAGCGCATTATCAAAGGACAGCAGGAGAGCGACAAATCGCACCAAGAAACGTCCATGCGACTAGGATACATGGGTCACCTCACCCTGATCGCAGAAGAGGTGTTGAAGTTCACAGAGCGACATACCGACGAAGTCCTGTCGCAGATGGTCTTAGAGAAGGTCCATGCTCAAGAGTGGGTGTACTATGTGGAGCATATTCTGGCTGAGACGCGAGAGCGCGACAACGCCATTCTCGGAGGCGTACGACCCGACATGAGCGTCGGGCCCAGACAAGCTGTGCTCAATGCTGTGAACGCAGCAAACAACAACTTTGGAGGCGACAGTGGCGGGCTCTCCAATGCAAGCCTCGCCAACAACGGCAACATAGGCCTCGACAGCATGGAGCTCACCAATGCTGGTGACACTGAGGGTGGTGGGTACACCTTCAGCGGAGGCTCCTTGCTTAGTGGCTTTACTAACTCGAGTGACGAAGAAGACGAAGACATGGACGATGTCGACACCGAGAGAGAGCGGGAACAACGACAGGGACCTGTCGACGACTCCGAACAAGTGGGTGAAATCTCATTTGACGATGCTGATATGGACTATCGATAAGTCCATGGCCCCGAGCATACACACTATACCACGAATGTTTCCCGCCCTTGGTGCGTTTCCTTTTCTTATACTTGTTTGTATCATGAGCGGGAACGGACAGACGGCTCGCATGCTAGATCTATGGGCCTATCATCATCCTTTCTGTACATACATTCCTTGCGCCATCCGACAGGGTGTATGATACATGTAGTAATACGCATCGTGAGATGTGGTTTCCTCTCATCTCCTTTGTGTGATGTACCACTGGATGATTGGGCTTCATTGATCTGGTATGGTGTCCTCTTTCCTCGTCGCTTCCATCTGCTTGTCTCCCCTTTGTTTACCCTTTCTCTGTAAATTCCGAATTGCTCGCGTTCCATCTCCGCCCTAAACTGTCGCCCTATACTGCCATTGAACAGCTCCACTAACACCCTCTTCCAGCCCAGCATCCCACCGCCCCTCCAGATCCCCCCTTCGCGCGCCCGCCGTCAATTCGCCCTCCGCCTCGCCCAACGCAAAGCGCAGCTCGAATCAACGCGCGAAGCAGAAGAAGACCCAGATGATCCTTCCGCACCGAAAACCCAAGAACAAGAAGAACGCGAAGGACACCAGCGCTTCGCACGTATGTTCGAAGGCATCGAAGACTCTTCCGACGACGACAGTCTGCACAGTATCGAAGGTATGGGAGAGGACGAGGAGAGCATACTAGGCCGCATTGAAGTTGAGGGCCAGGAGGTGGGCAGGCGGAGTCCAATCAAAGTGGCTAGTCCCGAGAAGGTGAGCAGTCCGGAGTTGGAGAGGGGTCCGAGTGGTGGGGAGGGTAAGGAGGAGGAGAAAAGGGTTGTGGTTTAGTATGTTGTTGTTTATGAGTATGGTTGGTGGGTAAGGCGCGGGCTTCATCAGCGGTATCGTTGATGTGTTGTTCGATGTCGCTGTTGATGGGCATTGCGAGAATTCATGTAGGTTTGCGCGATGGATTGGCACGATGTATGTAGTAATGCATGGTTATGAGATACCCCCTTCGATCTATCTCTTGGGATATTGTACTTTACGTTGAGCTTGAGCCCTCAATATAGCCGCAACATGATGATGCCGTTGGAAAGGTTTCTAATTGATCTCGCATTGTGTCAAAGACGAGCCAGGTACGACATTGGCGAACAGTACCTTCCCATTGAGACGCTCACGTCATGTGACTTGGCGACACGCTAAGTAGATCCTTAGCGCGTCCGCCATCCACCCTTCCCTACCATCAACACCTGCGGACTCCAAACCCACAACCACACCACCCACTATGTCCTCCCAACCCGCTCCTCCCCGCCCTTCAAACGACCACCGCCGCACCTCCGGCGCCCCAAAACGCCAATCCATCCTCCCAAAACCCTCCTCCATCTTCCTCGACACCACCGTCCTCATCGCGCAGCACGCGCAAATCACCGGCACGCACCCCGTTACAATCGGTCCTAATACCGTCCTCCACCCTCATAGCAAACTCAGCAGCGCAGTTGCACCTGTTGTCCTCGGTGAGGGCTGTGTGGTTTTTGAACGCGCGAAAGTGGGTGTTGGTATGGGTGCTGAGGGTGATGCGGAGGGGAAGAGGGGCAGTATGGCACCTCCTGCAAGGGGGAGTGGGAGTGTGAGGGAATCTATGCGCAGTGAAGGAACGGTGCTGGGTAGGAATGTGGTTGTTGATTCTGGGGCTGTGGTTGAGGCGGCGGAGGTGGGTGAGGGGAGTGTGGTTGAGGTTGGGGCTGTGCTGGGGAGGGGGAGTATTATTGGGAGGGTATGTCAAACACGTCCTTTCTTTGCGTTGAAGGGAAGGATTATTGGGGCTAACATGTTTGTAGTACTGCACTATATCGGCTTCTTCCGTTATACCGCCTTATACCCGCTTGCCAGATTATACGGTCGTGTATAGTGGGAACCAGCAAAGGGTGGATCGGACGCTGCAATTGAGACCGGAAATCCTGGAACAGAAGATGGCGGTGCATGCGAAGCAGCTGGATATGTTTAAGAAGCTTATTCCCAATAATATTGCGAAATGGTCTTGAGGGGAAGACGTACTCGGGTCTTCGCGCCATCCTTCGGATTCCAGACGGGACGAGCTTCGATACAACGACTACGACGATGTATCTGCACAACCCTCGGCTTACAGCGATTCCAAGAGGTGGAATATCGGTATGGGCAGTGAAAGTAAGCGATTTCCACGAGACTCGGTGCTGGTTGCCTTGTGAAAGCTATGGATAGTCATAGCAGAAGCAATGGCAGCAGTGAAAGTAAGGTATTCCTACGGGACTCGGCGCTGGCTGCCTTGTGAAAGCTTTGGAAAGCCATAGCAGAAGCAATGGCAGCAGTCTTTCACCGAACAGTGGGCCCTCTAGGACTATCCCCCGATTGTATATGTACGAAGCACCTCCACCGTTCACGACAAGAACCACCACACCATTTAGCTCTACCGCCATTCGCATTCAACCATATCAGCACCAGCACCAGCATTGCGACCAACAATGCCTCTCTACGCCTCCAAATCAGCCTTCCTCGCTTCGGACATGAAGGCATGTCCCATGCCGCCCTCCGACCCCTCCTGCCCTATCTGCCGCGAAGACCTCCAGCCTCACGAGCCAGAAGCCCCATCTACAGGTCCCACAGTCGACGACGTTCAAGGCGGTACTCCCACCTCAAACAGCTCCGCCGCTGACACCATTGCCGCCAACAGCGCACCCGCTGAACCAAACGAAGATCACTCCCCCGTCAAGGTCACCTGCTGCAACAACATCTTCGGCCGCAGCTGTCTAGAAGCCTGGCTCACCCGGGCAAACAGCTGTCCATTCTGCCGCGCCGAGTTCTTCCCCTTGCGGACTGTACCAACCGGAAGGAGATTCGACTGGTTTGCTCGGGCCATGTTGGCACATGGAGCTCGAACCGGAACGGGGTTGGAGGCAGCGAGGGCTGGATACACAGAAGGCATGCAGGCGGCGCATGCTCGATACACAGAGATGATGGATCGCACTACACTCACACACGCAGGAAACCTGCGTGCACAAATGATGTTGGAGCAGACAGTGCTACAGCGTACGTTTCAGGCTCTGCAGCAGGCGGGTCCGGATGTGGAATTGGCGGACCAGGATGACGCCGAGGATGAGTCTGAGTTGTCCTCTGAGTACGAGTCGGAAGATGAGTCTGATTCAATGCCCGAGCTAGAGCCGTTGGACGAAATGGAAGGGTACCACTCGGAGTCAGAGTCTGTTCCGAGTGAAGAAGAGGATGACGACTCTGAGTTTGAGGTTGAAGATGAGGATGGTGGTGATGAGGATGAAGGGGGCGATGGACCCCCGGAGGGACCGGGATCTGGAGGCGCGGTTTGTGTTGAGTGCGCTCATACAGGTGCTTCAGTGCGAGCCTAGAGTGGCGTCGCTGGAATAACGAGTGTAAAAGAAGGTCTCGATAGGCCGGAAAAGATGATGTATTCATTTTCCCTGGTTGCATTACTTATAGTCATCCATGAAAACTCATGTCGAAGTAGCACTTCCTTCAACTATTACAAGCCCAGCATCTATTGAACTCATCCCCTGACTGTGCACGTCTACCTCTACCAACATACGTGTCCGGCTATGACCAGTTGGGATAGCTTGAAACATCGTGGTATCCAACGATCCAACAGCTGGTCATAGCCGGATACGTACGTTGGTAGAGATAGACGTACCTATCAGACTATACCACATCTCCCACAATCACCGTCCTAACCCTACGCCATCCCAACTTATTGCCACCGAAACGCATCCCCCGGAATAAAGAAATTCGCATCCTCAAACGTGATAACGCGGTCCATATCCAGAAAATGACTATCCATAAACGCATCCGATAGATTGAGCAGAGACTGGTCTTGAGTGCTGTGTTGGTTCCCCGTCGTACCAGTATTACCGTACGGAGCGAGCGATGGGCCAGACACCGGGACTCCGTTTCCGGGCTGTTGATACTGCTGTAATGGGGTATGGCTTGGGTAACTAGCTGATACTTGCGGTGACGTGTATATGGGAGGCGGCGGCTGTCCGGATGGTGATATCGCGTGTGTGGATGGGAGGCGCGGGTGGTGTTGCTCGTATTTGCTGGGAGAGGGCATGGTCGTGTTCCGGGTTATGTCTGGAGGCGGGATGCGTCGCGGACTTAGGGTTGAGTGTGAACTTGTGAAGCTGTTGGTACGTCCGTGGTTCCTCATTAGAGAACGTTCATGCGCGAGGCTTCTGGAACGCGCTTGTGGTGTTGCGGCGTAAGTTGGACTCGCGTAGTTTTGTGGGTCGAGGGTCAGGCCGTTGTGGTCGTAGAAGTCGAAGCGGAAGTTTGTGTCGTTTTGACAGGCTTCGAGGAGTCGTTTGAGGTGGGTTGCGTATATAGCTGCTTGGTTGTTTGGTTTCGGGTCGTCTGTGCCTTTCCCTTTCCATCTTGCGGCCATTTCCTCGAGATTGTGGATTAGACGGTGGAATTCTGATCGCAGAGGTTTGCGGGTGGCTTGGTGTTCGAATAGTAGTGCTTTGGCGGCGATGAAGGCACAGAATGAGAATTGGACGTTGACGAAGGGTATGGGCGTATGGGTGAGAAATTTGTCGACGATGTTTGAAGTTTCTACTGCGGCAAGCTCGCACGTCTGGGCACTGCATTCTTTTGGTAGTGCGACGAAGTCATTCCATCCGCGGGGTGGGTATCCGATTGGGTGATGCAGTAATATCATCGAGGTATTATGAGTAATGTGTGCTAGTGTTAGATTAGGATCCATGTCGACCACAGTCCTGTCTGATGAGATATTGGAGTCCTTCCATCTAGGAGGTAGGAAGATCTTCCACTGCACAAGTCTCAAGTCCAGCTCCTTGAAGCGTGTCAGCCAACTGACTGCATGCTCCTTGTCTTGCCAGTTGATCCTTTGTTGAAGGAAGAATGTCGTCACTTGACTCAAGCTCTCGGTTGCTTCGACACAATATGCGAATGCGCCTAGCTTGGAAGCATCGATGTAGCCGTTGGCGGAATTTGGGCTGGCTCCTGGCGGCAAGTGGTCGACTCCTGGGTCCTCTTCGTTATATTGTGCGGGCACATTTGCTAGTGAGCGTCCAATGCGAGCAGCGGCTTTGTTCCAGATGCCGAAGTAGGGTGTGGTGACCGGCTCCTCCCTCGTGAAGAAGCCGCCGTCTGCCGGTAACCGACGGTGCACGTCATCTGCTGTGAGACTGGTGTTCCATCCTGTAGACACCGAACAATATCGATCGAGCAGAAATATGATCCAGAACAATCTTCGTCGCTCTTCCAACTCTGTCCAGTCGTTTGAAGGCTTAACCAACCGCACAGGCGTCATTAGTGATCCCGACTGCGACGTTGATGGCTCAGTAGTAAGTTGGAGGTAGTCTATAGTCCTTGTGAGCGACCCGATCAGCGGCCATGCTCTTTGTGTTTGACCGTCATTGAGAAGATCAAAAACTAGGAAGATGAGGGCCTGCAAGCTTTCGATGGTGACATTGCGCATCGCATGCGTTTCGACGATCATCCGGGAGACCCTCGTCTGCTGAAGGATCTGATCAGTGTCCAGATACAGTACGTTGGGGTCCATGTGTCGCAGAGCAACGGCGACCAGAGCATGAAGGACCAACACATGGCCTGGGTCTTGACATCCTTGGCGCACTCGCGTTTGGAGTCTCGCCTTATGAATATATGGGATCCAATGATGGAATGAGATACAGAAGAAGTCTGCGACCTTCTCGAGCAATGGTTGAGATGGCAAATGCTGCGCGATATCAATATCTTCGAAGGGGAAAAGCCAACTCTCAGCAATTGGCATCTCGAATCTTCTTTTCAGCGGATTGGACACGCCGTTCTCTTCTTCGGAAGCTCTGGAGCCATCTTCTGCGGTTTGGTGGTTGTGGCTATAATCGGGAGTAGGCGCGACATACGGCGCGTGTTCTTCGACACGAGGTGCGCGTTCTTTTACAGCACTCGGGCTTTCATGCGCGACGGCATGGCCATTCGCCGTGGTATCATCGTCTCTATACCGTGGCCGAATGTTTCCCGCATCATCTAGCAGTATCCTCTCAAGAAAAGCTACGGAGCGTAAGATTGAGTTCATCGTAGAAGGAGCACCACATACCGACGCGGCGGGTCAACGCCTCAACAGCTCCGGGCTTAAGCCCAGGTTTGTTCTTTGGCTGATAAACACATTCAGAGGCTATGGCACATTAGCGACGCAAGATAGCGACGCGGAATAGCGCCAATTGACAGAATAACTCACACAGCCTCAAGCAATGCGAGCACGAGGGTGTCTCGCGCGAGCATCGCAGCTTGCGTTGCTTGCAGCTAACGCACGCGGGCGTGTCACCGCCCACCGAGACGGGACCGTCGTCCTCGCCTGCCTGGCTACCATTGCCAACCGAGTAATTGGTCCACCCAGCCGACATCAGCACGACATCGCAAAAGCGCTGATCAAGAAGAAGCAAATGTGGAGGATGCAGCGAGCGGCGGGCATCGGGATAAATCGATAATTACTCCACACGCGGGCCCCGCGCGGTCTAACCCTCCTTTCGGCTGATCACCATCACTCCACCCCGGAAGCCACCCGATTTCATCAATACGGGACGGGAGCCTATGGCGATACGCGGTATCGATATAGCTTTCGGATGCGCTACCTATTGAAGCTTGGGTGTAAAGAGGTACGAACTGTCTTTTGCATCCATGGCTGCTGCCAGGGCGGGTCATACCATAGAACCCCTAGACTTACGAGACTATGGAACATGTAGAGCTGCGATTGCACGGTCTCCAATTGAAAACCCCACCAGGGTTTGTATCACGCAAAAGAGGCTCCTGACAACGCTCAGCCCATCATGCCTCCGCTAAACGGCTTCTCAAACAACCCGTTCAAGACCCACGCCGACTTCAAAACCGCATCAATAGCACTCCTTCGCGCATTGAAGCCATACCAATCACCCCATGGCGCCCGAATCAAACTCCCATTATCAACCGGTACCCATTTCGACGATGTCGCCGCCCAGCTTGAAGGATACGCCCGGCCGCTATGGGCAGTCGGCGCGCTGATGCACTCGAACATCGTGTCTAAAGACGAGTACGAGGAGCTTATCAAACCATACGCCATAGGCCTGGCCAACGGGACCAATCCAGAGCATGCGGAGTACTGGGGCCCAGTCGTACTACGCGATCAACGAATGGTGGAAATGGAGATCATCTCGTTCGCGCTACTATCAGCTCCAGAGACCATGTTCCATTCGCAGTCTGAAGAAGCGAAGAGGAATATCACAGAGTGGCTGGGAACTATCAATGGCAAAGACTTCCCCACGACAAATTGGCTGTGGTTTCGCGTCATGACTAATCTAGCATTGATCAAAGTATGCGGCGTACCCAAAGAGCATGTACTCGATGCGATGAAAGCAGATTTGGATCTCATGGAGCAGTTCTACCGAGGGCACGGCTGGGCAGCAGATGGTATCTGGAGCGATGAGGGACGACAGGCGGATTACTATTCCGGCAGCTTTGCAATCCAATTCTCGCAACTCATATATGCGAAGATGGCACAGGATCTGGATCCAGAGCGGTGCGAAAGGTTTCGGGGTAGAGCGAAGGCATTTGCAGTGTCTTTTTGGCGGTACTTCGACACGAACGGTATGTCGAATACCTACCGCAGACACCCAACACTGACTAATGCGCCCTAGGTGCCGCTATACCCTTCGGCCGCAGTCTAACATACCGTTTCGCTTTCGCTGGATTCTGGTCCGCCGTCGCTTTCGCAGACCTCGAGCTCCCGGAACCACTCAACGACTGGGGCGTGATCAAAGGACTCTTACTCCGACACTTCCGCTGGTGGAGCAAGAAAGACGACATGTTCAACATCGACGGCACTCTGACAATCGGCTTTACCTACCCCAACATGTACATGAGCGAAGACTACAACAGCCCGCAATCTCCTTACTGGGCTTTGAAATCTTTCCTAGCGCTAGGCCTGCGGGAAGACCACCCGTTCTGGACTGCGGAGGAGAAGCCTTTACCCAGTGCGGATGTGGCAGTTATGCCAATTAAACCAGCTATGCATATCCTCTGCAACCAGCCAAACCACCACTTCCTCCTCTCCATGGGCCAATTCTGTCCTTGGCCGCTCAAAGCAACGGAAGCCAAGTATGGAAAATACGCTTACTCCTCGCATTTTGGGTTTAGTGTGCCTACTGGTACGTTGATACAGCAAATCGCTCCAGACAGTACACTCGCAGTGAGTAAAGACGGCGGGGAGACATGGCGGGTACCATGGAAGGTCACGAACCACCGTTCTGCTACTGCACAACTGATGCGCAATGCCGAGTTCGAAGAAAACATACCGTGCTTGACAAGCACATGGAAGCCCTGGGCCGACGCCGATATCACGGTACAAACACACATCGTGGCTCCTTGCTCGCGCTGGCCCGATTGGTACATCCGCTGGCACCGCTTCACTAATACCGGGTCTGGCACGGTTAATATCCAGACCGTCCAAGGCGGCTTTGCAATCCAAGGCCGCGGCGATAAGTACGGTGAAGTCTTACCAACACACGCACACACCTCCGACTTCCCTCGCGAAGCAAGCCGAAACAACGATGCAGCTTTCCCTCAAGGCACAGTAACAACTCAGCACTCAGCTCTTATCTGCTCCAACGCTGGCGCTAGCGGTATCGCTGCCCTCAATCCAAACAGCACCGATCATCCAACGACAAAAATGTATGCGGAGGTCCTGAAACCGGATGCGAATACGAATTTGATGTGGCAGCGCACACTCATTCCCACGATTAGGAATGAATTGGGCATAACACCAAGTACGACAGGACAGGCGTCTTCTGAGTTTGGCAGCGCGGTGTGTGCTCTAGCTAGGACGAATGATAGAGAGGAGCGATACGCGGAGTTGGACTATGGTGAGTTATGGGATGATGTTCCTGTGTTGGATACTGGCAAAGGGGAGGAGAAGAATGGGGAATGGTACATCAAGCTTGAGTAAATATACAGGCTAGAAAAGTGATATAATCTCATCTTTGATCAGCCAGTTGAGCAGGACGGAAGCTTTGTGTGGCTTCCCATACAACCCTGGTCAGAACCTTGGTTGAGAAATCGTCAGTAGTGGGAGTGTCAAAGGCTAATTGTAGGGGCGTAGGTCTGAGCAGCACATGAGCATATGCCACAGGCAAACGATTTTTGAAACATATTCTAGTATTCAATCTAGCAAAAAAAAGACCCGCAAGCCAAGCTAATCGTGCAAATGTGATAATCGGTATATCTTCCTCCATTCCCCAATCCGATTCAAATAGGCGCCCAGACATTTCAAATTTTGTCCGTTATAGCTAGAGAACACACAGATAGTACAAGCAGGTCATGATCTTGCCAATCCGCATCATAGATGTGCAGAGGTGATTGTTTTGTACATGACAAAGAGTCATAGAAAGACCACGTATAGCCTCCTTAGCTTGCGCTGAGGTCCAAGACACCGGGTAACGCCAACATGATTGATTAGCAAAAGGTGGCTGCCGCCGCGAAGGATGAGTTGTTGGGTGATTTTTGGTGTTTCTACCTCTTCCTCACGCAGAAGAAGAGACCAGTGCGACCAAGGAACCACAAGCATCCGGCGAAACGGACAATGGCGAGCGCAGCGGTAGCCCACAGAAGGGCCTGGAAGAAATGCGCGGTTCTGCCGGAGGCGCTTGACTGTAATTGAGTTAGTAAAACGTTCGAGATGAGGACTTCAGGTAACTTACAGAGAAACCGAAGCGGTCAAAGTTGTCCTGGGTAATGACAACCGCAAGTGTGGCGTTGGAACCAATCCAGGCTGTGCACAAATGGGTACGGAAAGACTTGTAAGAGTCCTCCAAAGTCTTCTCGTCGCTCTCGACAGGTGGTACGTAAGGAGCGAGAGCGCGCTTGACAGTAGCTTCGAACTGACTGTCAATATCGGCTTGTGGCAGATCCGGCTCCTCGATAACGTTGTGCTTGCCGTCGGCTCCCTTCTCTGTCTTCGCTGAGGGAAGTGCATCTGCCTTGTCGGAACCCTTGGTACCCCAGGAGACATCGTGCCAGTTGGAGAAGGCGTAGACGTTGAGGATGTTGACGTAGGAAGACATGATGAGCAGATACTGAGGGAACGAGGTGAACATGTGCCACGGGTCCATGTAAAGGAACGAGGCGACGTAGTAGAGACCGAAGGTAGCCGCAAGAGCGATAATGATAATACCAACACCGCTTGACGAGAAGAAGGACGAGGCGAATGCTTCCGGCGATGAAGTGTCGAGTTTCTGCGAGGACGGGTTCGTGAAAGCCTGAACAACGAGGTAGATGGACAGGATAACAATGTAGAACTGGATGAGACCGAAGACGCAGAAGGAGACCAGGTAAGACCACTTGGAACCCTTTGGACGATTACCAAAGGCCAAAATGAACTGTAGGACCAGGAATGCGAGGTAAAGATAGGTGACGATGACGTTGAAGATGGGCGTGACAGTGTTTCCGAAGGGCCAGGCGTCTCGCGTATCGGTTTTGGTACCGACAAGACTCATGATAACGACGGTGGTAAGCCAGAAGGAAGCCAGGGAGAACCAGGCCATGATGGTCTGGAAGACGTTGTACAACATTTGAATGTGCAGGAAGAACATGCGGACGAGGTTGTGGCCACTCTTGTACATGCGGCCGAAGTGGAGCAGGGAGTAAATACCGGCAGCGAAGGAACCGTTCAACCAACGACGACGCTGACCGATGAACTCGGCAGCACCCTCAGGCACATCGGTTTCACCCTTGGAGGCCTTGATGTAGGTGAGATGCCACTTGGATCCAGCCTTGGCGACAAGCTCGAAACAAAGAATACGATCTTCTGCCAAGAACATGTTCTTCTTGAAAATGTTCATACCCTCGATACCCTTCTTTCCGAGGATCTTGGCGAGTGTGTGGTCACCGTGGAAGTACTGCTCGAGCGGTCTGCCCATGATAGCACGGTATCGGTAAGCCGAGAAAGCACCAGGCAACACAGAGACGTATCCGAAGGAGGATTCCAGCGGCTTATCGAGAATGTTACTGATCTTGTACTCGAAGTTCTGGGCGGCTACAAGGGGGTTGAGGAGGTTCTTCCAGCCCTTACCTGTTTTCGCTATTAGCATCATATCTCATACGGCCGAGATGCTGTAATCGGAGGAAAACTTACCCAACATAGCGTGAATCTCACCGCAAGCACCACCGAGATCCTTGTCGTTGTAGAAACCTTCCCAGAGGGCGAGAAGGGACTTGGGACCGGGCTTTGTACCAGCATCGAGCAGAATGCAGACTTCGGGGTTCAGAATGCGACCGATAGCAGTGAAGAGCCATCTGTGGGAGTTGATCTTCTTGCTGTTCTTCTGCTTCAAGCAGAACATCATCTGGACGGGGGGAAGTGTGCTGGCGCTGTCATCGTGGGGGCGAATGAGCTGCTGGTTGGGCGTAACGGAAAGTTGCGTGGTGTATTCGAACTGACTTGTTAGCGAATTACTTGTGGACTAGAATTTGATCAAAACTTACGATGTGGGCAACAGTCTCGTTTCCGTCAATGTCCTTCTTCATGACACCGTCCTGGTAAATACCGACGGTGGCGAGCAGATCGAGAGTACCCTTGTCGCAGGGGTCGATACCGTCGAAAACCAAGCACACGACGATCTTCTGCCAGGCCGGACCGCCCTTGTTCCAGAACTCGGACTTCTTCAGGTTGACAATGTCGCGGATGTTCTGCATGACACCGTGCAGAGTACGGGCAGTAAGAACCTTGTCTTCGTTGTAGTAGGTAATGGCAATGAGCAGCTCGGTGTGGCGGTTGTACATGGCCGGACGCAGATTGTAACCGTTCTTGAGGGTGAAGTCGTTGGGGTCGCATGTCGCAGCAGTGTCTAGCGGCTGTCAGACCGGAAAGGGAAATACAGAACGTGGTACTTACAGCGCATGTGGGTAAACTCCTCGCTACCGCTCTCGAGGTCATTGCGGTACTTGGCCTGGATGGCGTTCTGGATGGCAGAGGGGACGGGGTAGTCGGCACTCAGAACGGAACCCTGGACAAGCTTGACCTTACGGGTCATACCACGCTTGAGGCCACCGGCGGCACCTCCGCCGGGCTGCTGTCGCTGCCTCCATGCTTCGGTCGAGCTGGTCTCGCTCCTCTGGTATGGTGATGGGGCCCGCTGGGGAGCACCGAAGTCGCCCTGCGCGTCGTAGCCACCGGACGCCGAGTAGGAAGTGCCAGCGTGGGCCTCGCCGGGGTATTGTGTTGGCCTGTCGGTCGCGTAGGACTCGGTCAAGCTGTAGGTGGAGTGCGGGCGGACCTCAGGGTTGCCGTAGAAAGGGTCCGGGTGGGCGCCGGTAGGGTTCTCGTGCAGCAGCGAGCGGCCTACTTCCTCCTCATCGTGGGTGCGGTCGTACTGCGGACGCTGTCAGTATGTCGTGCCTTCCGCCATATCATCAGGGGCGCCTACGCCGGTGTTCGGGTCTCCAAGGTTATAACCTTGGTTATTGTTGTACGCCATGACGTGCTGCAGTCCACGGGCCGGCGCTGCAGATGGCGGTGTTGAAGGGAAAAAGGAATAGGCGGTAGGGGTATAAACGGTTGAGATGTCAGAAAGGCGGCAGCGCACAACTCGGGGTGTCGCTTGATAAAGGTGGATGGAATGTCTGGGGCGCTTCAGGGCTGAGAAAGCTGAAGGGACGCGCGCTATACCCCTTGTGGTGGGATGGGGGAAGGTGCGCTAGGAAAACCGCCGTCTCTGAAACACGGCTTAGCCAGCTTCTATTCGTCGTCGCCGTGTAAGCTGCGCGTTTCGGATGCAGCTGGGCACTCCTTTAACAAGAATGCATTCGTGGAGACGCTTCAAAGAACGGGCGATCGCTCCTACTTGAATTCAACGGCAACCGCAAAACCTGCTGGCGGTGAAGCACACGACCGAAGCACATGAAGTCTCCGTCGTCTGTCAGTGTGGCGCTAGCCGGCCACGACCTCTAAAATTAGACAGGCCCTGGCCGCTTGCTTGCTCAGCCTCACCAAAGTCTACCAACATCGCTATTGCCGGCATACTATGATACTATCATGTAGACGGCCTGACTCGCCCTGCGCAGACTACTCCTACGACGTGCATACAACGCCCGTTGCCGTCGAGTGGCTGAAATGCTCAAAATCCCCTTCTGCACGGCTGCGCGTCTCTGTCTCAAGCTAGGGGTCGCACGGCCGACGTCAGCCAGCTTTCAAGGTTGCTCCGCAGGCGGATCCACTCAGAGAGATCTCCTAGTTCTCTGCAAAGGGTTGCATGCATTGCTACTGTAACCCAGCCTACCGACCTGTATACGAACCTGTAGTCGGAGCGATTGATTTCTAAATAGGGCCGTTCCCATGCCACCACTACAAACCTTGCCACGTCGTTTTTGCCTGCCGTTTTGCCAGCGTTATTGCAGTGCTGCGTTTGGCTGCCGGGTTCGCGTGATGGCGGTGCGGTGACAGGGTCCAGGCCTGTGGTGAGTCTCCTATCCGTCGCTGTGGGCCGCCGTTGGAAAGTTGTTCCTGGACCCAGGACCCTTCATCTCTCCGGGTCTCACATCTCAACCGCCACATACTCGATCTCGCTGACAGCTTGGCATCGGCGTCGGTACCACATGTGTTTTGAGACGACGTCGAAAGTCAGATCTTCCACCACGATCCTTGGTTGAATATAAGCCTGCGTTATTGACTTTCTTGCATATGTGCACGACAATATGCAAACAACAGGCTGGCCTATGCTGAGCAACAGTCTGCGCAGCTACCCCGAGTCATCACATCACGTGCTACAGCCAACTCTTACATCCATGATACCACCAGGGCTGCGAAGTCCCTTCCAATCCAGGTAGCGACATAGAAACGTCCCCTCAAATTGCTTCTTTGGCGGCGAAGATGGCGAACGCTCCTGCCTTTTTGCACCTTATCGTGCGGGGAGCAGCAGGCCGCACCTTCCGTCACCAGCGCCTCAACAAAACGAAAACTTGTATTCTCCATGTGCATCCACACCACTCGTGTAGTCTTCCTCATGCTCGAAAAACAACACCTTATTGCTTAACCCGCTTGGCTGGCGTCATACCCGCTGCTACTGCCCCGCATCGGAATACTAGTCGCAATAGTTGTAACTACAACAATTGAATATCTTGTTCGCTAACCACCTACGAAGCTCTACACAGTTCCTCTTCGACCCGCATATCCACTCAGCGGTACGAGCCGCCATGGCCTCAGCCGCACCGTTAGTGGATCTGCCGAAATCGAAGTCTGGCGCTTCACCACCATCCACGGCAATCACATCTCCAATAGCTGAAGGTCACGACAATACAACTCAATGGCAAACACCTGAGAACCCGAACTTTGTGCATCCTGATCACGCAATACCGTCACCAAGCTATCCCAGCGCAGAGAATCTCATCATCGTTTGCTGCCACGCCATCTTCCTTCCGAATGCAGATGAGCCCAACTTCCCGCTGTGTAGTCCTCACTACGAGCCGCATTGGTTGCTGGCGCCTTTTCAAAAGTCAGACGAAGCGACAGGCAAGCCAGGAGAGCATGAGACGTTCTTGGCCCATATCAAAGCTGGTATCGATGCTTTGACTGTCGGAACGGACGCCGAGCATCCTCCTTCAAGCATTCTTGTCCTCAGTGGCGGGGCTACTAAACGAGCGGAGTCTCTGAAAACCGAGGCACGCTCATACTACCATGCAGCGCTCGCAGAAGAGTTAGCAGAAGGTCACAGGGGTGGAGGACGAACTCATAGGTATGTTTCCGATACAATATTGCAACGTCCGATCGTGTCATTTGACGTGCTGGCGAATGAATCAGATGCAAACAGCGAGACTCTCTTGGAGACCGTATTCTGACCATGTACACAGATTATACAACAAGGGCTATATATTACTAGAAGAACAAGCCACCGACTCGTTCCAGAATCTGCTGTTCAGTATCCTCCTTTTCAGGAAGGCTACTGGCAACTATCCGAAACAGATTCGGGTAATCACGCATGCTTTCAAGTCGAAGCGTTTTCTCGAACTGCATGCTCCGACTATCCGATGGCCGAAAGAGCGCATCCTGGTGCAGGGCATAGATCCGCCGATGGCAAACGACGCATTACAGAGCACGCTTCGCGGGGAAGAAGAGAACGGATATGCGGCGTGGGAGAATGACCCTATGGGTACCGGAGATCTTTTGGGTGGGAAGAGACAGCTACGCGGATGGGACGCCAGCAAGGCAGCCAAGCACTTCAAAGACTTGGAGGACAGTGTCAAGGACTTATTTCAAGGCACAGTATCGGACGAGCTGCCATGGATAAGCTAGACCAAGAATTGCTAGGACTTGCCTATTATCTAATGTCTTACTATGTTACCGAAGCGCCTTGTTTGGTCGCCCACAGAGCACGATATCTTCTCCGAGCGGAATCCATCTCGTTTCTTTCAATCTTGTGATGGGCAATCGTTCCGAGCCGCCATCCGGACACACCTGTACACCGCCTCTTCCTAGCCAGGTAGGAGCAATCGTAACGATTACCGAGTCGACCAGCGAATACGCGGGACCAGGTCCCAGTATATCATTGATGACAAACCCACCGCCCTCAATCATAACGCTCTTTATACCTCGATGGGCCAAAGCATCCAAAATGATATGCCATGTCGAACCAGCTGCAGCAATGTCTTCGGGAGAAAGTCCAAGAACCAGGAATTTGCCACCTACGCTTTCGAGTATCTTTCGTTGATTACTGGACGGCTCCACGCAGGTCACAACATAAGGTGCCTTCCCCTTGCCCTCCTTGGCTAGTCTCATCACCTTGCTCTCTTCGCTAAATTGCCAGCGCCCGCGAGGATCAACGACAACTGGTCTTGGTTGTCCGACGAGCCCTTCCCCACCATAGCCGCCTACGCCTTCGATTCGGCAGTTTAGTGATGGGTTGTCGGCAATAGCTGTTCCGGCCCCGATCAGAATAGCATCGTGCCTTGATCTCAGGAAGTGAGTCATGGCCTTGGATTGCGGACCAGATAATGCTGTCTGCACACCGGGTGCGATGGCTAATTGACTGTCGAGAGAAGTAGCGAAGGTTAATGTGACGAAGGGCTTAGAAACGAGTTGGTGAGCTCGGGGCGATGTAGACGAGTCATGAGGTAGGTAGCCTTCCATGTGCTGCCTATCAGAAGCTGGAAATTGTAACGCGTCTCGTACCGGGGCTGTCATGGCTGCAGTGACTATGTTTCGACTCTACGTGCGAGTATCGTGAGTCTGTGGATAGAAGGCTGAGAACCATGGGTGACTAAGCCGTAAAGTGGGCATCACCGAGAAACCGTGGTTGGACCCCACGTCGCAGCACGGACGCCCGAGGATCGTGGCAGCCTGCCCAACTAAGGTTATCTTCACTCTCACGTATAATATCTCTAGCCCTTCTTTTATTCGGCATTCGTACTTTCGCAGGCCCTCGCACTCGCCGCCTTCTCTACTAGCCTCTTCCTATCACCCAACCGCCACCTAGTCCTCTACCTCTCGCCGTTTGCCCCGCGACCCTCACGCGCGCGCATTCCAGCACACCAACGCGGTTATATCTATACAGGCAATAGCCCGGACGCCGCATACAATACCGCCAAGATGATGAAAATATGGTCTATGGTAGGTCTTTGGAATTCTAGTGTCGCGTGGTAACACACGACGGCTAACAAACCTGTAGAAGAAACAGCAGCAGCAGGATGAGGCTGCACAAGCTGCGTCGAGCAAGAAGAAGAAGGTCACCCCAGCCCAGCTACGAACACAAAAAGGTACCAGCATCTCTCGACTACATACCATATCCCTCGCAAAGCTAACGCGACACAGATCTTGAGGAATTATCTCTCGGCACAACGATGAAGACGCACTTCCCTAACCCCGACGATATCCTTAACTTCGAACTCACGATCGACCCCGACGAGGGCATGTACAAGGGTGGACGCTTCAGATTCGACTTTAAGATCAACCAGAACTTCCCCCATGACCCGCCAAAAGTCAAGTGCACACAGAAGATCTACCACCCAAACATCGACCTCGAGGGAAACGTCTGCCTGAACATACTGCGAGAGGACTGGAAACCAGTATTGAACTTGAATGCGGTCGTTGTTGGTCTACAGGTACGTTATAAGGGTTACAAGATGTGGAATGGCATGCTGACAGATCACAGTTTCTCTTCCTCGAGCCGAACGCGTCGGACCCGCTGAACAAAGAGGCTGCCGAAGACCTCAAACAGAACCGAGAGGGCTTCAAGCGCAACGTGCGCGCATCGCTCGGCGGCGGCACAGTCAAGGGACAGAACTTCGATCGCGTGCTCAAATGAGCTTCATCGCATAGGATCAGAACAACGCAAGCTTTCACGCAGCAGTCCTTCGAAATGCCCCTCCACGGACGGATGCATCACAATGACATGAGACCGAGCCATGAGCTCACTACAGGACAGGCTTGATGCATGGGAGAAGGTTGGAGGTGAACATGTCAACACATTAGCGACTGCATGTATGGTCTGGCGCATCATGTAGAGGGTGCATGGATATCATACGGGCGCAAGATAGTCTTTCAAGATCTCATACAATATGACTGCACATTTGCGCACAAAAATGGGTTTGCCCGTTCGTGATACTTTACTGTGACTGCGATGTTTGCTTGGAGATTGCGTCACCGCCATCCTGAATCTGTATCCGTCTACCCAGGCTGTGAGAGCTACACGCAAACCGTACTGCGCAACGTTACCTCGTAGTAAATAGGCCCGCTTAGACTACGGTCAATCTCACCAAGTCATCAGCCGCCACGCACTATCCACTATGACTGGGTCCAACGATGCCTCATATCATCAGAACCGCTCTCGGAGACACGCATTCCTCCCCGACGACCCTCCGGCCCCCCTGCTAGCACTCTGACGGCGTGCGGTGATTGGCCGAGGACGCGAACGGTCGGTCTGGGGCAGCGATAATCGGCCTGGTCCAAGCTCCCCAACTCGAAATTCTGGGTGGGTTGACGATCGAGCCCAGCGTGTTTAAAAGCCCATATCCCCGCCAAACAATTCTGACCCCAAGATACCCCTTTCACACACATTCACAATGGCCTCAAGACCTGTTACCCGCGCTCTGCGCCAAACCGCCCGCCAATTGGCTTCCACTCCCGCTCAGAAGCGCACTTTTGTGTCTGCTCTGAGTGCTGGTGCTAAGAAGGCTGCTCCCCGCGCGGCTGTCACAAGCCAGTTCCAGCAGACCCGTGGTGTCAAGACCATTGACTTTGCCGGAACCAAGGAGACTGTCTACGGTGAGTTTGGTCATTCTCGATGCATCGGGATCAAAGCTGACAACAAACAGAGCGTGATGACTGGCCAAAGGAGAAGCTTCTTGAGTACTTCAAGAACGACACCATGGCTATGATTGGCTACGGATCCCAGGGTCACGGTCAGGGTCTCAACATGCGCGACAACGGCCTTAATGTCATTGTCGGTGTACGGAAGAACGGTGCTTCGTGGAAGGAAGCCGAGGCCGATGGCTGGGTTCCCGGAAAGAACCTGTTCGACATCGATGAGGCTATTGGCAAGGCCACCATTGTCATGAACCTCCTCTCAGATGCCGCTCAATCTGAGACCTGGCCCGCCATCAAGCCCCAGCTCAAGGGCAAGGTAAGCAGTACTCATCAGTTCGACAAGAGTTGGAACTAACAAAACCAGACTCTCTACTTCTCCCACGGTTTCTCCCCCGTCTTCAAGGACCTCACCAAGGTCGAAGTCCCCACCGACATCGACGTCATCCTCGTTGCCCCCAAGGGCTCCGGCCGCACTGTCCGCACCCTCTTCCGCGAGGGCCGTGGTATCAACTCGTCCATCGCCGTCTACCAAGACGTCACCGGGAAGGCCAAGGAGAAGGCCGTCGCCCTCGGTGTAGCCGTCGGTTCCGGATACATGTACGAGACCACCTTCGAGAAGGAGGTCTACTCCGACCTGTACGGCGAGCGTGGTTGCCTGATGGGCGGAATCCACGGCATGTTCCTCGCGCAATACGAGGTTCTCCGTGAGCGCGGCCACAGCCCCTCTGAGGCCTTCAACGAGACCGTCGAGGAGGCCACCCAGTCTCTCTACCCCTTGATCGGCGCCAACGGCATGGACTACATGTACGCCGCATGCTCCACCACCGCCCGCCGCGGTGCCATCGACTGGAGCAAGCGCTTCAAGGCCGCCCTCAAGCCCGTCTTCGACGACCTCTACACCTCGGTCGAGAACGGCAGCGAGACCAAGCGCTCCCTCGAGTACAACAGCCAGCCTGACTACCGCGAGAAGTACAACCAGGAGCTCAAGGAGATTGACGACCTGGAGATCTGGCGCGCTGGAAAGGCTGTCCGCTCCCTCCGCCCTGAGAACGCCAAGTAGATTGTGCGTTCGAGCAGAGGTTGAGCTTGGATAGTATGGACGGTGAAAATGTGTAGATATTGTCATGTCTTTTGTTACGATTAGGGATGTTATGGCGTCAAGCGCTGGGTTTGTCATGGGCGCTGGTGTAGCTGCATTGGCGGCGGTCAAAAAAGAACCTTGGAAGAGAGAAGGAAGGGAATAGCGCAAAAGCGAATGAATACCTTTCCATGACAATGATCGTCCCACTTGGAGCATTCTCTTGTGCTGCAAAAGTGCCGTGGCCTGAACTCGTTGCATATCTTGATTGACATATTGCATCAAGATATACCCTTTCATTCGTCCAGTTCATCATCCACATCCGTCATACTACCACTTCTCTACCCCAACTCGGCCACCCCTGTTCTATATCCTACTACCTTTACTACGCGCTCTCCCACCCACTCCTGTTCGAAACCGGCGGCGCTAACCTCGTAAAAGCCTTGGACCGTGCGTACGTCGTCCAAAGCCTCCCTTCCAAGTCTAGAAGTAGTCCTGGTCTGGGTCTTTGTGCGGAAGATGCAGGGGTGCTGCATTTGGGGGTTGATGTTGACGTTGACGTTGATGAAGGCGAGGAGGGAGGTGAGGGTGGAGGTGATGGGTATGAAGTTGATGAAGTCGTAGATTGATGTGAGCCTGTTGTTGATGTTGAGGCGGATGTGGATGTGGATGAGGTTGAAGTTCGGCGAGCCATCTTGATCCTTTCGATGTGTTTTGCGGGGTCGTTAAGGATTGTGTTGAAGGTTGGGGTTTGGTGGGGTTGCTCCCATGTGTACATGTTTTTTCAGCGAAAATATCTTGGATGGGAGACGTTGCGAAGGTAGTTGTTGTAATTGTACTTAATGGGATAGTAGTCGTCTGAATGGTAGATCAATTGTTGGCTTACGCGGAGGGGTAACTAGGTATAGTCGTAGATTGTAAAAGCTTTGAGGAAAAACCGAGAAAAGAGTGCAAATTTTGATATGTGAAAACTTTAATGACTCAATTACCATATTCTGTGTGAGCTGAACTATGGTCTGAAGGTGATGAATCTGGTATATATTGGTGCAGCGTACCATGGTTCGTTTACAACCATCTCCTGCCCAACTCCAAACGCCCCATCACGACTCTTTGAACCTAGCGTTCATATCCCATCTAAATACAGTTGTTCTCCAGCTTCCCCAGCCGACGTCAAATGTGAACTGGCTGCGTACTCTACGGTAGCCTGGTTCCTCTGGTTCCGTGTTTTCTACGACGGGCTCCACGACGGGCTCTACGGTGGGTTGTGTGATGGGCCATTCGACAACCTCCCAGTCTTCGTCAACATTTGTCTCGTCTCCTTTCTCGGCGTCGTGGCTTGGTTTCGACGGCCTCGCATCAGGAGCTGATGCAGCGTATTAGTCAAGGACGAGTAGTGAATCTGTCGAAGGGAAGGCGTACCATGTTCTTTACTGTTTGGACGGGATCCAAGTATGGGCTTACCGCCTATGCTTATATTGTAAGACCATGCCGATTCGCTACGATATGTTCCGCCTGTCTGTGCCATTTTGAGATGACTGTTTCACAAGCGGACTGCCGCTGATGCGACGTGAAAATCTTTTTGGCGAAAAGGCCTCTCGAGGTTGTGGCGTTTCGCAGCAGTGTTAGATCGTCGAGTTCTCTATCTTTCCTACATGTCAGTCTGCTGACAACCATAGTGGTTGCCTGATATGGCTGCGCCACGTCGGAATACTGCAGGGTGCTGAAAGAGGGAAGGATCTGTATAGAATGCCCGGATGGAACGGCGCCCTGAAGGATGCGGAGGCCTGTAGTCTCCGATCAAATCACATCAAGGCTCTAAATTTGACTTTGGACCTGGAACGATGCTGCTGCTTACAAAGTGAGACTTCCGGTATTCATCAGAATTAGTGAAATGGAAGTTGCTGCTAAGAGTGCTGCTCCCTACGTTATGCTGGAGAGTGACAGAGAGATCAGAGTGAAATCGAAGTGTTCCTTGTTTTTACGAGTAGAATTTCCGGTGCACAGCCCGTCGCGACATCGTATCGTCCTCCAATAGGCTTTTCTGGGTCTTCTGAACCTCTTCAAAAGGGAAATGAACTCATGCGGGGATGGGAGTGACGAGCCTGGAGTTGCAAGACTTGAACCATACCAAATAACACGTTTCTCGGTTGACCACATTGCGAGATGAGCAAAGTAGAAGGGGTTCGCGAAATTACAATCGATGAGTCGCGGCACGAAGACAAGATAAGGAAAGTAGCCATCTGCGTCGGTCGAAAGTGGAAGCGAGGCCAAGTGGCTGAGACAACAAGCACTGCTTGGCTTCTCCCGCCTGACGCAACGACATATCGCTCCTCGGAACGCCTTTGCATCAAGCAAGACTTCGACATTACCCATCAGCGCTCAGGCGCTGTAATATGCAGTGTACCCATTACCCAGGATAAAGCAGAAACAACAAGGAAGCGGATATCGAACGCTTCGCGCGTTCGCATGCTTTTGACGCATCTGAACACTGCCAACGCCCACGCACCAGCAACTCTCCGCACCCCGCGGGCACCTAGCGCCTCCACAAATCGCATGGCGGATGTGCCAGATCGTGCATCGATCAAGGAGGCGTCGAATCACTCTCGGGTTGGATGCGAGGCTAAACCCCGATTTACCGATCTGGGGATCTAACATCAACATGACATCACCACTTCTACATTGAACTATCGACGCGTCGCAAACATGAGGCACGTAACAAGTGCGTGCGCGCAGCGAAGCGCTCTAGTTGACTGTCACTGGGAACTATGTTATAGTACTGTCCCTCCGGTCGGATCCCCCACAACGCCCGCAACTTTCGCGGATAGTCCCTCGAGACCGTCGCAAACGGCTTCTTTTAGCCATTTTTGTTTACAGTCGATCATTGGATAGCGATTATTCTCGTAGTAGTTTCACGGCGCATACTACTCTTCGTTGGCCTTCCTAGGCTGTGGAGATCTTCGCGATGGCATCCAACGAGGCAGGAACGCTCCAGGATCCCGATCAACAACACACACAAGACGCGTCGCAACAACAATCACATGCTACTTCAGACGCGTCTGCCACCAATAATGAAACGAGTACGCACAATACCTTCATCTCCAACGTCTTACACACCAGTAGCCGGAGCTACTACGGTGCCGAAGGCTCAGGGCTATTCTCAGCTTCAAGCAATTCCACAGCGGTACCATCGCCAGATGTTCGACCTTCCTCCGATGCCGCAATACAACATTCAGCTTCCGAACATGTGTCCAGCGATGAATCTGCAACTCAGACTATTCCAAGCAACGACTACCTGCAGAAGACGACATCAGGAGGCCCAGTCGAGGAGCACGTAGTTCTCCACGATGATTCTTCAGACTCGGAGCATGAAGCTGAGGAGCCATCTGCGAAGCGCACCGAAAGCGCCAAGAGGCCCGGCCTCCAGTCGAAGAACTCGAAACCCATGACCGAAGACGACCTGTTCCGCGCGTTGTCCAGGCGAAGAACGAGCCAGGCCAATGGCCTCAGCAAGACAAATACTAGTGCGACAGGACGAAGCCAAGAGGAAGAAGACGAGATCAACAAGCTAATGGGAAAGATGTTCGGACATACCAGGCAGGAAGCATCAGAAGAGGAGAAGACGAGACATCAAGGTGTAATCTTCAAGCACTTGACCGTTAAGGGCATGGGTATTGGGGCGGCATTGCAGCCGAGTGTTGGAAGTCTTTTCCTAGACCCCGTGAGATTCTTCAAGAACCTCCTCACCAAGGGGCCACGCAAGGCAGGCGGCAAGCCCCCGATCCGCACCCTTCTCGACGACTTTTCTGGTTGCATAAGACCTGGCGAGATGGTGCTAGTTCTTGGTAGACCTGGGGCAGGTTGCTCAACGTTCCTCAAGATGATCGGCAACCAACGATACGGCTACGAAGAGATCACAGGCGACGTCTCGTATGGCGGTACTGACGCCGACGAGATGGGCAAGAAGTACCGTTCGGAGGTGCTATATAACCCCGAAGAGGACCTCCACTACGCGACGCTCAAGGTCAAAGACACACTCAGGTTCGCCTTGAAGACAAGGACGCCTGGTAAAGAGTCACGAAAGGAAGGCGAATCCCGCAACGACTATGTCAACGAGTTCCTTCGTGTAGTCACCAAGCTTTTCTGGATTGAGCACACCCTGGGTACAAAGGTTGGCAATGAACTGATTCGTGGTGTGTCTGGTGGTGAGAAGAAGCGGGTTTCGATCGCGGAGGCCATGGTAACCAAGGCATCGGTACAGTCCTGGGACAACTCGACAAAAGGTCTCGATGCGAGCACTGCTCTCGAATACGTTCAGAGTCTGCGATCTCTCACGAACATGGCCCAAATCTCGACTGCTGTAGCACTTTACCAGGCAGGCGAGTCGTTGTACGACCTTTTCGACAAGGTTCTTTTAATTCACGAAGGCCGCTGCTGCTACTTTGGGCCCACCGAGAAGGCCGCGGAGTATTTCAAGAACCTCGGCTTCGTCAAACCTGAGCGCTGGACCACCAGTGACTTCTTGACGTCCGTAACGGATGATCACGAGCGACAGATCAAGGAGGGCTGGGAAGATTGCATTCCTCGCACTGGCGCGGCTTTTGGAGAAGCATTTGCCAGCAGCGAGCAAGCCAATGACAACCTGGCCGAGATCGATGAATTCGACAAGGAGACCAAAAAGCAGGCCGAAGAACGTCACCAGGCACGAACTAAAGCTACCAAGAAGAAAAACTTCACCATTTCGTTCCCAGCTCAAGTCGTCGCCTGTACCGATCGCCAATTTCGCGTCATGGTGGGAGACCCGCAATCTCTTATTGGCAAATGGGGTGGCATCTTCTTCCAGGCCCTTATCGTCGGGTCATTGTTCTATAACCTTCCAAACACTGCTCAGGGTGTGTTTCCGCGAGGTGGTGTAATCTTGTAAGTTGTGACTTTACAAAATGCATGTGAGACATAAACTAACTTCGTCACCTTTGTAGTTTCATGCTGCTTTTCAACGCCCTTCTCGCTCTCGCTGAGCTTACGTCCGCTTTCGAATCCCGACCCATTCTATTGAAGCACAAGACCTTCTCCTTCTATCGACCGGCTGCCTACGCTATTGCGCAGACCCTTATCGACATGCCCCTTGTGCTGGTTCAGGTGTTCATCTTCGACATTGTTGTATACTTCATGGCCAACCTTTCGCGAACAGCATCGCAATTCTTCATCTCACTCCTCTTCCTCTGGATCATCACAATGACCATGTACGCTTTCTTCAGAGCTATCGGTGCCTTGGTAGGGTCCTTGGACGTCGCAACTCGGATCACGGGTGTTGCAATTCAGGCGCTTGTCGTATATACCGGCTATTTGATCCCTCCGGCGAAGATGCATCCCTGGTTTTCGTGGCTACGTTGGATCAACCCCATTCAATACGGCTTCGAAGGTCTCCTAGCGAACGAGTTCTACAACCTCGAGATCCAGTGTGTACCCCCATTCATCGCGCCGCAAATTCCTGGTGCCCAGGAGCAGTATCAGTCCTGCGCTATCCAAGGCAACAGGCCTGGATCGCTTACAGTCGCCGGTCCGGATTACATTTCTGCAGCGTTTGGCTACAGCAGATCGCATCTCTGGCGCAACTTTGGCTTCATCTGTGCCTTCTTCCTCTTCTTCGTCGCGCTAACTGCTTTCGGTATGGAAATCCAGAAGCCCAACAAAGGCGGAGGAGCAGTCACTATCTACAAGCGCGGCCAAGTACCCAAGACTGTTGAGAGAGAGATGGAGACCAAGAATCTACCCAAAGATGAGGAAGCTGGCAACGGCGAACCGATCACCGAGAAACACTCCAGCGACAACGACGACTCCGACAAGACAGCTGAAGGTGTGGCAAAGAACGAGACAATCTTCACATTCCAAGACATTACCTACACCATCCCATACGAGAAGGGCGAGAGAACGTTACTCAAGGGGGTTCAGGGCTTCGTCAGACCCGGCAAGCTTACTGCGCTAATGGGTGCATCGGGTGCCGGTAAGACGACATTGCTAAACACCCTTGCCCAGCGCATCGACTTTGGCGTTGTTCGTGGAGACTTCCTGGTCGATGGAAAGCCACTTCCGCAATCCTTCCAGCGTTCGACCGGTTTCGCAGAGCAGATGGACGTACACGAATCTACAGCGACAGTACGCGAGGCACTTCAATTCTCAGCGCGGTTGAGGCAACCGAAGGAAGTACCCATTCAGGAGAAGTACGACTACGTCGAGAAGATTATCGATCTTCTTGAGATGCGCGACATTGCTGGCGCAGCTATCGGTACAGCTGGAAATGGACTCAACCAGGAACAGAGGAAGCGTCTTACTATCGGCGTGGAGCTTGCAAGCAAACCCGAACTGCTCATGTTTCTTGATGAACCCACTTCTGGTCTTGACTCTGGTGCTGCTTTCAACATCGTTCGCTTCTTGCGCAAGGTAAGTCCATGAATCTCGACAATATAAGACGACTCACTAACTTGACTATAGCTTGCGGACGCTGGGCAAGCCATTCTCTGCACAATCCATCAACCCAGTGCCGTCCTCTTTGAGCACTTCGACCAACTTTTACTTCTCAAATCCGGCGGCCGTACAGTCTACTTCGGTGATCTAGGCCACGACTCCCAGAACCTCATCAAGTATCTCGAAGGCAATGGCGCTGACAAATGTCCTCCGCACACCAACCCTGCTGAGTACATGTTGGAGGCTATCGGTGCTGGTAACCCAGACTACAAGGGCCAAGACTGGGGCGACGTCTGGGAGAAGAGCTCAGAAAACGAGAAGCTCGGCAAAGAGATCCAGGATATCATCTCCAGCAGACGCGATGCATCGAAGAACGACGAGGCTCGCGATGACCGAGAATACGCAATGCCGTACCCTCAGCAATGGCTCACAGTCGTCAAACGAAGCTTTGTGGCTATCTGGCGGGATCCCCCCTATGTTCAAGGTATGGTCATGCTTCACATAATCACTGGGTTATTCAACGGTTTTACCTTCTGGAACCTCGGAAACAGTCAAATCGACATGCAATCCCGACTCTTCTCCATCTTCATGACCCTAACAATCGCACCTCCGCTGATCCAGCAATTACAACCCCGCTTCCTTAGCGTGCGCGGTATCTACGAGTCTCGCGAAGGCATTGCTAAGATCTACTCCTGGACTGCCATGGTTTGGGGCACGATACTCAGCGAACTGCCTTACCGGATTATTGCTGGAACTATTTACTGGTGCTGCTGGTACTTCCCGCCTGGCTTCCCTCGCGACACGTATACCGCGGCCAGTGTGTGGCTCTTCGTCATGCTCTTTGAAGTTTTCTACCTGGGCTTTGGACAGGCTATTGCGTCTTTCTCTCCTAACGAGCTGCTCGCGTCGCTACTTGTGCCGTTGTTCTTTACGTTCATCGTATCCTTCTGCGGTGTGGTCGTACCATATAACGCGCTACCCTCGTTCTGGTAAGTAGTATCTACGAATCGATGTGAAACATGTACTAACTACGAGCGCAGGCAAAGCTGGATGTATTGGCTTACTCCATTCAAGTACCTGCTTGAAGGATTCCTCGCGCTGCTCGTCCAAGGACAGACCATCCGATGCGAGACTAAAGAGATGGCGATCTTTCCACCCCCACCTGGCCAAGACTGTCAGACGTACGCCGGCCAATTCGCGCAGCAAGCAGGGGGCTACGTCGAAGCCCAGCCGGACGGGAACTGTGGGTTCTGTCAGTACGCAACTGGAGAAGCCTTCCTGGCATCCTTCAACGTCTTCCCACAGTACATATGGCGTGACTTCGGCATTATGTGGGCGTATATTTTCTTCAACTTTTCGGTCGTCTTCATCTGCACCTGGCTGTACTTGGGCGGCCTACGCCAGATCAAGTCTTTCTTCAGCCCGGCCGCGCGGAAACAAAAGAAAGAGGCAAAGCAAAAGCGAAGCGGTGATGCAGCTTGATACAGAGATTTCAAAGATAGCAGATACTCGGCACAGTGTGCGGCGACATGCTTCGACGTCGACTGCGAAGACGCGGGTTCCGGAAAACTCCTAGCCTGCCCGCGGCCGGAACGCGCAAGGCTGGGAGACGCAGCTTTGGGACGGCCCATCCCAGCGCACTGTGGGGCTCATTTCCGCCTCGTGCATTCCCCGCGAAATGCCTCTTGGGGATCTAGAGCATGTGCTAGAGTTTCTCTGTACGTACAGGCTTGGTTCTAGCGTCCACCATAGTCACCCGTATAGCCAGCGGTGTAGCATTAATAGTAATTTTGACAGCTGTGCTGTCATGTGTACAGAGTGCAGTAGCTTCCACTGTGCATTTGACGTGTGAAGTATCATGGATGTGCTGGTCTCTGTCGTAGCTGTCGAGCCATGCGCGATTAACAAGACCGCTCACACGAGATGCTCGGCACTTTGACACATGCAAACCCAATCTTGCAGGTATCGGGTTAACAAGGCATCGTGAGAAGCATCGAAATGCCTCAGCTTTTCCGATGGGCAGCGCCGCCCGTCCGAGGCCCTTGATTTGTGCATCGTGAAATCGAGGACTAAGCCGAACGGCGTTCCATCATAGTGCAGGGGTCTGTGTGGATCGCAAACTGCACACGAGCTGGAACCGGAACTGTGGTATCTTTGCACCGCCTCCTGTGGCCGAGCTATGCTGTCGACTATTGATTATCGCGATGCGCAATATTGACGCGCATGTACTGATTGTGGTATGAGGCATTTCGTACTGTTCGTCCATGGCCGCTCTAGTCACCCTCCTAAGCCATACCGAGGTCTACGATCAATAGCACAGCTTGTCCGGCGAGAAATAGGCCAAGAGTCGTTATAGCCGAAATGTTCGTAATGTGGCCCAATGAAACAATGACGAAAGGTCGTTGAGCCTTTACCGCTTGCAGCGAGCGTGAATGTGGGGTAAGTGCGATCAGCCCCTCCAGCCAATACCGACGCGCGCATTGCCGTTCACGCAGCTGTAGCAATCGTCACGAGGGCTCCGGTACTGCGAAAAGTCGTCGACCATGACACAACCGTGACCGCAGACCCCATCTTAGTTCTAGTTAGAGAAGAATAGAATTTGCCATTCCATGCGCGTCGTCGGCCTAAGCTTTGGCAGCCATAAAGCTGGGTGTCGTGGTTACACTTGCCGGGCGCTCCTTCCGAAGTCACCCAGCCCTCGTGCCCAGCTCCGCGTTATTTTCGTCCCTCGTGAGCCGACCGGCACTCCCACTACCCAAACACGCGCCATTACCCAATCAGCGACGGTAGCGCTAACTCGTCCCCGGCCCAGCAGTGCCAGCCTGAGCGCAGACGACGTCGTCAGAATGGCTTCGAGTGGTATTAAAGCTGCCTCGGACCCCGTTGTTAGAACTGCATCCCCAGCTCCTTTGGCCCAAGACTTTGCCCGTCAACAGGTGTCAAAACAACAGCGTTCTAATTTCCATTCCTCTTCCATCTCTCCACTCATATCCTACACCATGGTTTCTCAGAGCGTCAACAAGACCAATCTCCACCCTTCCGGCGTTGCGTGAGTGCCATCCTTCTCAGGCCTGAGGTCAATTGAGTTGGGTAAAACTAACAACTATCTCAAGGCCGAACAAGGAACACACGGAGATTGAAGAGTCCCTCCACGACAAGGCACACATCGACTATGACCGTGTAGCCATTGTAAGCTTACCTGGACGTACAAACCTCAACTCCAATACTAACCATGCCAGATCGCCAACCCTTCAGTCGCTGCCCTCTACGAAGATGCGCTCGTATACGAGACCGGCTCAGCCATCACAGCCTCAGGCGCTCTCTCAGCATACTCAGGAGCCAAGACCGGCCGCTCACCCTCGGACAAGCGCATCGTCGAGGAGGACTCGTCAAAAAACGACGTCTGGTGGGGTCCAGTGAACAAGCCGATGAAGGCCGACGTAAGTCTTCTCCGCATTTCCTACGCATTAAACTTTAGTCTACGTCAAACCGCGGAATTGGCTTGTGAAATTTTGGCGGCAGACGTCATGTACGCTAGGCGCATACCCGATGGAGTTCGCATCCCTGCACGTGGCGCGGTTCTGGGGCTCGGCTGCCCCGCATCGCGCCTGCATGACGGATCAACTTCCATCGATCCATCTGGAATATTATCACGTGCGCATCTTGAGCTCTTGCTGACATCCCATCCAGGTCTGGCGTATCAACCGTGAGCGTGCCATTGACTACCTCAACACCAGGAACCGCATCTACGTCGTCGATGGCTTCGCCGGCTGGGACAAGCGCTACAGGATTCGCGTTCGTGTCGTCTGCGCTCGTGCCTACCATGCTCTCTTCATGCGCAACATGTTGATCCGCCCTTCAAGGGAAGAGCTGGAGCACTTCGAGCCTGACTACACTATTTACAATGCCGGTGCTTTCCCTGCCAACAGGTACACAAGCGGTATGACCTCGTCAACATCCGTCGCCCTCAACTTCGCCGACAAAGAGATGGTTATTCTCGGTACCGAGTACGCTGGTGAGATGAAGGTCAGTCCCAAGTGTACGAAGTGCATATGAGACAAATGCTGACTTCGTACCTCCACCTCTGCAGAAGGGCATCTTCACTGTTCTCTACTACGAGATGCCTGTCAAGCACAACGTCCTGACTCTTCACTCTTCCGCAAACGAGGGTATCAAGAACGGCGATGTCACTGTCTTCTTCGGTCTTTCCGGAACTGGCAAGACCACCTTGTCTGCCGACCCCAAGCGTGCCTTGATCGGTGACGACGAGCACTGCTGGAGCGACACCGGTGTCTTCAACATAGAGGGTGGCTGCTACGCCAAGTGCATTGGTCTCTCTGCAGAGAAGGAGCCAGATATCTACGGCGCCATCCGCTTCGGATCCATTCTTGAGAACGTTGTCTTCGATCCAGTAACCCGTGTTGTTGACTACGACGACGACACCCTGACCGAGAACACTCGCTGCGCCTACCCCATCGAGTACATTGAGAACACCAAGATTCCCTGCATCTCAGAAGGCCATCCCAAGAACATTGTCCTCCTCACCTGTGACGCTCGCGGTGTCCTTCCTCCCATCTCCAAGCTCAGCCCCGAGCAGACCATGTACCACTTCATCTCCGGGTACACCTCCAAGATGGCCGGTACCGAGCAGGGTATCACCGAGCCCCAGGCTACCTTCTCTTCTTGCTTCGCTCAACCCTTCCTCGCTCTCCACCCCATGCGCTACGCCAAGATGCTCGCGGAGAAGATTCAACAACACGGCGCCAATGCCTGGCTCCTCAACACCGGCTGGGTCGGTGCCGGTGCTACCACCGGTGGCAAGGTAAGACAATCCTGCAACAAGATCCACCCGAAACATATACTAACATCACCACAGCGCTGCCCCCTCAAGTACACCCGCGCCATCCTCGACGCCATCCACTCGGGCGAGCTCGCCAACGTCGAATACGAGACCTACGAGACCTTCGGCCTCTCCGTCCCCAAGACCTGCCCTAACGTCCCCGACGAGCTCCTCAACCCCGCCAAATCATGGAACGGCACCGCCGACTTCAAGGGCGAAGTCGAGAAGCTCGGCAAGCTCTTCATGGAGAACTTCAAGAAGTACGAAGACCAAGCCACCAAGGAGGTCATCGAGAGTGGTCCACACGTATGCTGCTGCCCCAAGCACTAGACGGTTGTTTTTCCGGTTCCGACATACCTTTCTTACTCTTTTGACAGACTGACTAGCGGATTTCCACTTCGATGTTTCTTTCTCTTTACGTTACAATCGAGCGGTCGAGCGGGTACCCTCCATCGACGTCAGCGGCTGTGCTTTCCTCTTTCTTTTTTTGATTGGATGGTTACAGGCATAATGTGTGCCTGCAGACGGGATTTGATATGATATCATGGCTTTATCTCTTTACTTTGCTAGATGCGTCTTATGAGCGCTTTGTCGCGTGTACATACACTTTTGGCGTTGGGTCCAGTTGAGCATTTCATGGCAGAAGACGAGAACGTAGCATAGCTGCTGTTGGAAGAGGAGAGAGAGAGAGAGAGAGAGAGAGAGGCAAAATTATCATCATGTTCATCGAAGCGGTGTTCATTATGGTATAGGTGTGATTGAGGCTGTACCACTCTCGGAAGATACTTGGACCGCTTTCGGAAGGTATCTGTCGAGAGTGGTACATCCTTATTCCACATCTATACCATAATGTATAGAGCTTTTGATGAAAGAATGAATCTTTTCAATCAAACACATCCTCCGATGCTCTCTGTCTCAAAGGCGTGAGGGTATCAAACTGTTGACTTCGTGCTCTTGCCACTACTGTTCCTTACTGCCATCTCAGTACAAGCCATTCCAACCCCCTTCCAACCATCCCCATCTATCTCCCATCTCCCATTTCTCCAGAACGACCACCGAATATCTCACAAAACCGCCTCATCCATATTCCTAATCCACCCCCACATCCACATCACCGTATCCAAATGCGCCTGCACCCCCACCCTCTCATCCACCGTATGAATATTGCCCAAACCAACCTGCTCCCTATCCCAACCAGGTCCATACCTAAAGATATTCTCGCTCAAATCCCAATAGTAGCGTGTATCCGTATTTCCAGTCATGATACCAGGACTCACAAGCAGATCTTTACCATAAAGGGCACGGGTTGTGCCGGACAGGATCTGGTAGGGCGTTGCGGTTTTGTTGGAGTGTGAGGTTGATTCCAAGGATGTGGGTGTGACGGGCGCGGGTTCTAGCATGGTGGGGCCGTGGGAGAGGGTTATGCTCGAGGGTGTCTCGGTGCCGTTGAAGGCGTGGAGGGTGAGGTTGTGCTTTTGCGCTACTTGGGCGGCGAGGGATGTGATGTGCGTTTTCACGGCTGAGGAGCTGGATCCGACGTTTATGCGGTGGTTTACTGTGATCTGAGTTCGCTCGGGCAGGGCGTTTGTTTTTACGCCGCCGTGGATTATGTCGACGGCTACGGAGGTTGTGAAGAGGTATTTTATGCCTGGGCCTGCTTTTGCGGCTTCAAGGGCGAGGGCGTCTTTTGTGGACTTCTTAGAGCACGTTTGACTGCGTTTGGAGCGCTTGTCTAGGAGTTTGCCGAGGTGGTGCGGGAAGTCTGGGGCGTGGGAGGCGCCGCACTGGAGGAGGCCTAGGTACGGGTTCTCGTCTGCGAGGTGGGGCTCGTAGGCGTTTGCTTCGATTAGGGTGATGAGCTCGCTCGCTACGCCGATGCCGTTGTGTGCGGGTGGAATACTGCTGTGGCCGCCGGGCATGCGCACGACGATGTCGACGTCGATGTAGCCTTTCTCGGCGACACCGGGGATTGCAAAGTTTGCACCCCAGCTTTCGACGTTTACGGCGCCTTCGTCGATGATGGCAGCGATGGAGTTGTGGCCGAGCTTCTTCAACAGGTACTCTGAGAGATGGCCTGCACCTTCGCGACCAGAGATCTCTTCGTCGAAACCAAATGATAGAATCAACGTTCGCTGAGGAGTAAACCCAGCAGAAATCAACGCCTCAACGCTATTCAAAATAGCCAACAACTGGTTCTTACAATCACTTGCACCCCTGCCCCAAACAAACTTCCCATCGTAATGACCAGAAAACGGGGGATACGTCCACTGCTTAACCGTAGAGTCCGGAACAGGCACAACGTCCTGATGCGCCATGAGCAGATTAGGCTTCAAGCTCGCATCCGTGCCAGCCCACGTATACAGCAAGCCGTGCGTGTTGACCTTGTCCAACTGCAATGCCGCATGCGTCAACGGGAAAGTCTTTTCAAGGTAGTCGGCAAAAGAGTACATAATGTCCCAGCGCGGGTCGGATCCAATCTCGCCCATGTCGTCGTAGCTTTGCGTGGGGATCTGGACGGCGCCTGATAAGCGCTCGATGGCAACGTCTCGGAAAGCATCGGACGTTAGGTAGCTTTCCATCTCATCCAACTCTTTCGTCTTTCTTGCTGGGAACAGGGGCTCGACCTGCGGACATTGCGCTTTCGAACCGACATCGCCTGAACGAGATGGAAGCTGCCATGGCGATGATACAGGGACGGTGATATGACGTAAGAAAGCCAAACCCGCTAAACAAAACAACGCGCTTCCAACGAATTGACGGTAGTAAGAGCGACTATACTGCTTCGACGGAGTCGGAACAGGCGTCTGCTTTCCCCAATTCTTGCCCGCCATAGTGTGATGCTTGGTTGATGGTTAGAGTCTTGGTGTGTCTTGGTTATCGGATGTTGCGCGGGGATAAGTGGTGGTGCGTTTGCGACTAGTCTCAATCAGGAAGGTACCTAGGCATGTACATGGCTTTGTCAGTATTTATCGGATCGACGAGATAATCGTATCTATGTCGCTGTTTGTTTGTTGTGTGTTTCGGAAAATTATCCGACGAACGTTCAGTTATCGGACGGCGGGGAGGTTGTTGTGCGTGGGTGGTGTTTCGTAGTTAGAGCCCACTTCTGAAGACGCCATTTTCTAATCATGGTCTGGTTTGGTGTTTTTGGTTCACAGCTAATCACCAGCTAGTCGTTTGATCAGAGACATCCCATGTCATAAGTCGTCGCCATATACTGCTACAATGAGCCCTCTGGCCACTTGTACTCCGGCCACGGGAAATCTGGATCGTACTTCTGCTGAAGTACAACACTTCCTGCTGGAAACGTCTTCTGTGAGCCATCAGGCATATCCACCGGCCGCGCCTCATCAACAAAGGTCCACGCTGCGAGCAGACCAGCAGCCTGCGCAATCTCATCCTTGAGCTTCCCAAGTTGATCTGGCTGGGGAGAAAACTTCTCAAGCAGAGCTTTCTCCCTAGTCTCCTCGAATTCTCCTGGTTCAGCCGTAACTTCTACGTCCTGATCACGCTGTTGCTCTTTCATATCCATTCCACCGCAATCCGATACCAAGGGCTGAAAGAAATCATTCTTCAGCGGTCGCTCCACTTCAGCATTGTCCAGATCCTCGTCGATATCGATATTGGCAATCTCGTAGTTGATGTACGTCAGAGCCAGACATTCCGTCTTCACAAGGATCTTCACGACCACTTGTGTGCTTTCTGCTTGTCCCTCTTCCACCATTTCGTCATCGGCAAAGGCATCCACGTACCAGATTGCACTCCTCTTCACTGCATCTTCATCAATGACGACGAAGGGGGATTCTCGGCCTGCTTCGTTTTCTTTGGCGCGCATGTATTGATGGGATTTGCCGATGTAATCAGCGGGAGGCCTTGTGATCTTGAGCTCAAGCAGTGGCTGGAATCGAGAGCAGGCGCCGAGTTCAAATTCTGTCTTGACTTTTGCGAGCTCGTTGTCGTTTAATGGAGCCAGGAGATATGCTATGAGGCATGTGACGTCGAAGGGGGGCGAAATGAAAACCATGATAATGGTGAGTTTGGTTGTAGTAGAAGGGGCTGAATGTGAGCATTTCGAAGGATTGGTACTTCCTGACTGTTTATTTGTGATGCATACTGCATAGTGGTCCTCGCGTTGCTAAAGACTTTGATTTCTGCAATGCAGGAGACCAGCGATTGGCTACAGTTACGCTCGCGCAGGCAGCAATATTGTTGAGGGCCCTGTATTTAGCGGCTCGACTTAGCTTGAGATCGGCACTGCCAATCTGGAAACGTTAGGCTCTTCAGCAATGCACTCATAGGCTAACACAATCATGTCGCACACCGAAGTAGATCTCCAACAACTGGCACGCCGCAAGGCCAGGCTCCAGTTCGAGTCGAAGGCGCCTACTCTTCTTGATTTGGGGTGTTTGTAGGTAGATCACAATGCGTATGATAACTCCAGAACTTGTGTTGCATTTAGCCTCGACGGGATCTTCATTGTACCCAATGCTGACTTGTCGTGGCAGTGGATGCGTCGTCGCATGTCCTCCCAGATTGAAACGAGCATGCACGATACGGAGAGAGTACAGGTTGGCGAGAAGTACGAGGCACCAATCATCGCCTGTCCCGCAAAGCCTATACCCGTGTCAATACAGTATCTAAGTCCTGAACACTATCAGCGCACTCTCATCCGGCGAAGGACCTATATCCGGCCAAATTTCCGTCTGGCACCCAGCTGCCCTTCGAACCATGTCCCTCTCCAGAAAGTTCGCCAGCTCCAGACTATCCCAAAGTATCTCTCTTCTCCTCCGCGACCGCAGAATACTAATAATCCTCTGCCGCACTGCCACATCAGTGCAGAAAACATATAGCTGGAACAACGCTGTGGTGAGATCCGTTTTGAGTCCGTAGAGTGGTTGTTTCGACTTACTCCACAAGCGATCGAGGTCGTTGAGTAGGTGACTGCATTCTACAGCGTCGAGTTGACTAGTGGGCTGGTTGTCGCAATCGACTGCAGGGCTTTCATCCGCTAGTAGCAACTCCCAGAGTTTGTACTGAATTTTCAGATTGACAATTCTTTCTAGGTTTCTTGCGTATTCGGCTGTGCCTACTAGGTCCTTCACCATGGCCCGGAACTGTATATCCCATACTCGCAATCGTTGTCGTAATATTGCCCATTGCTTTTCGCACTCGAAATTGTTATGGTCCCGATCCTGCTCCAAGTCCCATGAGATGTGCGTGACGACATCATCGAACGTGTTCATCACATCTTCCGCCTCGACGAGATCCCGAAGCTTTCCAGCAGGTTTGTTATACTTCTTTTTCGGCGCCATGAATGGCGTGATGTTTGCGAATATACGGTTTGGGGAGAAGAGGCCGACTTGGCTGCCAATGGCGTGGAATATAGCTGCCAGTTCCTCAATATCATGGTTAGGTAGGTATGTGCTGGGTTTGTGGTTCGCAATGAGTTCTGTTCCAGACTTGATGTGCCGAATCGCTTCGCTGAAGTTGCCGCGTAGGCTCTCGAGAATGGCAAACAAGACGCAACATGTCAGGATAGTGACTAGATCGGTTTGGGCATCGTTCGCGGTGCCTCTTCCGTGTATCAGACCAGATATGGCATCGTTGTAGTGCGACAGGGTAAAACCTTCAAGACTTGATGGCTTGTCCTGGCCGCATGTTATGAATTGCCAATGGACGGCGCCAAGAGCCATGACTGCATGTCGTACACACGAGACGTTTTGGCTAGGGCCCTGAAAGGCCTTTTGCCAGAAGTTCTTGTTCAAAGATTTAGATATCTCCAAGTCGTGAATCGTGTTGGTGAAGAAGTGAGTGTAGTAGTAAGTTTCCAGGGGATGGCCTGGTACCAACAACGTTCTGGGAAGATCGAAGATCGAAGATCCCTTTGAAGAGCAAACGGTTCGGATAGGCTTTGGTGCCAGCACTGGCGCGTTCGGGGTCTGCCAGTTTTTTAGAGGCGCAGATGCGTAACCATCGCAGACGAAGCCGGCTGAAGTGCATCTTTGACATGTGGGTTCAGTCTCGTCGCATTTCTTCCGTCTTTGCTTGCTGGGCGAATTAGGTAAACCAGGTGTTATGGGGTGCGACAAGCCACACTGCTAACCTACCAGGTAATACAGCCTGTACGCGTCTTGTGGGAGAAAGCTCTAACCCTCCGTGCGCCTGATGGTGGCTTTGTGTTTTGCATCGCGTACATGCAGGGGAAAGTGTGCATCCATCCTACTTTAATGGCCAGAGATTGGCAGGACCGGGCTCCAGTCTGAGTCAAACGCGTATGTTCTGCACTGTTGATACGGGAATCTTCGATGGGATATCTGCCAGCCCGTACGCGGTGAGCCGGGAACTTTGGTCTCTGCAAGTGGGGCAGCTCCGCTCAGGATAAGATTGGCCTCCTATACGCGCAGACCCACCAACTGCTATAACGGGACTAGCGCTAGCCTCGCCAAGCCCACCAACGTCCGCACGAAGCCGAGCTACCTTTCTTTGGCCGTAGAACCCTGAAAGTATCGAAACGGTGTACAATCTGGCCGAGTCCGAATTATGTGACTAGGTACATCCGCAGGGCGAAGCAAGAGCATGCGCGTTAGGCTCCAGGTCGCAGAGCTAACCGAGCTTCCGAAAGAGAAGGCGAGGCGTTCAGCGATGAATAGGTGACTCTTACCGTCTAGGTGTTTTGCTCGTTCCATTTAACCTCCTCTCACGATACCGCCCTGATCAAGAATACAACTATCGCCATATCTTCATCTCAAAACATGACCGATACCCAACGATCGAAACCCACGATCGCTGTCGCTCCAAGCCAGGAGAGCTCACCCTCAAAGTTAGATGCTTTTCTATCAGCACACCCCGAGATCCAGATTGGTCGCGCCGCCTTTGAAAGCCTCCAATCCACCCACGATGGCAGCGACTCATTCTCCATCATCAACAAGCCGTTCGTAAACATGGTGCTGTATCAAGAGTTCAATGCGGATACGAGAGAGCGCATATACGTCGTCGCATTAATTGACGACCAGAAAGCTCTTGATCATTATGAACAAGACTGCGGTGGCACTTCGAACGAAGATGGATGCGATTGTGCAGAGAACCAAGGGCCCGAACATATGATATACGAGCGTGTCGTCGAGTACAAGAGCGCGGATTGCGAGAACCACAAGGATGAGCCGGAGCCGGACCCTGATTGTTCTGAGTGTTGGCCAGTTTTGTGTGGGAGTAAATGCGCTCCTTGAAGTGCCTGGACGACGAACTACCGTGACAAGTTGAAGACCCTGGACTGTTTTGGGTTGGTTTGTAGGCTAGCACAGCAAACGTACATCCCGACGAGCTCACCCTTCCAAGCAATGACGTGGATGTGAGCTTTGTCAATGCATGCACTTGGGAAACTAAGCTACGAGACATAAATTGACATGCCATAATCGATGTTCTCATAATCCAATGAGTAGACGTGATAGAACGAGGAATGGTACAAACAGTGCAAGTACCACAACGGTAGGCGCTTTGAGAGCGCTGGCGCCGCTCATTTGTATCACTGACACTGCTTTTAGCGTGAGCTTCGAGGCTTGCTAACGAGTGGCCTTTTAAGAACAACTATTACCTGGTATGTTGCTGCTAGCTGGGATGCCGTCAATAGTAGATTTCACAAAGTCGTATCCGATATCCGTTAGAATTCCCTCAGGGTTTTCAATCTCGGCGTCTTCATCTTGAGAAACTGTTAGCAAGGTTGCGGTTTTAAACCGGAAGGACAACTCACACCACAACTCATAGGCCTCCGGATGGGGCCCAACAAGACCAACAAAGCCTTTACCGTATGGCGTGACTGAGGCAGCGACATTCTGATTGGCAGAGTATCTAGCAACAATTCCACGGTCAGAGTCGTTGAAGCCTAGCATCGTTGCGCCTTCTTGGAAGTACGCCCATCTTGCCTTCTCCAATTTCGGGCCGCCAGTGCTAGCATTGAACTTCCAATCGACTTGAATCGTGGTATCTCGGTCGTCGTCAATCTGTGCTTTGTCTTGCAGTATTTCGGATCCGACGTCGATACCGCTGGGCAGAAGATCGAGTGCCGACTTCCCAGCAAGGTAGGCCCCCAGGCAGAAGCCCATGTAACGACCGCCGCCGTTGACAAATTCTCTTATCGTCTTCGCATGCGTTTTGAGCTCATCCCAAGCTTCGTCGAGATCTGTGAAATCATTCTTAGTCTCTTGTGCTTACTTCAAAGTCAAGACGCGCTACGTTCTCATCATTGGACTAGGAAATACTGACCTGGTCCACCAGGATATGCGTAGAGATCGGCTTTAGAGAGAAGAGAGGGGCTGAGGTCCACTTCTTCGTCCGGTCCAGCATACGTAACGTTGAAGTGGTAAGGGGAATTCATGAGGAGTCTGCCGACACTCTCGGAGCAATTGTCGCAAGCGCTGGATCCACGGTAGACGATGGCTGTCTTCATGGCTACGACAGCGGGTAATGCCAGGAGCAGTACTAGACCATCTGCGATTCTCATCTTGATTCGAGTAGTCGAGGAGTGCTATGTTGCGCTTGAAAGAAGTATATAGGTTGATGGAATACAGTAATGTAGGTGTGCAACGTGTCGAGTTTTATACACACGGCTTTATCTATGTACGTACAAGAGGGGATGGTACCTTGATGTTCCTCGGGCGGGCCTCCCGCCCTATGCGCGACACTCATGAGGCCCACCATACCTAGGTATGAAAAGCCTCCACTACAGTCATTGCGCGAGCGCGTATATGATTGCTGGGCGAAAGGATCAATACTTAGATTTCGCTAGCAAATAATCAGGCCGACACGGAACTTCGCTGTCGGCTTAGCATCAGGCTGTGTCACGCGTCGAACGCAGATCATTTGTAGTGAGATGAATTGAATGGTGGAAGCGTATAGCTGGCTAATCAGCGACTTGCTGATATCACAAAGTGATGTAAAGGTAGCACCGGGCAATTGTTCTCAAGATGTTGGCGTCCCCTGACTGCGCGTAAAGCCGGCCAATCAACGACTTCGGCCCCACCTGAGGCGAGAAAAACCTTGGAAGTGTCACATCTCCATCTCACACCTATTCGAGTCCAGCAACGTTCTCGCATCAGAACTTACGTGATGGCCCCTCCTCGTGACGCTCTGGATCTCAGAGCTACTCAATTGTCTGTTGGCGTAGCATAGCAAGCTGCTTCTGGCAATCCTCCTTTGCTTGCTTTGCCTCGTCGATTGCCCAGCGCCCATCCCTCTCTAGTGTGTATATCTTCTCTATCTTTTTGATCTGCCGCAGGTGGGCTTCTGCCTCGGGCCCAAGAATCCCCAGCAAAGTACCAGCCGGAAGGTCTTCTTTCTTACGGATGATCTCACGCCACTCGTCGGTTTGGCCATATTTTGGCGCGTGTTTATTGAAGTCGGACGCAAGTGCGCCACTGTCGCTTGCGTCGAATCTCTCTCCAAAACGAACCCCGTCGCGTATGTCAACATCCAGGCAACTATTGATGTAGCGTTTGACCTTTGGAGGCATGTCTCGAAATCTAGACTGGTACTCTAGTACCTTGATCATGTCGACAAGAATGGTGCCTTTTGGTAGCTTGAATCCGATGTCGGCTAGACCCTGCCGTGTCAAAATCGGTCGATGGAAACAGACGCAGATTGTTGGATACGTTGATGACAAGTCACGGAACATCTTTTCGAGACCCGCGACGGCCTCATTGGTCGATACAAAGCTGGATTGGGGAACGTTTGGTCTCCCGTTCCATTTGGATGGCACCCAGAATCGGTACTCGTGCGCTTTGTTCTGTCTTTCATCGCTTTGATCCTCAGTAGTTGATACTGCCGGGGATGCTGGGGTTGTGATTTCCACAGACAAGACTCGCATCGCTTCTACTTGCTTCCAGTAGCCCCTCGCCTCGTTACAGGATATCCAGCCGTTCCAGGAATAGGCCAAACCAGACGGAGCCCACTCCATTGATACCAGAGCGACATGCGGTTTGTCCCAGCAGCGAGCCAGGGTTTCGTTTTCTGTTGCGCATTCCCGTATCCTCTTCATCTCGCTTTCAGCGACGAGACCAGTCGGTGGTATCATGGCAATCACTGGACGGATTGGTCTGATGCTGTTAGGATGTAAGTAGCTTTTGGGGGAAAAGCTACACTACAAAAACTTACACAGAAGACGAGTCGGAAACTAAAAGAGGGCGAGAAGCTCGTACGTCTAAGCGCGGTAAAGAGAGGAAAGAAGTGAAGAGGAAACGGATTCTATCAAAAGCCACTATCGAAGACTTGTTCTGACTAGCGCTTACGCTCTGAGAACAGAATTTCCATGTGATGATGTGGTCAAAATCAACACTACCTATCAACCCCAAGGCAGCAGCACAGCCTCGTAACACATGATCCCAAACTCATGGTGGCTGAGTCGATGCCAAGGAGATTGTACCAACCCGATCGACCTTGGCCAATGAGAACATGGACACTGGATACAACACTAATATGACTGGAAGCCCTACTTGTCCAGATGCACTTCGATGATGTGGTGGGGGGGAAGCGCGCGCAGTTATGTGCGAGGTGGGGTTAGCATACATTAGGTCATCGGGCGTACCACCCTGGAGAAAATAAGCCACCTATCAACATCTTTGCAAGATTGTAAGATCAACAAGACACTCGCATCATTCTTGTCATCCTCCTGTTACATACATCAGAGAAGTATTAGACTTACATTCACTTATCACGTAGCGAGGAGGCTACTAGTGCAAACGTTTTATTTCTTACTTAACGTCTACTTTGGGAGTGCAGACTGTACTATCTCAATAACCTTTGAATGCATGTATCATACCCTCGCCGGACAGGAACCAGTAGCTCCAGCCGTGTTGAACATCGCGACGTCCCGTCAAAGTAACCGCCTCGCTCCCCTTCCCTCGTCGCAATCCGTTTTCGACCGTAGCATATATCCACTTGGGTAGATAGACGTCTACTGAACAGGCGGTCCTTGCATGTTGCTCAAGTTCTCCGGGATGGGCTGCTCGCGCATCTGGATCCAGAACTCTGGCCATTCGTCCCTGAGGTGGCCTGTTGGTGATGATAAAGCTCACGGTCAGTCTCTTTCGGACAAGTACCTCGAGTATCGCGTAATTCATGCGGAACCAATATCGGCTGTCCAATTCAGACTGATACTTACCGATGAGATTGACGAAGCCCGAACGAGGTGTGAGCTTGTAACCGCCTTCGAAGGGCTCAAAGTGGTCCGCGGCGCTACCAGGGTGGACTTGGTCGAACATGGTCCTGATGTCGGTCAAGGTAACTTGGTTACCGGACTTGAGGAAGGTGAGGATCCCGGGGAGGTGGCCGGCCTTGGTGGGGATCAGATCTGAAGCGATGTTTGGCATTGTTGTTGGGATTTGTATGCTTGGGTTTGTCGTAAAGGGTGAGAAGAGGATTGATAATTTTAAGCTATATTTCTCGTTCTCAAAAGTGTGGTGCTTATGGAAGAGGGATACATGGTACCTGATGGCTTGTTTATATACTGGGAGGGAGTGAGAAATCTTAAGAATGAATATGGGGGAGTTCGAGGTGAGTGAGAGAGTGACTGCACGTGGCCAAGTCTTGTGGAAGGAGTATTCTGAATAGTGCTGCAATACGCAAGGAACAAATAGGTAGCTATGTCTTGATGATAGTAGAACAATAGCGCGTGATCGAAAAGGTGTGTACTTTCTCCAAGTTCCCAAATTGCGTGTCATTGTGCAGGTGCTCGTGCAACTATCTGAGCGTAGATTCATGAATGGATACACTCGGAAGACTACATATTCGTCAACAATATCTCATTACAATGAGAGCGCCTGAACAAGGTCTTTCCTGGAGAGATTTGAATGAACATTAGATAATGATTAAACATGTCTACGAGAAACGCAACCTATATAGTCTGTCAAAGTTCAATGAGTGCAATACCGAGGTGAGCAAGAATCACTTATCGTGCGCGGAACCATCGTTTGTGCGAGCCGTGTTTGGTATTGAATGAGAGTAGACTCCACCATTTTAGTATAAACCAATTATCAAGCCACCATGAGAAAGGAAACAGATTATCCCACCGTCATATTCAACTTCTCCGAACCCCGTAACAGCACATGTCCCATCAAGCTATTTTCTCCCAAAAACAACCTCCAGACCTTCGACCGCACGGTTCGTTTAGACAGGATTCGGATTTTCAGGCGTCGCATCTACAACGTATCTGTTGCTCAAGACACTTGGAATCGGATTCTGATTAATCCCGGTCCAGAAATCAGGCCAATTATCTCTGTAATTGCCTACAGAATCGATCATAGTCAGCTTTTGTTGGCCGCGCTTTGTTGCACATGCATCGTGAGTGCAGAACTGAAGTTATTCCTCAGCTCATGGTTATACGCACCGACCATAGTGCGAAAGCCCGACCGGGGACTGAGTATGTAACTGCCATTTGGTTGCTGGGTGAAATGCGCTAAGTGATCGTTCTGTTTAGCTGGCGTAGCAGTACGGTTGATAGCGATAAAGATGTCGGCTAGGGTAATTGTGGTATTGATGTTGGTCTGCAGGACGCCGAGTATGTCGACGACTTGGACGGATGTGAGGACGACCATTTCGGGTGGGATCGAGACGTTGGAATTGAGTAAGATCAGGGAGAATGATTTTTGGTAGTAAGTCGCTCTTTTCTTGTCTTCGAATGTGTTGTAGAGTGAAGTAGCATACACCCATTTTGAGAGCAGCTTTTATACTGCGCCTGAGTCAGATATCTCTAGAAGCGAGTGACTCGATCTACGGAGTGTGTGAGAGAGTGACTGTTACTGAATCTCGTAGGATAATGCTGGGTAACATGGCTATGCCAAAAGCGAGGAGTACCAGTCATGATGCAGACTGGGAAAGAATGGGTTTTCTGAGTGTAAGGATACCATAGTAGACATGGCAGATTAAGCGTGCCGTTTTTATACTACCGATCAGTCGCGTGTTGTGGTATACGTGCACTTACAGGGACCTGAGCTTAGTGTTGGCGGAGAGTTGGAGGACGCGCTCGAACCACCTCCATCCTACGATTGCGGGCCGCTGCAACCACTACCTGGCTGTGACAGAAGCGCATCAATATCTTGACTTCGATCGCACTCGTCATCTCCAATCTTGTACTCCTGACTCCTCCAGTCGTTCCCTTCCCCGCACTCTCGAGCCACCTCGCTCCTACCATTGCGGGTCACCCCAGCCACTATCTGGCTGTGACAGAGACGCGTCCAGATCATGACTCCCATAGCCCTCCTCACCTTCATCGTTGTACTCCTGACTCCCATAGCAGTCCTCATCTCCAATCTTGTCCCCCTGACTCCCCCAGTCATCTCCTTCTCCGCACTCCCCAGTCACCTCTTCATGCACCCTAATCTGAGCAGCAGTGTCAGCTTCTGCTAGGACATCGCCTAACCAACCCAGCAGCCTCCATCCAGCTCTACGCACGACGCCAGAACGAAAGCAGCGCGAGAGGACCATCTTCCCACCAAAGCTATCGAAGACACGTGAGAACACCGACCTCGGCGGCGCCATTCCCTCCACGGCATCTTCTTGCTCGGACACACAATCCTCCACCTGCGAAATATTGTCTCTCCTCCTCCGCTCTTCTGTTTCCCGTTCCAGTCTCTCCCTCTCTATAACCTGCGGCGAAACCCATACCTCCGTCTCACCCAACTGCCCCTGCAGCCCACTAATCCCCCCTTCTACCAGCCCCAGCAACCTTCCATAAACCCCCCTCTTCTCCTTCACCGCCCACTCCATCTGAATCCCCCTACCCATTGGCGTCGGAAAACTATGCGCAAAAAAATTCCTATCACGTCTAACATCGCTCGCTGCGCTGAGCGGATCCGGTAAACCAAACGCGTGACACCCCCAATCGCTATTCACAGCGCGCAGGTTCTCGTTGATGGCGATGTGGTGCATCGCGAACGCACATTGTGCAGTTTCCAACTCCGTGCAGGAAGACGATGTACGGGTTGCAGGTTCATGGACTGCAGCTAATAACGTCCCTGGATACATTTCCAAGATAGACAAGTTAGCGGTCAGGTGCTTGCGGAGGGTGTAGAAGTATTCTAGGGAGAGGAGGACGGAGATACGGGACACGAGGGTGGGGTGAGTTTCTTGGCTTAGTGTGCCGCTGGGGGAGAGGCTGTAGTAATGGATTACTGCGCGGTAATTTGGGTAATTTGGGTCGAGGTCTTGGATCTCGTTTGGCGACTGGGCGGAGAGAGGGGTGAGGCTAGCGAGGCCGTCTGGTGTTGTGGTGGGAGAGCTGTTGACATCTGGTGTGGGGGACGGGGACGGGCAGGCACCATCATACTTGACCCCAGGCGCAACATTTGATGCTGAGCTGTTAGCGAGATCCAGCGCAACAGACTGCCCTAGACTTGTACAAACCTCAGTCGACATGGTTGTCAACCCAGATTCTGGTCTGGGACTGAATGAACTCGATTTATCGTATATACTCAGGTAAGCATCTACATCTCTTGCGCGCACTGTGCGTAGAACAACATTGTTGGCGTATATCGTCCTTGTAATCGTTCAGACACTGTGGAGTAAAAAGACCTGGGCTCCAGAGGCAATAGTCCAATGGTAGCGTGTCGTCGTCATCTTACTGACGTCCTTCTTGGTGTTGTGCTGATGCCCAAGCTCAGACCAGACCAAGCTCCAACGTTCATTCCATGCCAAACGGTCTTCGTCTGAGCACAACATTGTACTATTCCTGTTCGTCCTCGGCCTCACTGTCGTTATGAATCATGCCATGTAGTCCTTCCGTTTCAGCACCGATCAGAGGAGCCCTCTCGCCCTCGTGACGCGCGAGATGGCCTCCGATGCTGACAGCCAAAGTGCTGAAGCCATGAATCATGGTACTTCCGAGTACAATGAAGCAAACAAGGGGCCAGATCATAGTAGCTGTTCGTTGTCGCTCTACGGGCAGATCTTTGGGCGGATGTGGAAGGGGTAGGGATGTACCAGTCTCGAGCTGCGCACGGGCTTCGATGGCGAGGAAGAGGGCGCCGACACCCATTGGTCCGAAATGTCCGACAAAGAGGGCTTCGGTTGTAGTCTTTACGGATGGCAACATCTTCGTCTTGAAGAGCGTGAAAACGATCGGAATTCTGCGGAAGAGTAGGATGAGTGCAAGTAAAGCAACCAATCGGAGAGGGGTAATTCCGTCCACCGCGTTGAAGCTCGCCCAGGGTATCATTGCGCCGAAGAAGATGAAGAAGGCTGAGTTGATCAGCAAGTCGATGATGACAGGTAGAGCGGTTCCTTCTGTGGGGTTCTTTTGATTGTGCGCGAAGCCACGTCCTGCAAAGAAGGCCACTAGGAAGTCGTCGACTCCAAGAACCGATGCCAGTCCGATAGAGAAGATGGCCAGGAGGAGGTAGAAGGCCAGGTAGGAGGCTCGACCCATCCACTCGCGGCTGTGCGAGAACCTGTACAGGCCGTTGAAGATGTATCCCAGGGCAATACCGAGGAGAACGCCTACCACGCACTGGTATAGGATAGTAACGAGGAACCATTTCGTGAAGAATCCCTTAGCAGTGTTCTTCAAAAGAAGACTCAACCCCAGGTACAAGAACGGGAAGGATATGCCGTCGTTGCAACCACTCTCCGCGCTCAACAAGTCCCTGATCCGCTTGGGTACTCGGGTGCTGAACTGGCTGTTTGACAGAACGGAAGCCGCGAGAACAGGATCTGTGGGCGTGAGGCAGGCCGATATCGTCAAAGCAGTCTGGAAGTCCGTGTCGAACAGGAACATGATGAGCATTCCGCACATCAGCCAGCCGAACGTCATGACAGGTCCGAGAAGAACAAGCAGGGCGCGCCATTTCTTTTGGAGGTAGCCTGCGGGAAGCTCCAGACCGACTACGAAGCACTGAATCCCGACGATGAGACGCGTCAGTTCTTGGATAATTTCATCCTGCGACGGTTAGTATTGTTTGTTTGTATGAGGAGCACACTTACGGAAAAGCCCCACTCATATGGCCTGAGGAGGTTGAGAGCGCGTGGTCCGACGATCTGTCGGTCTCGTTAGAAAAAGATTCATTCTTAAAGATGTCCGTACTTACGATACCAAAAAGCGTAGCTAATGGTGGTTCTGAGAGATGCAGGCGGTTCCGAATCATAAGCGAGAAGAGCGCATATAAGATGAGAAAGAAAGTTAGGGTCACGTAAGTAACGTGCGGCCCCGTGGGCTCGAGTTGAGACCAGACCATGATGCTTTACTGTTGGCGAGAGGCACGCGTGCAATTGTGGTGAGTGAGTTGAAGTCTCTGCGAAGCTTGGGCGAGAGTAGGCGTTCTATGATCGCCGTGACGTCGAAGGTAAATGGCGAACTCTGGAACACCGCAAAGAAAGCGCGCGCTGGAAAGAAAGCGGAGATTCACGCACGGAAACCTCGAGCGGCGAATATCACGGGGGACCTGAAGTGCAGGATTAATGGCGCGTTGGATCAGGTGTCGAGCGCGAAGGATCACGCTGCATGGAGGTGCGCATCGATGACGAAGGTTGGCTGGATTTGGCCTTGCGCTCGGACCGGTGTTGCCGGAAGTGGTGGCACCTTGCATGTTGAACCACACTACCAAGCATTCCAAGTGTTAGGTGTGATGGACGTTCAGAAAGAGCAGTAGAGGAAGAACAGTAGAGATGGCGTGCGAGTGCATGTTTGCGGAGAATTATCGCCCTATCATATGTATGCACCAGTCCCGAATGCGATATATGCAGCTAGGTCAAGCCACTATCTCCACGTGAGCACGCGAGGTAATCAATTCCTCTACTTTTGTGAATCCAGCGCCTCCCTTGAATATGGATATGCCCAACGCCGCTCCCGCGCGGTGATGCTACTCAATCTGGCCATGCCAGGCGCCTGCTATTAAAAATACATGCAAATTACAGTGAAACCAATGGATGTGATTACGGGAATTGTCGGCTATGCGTCGTCCGGTGGGTTGTTGAAGAAGGCGAATCGTATCCTGTGGAGCTGGGGAAGTTAGTAATGCTTCGTCCGAAGAGAGTTGGGGTGCATACCGAGGGGAGCTTCGGAATGACGACTGCTATGGTCGCAAAGCAGTTGATGAGGAAATACGTCAGATTGTAATTCGTGTAGTGCGTGCTGACGAGAAACAGCACAATGGGTACGCTGAGAAGGAACTTCTTGGCTGGTGTGTATTGTTCGCCGTTGTCGATCTGTTCCCACATGTTCAAGTTGTCGTAGGCGCCCGAGTTGAAGTCAAAGGGCACACCGCGTACGTAGTGAAACATGAGGTAGGATCCCGCCACGTACGAAAGATTGACGAGGGTCCATGATGCTTCTTGCGACATGCCGGGGATGATGTCGAACAGAATCTTGCCGAAGAAGATGAGGACAAAGTGGATGGCCCAGGCGCCTGGAGGTGTTAGCCTGAGATACAGAATAGCAACACATCATCTCTGTCTCGTGTGTATGCGCGGTATCTCGTGCTCACCCTTTGCATTCACCCATTCGGCGTTGAGGTTGGGCAGGGCGGACTGGTCGCTCAGCTGCTCCAGAGACTCGGGGGGCTCTTTGTAGACAAGACTACTGCTACGTCGCCTCCTCGCGTCTTTTGCAGCATCCAGCGACATCTTGGAGTAGGACGAGGACGAGGGCGAGTCTGATGGGCGAGACCGCGGGTCGCCAGCAAAGCTCAGGCGGGAGGTGCGATTGAGGAGTATGGGTGACAGTTTGGCGGTATTGCTGGGTTCGTCGGGCGGCCGGGCGGTGGAAGAGGGGGATATATAATCGCGTGCGCGGGCTGAGGCTATGGGAGAGCTGCCACGGGCAATGGCATGTCAGTGAGGTCCTAAAGGAGCAAGGCGGCGACGTGGGCTTTCAGGGTCTTCTTACTGAGTACGCAATACCTTCCGGGGCGTCCGAGCTTTTGGCGTTGAGCGATTGGCGCAGAGAAGGGCGTGTAGACGGTAGCGATATGGCGAGGCAGCGGGCAGAGAAGAGGGATCTGTTGGCAGAGGAGGAGGGAGTGAAGCCTCAGTCGGCAGGCGTGAAGACGGAGGCGTGGCAGGTCCACATGATGCTCCCAAAGACCGTGTTCCTAGCAATCACCGAGGCCGTGCCCTGAGCGCAACCATACAACTCTAGAACCAGACACGACCACCTCCGTCCGCCAAAGACCCTCCAACCACCACCCTTTTCACCACCATGGCCTCGGAAGCGCCGCCCCCGATGGAGTCTCACGCCCTCGCCCCCGATGCACCGCCCGCCGATGCACCTGATGCGACGCAGAAGCCCGTCAAGCGCTCGTGGAGGTATGACGCGCCGACGGATTAAATGCAGTCCCCAGCTAATGTGCATAAAAGACGAAAATACCGTAAAATGCGTATCAGGTTCGAAGAGGCTATGAACGACAGCGACAGCCTCATCAAGCAGGAGTGGAAGGCCATGGGCACCGCCCGCCGTCTGCAGGAGAACAACGACCAGATCCTCGACATCCTCCTCGAGCTCAACGAGCAGACACGCGTCAACCCGCGCCTGCGCTTCGACCTGCGCAACCTGTCCGCCGCCGACACTGCCGTGCCTTCGCTGGAAGCCGTCCCCGATCCAGAACTGGTGAAAGCGCAGCTGCAGACGCTGCGAGATGACCTGGCCGCCAACACCATCACCCCCGAGGAATACGCGACACGGGCTGACCAACTGCACTCGTCGCAAGCGATCCAGCAGACACTTAAGTCGCTCGCCAGCCTCGAAGCCAAAGTCCCCCACACGACGCGCGCCGACCTGCCCGACCACCCCGTCGAGGGCATCGACCTCAGCGAGCATGCGCCGGGCTACATGTCGCCCACCCACGAAGACGAATATCTCCTCGCTACCGACCAACTCCTCGAGCAGCCCGGCTTCGATCAGGCCCTCCAGCAAGGCCGCCCCGTACGCCTCGCATCCGCCCAGCCCCCGCTCAGCGAAAAGGACCTTACCGTGCGCAACCCGGACAGCGTCTACAACTGGCTGCGCAAGCACCAGCCCCAAGTCTTCCTGCAAGACAAGGACGCGGCGCATCACGAGAACCTCTCCGAAAAGTCTGCCGCGCCAAAGACCAGCAAAGCCAACGCGACCAAGGTCAAACGCGAGTCAAACATTGGCGGCGGCGGCACACCCGCTCCCCGCGACCACGATGACGAAGACTCAGCCGCCCCCGAGACTGGCAAGGGACGACGTAAGACAGGCGGCGGCGACGACGACACCGCCTACCGACCCAAGGGTGGAAGCTCTCGACCCGCAAAGCGTAAGCGGGAAGAGGGCGAGACGCCTGCGGGCAAGGGAAGCAGGAAGAAGAGCCGCCCCAGCGCGGTCACAGGACAAGCTGCTTGACCTGCCTGCTAACAGCGCGCATAGAAAAGATGGCCTATCGAGCTGGGGTATGCACTCATTGCGTGCGCAGTTATGATAGCAAGACCTCGCACACATGCAACGTACGGATCCACGCTGAGAACGCTTCAGTAGCCATCCCTTGTAAGACGTGCGAGCGCCGTGGCGTCGAGTGCATTGTCGATCCACTCAATACCGGAATCATGGATACATCCGTTTAACATCGTCGCAAAAATCATGTTGGAATTGGGTATGGCGTTATAGGGAAATACTGGCGTAACGATGGGTCTAACTATACCCTTGGGAGATTATTCCCCGGAAATTGTATCAACAGGCGTTTTGACAGCTAGGAATCCACTGGATATTAGGTATCATCCACACACAGCACAGAAAGATGCTGTTTTCCATTGCGTATCTGTACAACAATCAAACATTTCATATTCATACAGCAACAATCACATGTGTTGTCTATTCCCTACCTCAACGGCTTCCCCCTCGCACCCCCCACCATAACCGTCTCCGGCGCCTTGCCCGCCTCACTCATAAACGGCAAGCTCGTCTCAAGCACCTTGCTCCCATCCACAAGCAACCCATTCCCCTTCCTCTGATCCTCAAGATAAGCCGTCTTCGCCCTCTTCTCCTCCAGATACTGTTTCCTCTCCTTCGTCAGCACCCACTCCTTCGGGAACTCCGCCCGTCTCTTCGGCGTATGATGTCTGAAATCAAACGGCACGTCTTCAAACGTATCTTTACCCTCTTTCGCTTCTTTGATAATAGCAGACAGGGTGTCGCCTAGGAACCGCTTGTTCTGCGACTGGGTATCGAATTTCTCGCACGAGAGCTTGACGATGTTGGTGGAGGGGTTGTAGCGGGGGCCCGCGAGTTTGATTACTTTGGAGACTTGGAGTGGGGTGAGGGAGTGGGAGGCGGAGAGGTCGTTGGGCGAGAACTCGACGACGACTTTGTTGGCGGCGGGGTGCGATTCTCCGAGGTAGGAGGTGTAGCGGAAGCGGAAGGGGGTGGAGGATGTGGGGGGTTCGAAGGGGCGGGCGAGGTCTGGGGTGGTGTTAATACAAATGTTGCGTCTCTTGTTTGGTTGGATTGTATGGTAGACGTACGGCTCAAAAGAGGTAGTTCCCACGCGATCAACCGCGCATACTCCCTCAACTCGCGGTGCTGCTCCAACTCTCCGTGTCCGTGACTCGTCAAGTCGTCGCCGTAGTAGTCCTCGTCTGGTCCCATGCTCTCTTCTCCCTCGGCCCAGAACCCGGTAGATACCTTCCTCTTGTCATCCTCTTCAATGTCGAAGTCTTCGTCTGTTTCCAGGCCAAAGTCTTGGGTTTGCGGTAGACCACGTTTTCCCTTGCGGAGGGCGTCGCGGACCACATTCGGATCGATCTCTGCGAGAGACACGCGGAGGTTCTCCAACATGGCGGATTCGCGCTCTTGCGGTGTCATGTCTTGAAATGCTTTGGTCTGCGTGGTGTTTGAGAACGATGATTGAGGTAATTCCGGCGCCAATTCGTCCAGAGTCTCAGTCGGTTTCTTCGCATCCGCAGCAGTTACGGAGCCCTCTTTCGTGGGTTCGTTGGCATATCGCCGCGGCGTTGTGGATATTGGCCGTTGCCATTGTGCGGATGTGTGTTTGGGTGCGGCGAGCGTTCGTATCCGCGAGGGGCATTGGCGTGACTGCAGCAGCAGTCTTCGTGGTATTGACGCCATTGGATGTTGGTTGGGCGGGTGATGCTGTCGTCGACTTTTCGCGATGCAGGAATGGCTTGGCGATGGGGTGCAAAGTGTGGCCGTGCGTTGGACCAATTGGAACTAAGATGGCCCCGGCCTTCGCCGCCGTCCTGGCTTCGTGACCATCTTGACGCCAACTTGATTTCGACTTTTGGTTCTGATCTCGAGGGCCGTTGATGGATGGACTGATCACACTCATCCGTTACTATCCCTCGATATCTTGACATCCATCACATCCACCATGGCTTGGAACTGGACGCCTGATTCGAAGCTCTGCTTCGTCACTACTGGAGCAACGGCGCCATTCACCGAGCTCATTGAATCTGTGCTTAGTCCGACGTGTCTGGATGCCTTACGAGAAGGAGGATTTACACATCTCTTGGTCCAATATGGATCTGCCGAGGACGTGTACAAACAGTTCTCCAAACTCGCTTCAGCATACATACAGGAGACGACTTCATCAAAAGGAGACCTCATCATAGATGGTATAGATTTCAATCCGGACGGACTGAAAACCCAGTTCCAGTTGGTGCAGCGGTCGAAAGGCTTGGTTATCTCACATGCTGGTACTGCACAGCCACTCCGTTTAGTTGTTTCATCTGACGATGCATAGGATCTGGGTCTATCCTTGAAGCACTTCGCTATCAAATCCCACTCATTGTCGTTCCAAATACTGGATTGTTGGATAATCACCAGGAAGAGCTTGCCGTTGCAATGGAACGCAACAACTACCTCGTTCGTGGGGATGTTAAGTACGATTGTGCTTTGGACTTATGGTAGCTTGAACTGATATATCGTTAGGAATCTTGCGTCTGCAATCAAGAAGTCAGACGAGTTCCGACTGAAGATGTCGCAATTCCCACCTATGACTAGCGGGAAGCATCGTGAGACTAAGAGCTTCGCGGCGATCATGGACGAGACGACGGGTTATATGGATTGATGCGACCTTCAATCCACACCTACTTTATTGGTGTTCGCGGAAGAACTCGAATATCGAGAGTCTTGAGCTCTGGCCCGACGCTTTGGATAATGCGCCGCTGTTCGGCATACATCGAGTCTTGAATACTCTGTTCTCAACTCACGGTACTTACAACCCGGATATGGTTGAGGAAGAAGCAGGAATATGTCACTATCTCAGAGAATGACGTTTGTCGCATTACAATACTTTGTCGTTTCTGCAACCCAACGATACGGTAGGATGTACCATAAGGACCAGGTGGAAACTGCGTCACCTGTCACTTCCATTGGGTCACGGCGTGGAACCGAGATTGGTTACTCCGGGTGTTTATTGTGGTAGTCGCTTCCTATCCGCGCTGCATGCGGGTTTGCGACTGCCCGGCATTTCGCTGTATACGTATCTACAACGCTTGTACCTGAGCTTTATAGATGGTACCCGCAGGCTTGTACCACTCACTTCACTTGAACAATTGTCCACTTTCAAAGCACCATTTGGTCTTTTCTTTCGACCTTCTTTCTCTGCTTTACTGCACCTCGAAATTCCGGCACAGATACAGCAAACAATACAATCCACACCCAATCCAGTATGCGTACACCGTCCTTCGTCACAACGCTGCTGGTAGCTGTGGCCTCCGTTGTAGCAGCCGCGCCTAGGTGAGCACCCTTCCGTACAATCCCAGTCTCATAGGCTTACTAGATCTGTAGTACCCTTCACGGCCGAAGCGTCGCCTTTGACTGGGGTACCGAGAAAGTGCGAGGCGTCAACATTGGCGGTTGGCTCGTCGTGGAGCCGTAAGCAAGCCAATACAGATTGTTTGCTCCTCCTGACACTGCCAGATTCATCACACCATCCATCTTCGAGAAATACGACTCAGAAGAATGGCCAGTCTTCGACGAGTGGACGCTTTGCGAGCGACTGGGCTACGATGCTTGTGCCGATGTGCTGAAGCAACATTGGGATAGCTTCGTTTCATTGGACGACTTCTGGAAGATCAAGAACTCCGGCTTCAACGTCGTGCGCATTCCCGTCGGTTACTGGAGGTGAGACTTCGTACAATTCCATCATGCTACTCCACTAACGGCACACGCCATAGCTACGTGGAACCCTGGGGCCCTTACATTTCCGGTGCAGCATCCTACCTCGACGCCGCAATCGACTGGGCGCGCCAAACCGGTCTCAAGATCATCATCGACCTCCACGGCGCACCCAAATCCCAGAACGGCTTTGATCACAGCGGCCACACAGCATCTTGGCCATCATGGGGCGATGAGGAGAGCCTGAGCCACACACACGCTGCACTCAGTGTGATCTCACAAAAGTACGCAAAACCAGAGATGCAAGACGTCGTGATCGCCATCCAATTCCTCAACGAGCCTTTCCTATTGAAGCTCGATCGCGAGATGGTCAAACAGTTCTACAACGACGCGTATTGGAGCCTACGAGATATCAGCGACACACCCGCCATGATGCACGATGGCTTTGAAAACCCGTCTTGGCTGAACGGCTTCCTGACTACCAAGGATGGTGCGAGCAATGTGATTGTCGATCACCATGAGTACCAGATCTTTGGCGATGGTGTCAACGGCATGTCCATCGAACAACACATCGCTCTTGCGTGTAACTCTGTACGTTACAAGCTCTCTACAATCACACAGACTAACGCCTGCTAACCCCCTCCTTCCAGGTCACCAACTACGACAGCTCCGACAAATGGACCAGTAAGCCCCTCCCCTCTCTCCCATCCCCTCCTTACACTAACCCCCCACCCCAGTCGTAGGCGAATGGTCCGGCGCCTTCACAGACTGCGCCCCGCACCTCAACGGCTTCCACCTGGGCTCCCGCATGGAAGGCAGTTTCCCCGGCTCCTACTACATCGACACCTGCGCCGGCAAATCCGGACCCGTCTCCTTGTGGTCTCAAGACTGGAAGAACAGCGTACGTCGCTACATCGAGGTCCAGCTCGATGCGTATGAGGCCAAGACCAAAGGATGGATCTTTTGGAACTTCAAGACTGAGGGAGGGGCGGGTGAGTGGGATTTGTTTCAGTTGATTGATGGGGGTGTTTTCCCGCAGCCGTTGGAGAGTAGGTGGTTTGAGAGGGCTTGTACGAACTTTTGAGTGGTCGTGAGGGGCGTGGGAGGAGACGGGTGTAATGTTGTGATCGACGGGTGATGGGGTATGAGGTGGTACTTGTGTATGGGTATGTGGCATCTTAGTGGATATGTACTGACATCGCATGTTGATATGAAAAGTGATTCGGATATCGCTCCCGTCTTCTCCTAATACGTCACCCCTTTCCCGCACTCTCGTGATGGTCCTCTCCTAATTTTCGAAACATGAGTAGTGCCTCAACGTAACCGTAGATGCATCACCCACTCGCTAGCATCAGCCACGCGTTCACGCTAACTCCATGATATATAACCTGCTCCAGATCCCCACCAGGAAAAGACCGTATCCCGACATCCCTTTCCCTTCTCATATAAATAATTATATACCATCCAGATATCATGGTTGCATAGCAAATTCCGCGGAGCCAAACTCTCTCCGCCTGAGTCAGTTCGACCTATGGCTTCTGTCGGCACCTCCTGCAATCCTATATATATAACGCCACGACAAGAAATGTGTCATGCAATTCCGATTGGCACTCGCTAACCTCGTTGCGAGACATTCTGGATCCGACAACCCTGATGTACCCGGGCCAGTGTCATTTGTATGGCATCCTAGCATCCAGGTGGTTGCGCTGTGGGGTCATTCCACGAGGTACGACTGTGTGGAGCAACTCCTGCACGATGCGCACCTTATCGAGAGTCCGTAAGTTCTTCTGTTCGATAAAAAGGCGATTAAGCTAATAGCAACAGGTTTCTCCGAGCTGAGCGCGGTTTCTCCATGCCACTCGATGTATGTTGTGCGAGAAAGTCAAACGGCTCACAATGACAAGTCTCGCGGACAGACACTCTGTCGCGTTTTACTCTGCGCGTCGTTCCTATATATACACCCGGATTCTAGTGCGTTGGCCTATTGGCTTACGTTGGGGAACGCTGCTTGCGTCGACGTTCGATAGCTGGAGGAGTTTCCTGTCATTCAAATCACCAGATGAACATACTGTTCACGCCGTCAGCCAAGATTCAAGATCGACAGCCTACAGTCTTGACGTTCCTCCACGATGCGGTGCGTGCTGTCGTGGGCTCCGCTATTACGCCAGATGAAGTTATAGTGGGGACTCATATAGCTACGAAGACGTTGAGGCTGAGAAAGCGGGAAGAGAACATGCCCTATGTCATTCTCCCTCATTATCTATATATACGCGCACTCGCAAATTGACCTCCGCACTGCACAACTGTATGCGAAAACCGGTACGTATACCCATTCTATTCGATCGCCCGCGGATGCCAAACATGCTGGGCCTGTACGTTGAAAAGCGAAGACAACTAACACCTACCCAGATCATACGGTTATCGGCTCCACGATACAGAATGTACCGTTGAAGCGTGCGGTGCTGGGTTCACTGGGAAGACAGAGTGCCTCAATGGCCACCATTGGATGATTTTGTCCGTCGTGCGCGACTCGCCAACGAAACGTCACAATGTTGAGCAACAGGCGGCAGAATATTTACACCTGGCAAGTGTCCTTCGCGATTGCAGTCCTGCGATTCGCGAGAATATGCATGATCAACTGTGGACTTCCTCACCCACTGGTACTGCGACGACACAGCGACGAGGCGCACACGATTACCGCATCACTCAACCATCCCAAACACCAGTGTACTCTCAAATGCAAAGATCGCAACGAGAGACTTGCTTCAATACCGAATACTCGACGCGTGCTTTCCTCAGCACTCCATTACGAGAACAATATGCAAGTCCAACGCGCAAACTCTGCTCGTAAGAAAAATTGTCCTGCAAGGAGAAAGTTTCTGATACACAACCCTGCTGCGATCACAAAGTCCAGAACCGCACATCGTCATTTTCTCCTCTCCGCACACCCGTCATTTACTATTTTTGCGCCGTGCGCACCGGAAGACGTGGGCTTCCCCGCTCGCCTCGAGCACCACGGCCCTCCTCTTTGTCCGCATTGCGTGTCTATGTTGCGTGCTCGGATCTCCCGAATCTTATCGGACAGACGCTCGGAGAGGAGGGTTGATGGCGCATGTGAAGTTGTAATAGATAGGAGGAAATCCAACAGTTTAAAGTGTACGGAATTCCGTACGTGCAAGACGCGCAGCGAATAGAGGTCGCTCCCAATGCCGCACATGCTGACGTGAAGTACCGAGCCAATTGCCTCGGTTTCCACGGAATCTTAGTCGTTTAGTGCTGATTGCCGGTGCCGCGCTCGCTAGTTAGGGCCTGGGAACTGCAGCAACCAGCACAACGGTTTTGCGCCAAGGACTGGGTACCAATTTTGGGCTGTCACTGGGCAAGGCGTGGTCTTCACCCCTTCTTTTTTGATTCCAAGGCTGAGAGTCGATCTGCGTGGCCCTGTCTGGGTAACCAAATGCACAGACTGAGGTTGCGATCGCATCGTGCAAATTATAAGGCGGTGGTCAGAGAGCGTTGTGTTCGCCCCGTAACGCGTCCAAACTTCTTGGGCACGAACGTCGCAAGGAGGAGCCTAACTCCTTCGGGATATCGCGTTTGGGCACCGGCCGGCTAGTGCTACTGACATGCACCGAACCACGGTCGAAAATTTCGAGTCTGTCATCAAAGTTCATCAACTTGCTGTGCGCATATTCAACAAGCAGGTTGATGCTGGATTTCAATGATGACCTTGCTTCACGGGCCAGACCTTGGGCTGCTGGATGAGCTCCCCAAGATGCGACCTACGAAGTACCTCCTATCTGGCAATAAAGACGACTTTCACATGACGTCTGGTCCACGTCCGCGACCCGCATCGTTCATGCAAGGACAAGACTCCGTGGGGTCCTCGGCAGCTGCGTAATGCAGACGAAACGTGGGAGCACAGACGAAAAGTAATGGGAAACCTCGAAAACACGGTGCGAAATCCCAAAGTGTCAAAAAGCTGTTGCTGGATTTTAGAGTTTCGGACCGGTTTACGTCGCTTTGTTTGGCAAGCCCCAACAGCCCAAGGCGCCTCATTACCAACGGCTTTAACGCGAGCGCTCTGGGAAATTGAGCACATGTCATCGGATCGTAGTGGGAGTGTGTTCTGGACCTGCTCGCTAATGACTTACTCCACATTATTCTCCGACACATCCCAGCGATCATGTTTCGCATCACATGGGATGCCTTGGGTACTGATGGGTTCTGTCGTGAAGTGACGAGCATCGCAGCTGTCTCTATGGAAACGTTCGTGCATGGACGGAGTTCACTGACATCTGCAATATGCACTCCAACGGCTTTCTGAATGGTGAACCAGTCTTTCGTTCTTTGGTGTGCATGTAGCTAAGGCATAGGCGAAAAACACACCCCGGTCCTCGTCTTTCTGAGGTCATCGGATGCGAGTCCGAACCACAACATCGCCCCGCCTCAGCAGCATTGAGCCAATCAGGCCCTTTGCCGGACGACGCTGGACTATTGACCGAACGGCTCTGCATGGATCAACCGTTTTTCTGGCGTATTACGAAGATCGCCCCGCCTTGCTTTGCGACTGTTAGCGGGGCCGGAGGGACGCGCAGCTGTGTTTCCCAGTTTCAGCTGTATTTGTATCCCGTGGCGCCCGTGGTCAACACAACAACAACAATCGCAAAAAAGCAACTAGCATGCCCCTATCAACATAAACACCCTCGCGCGAACACCTCCTGAAACATTGAACTCTCTTCGGACCCAGGAATCGGAACTCAATCGAAATCAATCGCTTGCTGCCAGGATGTCGACTACCATTGGCGTGCCGTACGACGACCTTCGTCCGCATGTCCTGCGACAGAAGAAGTCGTTCTTCCAACGGCTGAACGAAACTCACGACCAGCTTCTTTCGCACATGCGGTCGTTGAAAGAGGATCCGGTGCTTTCGGTCAAGCAATCTGCGGAACGCACGAGGGCTTCATCGACAACATCGCTCACATCAGTGCCGGAGTCAGATCGGGAAAGCTCCCAGGACACTACACGATGCACCGAATTCGACCTCGAGACACCGATATCGAGCGGATTCCTGTCCCCACCCATCTCGCCCGTCGAAGGCAGCTTCTTCCCCATCCAGCAATTCCTAATGCCCATGGACCGCAAGCCCAGCAAAGAATTCATCCAAGGCATGCAAGGCTACGTCCACTGGAAGCAAGCAACCTACGAGTCCACGCTCAGCCCACCCATCTCCCCTCCCCAAACACCGCAAAGCAGCTACTCCTGGAGCTCCTCAAGAAGCACGCGCAGCGAGATGTCCGACGAGGAGATGGACGACTGGCTCGACCGGCCCATGGACGCAGACGTACATCGCTTCCGCAAGATCTCCGCCTCTTCGCTGGAAGAATCGTCAGACTCCGACAACGACGACGAGAAGAAGATCCACGTCATCCAAGAGCAGCCAGAAGACGAAGATGACAGCGCGTCCCGCGAAGAACGCCAGCACATCTCCGCTATGTGGCGGGAGACGTGGTGCATGCGCGACTCGCAGGCTGATATCTCGTTTGAAGACCAGATCGGCGAGATTGCGCCTGAAGCAACGCTGAAGGCTTCGCCGAGGTCGAACAAATCTAGGAACCGCGAATCCAGGTTATTGTCGCTACCGGATGGAGTGCTCCGCAACATTGCTCTTCATGTGCCGCAGGAGCACACGCAGCCTTTCCGGTTGAGCTGCGCGAAGTTCGATTCCCTTGTTCAAACACCACTGTGCTCTACTTGAGCTGTTCCAGAATTTTTCCTTTGTCATTTTTGTCATCGCGTCCGACGTTTGTCGAGATTGCTGTTATATACACCGCCCCGAATAGGGAGCTAGAGAGAAGCCGCAAGGCATCGTTGCATTACCGCATTTTCATTATTGTGAGCAGTTCGAAGTTTTGGCGAAAGAGTATCGCGTCGGAGATGGTGGGCCTGCCGATCTACATGAAGCGTCGAACGAAGACAGCATCGAGTGATGTTGCCATCGACGCAGTGGATTGGCTGGGCGGGTGCGATTCAAGTGTGGTATACAGATGGATATCATTGGATACATAATATTTATTAGTGTGAGCCATTAGATGGATGAGAGTTAGGGTATACATTAGACGAGACAGAGACAGAGACAGAGAAACATAAGAAAGACATTACCATCACCATCAAACTTCGCTCTTGCTTCACACCATCTCCTTCGCTTGTGGTCTCTGCTGATATGTCCTCCCACTCTCGTAGATGTCGTGTGAATGCATCGACTCAGTCACATCTACCTTTGTCGTCACGGTAATGTTGCCCATCCCGCCACTTCCATGTGCTTTGTTGTGCAACCGGGTGTCGCTCTCTGTGCTTCCTCGCTCTCCGCTCGTTGAGCTTCCCCCGGATGGACTTCTGCTTAGATCTCCAGCTTGCTTGTTCGTCGCATCGATTGTCGTGAGCATGTAAGACTTGCCAGCAGCGCTATGACCTGCATACTCGCCTTCTGATGTCTTGTTCGATGCAAGAGGACCGTAGCTTTTGACCGCAGAGCGCTGCTTTGTACCTTTTCCGTATGCGTCTGAGAAATATCGCGGTTGGGAGTTCTTGCGGGAGCCGCTGCCGTATGTGGATACGAGGATGGATCGGAAAAGCGGTTTGAGGCAGGGGAGGTTGCCGGCGACGATACCGACGTTGCATTCGACGACGGTCCAGATGGTCATGTCGCGCGAGTCCCAGAGAAGGTCGCCTTCCCGCCCGTAATGAGGAAGGTAGGATAGTTTGACCAAAGCGGCGACTGTAGCGAATGTACCAAGGCCGAGGATGCAGATGAGGGACGCTTTGTGACGGCGGTTCATTTGGACGCCCCACAGCATAGGAATCTACATGGATGTGTTAGCATAGTCAATGCAGTAGTCACGATCTGGAAGCACTTGCAGGTATGCCCACTGAGAAGGCAATATCGGTGATGATGTTCAGCACGATATTCAGGAAGCCCAGGGCTTGTCTCGTCTGGATGGTCCAGCATGTGCCTTTGGCGCTTTGATCCCACATGAGACTGAGGGGTTGGCATTGCGTGACGACTGTGAGGGCGCAGCCAACGGTGTAAACCGTCATGAAAACTAGGACTGGTTAGCTTCGCACATTGCTATCAGAGAGTTATGCACTCACCCATGATGCCGATAATCAAGCGCCTGTATAACCGTCCGACCGCAATCCGAAGGAGAAAGAACCCCACAGAGACCTTGACGAAACATATGGCGAACAGGAAAATCGGCTGCGAAATGAGGTTCAACCTCAGAGCGGCTACGAAGTCTTCCTTTTTGATGTAGTCGATGTGTTTTCCTGCCCCCATGTGAACCTGTGGTATGACGAGGCATTGACCAGCAATGCACTGCAGAGTGTTAGCAGTGTACGGTAATCCAAAGAACAGTCGTTTCATACCAATGTCATAGCCAACAGCATCACATAGTCCTGATCGCACAAAGTCAGTGTTGTTCACCCATGCCTTGTCAGCGGAGTACTCACGTCCCAACCAACATTCCTGATCATCTTAACTCGGACATAGAACCTCGCAATCGTCGTGAGCACGGCCACGACGGTGACGGTTAGCGTGCTCGCGAGGATGGTAGGACCCTGATCTTCGTAGGGTCGCATTGGTGGCATGGCTGCGCCGCTTTGCTGCATTGTGGGAAGCACGTCAATTGAAGGTGAAGGATTCCAGATCACGCAAGTTTTTCGATGTTCCAGCAAGATGCTTGCACTATATGCAATATAGTACCAGCGAGCGGGAGTTCGCGACGACGTCAGGGGTTTCACATGGCGTACGTCTTGAGACCAGCAGCTCCTGTCTGCAAGACCTTAAACCGCCACACGGAAGGACGGAGAGAATACAGTTAACGCGAACCTTGTTTTCTGGCATCTGCGATCCATCACGCGGCGCAAGAGGTCGGGCTCATCGAATCTGGTACCGAGCCATAACGACATGTGCTGGCGAGAAACCGTCTGGACTAGCCTCGCTACACCTGGAAGGAATGGTGGCTGTGGACGGCTGATTCGAGACGAAAGTATGGGTCTTTGCGTGGCAGACTGACGGGGCAGGAAATAGTATCCCTTGATTCAAGAGTACCCCTGCAGACGTAGAGTCTCAAGTGCAGGGTCTCGGGCACGGCGCTCGTAGGGTAATCTAAGTGCGGTCCTAAAGAACCTCGGGAGTTGCGACGGCACTGAGCTGTGGCTGAACGCCCAGTGTAGCGGCGCCTTACGACAGAAGTTCATGAGTTGAATGGCCATTGGAGATGTTCTTCGGGCTACCAGTTAGTGAAGATTATTGAACCTACCCGCAAAAAGCAGACAAAGATGCGTAACTGAGCTACCGGCCACGTGGGTATGAAGCCGCCAAGGTAAGGCAGCGAGGGAGTATCCAAAGTGCCGCATGAACCTCACTCTAGAAATCGTTAAAGCGAGTGATGAAGAGCTAGAAGCTGCATGTCATACCGTTTACTGCACATCTTCGAAACTAATTCCACTGCACTGTGCTAGTCTAGAGCACGGGCCTGTGGAGAACGATTTCGTCAATACGACCGAGCATTGATAGGAGAAGAGAGGAGTCCGCGGGTCAGGTTGGGTACATAGATGGTATCAGGCTACGAAGAGAAGGGCCGTTGCGGGAAAGTAGACGTGAGCAGATCCCCCGGGCCGCGTAGGCTATGCTTGAAGACCTCGTCTGCAGGTAAGCTCGAGAGTGTCCTGAGGCCATATTGCATCCCATCTACTGCAAACCGAGGCAGGACTGAAGAGAGCTGAGAGATCGGCTAATATCTGCTGCGCTTGTCGCTTCCAGGCGCCTTGTAAGGAAGGTCGTAACAGACGGCACGCTTCCAGAGACTCGAAAGGTGGCGCGTAAGCCAATGGCCGCTTCAGAATGGGGCCTCCCGTGCGGCTGCACGTTAGATTCGCAATCGAGATTAACCGGTAGCTTGGAGGCACTGGAGGCCTCACTGACCTTGCGCTCGGTGTGAATATGGAGTGGAGGAAGCGGGACGGGGAGTCGGCAAGACGGATCTCATCCCTTAGCGTGGCCTAGCGCCATGGCATGATTGCGCCACCAATGTGCAGCGGCATAGAATGCTTAGCAGTCTTCACCTAACACGCACGATATCCGAGCCACCAGGCCCGATGCAGGCTCCTGAATCATGGAAGGATCAGTACACTTTTCAGGGACTTCTCGTACGGAGTACACCACATGGCTTGCCGCCAGGAAGAATATTTCCTCTCCTGCACGTGGGCGGGTCGCGGCTATTATGCAGGTCTCGGACGTGATGACCTGCAGACGTGGAACAGACTGGTATCAGGGCATCCTCGGCAGGAAAAGACAGATGTACGGATATGACCGAGGTAGACTTGTCGAACTACCTGTTGTATGGGTAACTAACGATTGCGGAGCTCATACATTACTCGCAGCCGGCATGATTCAGAATGCTGCGCGCCCATCATGTTCCCGCGCATCAACTTTGGGTCTTTATCCAAACGACGCTAGGCCCATGGCCATCCGAAGACCGGGCAGCCTTGACATGACACTATGGGTACATCGGCGCCATATGAGTTGTCCGGCAAGCTACTTCCGATCTTGCCATGCACATGTCGCCGAACGATGGCTCTTCGTATGGACTCGCTTGAGGAGACGACCCGGTTCATAGGTAGCCCGCCAATCTAGCCTCAGGGTCCTTGCGCTCAGGGCATGAGTATAGTCGGAGATGGGTAGGCACAGGCTCCAGGCACCGAAAAACTATTGGCCCCACACGTGGCATCGCCTTGCCTTGCTCCAATTCTTCGCCAGCAGACGGAGATAGCAAGACTAGATGCGGTGTACAGCACTGTTCCAGCAAGGTCGTGGTGGCTTCGGCATGTACTCGCCACCAACCCCGGCAGTGAGCATGGCAAGCTCAATCGGTAGCGGTCTGTGGTCATCTCTTCGAGGTATATGTATAGGAGCGGCACGTTTTTCTTTTGCTCATCAGCACTCAGCTTCTTCTGCTAAACAAGCCACTTCCTGATCCATCAGTTCCATTGGTCAACAGACAAGATGCGTTTCAACTCCCCCATTGCACTGGCCCTGCTCGCTGGAACTCTATCACACGCGCTACCAGCTCCACAAGATGCGCCGATAGACCCCTCTTCGCTACCAACTGCTCCCTCGAGCGATCCTTCTGTCGCCAGCGATCAACTTGAGCAATTGGCTCTGTTCGCTCAGCAACAAGTCGAGGAAGCACTTGCAGCAACTTCGTCCAAGCGAGCCGCTTGCACCTGGAACAATGTGTCGGTACGCAAAGAATGGAGCGCCCTGACGAAGCCGGAACGCAAAGCCTACACCGATGCCGTACTCTGCCTCCAAAAGAAGAAGGCCAACACGCCTGCTTCACTCATCCCAGGAGCAAAGTCTCGCTTCGATGACTTTGTCGGCAACCACATCCTGAAGACCATGGAGATCCACTACACTGGTACCTTCCTGGCGTGGCACAGGTACTTCACCTGGCAGTACGAGCAAGCCCTCAAGAACGAGTGCGGCTACAAGGGCACTCAGCCCTACTGGGACTGGGCCAAGACTGCTGCTAGCGGTCTCGAGAAGTCGGCTATGCTCGACGGATCTGCCTCTTCCATGTCCGGCAATGGAAAGTTCATTCCCGGCCAGGGACAAGTTGTCATTGCAGGCAGGGGCGAACCATACATCTACATCCCCGCCGGTACCGGTGGTGGCTGTGTTACGAGCGGTCCATTCAAGGACATGAGTAAGTACCCAGTACAAACCCTGGATATTTAGTCAGATACTAACAATCATTCCAGAGGTCAACCTTGGCCCCGTCGCTCTGAGCACAACCAACGGAACTGAGATCGCAAACGGCGACGGCCTCTCCTACAACCCCAGATGCCTGACGCGCGACTTGACCGACTACAGCAATAAGAAGTGGGCCAACGCGACCGCCATCGCCGACCTCATCATCAACAAGAAAGACATCTGGCAATTCGAGATGGTCATGCAGGGTGTGCCAGGAACAGACAGCCTGGGTGTCCACGGCGGTGGTCACTACTCCATGGGCGGTGACCCCGGCCGCGACTTCTTCGTCTCGCCTGGTGACCCGCTCTTCTACCTCCACCACGCTCAGATTGACAGGACTTGGTGGATCTGGCAGCAGCTCGACCGCAAGGCGCGCACGAGCGAGGCTGGCGGTATCTCGGGTACTGGCACCTTTTTGAACATGCCCCCCTCGGCCAACACAACCTTTGACACGACTATCAACCTTGGCTATGCTGCGGATGGAACAGAGAGGATGGAGGATCTGATGAGCACGACTGAGGGACCTTTCTGCTACATCTACGTATAGGCTTGAATGACCATTATGACACGCATGTATGCGACTGTATATACAAAATAATTAGTAATTAGACATGAAACCAGTAAGACCATCATCAGTTCGCCTGTCGCTGTATGACAGCTCTCAGATACGCAGTAAACGCATTAGACGGCATAAAACAGCACCTTCCACCGCCACAACCTCGCGCATCCAACCAACACACCACCACATGCCATACAAGCACCCGCCACCTTCATCGCAATCTGCCCACCCCGCTCACTCCCCTCAATCAACGCCGCAGCCCCAACAACACCACCAAAAGCAGCCAACCCCGCCAACGCCATACCAACAGCAACCCGTGCGGGCATATCATCCTCCCACCTCCCATCTACCTTCCTACTAAGAAACGACGCCACAACAACCATATGCAGCGAAAACACCACTCCAAGCGCAACTCCGTACAACGCTGCAAGGGGAAGCACAATATAAAGTTTTGGGTAGAAGACGGGCGCAAGACAAACCGCACCCCCCAGCACCGCCGCAGCAACAAATGTATTCACCGGCCCAACCCGCCTCAACGCATATATGTTGGCAACGGCGGGACCGGAGATAGCGGCCACGCTCAGCATAGTAAGGGCACCGTATGTCGCTGTATCCGGGAAGAAGAGGCCAGGCGGTTGCGTCAGCAGTACGATGCTGTAGAAGGGGTATATGAGGATTCCTGAGAAGACTAGCATGTAACCGAGGAGAAACCACATTCCACCTCCCTTTAAATCGTTGAGAAAGTGTTTGGGCAGACAGAGACAAATTGTATGTCCGTTCATCCATTCCTTCTCCTTCTGTGGATCGAGGCGAGCGAGAAGGAAGAATGCGGTGAGCAGTGTGGCAGCTGTTACGGCGCCGGTGTAGAGATGTAGGCGCGCCGCGTTACCATCTTCACTGTTTTCGTAGGCAAATCTGGATAGAGCGGTATACACGGCCGCCCCTGCGAACCCCGCAAACCCACTCTGTACAGATACCAGCGGAACGTCGTTTCTGTAGTGACCTGCGAGGACGAGGCTGCTAATCGTAAAACACGCTCCCAGTGCGGTGCCTAGAACGGGTCCTTGCAACACCACCACAGCGGCATAACTCTGCGTTGCATACAACGAGAACTGTGCCGCAACCGCTACGAGTATGCTTATTCCAAACAAGACTCTCCAGCCCCAAGGTCGGGCACCGGAGTCGATTATACAGCGGCGGTATAGATACCCGATTGGCAACGGCGCGGCGAAGAGGAAGAGGAGTTGTAGACTCGGTATGATGGCTAGACCAAGCACCGAACGCCTAGGGAATACCGTTGTAAAGTGGTGTTCCAGCGTCGTGCCATACGACAAGGGCGTTCCAATAACGTTGAAGAGAACAAGGGCTTGGGCCCACATGCTTTATTGAGTCGGTCAGCGCAGTTCCAAGTCTTTGATATGCGGAGAAGGGGGCAGGGAGGGAGGGAGGGAGAGGCTTACGATCGGTTTCGCTGTCTAGGCGCTGGCTCGCGAGACGGGGGTGAGGAGGAACGATGACGTGTAGGGGCTGCTGGTCTGTTGGAAGGATTCCATTTTGAGACTGCAGCTGGGATGCCGAAGTTGCCTTGTTGGACGGCGGAGAAGCTGGGGGGTTCGAGGGGTTGGGGTTGGCGACGAGACATTGCGGTGGCACTTCGGGCTGCGTGGTCAAGATGTGATATGGTAAGTGATGTGCGAAGCTGGAGCGACTTCGGTAGTGTCTGGTAGTGAAGTGTGGAGACATGAACGGATCTGCTTGACGTGCAAACGAGGGCGCCGAGTGCAATTGACTGGTATGTGGTTGGTTCTGTTGGTAGGCTTGTCAAACGCTTCAGCGGTATGTCAATGCTGTCGTGATCATATCCTTGAAGTAGGAGTCGATGGCGATGATGCACTGCAAACAACCACGCTGTCACAAGAGTGCTAGTACATCTGTGGACAAGCGAGGAAATCTCATATTCAATCTTCCTATACCACATTAGTTCCGATAGAAACCTGGTCCATCCAATATCATCCCGCAATCTACACGTCGTAATAACGAACCCAAAAACAACCCAAAAACGCCAGGGGCGCAATCCTCGCACCCACCCCTTCCATCCATCCCATCTTTCCCACTACCCCATCTAGAAAATCGAATTGACAATATTTCCACCAATCGTAGCACCCGCACCAAAAATCGCCGCATTCCCCAACTTCTTACCAAACTTCTTTCCATTCTGCTCCATCTTACTCGGCTCACCCGCCGGCTGCACCTGTCCTCCCTGCTGCGCACCACTCGCAACATCCAACGGCATGTTACCGTAGTTACTCGGTGCAGGCGCCGCATTGTAAGCAGGAACAACGCTCTTCTCCTCTTTGCGGACGTAGCTAGCAGGGAAGATACCCTCCATACCCGTGCGCTCGTTGCGTCCCTTCCACCACTCGTTGTTCATGTACTCCGTCACGACGACTTTGTCGTTGGGCATAAGCGCGAGATCACCCGCGTCTTGCGCGTTGTACTGGTACATTGCTGAGGCGTGGGCGAGGACGGGGGGACCGGCGGGTGTGGCGGGGACGGAGGGGTAGGCTGGGGGTGGTGCGTTGGTGGGGGTGTCGGCGTAGTAGCCGATGTTTGCTGGGTTCTTCTTCTCGGGGGGAGGCGTGGGCTCGCTCTGGATGTTCATCGCAGAGAGTTGGGCGGAGGGCACGGCGGGGAGGGCGCGCGCGCTGTTTTCCGCTGAGACGGGGAGTTGGGATGCGATGGTGTCGTGTTGCGCTGGGGTGAGGACGTTGGACTCGACGAGGAATTCGAGGTTCTGCTCATATCGTTAGGATCATGTGATATTCAGGAGCTGGGGCAAGCTTACGTTCTTGATGTCGCGGAGAGACCGGTTGATCATCGCGTTTCTGAAGCTGTCCGCCATGATGATGTGTGTTTTGGGTTTCTCTGTCGCGTGTAATGCGCAAGTATCCGTGGTATGAAGACGCTCAGGCAGATTGTAAGGAGAAGTCGGTCAGAGAATGCGCGACGGGAGTTGGTGAGACGGGGTGGAGTTGATACGGGCGGGAGCACGCCTAGCACCCACACCACTCGGAACGTCTGCGCCGCATTGGGGCTGTGCGCGTGTTGGCTGCGCAACTGCCCCGACTTTATTTATTGAATGAAACAGCCATTGATCTTACTAGGATCGCATCTGATGGCATTGTTTCTTTTGCGATCACTTGCTCATAGCAAAAGATGGTTTTCTCAACGACACATCTCCTTGCGCGTCCCATCAGGGTCCAAATGTGGCTTGAATTTCTAGGTATCAACAGGCCCCACTCTGCCATCCATCCATCCATCCATACACATACTAGCCCTTGAATCCTCGACATCTACTTCTCCGACAAAAAAATCTGCCTATACATCTCCTGCCTCTTATTCTCAAACGCATCAAACGCCTTGCCCACAAACCCCACAGGAATCTGCTCCTTCCCCTCCACCAACCCCTTCCACGCCTCCTCCGTGAACTCCGCTAGCGGCATACCAATATTACCCCCGTCCTTGATATCAGGCTGGTGCTTCTCGTCATGCAACTCTGTTTGCACCGCAGGCGGGAAGATCTCAATGACCTTGATGTTGCCCGGGCCATTGCCTAGCTGGTGCCGGAGCACGAGGATCATGTGGTGCAGTGCGGCTTTGGAAGCGCAGTAGTTTGGACAGCGGGGCAGGGGCATGAGTGCGAGGCCGGAGGTTGTGTAGATGAGGCTGGTTTCTTTTTCTTGTTTCTGCAGGAAGGGTGTGAATGCTGTGGTGAGGTGCATGTAGGATAGGTAATTCGTCCTAAACTCCATTTCTAGCAAGTCCAAATCCACGGTCTCGGGCTTGGAGAAGTCGAAACCGCGCTGGATGCCCGAGTTGAGGAAGATGGAGTCCAGGTCCGGGTGCGCGCTTGTTACATCTTTGACGAACTTGGGGATCTCGTCTAGCTTGGTGATGTCGAAGGCGTAGGTCGAGACTTTGTCGCTGCCGTGCGCCTTTTGGAATTCATCGAGCTTTTCTTGTCGGCGGCCGACGATGATGGCGTGTTTGCCGTCTTGGACTATCTTCTCGGCGAGCGCCCAGCCGATGCCGGAGGTTGCGCCTAGTACGAGGACTTTGTTGTATTTGAGAGACATGATGTGGTTTTGATATGAATGTTTCGTTGATAGGTAGGTATGGAAATCGACCGGGAAGAGGCGTCTTTATAGCGAAGCTGTAGTGTTCATGGAAACATCATCAACGCCGCCACCAGCCAATCTCTACCCTGGCTCGATAACTACTGTTAGCCCCATCACAGCAAGATCTCGGTGGTATCGGAGTTTAAACGCGACGGATGCTGCTGCGTGGTGTGCGAGAATTCTAGAACGTATACGTCATGGTGAAGATGTGGATCGGTGCTCGGGGCTCGGCAGTTGCGACGGAGGTACCTGAGCAGGCCATAGCGTCCTCTGTACAACAGGCGAAGAACGACACAAAGTGAATGTTGGCATGATGTTATAGATTGAGTTTTTTATTGATGCTATGTCTAGCAACTGGGGTATCAAATTATGTTATTAAGTATCGCCGTCCCACCCTCTTCACGCAAGCATTATGCGCAAAGAAACCTGCGCATCCAAGCATTACCCTTCTCCTCATCCGCATCCCTAGTCAACTGACTATTCGCACGCGAAACATTGACAAACTTCGGCCATGTGTTGGTGAGAACAAGGTACTTGATCTCCTTCTCGGCAGCATCAAACACGAGCTCATTGAACGCATCCGGCACCTCGACATCGGCAACAGACTCGTCGTCGTACAGCTCGCCCATGCGGGACACGGCTCTGAGGTTTGCGCGTCCGAGCTTGTCGAGGCTAATGGCGTTGGGAGATAGGTGGTTGCTTTTGGCGGAGACGTTGATGGGCAGATCGGAGGCGTCATCGGGCATGACGTTGTCGAAGGGTGTGGCGTCGCTGACGGAAGACGACTCGGAGTTGCGGCGGCGGCCGAAGAGGAGGTTTGCGGTCCTCTCAAAGACCATGTGGAGGAGCTTCATCTCTTTGGATGAAATGTTGATAGGAAATTCGGAAAACTCGAGAGAGATGAAGTGAGCGTAGATGCGCGTGGCAGCGAGGAACTGCCTGCGGCGGTGTTCGGCGATGGATGCCTTGGGTGAGAACCAGTAGAGACGCCAGTCGGCGACGTGGGTGAGGAAGCTGACGTTTTCGCCTGTTGGATGTAGTCAGTATACGTTCGTGCAGTAGTTGGATGTGAAAGACTTACCAGAGAAATCCTTCAAAGCAGCAAACTGGAGCAGTGGCATGGCATTGGTCCTGAGTGCGTTCTCTAGGGCAGTCATGGTCAGGATGTCGGACTTTTGCGAGTCGAATGACTGGAATGACTGGTTGCCGATGCTGACCTCCCCGCCAGACTTGAGTGTGGTGGTGTTCGAGTATTCACTGGTGCTCTTGACGTCGATGGAGGCTGCGTCCAAGCCTGAAGATTTCTGGCGAGCTTCCCAGTTTGCGATTGCGTCAAGGGTCTCCTGGCGGAGTTTGTTGCCTTTGAGTACGTCGATGATAGGAAAGCCAATGCTGGTAATCTCCATGATGCAGAAGCAGACCGAGAACCACACAGGTGGAGGGAAGACGGCGTTCATGGGAGCAAATGCCGGAGTGTAGAGACCGATGAGCCAGAGCGGAGATGCGGGAAGCCTGCGGGAGTCAGTGACGAACGCGAATAAGCAATTCTTAGTACATACCCAGCAACACAGCAGATGATGGTCTGCAGACGCCAACCGTGCACATCGCGGATGCCGCGAGACTTGAAGAGAATCCAAGGCGCGTATACCCAGGACCAGAACAGCTGCCACACGATCGATAGCCACCATTCCCAGCCCTTGCTGCACTTCATGCGCACTTCCATGCCAGTGCCTACAACGGTGTAGTCGATGATACCGAAGCCACTGTGGAACTTGCGAGATGCGAAGTAGACAAAGAGTGTGAGGGCCATCTAGGCTATGGGTTAGCTTATATGAGTAGTAGCTGTAGGGGGGTGCTCACCTGAACAGCCATGCCAATGCCGATGAAAATCAATGTTCGCTCGATATTGTCGGCGCGCTCCATTCCATTCATGATCCTCTTCCAGCGGCTGTTGACGACCTCTTGAGCCTTTTTCTCATCGATGGGTTCGTGGTCCTTCAATGAGCTCATCCGAGCAAAGTGCTTCTGGCGAGCAGCAAGGTGCAAGAACTGACTGTTCGAGGCATGGAACAGGGCCATTCCTAAGGGCACAAGAATCGACATCGCCCAGAATTCGACCGAGCAAGGAAATACAGCGCCGAATGGGTAGGCTAGGAATATCAAGTCAGCAAATGCTCGGTGTTGGCAGATCCACGGAATGCCAAAGCAAACTTGGAAGTAGTAGGTGTGGGCGTACGTACATAGCGTGCAGAGGGCACCATAGATGTGCAGGACGGAAACACCAGCGAACAAAAGCGGCAGCCTTCGCATGCGCAGCGATGGGTGTTGGCGATGAGTCCATAGGAAAGCGAATCCAGACAGCAGTGAGAGATTCCAAAGAATGAAGATGGTGATGTACGTCCAGCCAACGCCGTCGAGGACAAGGAGTGGGTTCACCATGGTGTCGGTAGGGCAATGTTCAAAGAGCGTGATGAGTACTGAAGCTCGTTCGACGACACTGGTATCGTGAAGTTGGCAGACGCCTCCAACCTTATACAGACCGCCTCAGGCGTTGGAAGTTAATGAAAGAATCGGCGAGACGACAGGGCAAGAGGGTTCGCGGCATGGTGCAGGGTGCGAAGATCGACATTCTCTCCCGAAGATTCATCTTGGACGCGGGAGATGTGCCAGGGTGCGCGATGTCGATAAAGTTGTCAGTGTGCACCTGTCAGCAAACGAAGTGCCGCTAGCTTCCACCGGATCGTAAGCCAGCGTCGGATACGGCTTCGCTCTATGCTCAATAGGCTAGTCTACGATCTGTCAACTGGGCATCCTGGAGAATTCCGTGGATCGTCATTTAATCGCCCAATACCCCAGGATCACATCCCTTCCATATGATGCGTCCTTGCTTTCGTACGGTTGGGCGTGAAACACCTGGTTGGTGTGCCTGATGTTTTGTTTTTCTGCTCAGATGCCGACTTCTCGGAGAGATTGCCACCCTGCATACACAATTGTCGCGCGGAGAAAGGGTAACACAGCCACATCAAAGGCTGCGAATTCTGTCCTCGCTCTGGTTGCCATTCCGCGCGGTCGCGTCGATCTCAGGAACATGAGTTCGCCGACCTCTAACCGAGCCAGAACGCCGACGTTTCTGGACGACCTATGCCGAATAGCTAGTTACACTCGTCATCAGTATGACTCGCCTCCTGGCAGCTGGCTCTCCCTGGCTGGCGTCCTCTATCCGGGTGCGCGGGTGTCCGGCCACGATGGATTTCACGGGAGGGCTCTTGTCACTTGGTCCAAGCGCCGAATCACACCAATGCCGCTGTCGCGCAGCGTGTCTGCTGTAGTTCCTGACGATCTTAAGCAATCCGATAGAACGATAAAGCCAGCCTATGGAGAATGGGGCGCGGATGCCAATGATTCGATAGTCGAGTTGATAAAGCGATTAGCTAAATACCACAACTGACCTAGACGATCGTCAGGGACAGCGAGCGATTCCTTAAGCACGTAATCGAACGACGTCCTGTCACTATGCAAGACGGCACTTGAGCACGTGTGTGTAGCTATGTTGAGCCGAGCTGCTGAACGTAAGTCGGCACGATAGGGTTGAGAAGCGCCGTTCCGCGAGTCCAGGCTATCCAGCCTCGTAACAAGGCACTTTGAGTGAGGCGACAAGAATCATGGCTGTTCAGCGGCGGACAGGCTTCAGAGATTTCAAGCATCCGCTCACATGACCCCAGGCGGTTGGTGTGTAGGCAAGGGAGGGAGCGGTACGTCGGTTGCGAGCCTCGAAGGACGCCAAGTGGTCCAGACTCTTTGGTTCACTAACGAAGTGTGCAGGTTTTTGGGCGTAGGTCCCGTTCGTATCCTCGACGGAGTTCATCGCTGAGAGTCTGCATGCGGGTAGGTCCTTCAGCTGCGGAGATGTTTGATCCCGTTGTATTGCTATGAGGTAGCTGCTCGCCTCTCGTGTACATAGCCACGATCGCCATGTGGTAGCATGGCAACATCCGCGCCTGCAGTCTCCCCGCTCAGGGGGCCTGTCCCAGTCTATGATTCTGCAGCGCGGGAATAACGGAAAGGGAAGATCCGGTGCGTCTAAGGGTTATGCGTTATGGCGTCTGCTCAGCCATTGAGTAGTCACTTCATACCGATACATTGAATTTGCTAAACGTCGTCAATGAGTACGCTTGCTAAGACATTGGCAGAGATGCGTGTCTGTGAGTGAAGCAAAGGACATCAGTGACTCCGGGCCGAGCGTGGTGTTTCGTTGAGGAAGTGTCGAGGAGGGGGAAATTGGGCACGAGTGCAGAAGAGGAGAGGCGTCGGCGTTTCGTGTTTCGCATGTCGCATGACGGCAGCCTCGCCCCGCGCAGGTGGGGCATGACTCGCGCCATGGGATTTTCTCCCCGCCATGCATTCGCGTCACTCTTGGGCTTACGCACACCACGCCCAGACATCACGCCCGAATATGCCGCCCTCACCCTGCGCACTGTGCAAGGTGAATCGGGCACTCATACTGCGCCCCAAAGATCACTCCAAGCTGTGCAAGACGTGCTTCATCTCCGTCTTTGAAACGGAAATTCACCACACCATCACCACAAACTCGCTTTTCCAGCGCGGCGAAAAGGTCGCCATCGGCGCATCGGGTGGAAAAGACAGCACTGTCCTCGCTTCTGTGCTCAAGACACTCAATGAGCGCTACGACTATGGCCTTGATCTCATCCTCCTGTCAATCGACGAGGGCATCAAAGGCTACCGAGATGATAGTCTGGAGACGGTGAAGAGGAACGCGGAGCAGTATAGCATGGACTTGACCATTCTGGGATATGCAGAACTGTACGGGTGGACAATGGACCAAGTGGTGGAGCAGGTGGGCAAGAAGGGCAACTGCACCTACTGTGGCGTCTTCAGGCGGCAAGCGCTTGATCGTGGGGCGTCGAGGCTTGGAGTCAAGCATGTAGTGACGGGACACAATGCGGATGACGTCGCCGAGACGGTACTAATGAACTGTAAGTACTGCCTTCAGCGCTCAATTTCTACAGAAAACTAATTAGAACAGTGCTTAGAGGCGACCTGCCTCGTCTGTCGCGGACCACTTCCATCATCACATCTACGCCCTCCGCGTCGTCGGATCCTGCTTCGAATACCAATATCAAGCGTAGCAAGCCTCTGAAGTACGCATACGAGAAAGAGATCGTCCTCTACGCCCACCACAAGAGTCTCGACTACTTCAGTACAGAATGCATATACTCGCCTGAAGCCTTCCGCGGCAGTGCACGTGCTCTTATCAAGAATCTCGAGAGAGTGCGACCCAGCGCCATCCTCGATGTGGTCAGGAGCGGCGAGGATATGGCAAAGCTTGTGCCGGGTAGCGACGAAGGCTGCGGAGGTGCTTGCGCGAGCAACGTACCTGTGGCTGAAGAGGAGGAAGGCGGATGCGGAAGTGCCCAAGGGCGCAGCACAGGTGGCGAGATGGCTAGCGTCGAGGCCCAACTCAGGCAGAACGAAGCAGCCGTCGACGGTAACCTCGAGACCGAGATCACCACCAAGAGTGTCAATGGTAGTGGGCAGCAGAGCAACGGCGCGGTACCACTAGCGAACGGAAAGAAGGTCAAGAAGGGCTTCACACCCAAGAAGGCGAGCAAGCAGGTCATGGGCCAGTGCAAGAAGTGCGGATACCTCTCGAGCCAGGAAGTCTGCAAGGCCTGCGTCTTGCTTGAAGGTCTCAACAAAGCACGCCCGAAGAATAAGATCGAAGTCGGCTACGAGGTTCAAGATGTCAGCTTGAACAGCGTTCGAGACGAGCTTGAAGCAACGACGATAGGAGGAGAGTGAGGAAACCGCCAACGATGCGTTCTACGACTACGCCTATCGCGCAAGTTGCCATCACGGCATCAGTTCGGCCACAACAATCGACCGACACATTCACGATCAGAAGGACAAGTCTATGCGACAACGCACCGATAGCTTGCACAACACCAACGTCATGAATGCGGGAGTGCTTCCCTCTCAATGGGTCGGCACATCTTAGGTAACATTCACACCGAAGCCTCGGTCGACATGGTCGGTGTGCGCTACAAGAGCTCGTGGTTGAAAGGTCGGTGAGACAACCCCGGGCGATGGCAGCGTGACCTGTCAGGCCAAGACCGGTGTCTCAGTCACACGAGAGTCAACACTCCACTACCCCGCACGAATGATCTCGCACCCGCATCCGCCCCGTCATACCTCGAGCTGTGACCATACTTAATTTGCACGACATCGGTGCGGTTGCGTTCGGGCTTGGTGGGTGCGTGGTACGTACCAATCTTGGTCTGTACCTTTGTACTTCTCATGCTGTAGTGTTGCGCCGTGTTATCAAGCCCTCATACCGTCCAATTCCCGACATCACAGCACGTATTCTGCATACAATGAGATGATCCATCAATACGGCAACGTACGATGATCAACATCATGCGTCGAGTTGGTGTTGCAAGCCGATGAATTCAGGATACGTGCTGTGATGTCGGAAATTGGACGGTATGAGGATCTGATGACACGGCAGTCATGCTGAAAGCTTTAGAAAGCATATTGCAATAGTACAAGGACCAATATATTGATAAGAAAATAAAGAATAGAGAGTTGCCCTCCAAGAGCCCTCCCATGGTATCTCAAGAACCCGTTCCCTGAATACAATCCCATGCACATATCCAATCAAACACCCATGAACGCCATGTCTACATGCAAACCGCTTGCAATGAAGATCCAATCCAACACTCTATCCAACTAAACAACAAGATGCCACCTCCGTGGAGATAAACCCGTAAATGAAACCTAAATGTCAAAGATCCAACAACACATACACTCAGCCGTCCCAGTCTCTACAACTCAAACCCAAACTCGCCATCCATCTTCCACGGCCCATCAACCGTAACAGCACCCTTCTCGCTGTCAAAGTTACCAGTAGCACCAGGCTTGTCCTGGCCCAGCACAACAACCTGGGCAACAGTAACGCTCTCCTCATTCGCGCCAGCATAGCCAAAAGAGCCCGTAGCGCTGAACTTGGCGCCGTCGTACGAGAACGAAATCTCGCTCATAGCAGGCTGATCCAGACTCTCGCCGTCGTCAAGGTACAGCCGTCCCGTCGCCTTACCATCCGCATCCGGCGCGACGATGATTAGGAAATCTTCCTTGCGCAGCGCCTTTGTGGTATTGGCGCTGTTGACACGCTGGGGTACGATGGAGCCGCCGCGGATGTGCACGGGGATGTCGCTGTAGCCCAGACCACTACGCGTGACGTTCTTGCCCTCGCCTTCGACCTTGGCGTACGTCCAGTAGTCGTAGAACGTGTCTTGGGGCAGGTAAAAAGTGACAGTGTCGGAGTAGTCCGTTACAACGGGTGAGATGAGCAGGGCGTCGCCGTAGAACCATTGCAGGTCGATGCCAAAGGTATTCGCGTCTTCGGGGTAGAGGAAGAAGAGGGGGTTGATCATGGGCGTGCCTTCTTTAGTTTGGTAGTACAGGCCCGTGTAGATGTAATCGAGCAGCTTGTAACGCGTGTCGATGGCACGTTTGGCCGCCTCGGCAACAACGTCCCAGAGGTAGAATTCTTGGTGGATGGCACTGATCTCGGCGTGGTTGCGGTAGAAGGGCTGGAAGGCGCCGAGTGTAGCCCAGCGCGCGCACATGTATTGGTCTGCGTTGCCGTTGAAACCGCATACGTCGGAGCCGACCATGGGCATTTGGTGCATGGAGACGAAGGAGAGCATTTGCCGGATCGAAATGCGGTAGTCGTCCCAGGCGGAGAAGTTGTCGCCGAACCAGTGGGCTACCTTGCGGCCGGTACCCGCGAAGGTGGAGCGGGTTAGGACGAAGGGACGGAGGGCGGGACGGCGGGCTAGCATAGACTCGCGGGTCGTGGATGCCATCATGTTGCCGTAGAGGTTGTGCGTGTCGTACTGCCAGCTTCCGTCATAGTTGGTCGTGTTCATGGGGATAGTTTGGCGAGAAATGTCACCTAGATGGCTGTTGATACCGTAGGCAGGCTTGAACCATTCGCGGTCGGGGAAACCCTTCATGCCACTCGGGCTATCGTAGGTCTGGCGAGCAGGTAGAGACTGGAAACCGCGAGCTTCAACAGAATCTGGGCGTGGTGCAGAAATGGGCTCTACATCACGGGCCTTGTTGCTGTAACCCGGTTGGAAGGATTCTGGGAAGCCAGGAATCGGGCGGCCGGTGTTGGGTCGTGGCGCATTGGCAGGGTGAGGAGGAATGTTGTCGTCGATGGTTTGCTGGCGAGGGTTGCAGGTTGTGACATCGTGACAGAAGTTGGAGGCCTCGTTCATGTCGACCCAGATACCATCGATATCGATACCTGAGTCGGGGTTGAACTGAATGTTCATTTCCTCAGTCCACCACTTCTCCGTGTTGGGGTGAAACCAGTCAGGCCATGCGACTTCACCGGGCCACTGAATTCCGAGCATGTCGGAGCCATCGGCGGCCTTCAAGAAGACGTCCATGTCGTGACCCTTCTTGTAGCTGAGGTACTGACCGCCGACGGCGTGAACACCCGGGTCGAGAATCAGAATGTATCGCTGATCGCGTGAGTGGAGTGTTTGCACAAGCTCACGCATCTTGGAGAGGGGGAAGCGCTCGGGGTCAACCGTGAAGTCCTCGCGAAGATACATGTAGTCAATATCTGTCCACATGACCTCAAGGGGAATTCCAGCGGTCGAGTAGTTGCCGACGACTTCAGCGACCATGTTGACGTCCCAGTAGCCGTACTTGCATTGGTGGAATCCAAAAGTCCAGTATGGGTACATGGCAGAATAGCCAGCTATGTCGGCATACTGCTTGGAGACCTCGGCGGGCTTGCTACCGGCCATGAAGTACAAATCGATGACACCACCGATGGTATTGTACTCAAGGTACTGACCGTCATCGCCCTTCTTCATTTCGACTTGCATTGGGCTGGAGTTGAGCATGAAGACGCCATGGGTGCCCTTGTCGCCACGGTGGTCGAAGTAGACAGGGTGGGTTCCGTACAGGTTGGCATTCCTGGGAATCTGGGGAGACTCCGCGTTCAGCAATACACGCTCGTAGTTCTCCGCATTGAAGCGGAACGCGTCGCTGTGCTCACCAAGGCCGTAGAGGTTGGGGTTATCAGGCAGCTTAGTGCGAAGGCGGACATACTGCTTCTCGAAAACCAGTGGCACAGTGCCAATGTCGAACAAAACCTCGCCGTTATCCCTGCGCGTCACATCGAAAGAGAATGGACTGGTCTTGAGGCCAAATTTAAGCGCCATGTTTGCATCGCCGCGCCTCTCGAGTTTGGGGCGTGGGAACACCTCTTCAGATACTTGGTAGACTTGCTCAGCGGCATCGTAGATCTTGACATGTAGACGCTCGTCTATTTGATGTTAGTAGGCGTATCCAAAGTAGAGATGCTGATACTTACTAGTTTGGTACTCAACTAGCAACTTCAAGTCCTTGATGTCATCGCTGTATGCGTTGCACGCATCTCCAGAAAGGGTAAGGTCGGCAGTCAAAGTGTCCCCGGTCTCGACTACATTTGAGGCCGTGTAGCCGGGGCAAGCATCAACTGCGGCGCGGCGAGTGAGAAAACTCGCGACATCGGCAGGGTCTTGGGATACAGGAGCCGCGTACGTGAGGCTCGAACAGGCGGCAAGCCCGAGCAGAATAATATTGATCATAACGATGTTTATCAATATTACCCAAGGGTGGAGAGGCGTTCGGGGAAGAAAGAGGAAGAGTAGGGCCCGTTTGCCTAAGAATATATACGTGGGGAAGACCTGCGTGGAAGGGCCGTGCCAGCATTCACGATATCGGTAGCCAAGGGTAATTCTGAGACCACAGTCACCGCTTGACCCACAAAATGCTCTTTTCGGCCTGTGTTGACCACCTGATGTCTACCTGGGGAGGGTATTCATTGCTAAAGCACAATGACGCGATGAACGGTAGTATTATTCCCTCCGCTGGAGTGAATGTGGGGAATAACAGTTGTCATGCAGGAAACCGGTCTGGGCCAGGTACCTGCAGGAAATGACCCATTTATACTGCAACAAACCAGAGCTTTCCGCCAAAGGTTGTACATGGGCGCGTACACGATACAAAAAAGCATGTTGTTTGTTTGGATGCTAGCATCTCGCTAGGAAATGACGGATCGCCAAATCGTGGCCAGGACCGGAAGTCCGGCCACCACCAAGGGAGGGTCCGGGGTAGTGCTCAGTTGGGCGAATACTCTTCCTGGAGTGCATCGCCACACTTTCCGCTCGGTGCACGCATGCCTGCCAATGGATGCGCGTTGCCCAGGTGTGCCTGCGGACCCCGAGTGCGATCGTCATATTCGCGGGCGGCCTGGCTAGGAGGATGCCCCCGTGACGGCCAAGACACCATCGCGGTCAACAACAGGAAGGACGCAAGAAATTTGCTCATGGAGAAAGTGTCGCGAGGCCCGCTACTCAAACATCTGAGGTGTCTTCGTGACGTCGGGAGTCTTGATCAGATCAGTTGCGAGGCTCGCGTGGACTGCGGGGGCGCCTCTTCCGCGCTAAGCCTTTTAGCGCGCTGTGGAGTGCCGTCACCTGGACTCAAAGTCAAGTAACGGCATCTTACTCTTCCATCCTTGAGCGCGGGTGTGGCTGTCATCTTTCTTTCTTCCTTGTTGCTCTTCCTTCCATGGCCCACACCGCTTCCACAGGGCTTGCAGCAGCGCCGCTAGGCATCACGATGCCCTTGTGACTGAGTTGTCAACCTTCCCGACCTACCCGCTTTCTTCCCGATACAATCACCACGAGCTCGATCGCTGAGGGCCTCTTCCAATGATTCTTTAGGCATCTCACTAACATTCACAATCACGGAAGCCAGCCTTCACGGGAATAAAGCAAAGAGAAGGAACTAGCGAAAGCTTGGAGCTACAGGGTTGCTTCTGCGGCACGAACGAACCTAAAGCCGATTATACCCTCCGACAATCATGCGCTTCCGCAGTGCATACCCTAGGCGTTACTCACTCGACTATAAACACTCCAAGGCTCCTCTTTTCCCGTTTCACCCATCCATCGGCCGAGCGGCATGTCACCATCTTCGCGCGCGCTGTCGTCCGCTATAGAATTCAGAGTTTGGTGTGTAAGTTTGGGGCGTTGACCTCCGTCTCGCTAGACACACGAACTTTGTTAGCTGCCGAGTCATGGATGAACTGGTGCGAACGGACGCACGGGCTGCTCCCCATCTGTCGATGTTGTCTTAGGCGCCGCCATCGTTTCTGTTCCGGTCTTCCAAGATGCAAGACTGCGAGAAGACGTATCGGATCCGAAAGTCGCGAGAGTACTATTAAAAGAGTAGGTGGGTTTCTGAGAAACATTAGACTTGGCGCGAAGTATGAAACACCAGTCTCAACTCACGGTCGAACTTCGGCTAGTCATCACTGGTTGTGAGGCGGTGCGGTTTCTTTCTGAGCTTACTTGTTGTTTGATGCTCTTATGTCGCGAACAATCACGTTCTTTTAAGTCCATCTGGTATCGAGAACTGTTGGATGTGAGACGAGGCCGCAGTCTTGAGGCATCTCTGCTGTTGATTCGAGGCCGCCAAAGGACATCGTCGCCGCCTAAGAAGAGTTGGATATCAAGAAAGGCCGCAAATAAAGTGGAGCCAGATCTCATGTACGGCTCTTGTACTATGTCGGCAGAGATCTGGGCTAATTCCGGGTATTGTATGTACATTGTGCGTGGATTGGAGGCCGCAGCATCAGCATCGCGAACATTCGTACCATTTCCGGTCAGTTCTGTCGCTAGGTACTCTCCCGCATTTGTGATTGGCAGCCGCTACGTGATGTTTCAAAAAGCCTTTGATCGTTGTTGAAACGTCTTGACTGATAAAAGGCCTATTGGAGGCCGCACTCGCGATATCATTTGGCCAGTACACCTGCATGCAGGAATTGTCAAAGAGGCTGAAAATTAGACGTCTCATTGGAGGCCGCAAACCTGATCTTTCCATCGCGAGGCTGTACTGGTGGCTGAGCAAGCTACCTGGTGTGCATGGTTTAGCGATTGGACATGAAGGACGGCCGCAGAATCAGTGTAAGCCATTTTCTTGGCTCAGCCTCGCGACAACCTGATCGACATCAACACACTCGTTCACAAACAATCTACATGGAGCTTGTATCAAAGAGGTAGTGCCTTCGATATAGTGAGCCAGCGATTACACGATATTTGACATTACCATGTCGAAAAACAGAGTTGAAACGCCAAAACAGCGCGAGCAGCATGCCAATAGCACGAGATCCAAACATGTTAGCCCACCGTACAATGGATACCGAACCGCTCTTCAGAAGATGGAAATCCGTGCACACTCCGACACCGGATATCAACCGTCTCATGTGCAATCCATCAACGTTCCGTATACGATTGACCGTGTACGTTGTTACTTCGTACAGCAGTTAACAACGCTAAATGGTGCAGGATACTCCAGATCCACACGAGGATCAGTATCGCATATTAACGCCTCCGTCTGAACTCGAAGTACTGCTTGTTCACGAGATAAGGCCGACTGATCATCCGAGCCTTCGGCTTCCTCCTCCTCCTCCGCCATCACCACTTCCACCCAGTACAAGCTATGATTGGTCTTCTTCCATTCCCGCGTCGCCACCACCACCACCACCACCACCACCTCCGTCGCCGCCGCCGCCGCTTCCGCTCCGCCTTCATATATCATTATTTTCCCAGGATGATTTACGCAAATACTGGCTGGCACTAGTTGCGCAATCGCGTGAATCATTCGGGCGGCTGTCAAGCAAAGATGAAGCTTCCTTCTGCTGGAATTTCGAGTCGCATCTGACTCATACCCATCTCCGTGCTAAGCTATACTTTGGTCCCGTCGACTCTGAGCATAGCACCAAGATGCACTATCGAAGACAAATCAGTCATCATATGTACGATTTCCCTACGGAAAGCATCTATCGAAGGAGGCGTATCACAAGCACCAGTTGTCCGAACAGAGATAGAAGTTCGAGATGGTTCATGTCATTGAGTCTTGACAACACACCCAATGCTTACATGGGCCTCTGTCTTACACAAGAGCAATCAAAAGATGTTCAAGGGCAAAGCAGCTTGAACGCATGGAAGCATTTAGCAGGAAGAAACAAGTCGTGGCGAAGATGTCCAAAGATGCTCGCTGTGACTGCCGCCCAACAGTGCCTATTGTCAGTTCAACTGCGCGAGCTGAATGATATGTTCTTCAAATCCCCACTCTGGATTCCACAAGCCTTTCAGCAGTACCACTACGTTGAGAGACAAGACCGAGGCAATGAGTTCATGCGCATGAGTTTGCTGAATCGGACATCAAAGAAGAAAGATCGGACAGAAGAGCATAATTCGGGAAATGATGCGGAGATGCCGACTACCTTGGAGAACAATAGCGCGGACGACTTCATCCTTCGATGGATATGTGAGCAGCGTATGCAGCTTCATCGGTCAACAGAACCTGGTGCGGCTTTCATCAGGTTATCATGGGCCAGAGACACTTCCGCGAGGGTATTCGGACACACAGATCGTTTACTAGTAGCTGGTTCAACGTACCGCACCCGTTGGCAGATTGATCAGCTTGCTCGAAACGACAACCACGCCGACGTCTATAATGCACGCGAGCTTGGGAGATGTTCACCAGATACTCAACGCTCAGTGAAGATAGAGGCCCACTACTTCTTAGACGAGTACCACGGCAACAGCAAAGTCTACGCTCAGCGGCATCGACTGCGTATGCAGAAAAGCGGTAATTGCTTAGACGAGTTTTGGTACGGGAACAGGCTCATGTTGGTGATGCGGGTCTCGACACGCGAGGAACCCTTTCTCCTGCGCAATACGCAGGAAGAATTTCCTGTCCTGGTGGATCAGGCGAAGCTTGCTAGAGCAATAGCTGTTCGGCGTCGTATGAGCGACCAGGTGTTGAATGCGCTTTACCAATCGTCGCCGTCCAAGTCTTTGGGCAAGGTTGAGTTGGGAGTCATTGGTAGCTCGCGGGAAGCGAAGGCGAAAAAGAGACGATCAAAGCGGGAAGCTCGGAAAGAATCCCGGCGATTCGAGGCGGCATTTCAGCTTGCGATCTCTTTCAGTTAGCCCATTCTCTGATATGTGACACAGAAATATGAAAGCTGCAAATTAAGATCTAGACCGCTGATGCATCACAACGCCCTATACCTTGAAGTTGTAGCTCTACGATCCGCAAGGGCTTGTCGCAAGATGACTTCGTCTTTCACAAGCATGTTGGACGGCTACCCGCCGCACATGAGCGTAGTTGGGACTTTTACCGCAAACAATGCGATCTTAATACGTATGATATTGACTTCAAACTTTTTTGAGACTTGGAAAACGTATGTAGCGTATATAACATGTAGAAAGTATCGCGAATCTCGCGTACAGTGGTATCGATCGTGGTCGCGAAAGATGGAGGTGAAGACTTAGGAAGTCCTTTCAGAAAAGAGACTTCACAAAGCGATGATCATGCTAAACTGGTGGTGCTCCGTTCTGTATGGCAGAAGTGTCTTGAATCTGCCGGATGACCTCAAACGCAATAGGGCAATATTTGCTTTACGACGGTTAACGTATTGTGAGAGTATGATGGTCGTATGATGACCGTAAAAAAAGCGTATGATGACCATATAGCTTTGGCAACGTGAAGGTGCTTGCGTATGTTATCCGTGCACTCGTGGTGGGCACGATGTTTTGTTGACATGACGCTGGAGGGTGTCTTTACGTGAGAAGCTCTTGCCACACGTGCATACGAATGGACTAAGCTGCTTCGATTGGGCTCTCAGGATTGGACATGCAGGCGCGGATCGGCTTCCACCTTGATGACGCTTGAGGTCTTTCGGGGACTTGGTGGCCGTTCCGCAGAGTTGACACTCGAAACTGGCGCCCAGTGAAGGCACGGTGCAGCGTATACGTCGCGTGTGTCGTCGATATAGTGCCTCTCTGAAGAAGACTTCTTTGCAATGGGAGCAGGTAAAGGTCGTCCAATTCATGTCCAATTTCTGCTTAGCAGGTAAGATATCCTCCTTCGGGTTCGGTACTTGCATGGAAGTGAGCAGCAATGCAGGCGGTGGGCTCGCACTTGGAGGAGGCCCAAGCTGCGGCGCAAGGAATGCTGATATGGTCGAGACTCTTGGAGGCTGTCGGTGTAAATGAGTGAATAAATCGACGGTCGTGTCGTTGAAGCAATATTGCGATATGGAGTTCATGGTAAAGCCTTCGTCGCCAAGCTGGCTTACATCTGGTGAGGGAATGCTTTGAGATTCTTGAAGTGGCAGAGGTATTTGATCGAATAGGGACGCGACAAAGTCATCATAACCATAACTCGAGGTTCCTGTTTGAACACTCTTGTCGGGGGTATGGAAGGGTTGCTGAAGACCAACACCTTCAAGACTATGACTATCTTCCTGATCATTGTACCATTGCCACTCAATTGGTGAACACTCATCGTAGCCTTCCCAAGAAGCACCAGATGTATGAGCAGCAGCAAACGAGGCAGGTCCGTGGATTGGGTCGTCAAGACGAAGTTGCGGTGCTTCTGCCACGCAGGTAGGGCACCAACCGGGGGTTTTTATGCAATGATCACTATCGCGAATGCGTTAGCCACATTTGCACATGGCTCGTGGAAGTGACTATGCTTACTTGTGAGAGCAAGTGATGGCGCGAACGGCCTAGTCTTAGGCCGTCTCTTATCTTCGATGGGTTGTTGTGGAGACCACACGGCGGAGGTCACTTTAGATACAATCGAGCTTGTGATCATGCGGGTCGTTTATGATGGTGATCGAGGAAGTGACGTGAGTATGCTTGCCCTTTCGCTGTGTCCGCGACCGGACAAGCTACGAGGCCGAGAGGCTGTAGGAGGGTGTGAGAAGCTGAAGGAGAACTGGGCTGCAGCTGGCTTTACATACGAAAGATCCAGAGGCTGAGCTGGACATAGATGATTGGTGGCCGCCATAGATTACACCATGGCCGCATTAGGCTAACACAAGAGGCTTAAACCTGACGCTAGCTCAATTGTCGCTAGCCCATGAGGTCCTCCATCCCGATGTCTCAGCCTTACACTCCTGGGCATGTCATGTTTTATTCTGTCGACTAGGTTGCGGCCTGATCTAAGAGGTTCTTTGGAAAGAGATATCTCAGATTGCCCCATAGGCTATGCATCTTTGTTGCAATGTCCTGACCAAACTAGCTAGCGTTGACCGCAGCAGCGGAGAAGTCGCAGTAGGTGGGACCATCTTGTCTTCGTCACGTCCACACTATTGTAGTGTATCGTGGGCGTTGCGACGAGAAAACAGTCCTTCCTACTGCGACTCCTTCGCTGCCGCGGCTAACGCTAGGTAGGGAACAGGGTGAAACGAATGGAATAGCCAATATATGATACAAGAAGCTTAACATCAGAAAACGCGCCCATACCCTTACACCAGCAACTTCACTTTACCATCTTCGTCAGGCTGGAAGGCAGTACGTGCACTGCCCTCTCCCATCAACAACATCGCACAGATCGCGAGTCAGAGTACGATATCCGTGTGATGCTAGTCTGATGCCACTCGCGTTTGTATGGCAAGCAAACGTCGACGGGTTCTTACGAAGATGGGTGGCGTAGTGGGTGTGTTCGCGTACCTCTACCCAGTAGAGGATTTTGATCTCATGATCATGCTGACATGGTCGTATGTGTCCAAGGGGCCGAGATATTCTGAATGGTACGGTGCGCTCTGCAATGCGACTGTCTCCTGATAGGTGAAAACACTTCAACTCTTGGTCTTCGTTGTTGCTCTAGAGAGGTGATGATGTGAGTGCTTGGTCTTTGATCTTATGGCGGTTACTGTTCTCGTGGGAGTTCAGTTTCTTGATGTGTCGCTGAAGATCGTCTTTCCGTTTGTAGCGCAGGTCGCATGTACACAAGAATGGTTTGTTTTGACGATCTTTGCCTCCGCAAGAGCGAGCCTCGTGGCGCACCAAGTCCTTTTCGTGCTTAAAGACTTTCGCACATGTTGCGCACTTAAAGCTCTTTGAGGGCTGGACGTGCCTACGGCGAAACGTGGGTTGTTTGTCAATTCGCATCTTGCCGACTGGTATGTCTTCCAAGGTGTCATCGGTACTTTGCGAGCTTGAAGATCGTCTAGACGACCTTTCTTTCGATGCAGATGATGTTTCGCTTGGTGTGGACTGCGGGTAAACAACAGCCTCGCCGGTCGCGTGGAAAGCATCGATGCTGTGGAATGGAAACGGAGATTGTAAATCGGAGATAGCGTAATTAGAGCAGAATGAAGATTGGGAATTGTAAGCCGAGACCTCATCGGCGGTGTGTCTGATAGCTGGCGCAAAGGAACATGGGGATACGGAATTCGACATGGTTGACAAACCATAATCGAAGGACTCGTCGGCGCTGTGATACCCCGAAAGTGTTGTGTCAAACAACACGTTCATATCGCCAAACAGGGCATTTGTGTCGAACCCAGACAGATCTTCTGGGTCCAGGGTATTGGGGCACTGCTCAACAGCAGCCCCTTCAGCGTATCGGGTATCTTCGATCGTGCGGTTCCATGGCAAGTCCACTTGTAAATATCCGTTGTAGCTTTGGTCAGCCGTCTGACAGCCTGGAGATGAGGCGAATTCGTTTATCAGGGCATCAGAATGAAGTTGTCTCGTAAATGCCTCTTGGAGCGAACCACCACACTCATGGGGAAAAGCAGACAGGTCACTAGGCAATATACAATTGACCTGTTCAGTTTCCCCTTTGGGTGTGGTGGAACAATGACCAAATTGTTCTATGCAATGATCACTAGGTACGATCAGTCCTATGCAAGGTGACAAGACCAATCATCTACTCACTGGTAGTAGTAATTGATGGCGTGGACGGCCTATCTCTAGGCCGCTCCCCGCGATCTGAATTATTGATTGGTAGAAGGCGGACCGTTGTCGCATACACAGCGCACCAGTCGGTCTTTACGCAGTTCCGCCGCACTCGGTCGGCTGATGAACACCAATCCAGGCGTTGTTGAAAATCCCGGCAACCTTGTAGAGGCACAGGTGCCGGCTGAGGTACGGTCGTAGCGGCAGAGCCGCCTTGTGGGATAGAACGTAATGTATGTGAAAGAAGTATAGATTGGAGAAGAGCAAAGAGAGGAAAGGTGGCAGCGCGCCCAAGATATGGAAGCTGAGATGTTGCGCGGGCCATCCTGAATGCAGAGCCCCACGGACGTCATTGAACACTGATTGGTGGCCGGAACGTCGTGTATGCCTGTCTAGTGCGGGATCTGGCTGATGTAGCGGAGTCTCGTAACCGGTCAAGGCCAGCACTAACTTGATCCTGACTAGCGCAAAGTCCTCCACATGCACACCCCAACTCCCATAGCACGGAATGAGCAGGAAGCTTCCATCGGAATTCTAAATAGTTAGACGCCGAATAATCACAGCAACACCGATTGAACTCATAAATGCGACTCTTTCACCAAACCAATTGTGCGTATGCGTGGGAGGAATGATAGCATAGACTAGAAGACCTGTTCGTATCAAGCAGTCCGCAGGAGCTACGTTGCGATCTTGCCGATATGAAGTACTGCTCTCCTACAGATAGAATATGCAGCCATCAACGCCACCAAGGCTTCAATGCATGCAGAGTCGTCGCGCTACAGCCTCAAAGTGAGCGATATCCCTGCCCGTTCCCGCGCAAAACTCTCCAGTCCAATCCAACCCAAGTAGCGCAAAGTCCACAATACTCACTTATGCTCCTTGCACTTATCCAAACTCTTACTCACAACGCCCTCAAGAATCCTGCGCGCCTCAGCCACCAACTCATGCAGCTCCTGGCGAAATTGGCGTCCCTCGGGCGTGTCATGCTCCTTCCTGTTCTTCTGGCGCTGGAAAGCAGCGCGAATCGTCTTGAGGATCTCGACGACTTCTTTGCGCAGCTTGTCGCAGGTGTACTTGATGAGGGCCTTGACTTCTTTCTCGACTTCGTCTGCGATGGCGGAGAAGGGGCCGTTGAGACCGATGATTTTCTCTTCGAGGTAGGCGTGGCGGACGTCTCTGAGCTTCTGACCTGTGATTGGGTTAGTGGGTGTGCAGTGATGTAGTAGGGTGTGGGATGTTACCTTTACCGGGCCTCTGCTCGAGCGCTTTTTCGTAGATAGGCTCCATGGCTAAGGACAGGTAGCACTTGTCTCCCGGCTTGACGGCCTTCTGATAGATGGCAATGAGACCCGTGCGGAGGTCTTTCATGGAATTGTCAACCTTCAGAGTGATGTCCTTTTCGTAGCCGACGAGGTTGTTGCCGAAGCAGACCTGATATGCGTCACCAGCCAAAGCCTGAGGATCGTCTACAGTGTGTATTAGTAGGAGAAGGAACTTATGGATCAGCGAACTCACCTTTGAGTTGCTTGTTCAAATCGTTGATGCCGGCTTTGATAGTCTGGGCAGTCTGGGCCTTGAAGCTTGCGGGTGCTGCATCCAGTAGATCCCGGAATGCGTCGAGGACGGCCTGCTTCGTGGGAGCCAATAACGCGGCGTTCACATCGTGCTTGATGCCAAGTTTCTTCTGATGATAAGTGCCTGCATCTCGTTAGCGATTGGCTTACTAGTCTTGGAAGGGGGCAGCACGAACCTCTCTTGTTCACCAAGGCTTTATGCGAAGCTGCGTTCTACAATAGTCAGTAAAGAAAGCGAATAGATGACATGAACCATACTATCTTGAGTAGCTCATCGAGCTTCTTCTCAGCGACCTTGTCGAACCTGTCTTGCAACTCATGGTTTGAGAGCGCCGCTACAAGTTCCTTCACAAACGTCTTGTTGCACTTTGTCGCAACAGCTCGCACGCGGGACTCAAGATTCTGTAGCTGTTAGTGACATGCTTCGACCTGGGAATAGAAATGGTACCTTAATAGACTTATCGATGATTTTCGTTACATGCTCAATCCTAGCCTCGGTAGTCTTGCTGCAGCTCATCTGAACGATGCTCAACAGCATCGGGACTTCGAAGTGGATGAAATGCTCCAAGACTGCGGTCCTTCCTTGCGAAGGAATGCCTGCAATATAGGTGCATGCGGCTGGGATCTGGGTCTCGTCGAGCTTCATCGTAGGCATCTTCTCTAAGTTCTTTGTGTTGTAACCGCGACGATGTCGCATGTACATACGATTGGAGACGCAGAAAGCTGCAGCGCCAGCATCGTCGCCGGTGTTTTGGCTGTACATACGATTCATACCAGCGGCGACGAATCGGTTACGGCATGCAATGCGTGCATCTTTGCGCCTGACGAAGTAAGCTTGCTGAAGTCGAATGTGGGGGCAAGACTTACTCTTTCTCTAGGATAGGTATGCGCGGCATCATGTCCTTTCCTTTCTTGCGGCTGGCCAAAGCCTTGTTTGCTGCCTTGAGGCTCTCAAGCTGGCGAAGCCCATCTTCAGTGGCAGTGTTCTGCTGAATCTTCTGCCTCAATCGCTTCATTTCAAGCTTGTTGGATTCTAGTTCGTTGTCTATGGCTTGCAGTTTGTTCTCGAGGTCGGCTAACTCATCTTCAATGGGCACCAGTTGTTCTTCTGCTATAATGTCTAGCTGGAGCGTACTGCCGCCGTCGTCATTCAGTTCCTACGGCGCATATGATTAGTCACAATAAGTTGCCTGCTTGCTGTGTAAACTTACATCGGCTCTCGTCGCGACAAGAATGACGCTGCCATGGTGCCTTCGGCTGTGCGCATCGAGGTAATGTTGCCGAAATGATTGATCACTTGTTGCACGCTTGATGTCAACGACGACAATGGTCATCTCGCATTGCTGCAGATAGGCGGTTGCGGCAGTGACACGGTACATGTTGACGTCCTTTGTTCCTGGAACATCGGCCAAGCAAATGCCATCCTGTAGTAGAGGACTATCGACGTAATATCTATGATTGCTGTCAGCAACGCAGCCTATGTATGAAAGGGTATGTTCTTACCGTATGATCTCGACGAATGGCCACGGGCTGAATGGGAGTACTTTGCCTTGGTAACGTGCGTTAGGAGCTCGCATCCGGAACGGACGAAGCTGTTCGCGCATATCATTATGCGTACTAGACTTGAAGGGCACGGAGAGCTCTCCGTCCGGTACGAACTGGCCGTGGATATCCATAGTCCACTTCAACAGCTTCTTCAATGCTGGGTTGTCCTTAAGAGTCTTGCCTGATGACATAAAGTCCTCGAGAGATTCCGGAGCAACGCGGGAGGCGAAGAGATGTTCCAGGCACTCTAATGCAGCGTCTTTACGTGCGCGGTCCTCGTCGTCGACACTGTCTTCGTCTTGCATGAGCTTCTGCCTAGTGTTGAACCAAACCTTGAACCAGTTCGTGACTAGATCATCAGTGCAGTACTCGAGGCAGTAGAACTGGACTTCCGCTTGTACTGCGCCGATGTTGGTTGATAGGGTCTTTTGGCGAAATTCCGTAACGACATTCGTACACGCCGCGCCGCTGTCACCCTAAAGATGCGCGTTAGTAATAGCTCTTCGCTTCGTATTTGGAGTAACAATACCTCTGGTGTCAGATCTTCACCAAGAAGAGCGTTCGTTGTGGCGGACTTTCCGGTACCAGTGTCTCCAGTCACGGCGATGCGGATCTCGTCTTGGTAGAGAATGTTGCGGTTCTTTATGATCTGGTTCCAGAGATAGTTTGCCTCTTCTCTAGCAACACCGAGACTGTTGGCTGCCTTTAGGAAATCTATGAAGACACGCAAGAGCTCTTGAACGTCTCCCTCGGCTTGTTTGAAGCCTGGGTGGTACATTGGTAGTCTGGGCCGGCGCTGCTGGGCTGGGTCGTATGGTGCTACGTCTTCAGAATCTTGATCGTCGTCGCTGTCTTCGTCATCACTTTCCGACAGCGAATCCAAAGCTACCATGAGTTAGCAAGATACACTTCTCAGATGGGGAAAGCACATACCTTTGCGCTTTGCAGGCAACATTGACTCTACGCCGCCGGCGTTCCAGCCCATGATGGCAAGCTTAGCCCTGGTCTCAATGTCCAGGAGGTTCTGCATGTATGGTGAATTGCTAAGGACCTCTGGAGTGGGGGACTTTGGATTGTTTGTAGATAGGGGTGCGACCATGATGGCGATGGGCTCAGAAGGTGTCAGGCACTCAGGCTCAAAGATGGGACTTGCCGATCTCTCAGGTGTGTGCTGTTGAATGCCCTCCATAGGAACGCTGTCAGCGGACATGGCTATCACTAGTCAGGGACTATGATGGAAGGTCTCGACGACGAGCAAGAGCCGAAGCTGACCTTGTGTCGAGCGAATGGGTGCAGTGATGGAGGTTACTTGAGAAGAAAGAAGCGTCAAGGGATAGAGAAAGAAGGATGGAGGGAGAAAGAGAAGCGATCGACGATATGAAAGCCTTATATGGGCCACTCTCAGACGCCTACAGGTGAGAGAGCGGCCACAGAGTGGAGGTCACCTCGTCTGCGAGGAGGTAAGAGCGCGATAAGCTCCTCAGACGCAAAGTCATCGTGGATGACATGATCAAGGTGTGCCAACTCCAGCAAATGGTACCAGATTATAGCTTCAAGGGAAGGTCTTGGTACATGGCACGCGTGCGGACGTTCGATTCTGCGGCCTTGATGGGCAAAATCGCAGTGGTACTATGCCTGACTGGCCACGTTCTATGCTGTGAGGCCATGGCTTCCCTGGAGGTCTGCCTTTACTTATCTCTATGGACCGTCATGGTGACTGGGGTATCCGGAGTACTCGCCGTCACCACGGATACGGCAGGCAGGCCTGGTACCAGCATCTCGTGTAGATCCAGGAATGCGGCCCCGATGAGTGCGATGCTCGATGGAAAAGACGTCTGGTCGATCCTGAAATCGCGCGCTCAATCAATTGGAAGTGGCTGGAGATGTGGCTCATAGGAGACGTAGTGCAGGCGTCCTACTGGAGCCAGGTGCATCGCACGCTAGTTGCTGACCTCTATACGCCCCAGCCGGGGGAAGGCGCTCTGGACCCTGTCGAAAACTTAAACCTCACACCTCAGCCGTGTAGCTCTCCCAAGCTTTCTCCCACCCTCTCCAGCTTTTTGCGCGACCGTGGTTGTATGGCGACGCGTCGCCATGGCATTCCCACGAAATGCGATACGCGTCAGCGCCAAGCGGATGGTGCCGATTGCCGCCCCCTTAGCCTCTTCGGTCCTCCCGTCGGGCTAGACAGGGAAACTCGCAGCCATGGATGCTTGGAAGGCTTGCGACAGCGCCGAAGGACACTTTCTTTGTCTCCGTGACCAGTCTTTCCTTTCCTGAGTTTCGTGTACGAGACGCAGATGCATACTCCGACGGCATCACAGTAATCCTTCAGCGCTTCGCACGCGATCTACATTCTTTTGCAACCTTCAATACGTGCCCATCATGGCAATCCGCCCGCTCAATTCGAGCCTCATCTTCGACAGGCGCGTCATACTCGCTCTCACGGCTGCCGTTGTCCTCGCCTTCACATTCGCCTTCCTCTACTCGCCCGACCTACGTCCCAGCTCGGAATGGCTACCACCTCTCAGCTCGAAACCTACCTCCACCTTCTCCGCGCCGCTCAAGAACACCGAAGACCCCTACATCGTCGAGCTGGACTACCTAGCCATCAAGCCAAACGTCTCGGACAAGGTTAGGTTCTACTGGAACATACCGTATGCCGCAGATGCAGGAGGCCAGAACAGGTTTCGCGGACCACAACCGGTGAACAGGACATATGGCGTTGGTCGAGGCGAGAAGCCTCTGGTATGGGATGGATCACTGGGCATGTGCCCAAGGATCCAGAAGATTGATCCAACCCAGCGAAACAGGGAAGATATCTCAGGACCGGACGTTCTGGGTATCAAGACCCGTTCCACCGAGGATTGTCTGAGCTTGAACGTCTTCACGCCGATTGACGCTGAGGCAGGCGACGACCTACCCGTTTTGGTCAACATCCCCGGTGGTGGCTTCCATCTTCCAGGACGCAGCAACGGAGGCGAGATGGTAGAGAAGGCGCGACGTGAAAAGGGCGTGGACGGCAAACTCGACAAGGGCATCGTTGTAGTCACCATGTACTACCGCAACGGTATCTACGGCTTCCTCTCTGGCAAAGAGATCGCAAAGGACGGCGACTACAACAATGCGCTTCGCGACCAGAGAGCGGCGCTGGAATGGGTCCAGAAGTATATCAGGTACTTTGGAGGCAACCCAGACCACGTGGTCATCATGGGCACGAGCGCTGGCGGCGCGTCCGTGATGCTGCAACTGACGGCCAACGAAGGCGACAACTACCACCCTGTTCCAGGCGTTGGTCGCAAGCAGCTCTTCCACGGCGCCATCGCCCAGTCCCCCGCGAGTCCGACGTTCTTCACCCCCGACCAAGCCGAGAAGTTCTACAACGAAGTCGCAGATGGACTGAACTGCACAGACATCGCATGCGTGCGCAACGCAGCAACAGGCGACCTCTACTACGAGAACTACCCCATGAACTTCCCCGGTCGCGACACACCCCCACGCTGGATGTGGGCGCCCACCACCGAGCCCGCCGGCGGCATGTTCACAGCGCCCGCCCCAGCAGCCATAATGGCCGACCGCTACGCCAAGGTCCCCACCATCATCGGCTTCACCTCGAACGAAGGCTCCGACCAAGTCAAGAAGACCACCGACAACGAAGGCGAATTCAAATCCTACCTCAAAGACCACTACCCCCTCCTCACCGACGAAGACCTCTCCACCCTCGTAACAACCTACCCCAACGACCGCCACTGGCCCGACAGCGGCGCATGGTGGGACGCCGTCGCAAAAGCCCAAGGCGATATCCGCTACATCTGCCCTACCTACCTCGCCTCCAACGCCATGTCCCTGCACAACCCGCCCTCCGTGCCCACCTACCAATACCAATGGGACGTAATGTGGGGCCCCGACATAGAAAACGGCTACGGCACCAAGCACGCCGGCACCGTTGGGCAAGTCATGGTGCGTCGCCAAAACGAGATTTCGGACTACTTTATCAGTTTTGTTAAGTTTCTTGATCCGAACCGCGAACATGATGTTATTCCAAGGGAGGGTGTTAAGATTGCTAAGTGGGAGCCGTTGGACAGTACGGGCAGGCGCATGTTCTTTACGAATATTAAGGAGGGCGGGCAGAGGGGTGATGGCCAGAATATGTATGGCAAGATGCGTACGGAGATGAGGGGCAGGGATGATGAGAGGGAGAGGAAGTGTGGGGTTATTAGGGGCATGTTTAGGAGGTTGCAGTTTGAAGGTGTGGAGGCGCTGAAGTTGGATTGAGGGGTTGAGGTTGAGATGTGGTTGTCTTGCATTTGAAGGGGTTTGGGAGTTGCATTTGCGATATGGTTTCTTCTTTCTTTTTCAGTTTGATGTTGTATGAATACCATATCTTTTGCATGTTCAACCTCGGCTTCATATATGTGATATGTTTTAAAATGGAATCTTCAATTGGTATAAAACGACCTGCTAAACCCCAGACTAACAGAAATAGATCTTCCCAGATACCCGTGATTGACCCACACACCCACATCGACATCCGTAGCTTCCGCTCTTCCGCGCATCCTTCGTAACATAAATACTGGTTCCTAGATCTTGTGGGCTCGCGCTCGAATTTGAAGTCTTTTCGCGAGGAACTTTGGGTGTGTACGTTGGTGGGTTGGTAAGTCGATGACTGTGGTTTGCCAGGGCTGTTCGTCGGAATGGTCGTCTCCATATTCAACCACTGGTTCCTAGATCCCTTCGCGCTGATTGCAGACCACGATCACTGTCTCTTAAATCTTCCTAACATGCTCAATCAACTCCGCCACGTCGTTATGACTTAAACTCTCATCATCAAGACTCATACCCAGCTCCTGTTTCTTCTCATCAAGATTCTCCCTCTTTCCATCTAAATCACGCTGCGAATCGCGCTCCAGAGGTGTCGCCTTGGTCTTCTCATCCCTCAGCACCCGCAAGTCGCCCGTCTCGACCGCAAACGGGGATGCAGGCGGCGGACTAACCATATCAGCGCTTGTTTTCCTTGCATGTTCTACAACTTCTTGCAGATCGGCGTGTGAGAGACTGCCGTCATCAACACTCATGCCGATTTGCGCTTGTTTCTCTTCCTCTTCGCGCTTCAGACGTTCGATTGGGTTTTCAGAAACGGGTCCCGGGGAATCTTGTTGTTTGGAGTCTTTTCTGCTGACCCAGCGGACGAGCTCGTCGACGTCGTCGTCGGTGATGTGGCGTTTTTCTTTGATGGGCTCGATGGACTCGCGGCTTCGGGAGCGGCCTCGCTGTTCTTCCTCGTCGATTTCGTCAAAGGTTTCTTTGACTGGCGTGGAAGCTGCGGATTCGCCGCTCGTGCCGTCGTGGCGCTTGAACCAGCGGCCTAGTTCGGGGACGTCGGAATCGTAGTGCTCGCCTACGTCGGAATCTAGTTCGGGTCGTTGGAGGTTGCGGCGTACGGGGCCTGCTTTGGGTCCGTCGCGGTGCGATATCCAGCGTACGAGGTCGTCTGCGTCTTCTTCCTCGTCTGAGGATACTTCTCTGAGTTCGCTGTCGGATTCGGTGGATGCGTCGCTGTATCCTGAGTGTGCGTCGTTCAATACGGCGGTCTCTTTGGCGTCAGATTTCCTGCTGGCAAAGCGAACAAGGTCTTCAACGTCTGATGGCCCCAGGCTCTCATGACCACTGTCTTCTTTCGCTTCCACTACGTCGCCGCCCTTCCGTCGTTCACCGTCGCTAGGGGGATCTCGTCGGCTAACCCATCGTACCAATTCGTCCACATCGGAATGATCGATACTCTCGTTGTCACTTTCATAGCGAGCCGTGGATGCTTCTCGTTGGTCCTTCTCGTTGTCGGAAGAAGCTGTGGATGCGCGATCATTGAACTCGACTGGCGCACCATCCTCCCTGATCTTCTCCATATTCCCTGCTTCCTTGGTCGTCATCCGTCTTACTGTCATCCGGATCCTACTTCCAATTCCACCTTTTCCTGAGGCGTCCTGATCGGGTGTTCCCGGGGGATGCATCTGGCGTTCGGCGTGTTGAGACCGCCATTTGTCTGCCGCATTTTGCTCCTTCTGGCAATCTTCTTGCGCGGCAGTCTTCATCTGGTCTTGAATCCTCTGTTGAAAAATCATGCTGCGCAGGGAATGGAATCGCGCCATGTGCGGCTGTTTTTGTCTGGACTTTGCGGACTTATCTCCGCTGCCATGCGCCGAAGACGGCTTAGAATGGCCAGAGCTTTTGCTGGTCGTCTTCAGGGAACTTCTGCTTGGTGATAAAGATGAAGGGCGAGGCGCCTGGGCAGCGACGTGCTTTTGCTTGTCTTGGCGCAATATATGGGGGTCGAGTGCTGGCTTAGTATGTTGTTGAGCGGCACGTTGATCTTCTTCTTCGGATGGGTCTTTTTCTTCGCTGCTATCACTGTCCGATTCGTCGTCGCCTAAACCTTCCAATATCTGTGTGACTGCTGGGGACATCAAACTGTTCATGCGACCCAGTTGCTTGCGCTGGTCCTGCGGCATCTGATCTATATTCGTAGCCGGCGGCGCCTTCTGCGGCTGGAGGTCGAAGTATGACGCCATGACTTCTAGAATGGACCTTTCTCCCCAGTAAAGATGATGCGTGTTTGAGGTCCGAGGATGCCAATGGGCCAGATATGGAGCGGGATAGAAGGGAGCTCAGGTGAGGGCAGTGCTCTTGGAAGGCTTGGAGGTTCTGCAAAGTGTCGGGCTCGCAGACAAGCTAGCCTAATATCGCAAGTCTCTACCCCGCATTTTATGATGTCACGCCTCGTGAGTGGCCGGGCGCGCTGATTCAGCTGACTAGTGCAGTGACGATCGGCGTGGCAGGCTTGGGCGACATCACCGCTTTGAGTTTAAGATCTAGGGCTCCATGCATGGCGCATCAGTTGCGACAACCGTTGAGATCGGAGGCTTCCACTGGAGAATCTGGATCGCCATAGGTGGGATCTGACCACCGATGAGGCTGACATACTTGACGTGAGACGGCACGGCAGGTGAGGTTTCATGCATCTTCCCGCCTCAATGACCGGTGCTGTCGCGCACGGCTCGATCCGCACGATCTATGAGCATGCGCTAATGAACAAGGTCAATCTTATCAACTTTTCGACATTGCTTCCCAGGGTTTCCCCTTTGTCAAAACTATAGTACCGAATCCTCATGCCCGACATTTCCAGTCGATAATGCACTCTAACGATTCTACGCGACCCGCTTTGTGCGTCTGCCGTACTGCTGAGATGCTTCGGCCATGTTGAAGGCTAGAAGATTCGGTGTGGTTTCATGGAGAGTGCTTTCATCGATCTTGCCCTTGGTCGCGACGCTAGCCATACTTTCGCACAGCCCTTCCACTGGCCATCCTTGACCCATGAAGTACGCGGCCAAGCCAACGATATGAGGGGTGGCCATGCTCTGAACGCGAGGGCGGATAGTCAGCGCGCGTCACACCGACACTTATCTGGGAGTGTACTTACAGTTCCAGAAATCGTATCGATCGTTCTGCCGATCCAAGTACTGGTGATCTCAACGCCGGGTGCCAAAATGTCAACTATAGGGCCATAGTTGGACCATTCAATGAGCGTATCGTTAATGGCCGTAGCACCCACGGTGCAGACACTAGGTTCAGATGCCGGAGACGAGTATTTAGCGTCGCGTCCCTCATTGCCCGCTGCGACACCAAGGAAGATTCCCGCTGCAACGATGGCAGCGGCCTAGATCGTTGTGAGCTGAATGTCTGATAAAAGACGGAATGGGTTACTCACAGCATCATTCAAGGCCTGCGTCTTGCGCCCTCCAAGACTCATGTTGGCCACGAAACCGTTGGGACATTCTCCAGCCTCACTACGTTTTGCTGCATCGGTAATAACATACTCCATGCCCGCAAGTACGCCCTCGGTTGTACCAGAACCGTACGAGTCCAGTACACGGATAGCGAGCAGCGTTGTCTTCTTTGCCACGCCCCAAGTCATCGAGCCGATTGTACCAGCCACGTGAGTTCCGTGGCCCATGGCGTCGATCATGGTGTCCTCACCGCTGAAGTCAGCTAAGAACAAAGCCCCTTTCAATTTGTTAGCGCGTATCTCTCAGGCCGAACGGTTCGTACATACGCCCTCCAAATTCTGGATGGTCAACCTCGATGCCTGTGTCAATGACGTATCTGCGGTCGCTTTGTGAGCGAAGTTCACACAGGCGCAAATACGGTTGGTAACATACGCGCATGTACCTTCCCCAGCGCTGGAATCGAAAAGATAACTTGTTTGATACGGCTCGGCATGAGAGATACGAGCCAACCCCCACGTAGAGTTCAACTGTTGCACGATCTCGTTGCTATGGACCTTGGCGTTTTGTTCGATGTACTCAACCTGAGTACGTTAGTTCAGGTATGTTAATTCGGGCGTATAGCTTACATGCTCAGAAGCCTGAAGTCGAACAAGTTCTTCCTCGGAGATGCTGCCGGCAAATCCTCGGAATCCAGGCATTGCGTATTCGTGATCGGGTTTGGTAGACATGGATGCCATCAGGTCGTCGTGAGCTTGCGTTGCTACGTCGCCCTTCATCTTGACAATCCATCTGCCAGCGATGCCATCTTCGCCGTCGACTCTGGTCAACGGGGCAGCAAAGACCAACGAGATCAGGGCGAAGAGAACTGGAGTATACATGTTTCCGAGCCGTTCGAATCGAATATGCTGGAAGGGATGAATAGGGGGTTGGGTTTCAAAGAAAAGGTGAGGAGTCGGATCCTTCACGTTGAATTGTACCTGCATCAGCGGCAGAACCGAAACTTAAATACAAATGCCGTACAACCCGTACCAGCATCAACGACGGCCGGCTCATTCGAGAACCAATGGCGCAGTCTGAAGGACCAGTCAGCAACAGCGCTCGCGCGTACGCACAGGCAGTGCGACCTCTCACGAACCACGTTAGGGCATGCTGTCTGGCGAGCGCATGCTACTTTGCAACACCAACAAGAGCACAAAAGATACCGTTATCTGACAGCGCGCATGCTGCTGGTCCATGGGTCGACGGCATGGGTGCACGCTTCACGGTTCTCTGATCTTACTCGTCTGGCGTTATTTCGACGGGCCGGATGCTCACTCGTGTAGAGCTCTGGTCGTGTAGATCACACAATAGGTCTAGCAGAGCTTTGGTGTATCCCGCGGATGGTACATAGTCACCTGGAGAGGTATATGGCGTCCAGATAAACAGAGGGTAGGGTCCAGTCCAGATCCAGCACTAACGGACCGTGACCGCGGGAAGGAAGTTGTCTGAGACCCAATGGGCTTGGACAAAGAACCGATTAAATGTCGTGTTACCTCTAGCGAAGCGCTGTGCTATGTGGTCTGTTATGATGCGGGTTCCTACATGATGTTGTCGTTGTACCCGGTGGGCGCTAACTTTCAGCGCCTTGTCGTGGGACATCGACGACTGGTATAGAATAAGCACTCTTATCAAGAGCACCATAGATACCGTTTGGGTTGCCGATGCACTGGGAAATGTCGATGGGTCTGCTAACGGGTCGTGGGGTGTAGGGACACATTGGGTGCGTGCGCATACAGCGATTGTCAAAGAGAGTATTGGTACGACTGACAGAGCGTGTCCGCGCCAACAGCCCATCGGCTTTGTGGACAGTCATCCCTTGGCGGGATCGCGGGTTTGCGCATGATGTCTGGCGAGATTCTGCAGTCTCTAGTCAAAAGTACTGGCAGGTGCGCGACTGTGTTGGCTAAACCATATTGTCGGGAACATGGTCGCGCAAGGTATGTCGCCTTACAGTACACGGTTCATTAAGATAGTCGAAGGCCGTGCTTCCTGATGTGGCGATTCATTTCATCAATGAGCATCTTTCGAGTTGATTGAGGGCTTCAATTCCCTACCAGCTACATCTATCAACACACCAAGTCTGGTGACTTTGATACGCCAGCGCAAGGTCGATCATTGTGAAAGCCATACAGCCTATCGTATGTTTGCCACCTTCGGGTACCTCACAAGGTAGCGAGCCACTTCTCCAACGCCTCATTAACCTCTTTGGGCTTCTCCAACTGTACCCAATGCGATGACTCAATAGTCTCATAGGTCAATTTCTTCACATCCCGCTTCATCCTCTCCGCCAACTTCGGTTGCACGCTAGGCGAGCACACAGCATCGTACTTCGCATCAATGTACAGGAACGGAAACTCCAACACACCATCGTTCTTCTGGCTCTTCGCATACTCGACGTTTGCTTCGTGGTTGAAGTAGTATGCGTTCGCACCGAAGAACCCATGCTTCTTCTTGCTCTTCAGCAGGCTTTCGTAAAGATGCTCATCCAACGATGTGTACGAAAGTGGGATGTCAGGAAGGTTTTCCGGATGACCACCAAACCAACCTCCGTCTCTCAAGACACGGCTGGTGGGTGAGGGCTGGCCCCACTTACTGTCATCGCCTTTCACATACAAGATCTTGGTGATGACATCCAGGTGGCCGTCGAACGCTTTGACGCTTTGCTCGGGTTTCACCTCGTAGTACCGCATGTACTCCCAGTTTCCCCACTCAGTCTCGCTCTCGGGGTAGAGGTCGCGGTTGATGGTGCTCTTGAGGTATTCGAGGCCCAGCTCCACGCTTCGGTAGGGGACGCAGAGGTTTGCCATGGCGATGAAGAGTTCAGGGTAGTGTGCGGCAAGTGCGTTGGTGACGCCGCAGCCCCAGTCGTGACCGATCCATACTGCTTTCTTGATGCCTAGCTTTGAGGCGAACTCAACGAGCTCGGGAACGAGGACTTCAAGGCGGTAAGACTCCTTTTTCTGGGGTGCTGTTGAGTCGCCGTAGCCGCGCATGTCAGGTGCGATGACACGGTATTTTGATGAGGCAGTGAAATGCGTGAGTTGGTGTTTCCATGATTCTGCGATGTCGGGCCAGCCGTGGATGAAGATTAGGGGAGTGCCGTCTGCAGAGCCTCCTTCGTAGTAGTGCGTGACCTCACCATTTTGGTGGGTGATGTCGCCTGCGGTGAATGAGTCCATGGCGTGTACTGGTGCAATAATCCTAAGATGTTTGGTAGAAGATGACGTGGGCTGGAGATTTTGTATACTGGTAGAGAAATGGGCCGATGAAGGTTCGTACGATACTGGCTCTTGGGGACCTCGGTAGACCCACCATGAAGTGGGTATGACGACAAATACGGATTCAGACTAGACCATAAGCTGCGGCGTGGTCAGAAATGTTGAACGCACATGTGATAGTGTTGTGTAACACCAGAAACGCGAAGTAAGCTGACTGTGGAAGCACCCTTGCATTGGACTGCATAGGATCTTACGCGGCGCTCAATTCGGTTGACACACAGCGTCAATTCAAAGTGCCAGCAATTGGTCCATGATTCGAAGGCCTTGAGGCCCAGTTCGAGAATAAGATAAGAGCATCAGTTGACTAGCACCGCGCGAGAACTATAAGTCGTATTCCATGTCCAACGAGGAGCTTCGGACTTAGCTCCAAGAGCTGAAAGCTTTCCGGAGGGATTGACTGAGAGCGATTGGTCTACATAGTATTCTCCTGTGCCCATGGCACGAGCTCGATGAGGTGTATCTCGCCATGTTCAGCATCGAGAGACTCGTACCCCAGTCGGCCGAGACTTGGGACCGAACATTCCTATGAAGGAGGAGTCCAACGGAGAACGGTCGAAGGTGTGAGAGCAGTAGCGTTCATCGATGTCGATGACAGTGTCTCATGCGCTTGTTCTATGGTACGGTGCTAGCATCGGTCGTCGTGCGAGAGCTACCGGCATGGTCCGCTGTTGACAGCGCGCGCGTGCATACTAGCAACGCTTGCAGTCTTTGTTCTACTGAATGCCCTAAGGTGCAGTGAGTACCATATATTCGTACATACTTTATTGGTCTTTTGGGCGATATCCACCGCGCAGTCTTCTCTCTCGTGTATGGGAGTTCGCAGGCGCTGTCTAAACGCTGAAGCGCGTCGGTGCGACGCGAGCTTCATACGGCCGTAAGCCCACAACGCGAAGAACCGCGTCATACGTGGTCGAAAGCCTTAATATTGTTCTGCGATCGTCTCATCCTGCGTATAAGCCGACAGCTCAAAGGGTTTCCGCGTCGTATCGCTGCTTCAGATGGTTCGCGCAGATTGGAGAGGCGGAAGCGGTAGTTGGGTGATGAAGTTGGTGGCGCACCTCATCGCGAGAACACTGAAAGCGTTCCAAACTTCGCCTTGGTCTGTGCGCAGAGGCGGCTGGCGGAAGGAAGATGGCAGCTGCAGCCTTAACCGCAATATCTCCTAATTGGAATTGCGGGGCGAGATTGAATCTTCCGATGAACCATGCTGATCAACGTTGTGCCAATATAGCCTTGACAATGCGGGGAAGGCTTCAGCCTCTGGTATCGCATGCAGCTAGCTGTGTATGATGCGTGGTACTTGACCGAGCTATTGTTAGTCGTCCGAGGTTGCAGAGCCTAGACAAAGATGGGGGAAATGTAAATCTGGGTAGCTTTGTTAGGAGTAAAGAGTGTTTGGTCGAAGATCGCGGTGACTCATTGATCGTTACACCGAGAGATTTCCGTATACACAGATGATCGATCTTCGCAGGACCGAGCAAAGTACTTCTTTGTTTGCGTAGACGCATGTGTCGGTAGACCCTGCATGAGCCCAGTCACCTATGCAAAACAATGCAGGGCATGTGGACGCAACACCGTTGTGCTAACGCGCAAGGCGACGCCTCTCAAAGCCACCTACGACGCGGTAGAGTCAGCAATATTTCTGCCGAAACAATGAATGACCCATCGTGACACATGGGCTTCTGGTATAGTCATGTTGATGAGGCTTAGCGCAAGCCACCCCCACAAGATCATTAGTGACGGTATCACAAAGGCCGTTTTCGTGATGTCGATCTCCGCATCCAAATGCCGTAGTGACGAGATGGCATTCTGTATCCCCATCGTTGACCAGCGATCGAGGTTATGGGGCAACATATCAGCAATCGGTGCGAAGACACAGCACTGGGGGCGTTTTGAATGAGTAACTTCATAGATTGTATCTCCATTGGTGCTATCGACTGCCAAGAGACAACTATCGCGATCATGACTTCATAAGAAAAGAAGGAAGGGAATCTTCGACTTCTATCAATGCGAAACTAAAAAAGACTCGATGCAACATGCTGATAAAGCGCCGCCAAGAAGAACAAATGCTTAACCGCTGGGGTTGCCGTTGAAGGCAAGGTTGTTGACGGTGCCGGAAGGAACACCGGAGATCTTGTTCTTCAGCGACAGTGCGGTGAGGCGGCTGGAGAGTGCGGCAGGGGTCTTCTTGCCCTCGAAGCCGAGGATGTAGGCGGCGAGACCAGCAACGTGAGGAGTAGCCATGGAAGTACCGGAAATGGAGTTAGTGCCACCGTTGTTCCAGGTGGAGAGAATGGAGACACCAGGAGCAAGGATGTCAACGACGGAACCGTAGTTGGAGAAAGAAGCGAGGCGGTCAGAGCTGTCGGTGGCACCGACGGTGTAGACAGTAGGCTCGGATGCAGGCGAGGAGTTGCGAGCATCGGCACCATCGTTACCGGCAGCGACGGCCATGAAGACGCCAGCGCTGACTGCGTTGGCCGCGGCAGCGTTGACGGCAGTGGAGCGAGATCCACCCAGAGACATGTTGGCAACAGCACCGTTGGGGCAGCTGCGGGTTTTGGCGTCGTTGGCGACGAAGTTGATACCGGCAATGACACCAGAGTTGGAGCCCGAACCACTGGCATCGAGGACCTTGACAGCGTAAAGCTTGGTCTTCTTGGCCACACCGTAGGTCTTGGATCCGATCGTACCAGCGCAGTGGGTACCGTGACCGTTTCCGTCCGAGTTCTGACCATCACCAGCATAGTTGGCGAGGAAGGTAGCACGGCCCTCAAACTCGGGGTGGGCAGTGTAGATGCCAGTGTCAATGACATAGGCGCAAGTACCAGCACCAGCAGTGGTGTCGTAGATGTAAGAGCTGGTACCAGGCTGCTGGTGGGAGATACGAGCAAGGCCCCATGTGGAAGAAGACTGAGTTGTGTACGCCTTCTTCTCGAGGTGCGACTCGCCAAGGTTAGCCTTGACAATAGCATCTTGCTCAATGTAGTCGACCTAGGCTATGTTAGTACTGAAGATGATGCTCTTGGGGCTCTATAGCTTACACCTGGGAGGTTGCGGAGCAGCTCGACAATGTCGTCGGCCATATCAGCAGAGAAGCCGCCAAATCCAGCGAACTTGTAGACGTGGGCAGGGTCCTTCTTGAGAACCTTCAAGGCGACGTCGATGAGGTTCTGGAGGTTCTCGTTCTTCATCTTGACAATCCATCTTCCGGGAATAGGAGCGCCAGCACGGGGAACAATGACCGGGGCGGGAAGGGCAAGAGCCACAGGCAAAAGTGCGAGAAGAAGTGAGAGCTTCATGTTGGCAGAATGATCGAAGATGGAAGTCTTTGGAGCGAGAGACGATGAAGACTGCTGATGAGGGCTGAGTGTTGCTGTGCTCGTGGCCTGATGCTGTAGAAGGGCGTCCGGTACCTCTTATATAGAGGTGCTTGATAATCTGGTGTTGAGACGAGATGGCAGGAGGCAAATGCACCTTCCAATAAGGACTAGCAGCCACCGACAAGGCGGTCTCGTGGCATGCCGACGTACCTGAACCACAGCACAAGGTGTGTTAGTCGCTAGAACGGCTTAAGATGGCGTTTGAACCACTCCGATACCTAGTTGGGTAGGTGCTACAGTGTGTTCGGGCACTACTTGCTCTCAGCCTACCTTAGCAGCGGTAATAGTACGGGCGGAAAGTCTTAGAGAAGGAGGAGGATGTTGCGCGTAGCAGGTCAGACGCGCAGGTCTTGGCAGAATGCACTATAGATTGGCATGCTTACTAGTTTAGGGATGTGAATAACGTCGCGTAGAGATTCAACGTAGAAACCGGTGCGTGGACGCGATTGGATGGGACGGATCGATCTGCAGCCATCCTGATAACGGCGTAGAGGTGATGAGTGGATCATTACTAGGTCGGCTGTCAAATGAAGCTGTTTCATGCAGGATTATCGCCTGGGGTCCATGGAAGGTGTCCCGTCGCCTTTGTCTGTTGGTCACGGTTGCACGAGGCAAATTCAACTCGGGCATGGCACGCTTGCCAACCCGGATCGAGTGAACCAACATGATGTGTTCCTTTTTCATCCCTGACGGTGACTCCCAAGGGCACGGCACGAGCCGCTACTGGTTGTATGGTAGTTCGTATGTCAAAGTACCGAGGCAATCGTCGGAGATACTGCGCGAGACTGATGTGCAGATGATTTCGAGCCACGAACAAGGTTTACATACACCGTCACTGTGTAATGAATGACGTGACGAGAAGACCTGGCTCTAGTAATTGTTAGATGGCAATTGTATACACGTTACCTTGAGTCTTACATCCCTTACATATCTGCATGGATGTCCAATCTCGCTAGATGAGATGGCCAACGGGATTTGCTCCAATCACAACAGGGTCGCGTTCTCAACTGGTCGCTGCACCGATCCCGTTTCAGGCGGCTTGGAGACATGATTTGGTTAAGAGCCAATCAGATATTGCAGTCCGACTTTATCTGGCGGGCTTGGCGAGACCGGCTATGCTGTCGTAGCGCTGTTCGGCAGCGCCGCAGCGTGCCATCATGCTTTTTAGCAACCCTCGAATGGCCGGCTGTATTGAACATGCAATATTCGAGTGTTGTCATCCGACGCAGCTGCAGCGCCATCCGCTGACACCCCAAGACCCGCTAGCATTAAGCTTAAAAGCACGTAGGCGTTGAAACCACCTCCTTCTTTGGGATTTAGCATGATGCAGATCAATATAGTTAACCTGGCCATTAGCCACACCTCAGATAAGGCAGCAGCAGGAGAAGGATACGGGCGAATCGCGACCGCGATCTTTTGGGTAGCGCCCTTGCCAGCGCGGAATGACATTATCGCCTTGAGAGGTTCTCGTCCGGTCATGTACGGCCCTTGTTCCCGTAGCCCAAGCACACGACTGGCGGCGACGGGAGATCTAGAAGTGCAGTAAGCCCGCGGACAGGAGGAAAGTGCAGCGGAAAGGCGCACTTCCTACTTCCAAGCCTTTCGAGGCGACTGCGGGCGCTGGTGGAATGGCGTCTTGTCGCTGGGTCGATCACGACCCCCGCCGGCAGATGAGAGCATGGCAGAATGTCTCCTGCCTGTTGCGTGAGGTACTCCGCCCACTAAGGTGGCCTACGACCCGTCTTCAAGTGTAGTTGGCGAAGCTGTGAAGGCGAAAGGGTGTGGCGTAGTGTTTTGGCGTGGTTCTTCAGGACCCGCTCCCATCTCAGGTCCGGATGTTGGCCGGTGCCGGGATCCCGCCGCGGGCACGTGCGCAGCGCACGAACCAAGCCGGCATCGCTCACGATGTCTCGGTATTCTACTGTCACGACATCACCAGCCGGTGTCAACAAGTCCCTAGGCAAAACCTTCTTACGTTTTCCATCTCCACTTGGGTAACTCGCAAAGATCGTCGTTTGAGATTCCGCTATATTCCCGTCGCAACAAGTGACAGCTGTCTGTCCCAACGTCTAGGTCAAAAGATCGGCCCTCGTGGCATGTCACTACGGACAAGAACGGATCATCACATGACTGTTGTGGTAACAGGCGCGCGTGATCTATTGAGGACTTGATGCACTTGGAGGTAATAGCTCGCCGACATGGCCGGCAGGTGAAAGCGGATGATACCTCACATCAAGCGTGTATTAGGCGTTTGCTAACCCAAAAGAATCCTTTGAGTCGATAGCTCGCAAGGACCGGAAGAGGTGAACTCCCACTACACACCTAGAATTCATCGTCTCAAACACAAGCATTCCACACGCACTGATATCCCAAGAGAGTCAACTTGTCATCCCTTCCATAACACGCTAGACACTTCCGTACGTAGCGCCAGCAGCATGATCTCCCATGATCTCCTCGTATCTCAGACCCTGCGACGATCTTCACGCGACGGTTAAGGACCTTCCCTGAGCGTCAATCTTCCGCCCGTGCCAAGAAATCGCAATCGCAACCAGCGCTTACGTCGGGCCATGACCCCACACCCCTCCGCCATGGGCTGGCTGCATGGTAGAGCTAGCTGCATGTAGGGAGGGATGATGGCTTGCCTTAGCTTACATGTTCTAGATACAGGCTACCCTTTGGCCGTGGGTCTGTTGTCGCCCAACCATCATGCAGGTACACTTACTGGTATCGTGGACTTCGGTGTTGATCGATTATGCAGTCGGATGCAGTACCCATGGCGCGAGTTCTATGGCTTACGGGACGAAGTGACCTTCCTCTTCGGTCTCTACACCAACGTTGACTGTCACAGCGACTTGATGTGAACGGTGTTCGAATGGCGCTACATAAGCCCTAGCAGATGAGTAGGCGTTCACATGGACAGTTCGAGTTTTCGCAAGTAGACCCCCAAAGAGAAGGTCAATCGAGCTGTTCAAGACGCACAGCCCGACAACAATGTGCAAATCATAGGATGGTTGAGACGTGTTGGTATCACCGAGTCCTGCCGCAGCATACTGTATTTAGCAACGGCCCGTCCCCTGTCCTTCAAATTCGAGCCGAAGGATTCTGCTTGCATGGATAGATCATGGTAGCTATCTCGCAGGACCTATGCACCACCCCAACTGGTCTCTTAACGCCGCAGTATCCTGCGAAACGATATTCCTGATGATGGAGCCGCCAGCCACCGAATCCTCTTCCGGCAGGAACCGGAGACAACGTCCCGTTCGGCCATCAGTGGGTCCAATACATGTAGGAAGAGAATGCGTATGGACGTTGAAACCCAGAATGAACAACTCTAGCCACAAAGACGACATGTGGATCATGTCTTCTTACAGTGGCGCATCCACCACAGTCGTGTACACAAAGAAGGTAGCATGAGCATGTCAATTACATCTTAAGACTACCTGAACAACGAAGATCTAGATCTCAGCGCGAGCTTCCCGGTCACTACAAGAATAGCACACACACAGCATCAGCACCGTCGCGTAGATCAAAGACCATCTTGTTCCTGTTCCTCATCGCCGATCCCTCTCCGTCCTCCTACCCATCCTCCTGCCCCTTCAACTCCCCCAAAACCAACCATCCTGCCCGCCCCGGGAAGCACCTCCGTGACCCACCCCACCCTGCATCACATGCGCCGGGTGTGAGCAGATACAACGCCACCAACACAGGCACATCTCCGCAATCCTACCAACGGCTCGGCCCTTTTCTGGAAAGGCGCACAGAAGGGCCAGATCCACATACCCTGTGGACATTTGCGATAAGGCATCATGCGGAACAAGCCTTGGTGAGTGTAGGACAAGCCTCATTAAGAAGGCGGGTGGGTGTCTTGGCGGGGGTTGGCGACCTTCCGCTCTGGGAATTTAGGGCCGGTTGGAGGGGTGGTAGGTGCGTGCCTGGAGGGGATAGAGGTATGCATGGAATGCTCGGGTGGGAGTTGAGATGGCGAAGTGCTGTGAGATATCTATGTGACGTTTGATAGTTATGCGCTACGTGTTTGCGATGCAACGTAAGTGTACTGCTCACTCGGTAATGGCTACGTTCAAATTGACGGAAGCCATGCAGAGTGGTATCATATCAGCTCGATCGTAGCTTCTTGCGCGTTATGGTATCCGTCAAGTAGGCTTTGCAGCACTCGCTTATCCTCCTCAAAATCATGAAGGTCGCGGAAGAGTGACAAGGCCTTGCATTGAAAATAGCCCAGTCGTTCGTAGCTGCCAGTTTTGACTTGACTTGGCAGGACTAATATACCTTGTAAAGCACTTTCACTTCCCAACGCGAAGTGACGAAGAATTACCAGACTGACCTCGTCGCCCAGATTCTTTGCGTTTGTGATAGTACAGTCATCGAGAACCACGGTACCTTTGTATGGCGTCCATGCCCCGATACCCGAATCCGGTGGAGATATCGGAATCAGGCGACATGTCAATGTTAAAGAGGCGTTGACAAGCTGCCCAGAAGGCTTCTGATCCACGACGAGGTCTTCTATTGCCGCCATCTCATGGATAAAATCCAACCAAGAGTCATGATCCCACCCCATTGTATCATTTGTATGGCCTCCAATTATGCGATTGATGCTTGCCCAACTCCATGTAGGTGCGCGCCATGTAGAAGGCCTTGGAGGTTCATCAATCGAATGCACCCATTCATTGGTATGTCGTCCCCAGCATAGCTCTTCGATCAGCCGGCCTCGCCATAAACCAGCAACTAGGGTGTCGTTTGTGACTTCAGCAACGGCCTTCGCAATGCCATTCAGAGCAACGAGTATATCTTCTTCCTTTGTTAAGCTGAAGCCGGAATATGAAACCCTGAAGTGGCACCAGTCTTTGTGGATGCTTGACAAAATTTTGAGCCTGTCGACACTGGTCGGACTCCCGGACACGATGGCCAGTCGATTCTTGTAGTCACAGATGTTCGATTTTAAGGTCTGTACTGCGGAGTCTCCCAGCCACATTGTCGCTCTTTCGATACGGCTACCGCCAGGGTCTTGTTCGCTCGTAAAAGATTCGCGACATTCCCAGAAAAGTAGTTCTTGTGTGAAGTGAACGGTTCCAGTACTCAGATAGCGTTCTTGCGCAACCCAGGCTCTTTGGTTCAAAGGTGCATTATCGATAGCCATGGCAGAAGTCACTATTGGGCTGCCAATGACGTATGCTAGCAAGGGCTCGTTTGCCTTTCGCCCAAGTATTCGAGCTTTACTCGTAAAAACCCGGATTGGCAATTGATCATGTGGATCCCGATCAAAGAAGAGACCAATATCAGCATCTTTGGCAGCCGTAGCTGCGATGCAGCAAATCGCTCGGCTGTAGACATATTGCATACAGGCAGCTTCTCTTTGCCAATCTCGGGCATCATCTTGGACGATGCACCTATAGCAAGTAAGAGGAGAGCAGAGACACCTTGACCAAATACAACATACAGTGAATCAATCCAAAGATACCGGATCCGCATCTTTCGTGTTACATGAATGGCATCTTGGAATGTCTTGGGCAGATCCATCAATGTGAAACCGGCTTTAAGACGCGCTGCAGTACTTCGTGTCAGTTGAACAGGCCGAGACTTACCCCAGCAATGCGACAGCGCAATGTAGGGTGGTTGTCCAGCACACTCGTCAGCCTCCACAAGACATATCGTTGGATCCCCAGTGTGGCCAACATCGATCACTCTTGTGGGCAAAAACCTAGTCGTGTCTTGTCTGCTTTGCTGCATCATTTGACATTCAGTGTGCGTATCTCGGCATCGTTCCAACTGGGACAATACAAAATCGATGCAATCATCGCTGCCTGTATGATTGGCAGCAAGACTTCTATCCGCCACTGCAACACCAGAGAGAGCCAGAAGGGAGTAACGAGGTTGTTCGCTTGTTGCCTTGGGCGTCAACGTGATCTTAATTGTAATATCAGAGCACATGAAGCAAGGGTCCAGTTCTTCTTCTACGGTATCGTCCTCTGCGTGTGATGGAATTACGCGGTACACGGTCGGTGCTACTTCGAATGTGTTCTCTGATTCGTGGCCTGTATCGGGTTAGTCACTTACACACATCGAGTAATATCCATGGATGGGGTCGGCAATACGCGTTTCGTGAATGAATCCTCTTCGAAGGCGTCTACATATACTACAAGGCAATGCGAGAGCTTGCCGAAAAGACTCGGCCGTTGTGTGATGAGCGAATTCCAGAAAGTTGTCGTCTCGATTCAATAAAGGATTGTCTCCGCTGAGGAATCTTTGGCATGGACCACAAAGTAGCTCGTCTGACATCGTGATCGGTTCACTGGCTTTGAAAAGGTAATGAGTTGCTCATGAATGGGGACATAATAAAGGGGACGAGAAGACACCAGGCTGAGGTTAGTGTAGGTGCGCAGCAAGTCAGCCTGACAAGTTGAGGTGCGGGGTCAGCTCCTGCTGCCTCGAGAGCGGTGCTGTCATTGTACTGGCTAGCATGCGAGAATGGCGCTCCAATGTTTGGCCCGGAGAAGAGTATGGCAAGTAGGTGAAATACCATGAGCCATGTCGATGGTGTTGAGGCAGAGCGTCCCCAGAAATTAACGGGCCCACTTCCCCTAGCCTAAGCCAGGGTCCAGCGTCGCCCGGCCTTCGTACCTGCCTGTGCTCAACTTTTAGCAATTGCACACCCTCAGTATGCTGACGCTCCCTTCCCTCTCCGCAATGAAGCGGACACGATGAACTCGTCACGCGCATTCACTCGGACGACCCAAAACACCTTCCGCAAACCCCTCGACTTCCTCAGCAATCTGTCGCGGGGGCCCGTGCAACTGCCAAAGGACAGAAAGAGAAAGGACAGCAACGTACACCGGCGGAACAATAGCGCGAGCTCAATCGACGATACCGATCACTCCGACGTCGAGTTCTACGCGCAAATGGAGACGTCACGGCGGAGTCATTCGACGCAGAATTCGCTGTCGGAGCTGCAGCCTGCGGTGCCATTGATCGATATTGGCAGTCGCAGCACCAGCCCCTACCCGCGCAATCGAAGCGCCGCGCAGAGCGAAGACGAAGATGACGAATACGAACCGGCGAGCAGTATACGGCCGTTGGTCAGCCATGACGTAGGGCGAGGAAGCCATGCCTTTCGCAGCTTCTGGCAGCAAGGCGGGCCTGGGGCTTTCTTCTTCGGCACATGGAGGGGCTGGCAGGTCTGGGTAGGACTGCTCGTCTTTTGGGTCGGCGGGTGTAGTTTTGGGCTACTGCTGATGAACCGCTTCATCATGCTGACGGGCGTCTACAAGTGAGGACACGTCAAATGCGTATTGGGTGTATACTAACAACACCAGATTCCCGTTTCCCCTCACTCAATCTTACGCGCAGCTCATCATCACGCATATCCTCCTCATACTCGTATCGAGCCTCCTACGCTTCTCCAGTAATCCGCTGCATTTCATAGGCTTCGGTGCCGCCGTGCCGCCCTCGCAACCCGCCGCGCCTCAGGGAGGAGCCTTCAGAGGCAACAAGAAGCCTGGCATTTACGCATTTGCTAGATGGTTATCGAACGGGTCTGGTGGCATTGCTGGGGGAGGCCTGTTTGAGTTCGATTTCCAAATCGCCAAACAAGTGCTCCCACTCGCGGTAGTCTTCATCGTGAAGGTGCTGCTTAGCAATTTCTCATTTGCGTAGGACGCCCATTACATCCCCATCTTCTCCAATACTAACATACAACAGTTACGCACCTCTTCCCGTCTACCAACTCGCACGCATCGGAATAACCCCGCTCGCCATCATCTTCGCCTGCGTCCTGCAGAAAGAGAACGTCAATGGCAGCACCCTCTCCTCCGCCCTCGTCGCAACCCTCAACCTCTTCTTCGCCTCATACCGCTCCAACGTCCGCGTTACCTGGGAGTCCGTCGTAGCCGGCGTCTTTTCCTCCATCTTTGTCGCGCTATACCCGATCCTCCTGCTCCGCACATACCGCAAGATCGTCGCTGGCCTCGTCCCCGCTGGCGATGTGCTCACCGGATACCCCAGCGGCTCGGAAGAGCCAGGCAATAGGGAGGAGACTCGTGCCTTCTATCGCACATTGCACTACACGTCCCTCGTGTCGCTCATGCTCCTCACACCGATCGTGATCCTCTCCGGCGAGGTCCCGCACATATACCACAACATACCCTTCCTCGACGTGCCTTTCTTCTGGGCCATGATGCTCTTTGGTGGTATGGGCTCATGGGCTGTCTTCTCAGGCACTTTGCTGCTTGTCAAGGCGACGTCTCCATTGACGGCGACCTTTGTCGCGGTTCCACGAAGCGCATTCCAGCTTGTTGCCATCACACTGTTCAAGGGTCCGGCGCAGACTTGGATCGGCGTAATACTTTGCTGGATCAGCAGTCTGTGGTTCCTGGTCGCGAGACGCGATGAAGGGAGGAGTAGGGATCGGTTGAGACTGGAGGGCAGGTAGCAGGTGTGGTGTTGTTTTGGCACAACTACTCCGCCATCACGTCATATGATTACTCTCTTCGTTCTTCGTGTATTGCCTCATTACCTTGCATAGCGTAGCATCTGATACCAATACTTATCACAATTTTGTCAAGGATTTCTTTACCCTATGAATGACCAAGGACTGACATTACCGGCTTGCTCATTGTGGAAATCTGCGCTCCGAAAAGCGTTGCCATGTGTTGGTCCAGTAGCGACATCGCGCAGCCGTTCGAAAGGATACCCGACTTTGCCATGGGATGAACTTCGTTGCTTTTGGAGGGGCTCGCAAGGGCACTACGTGATTTCCACTCAAAGCAAAATATAAAGCTTCTCGTACTGTCCTTACTCCTTCCTTCTCATCATGAACTCTCCTCTTTTGGGTTTCAAAATCCAGCTGGGACTGATTGATGATATCGAAACCCTTTATGAACGAGTACATGTCTTTCTCCGCCTTCTTCCTTCCAAAACAAACTCTTCAAAATCACGCAGGAGATGGGGCATGAGAGCAAAACGCCGAGCCATCGGGTATAAAAGCATCGAGCACAACTCCATGCCTTCGTTCCTCCACGACACACTCGCATCTTACAACTCCAAAAGATGTCAACGAGTGCATCATGGCACCAAATTGCTTATCAACCACTCGCATGATATGGGCCGCGCATGTGGTTCCTCTTCTTCCGCATAGTCCTCTGTTGGAACATCAAAAAGATGCAAGCTTTTCTGCATGTTCTGGCGGCTTGTTTCTAGTTCAAAACTACCTGAGGACGATTTCATGTGTTCCGCTCCTCTTTTCTTTCTTCAACGGGTCAGTCACTTTCGAAAGGCAGTTGGATGAAAAAAATGGGAGATGATTACACATGTGATCGACCCAAATAATACCGATAACCTATCCATGAGATTTGCGCCGCCCTCCGCCAGCGGAGATTTCTAAAAGCGTTGTACAAGAGGATCATGTCTTGCGAGGGGTCCAAAGAAAACCGAAAGGAACATCATGTCTTCGTCGGCATCTTCTTTGAACGTGGTAATAGCAGCTGCATCACTTCCAAAACATGATCACCAGTACCCAATGTGCGGTCGTGCTGTCGGCGCGGCTATAAAAACCTCCATCCTCCACGTTGCTCAGCTTTCCTCAACAACACCCGCGGGTTTAGTTGTCCAAAAAAGATCTTGACCCTCACTCATGGCGAGCAGAAAGAGAACAGGAAAACTCGGATGTCTTTCTGTGTGCGCCGCTGCCCGCATACCTTAAAGGCATGACACAGCCTTCCATCAAAGCTCTCATCCACAACTCGATTACAGAGAATTGCCAAAAAGCCAGTCACAAATACTGCATGTTCCTGAGCCTTTCTTCGACTAAAAAAAGGCGAAGATGGATCTTATGTGCTTCGCTCGTTTGCGACTCGTCAGCAAGATTTTCGCCGTCCGGGAACCAACACAGCCGCGCCGAACTTCATCGGGCGTTGATCTGTTCTTTTTGGAACGAGCCGAGAAGTCATGTCCACCTAACTTTTCGATTTTAGTAACCCCCTCGCAGGAGTGAAGTATAGAAAGTCAACCTCTGGCTGCCACAAGGAAGGATTTTAAACCACTGCGTCCTCTACCAAGCACACGAACCATGCCTCCGTCTACATTGGCTTTCGTTTCCTCTCCTCCTCCGATGTATACGTGTGATGTGGAGTCTGCGTACTGCTATCATGATAGTGGGGATAAAGCGCTTTCTGAACAGTCTAACATAGATCTGTGACACTACGGTTTTGGGTAGTACGCGCAAAATTCAACGGACGACGACATCGCAGAGCGTCATGGCCTTTTTGGTTCCGTCAACGAGTGAAAGAGACTTGGTGGAGATCCATAGTGGCGAGGAAGGAAGCGGAGGCAGAACTCGCCATATATCAATGGAAGGTGTCTTTTTGGAAGGAGGAGCAAACATAGTTGAAGAAAAATTCTTTTTTGGAAGTACAACAGTTGTGCTGTGATGAAAGAAGAAGTAACTGTTGGTTACAGAAGACTTATATAGACATTCCCGGCCTGCGCGGTTGAGTGCTAGGACAGTGCACGTGTACCGCAGTCTTGGCAGCTTCAAGTCACATTGAACTGTATGAGAGGAATGACGGCACATCCATAGTCGTGCGGCCTTTCGGAACGTCGCGAGAAATGTTTTCTGTTTTTGTAGCAAGCTCTCCAAACGCTTGAAACACATCGCCTATAGGCCTTACTGTTTCTGGACTCATTACATACATTGTGGCGGTTTTTGGAAGTAGCTAAAGAGAGAGAAAAGGCGGCAGAAACATAAAAGGTTCGCTCTAGGCTTTTGGAAAGGCGAGGGCAGAGGACATGTCAAAGGACATGCCGCTTTTAGGTAAAAGCTGAAGATGTAGGATGAGGGAGGAAGAGGGTGACTCGTGCGGCTTTTATACGTGACTGAGCAAGAAGGGAAGTCATTTAGAGTAGTTGGTACAGTTTTTGGTCGACAACACATGCATCTGCTGAACGTGAGAGAAGCAGGTATCGTGCATCTGGTTGTGTATTCTTTGTGTCATGATTGACAAAACCAGTGCCAGAGGAGAGGACCACATCACCAAAGCGCTGATGGTTTTCGGTAGACGTGCTCACGCCATGAACACACATCGACGTGGTTTTGATCAAGCGCCAGGAACTGAACCGCAGACTCACAGACGAACATGGCCATGTCGTCATCGTTTTTGGAAGAAAGAAGACCATCAGCTCTGTCGGGAGCTTTTTTGGTAACTCTTCGACAAGAGTAGAGTGTAAAATACCAAGTATCACGAGCCTGGAAGAGCCTTTTATACCTTCCACAAATCCACAAACTCCATGTCGCCATCGTCGCAGTACTTTTGCGCAACATAGCGTAAAGGTATGTATGTTTTAAGAGGCAGAGACCGCCACATATCGTCTGCACAAGTCTTTTTGGAAAGAAGAAAGAGCAGACAGCAGAACCATCAATGTATGATTCATACTTTTTGGTTTTTGGTATAAGGAAGTGTGGTGTGGGAGATCAGATCTCAAATGCAAGAAAGTAGCTTTTATACACTCCCCACTCTTCCACAATCTCCATGTCGTGGTTGTCCACGCCTTTTTTTCGCAACATGGTCTTGCTAGATTCTGTTTTGAGAAGCAGAGACCACTCCATATCTCTTGTCTCTGCACTTTTGAAAGAACGGAAAAGCGGAGCACAAGACCATGAATTTTGGTTGTATCCCTTTTTGGACATCTGGAACGCAGAGTGTGATGTATATGATCAGGTCTCAGGAGGAGGAACAGACAGTTTATACCCCGCCCACGCTCCAACGATCATAGCTTCTGCTGTGGTATTCTTCTGGTCGTCATAGCAAGTCGGGATGTGCTTTTTTGAGAAGCAGAGACCAACACATCCAATTTCTTGCGCGTAGTTAGGAAGGGCAGAGGACCAAGTCATGAGGTCTTCGATCGTCGATTTAGATTTCGGACGCGCAAAGTGTGGTATAGAAAAACAGCTCTCAGGTAGAAGACAGGTTCTTTTATACGCGCCCCCGATCCCTAGAAAGCATGGGATGGCGGCAAGATCTTTTCTGCACCACATGTTCCTTTCAGCATGTAATTTTGAAGAAACCAGAGACTGCCACATATCACTGCTTGTGATGTGTTTTGGAAAGGAAGAGCAGAGCAGACAGCAAAGCCATACCGCCAGCCCAGGAAGATTTTGGTTTTTGAGAAAGTGAAGTGGAGTGTAGAAGTCCATATCCCACAGACACAAAAGCTTTTTTTATACCCCATCAGCAGATGCCACGCCGACGTCTCTCCCGGCCATGTTGTTGAGAAAGTAAGCTTTAGAACGAGCCTGCCGGGGTGAACTCCAGAGAAACATCAGTTGACTTTCTCATGGTTTTTCGAAAAACAGCCGCAGCCATGTCGAAGCTGAATAGAGTTTTCGATGTTTGGAGGGGACAGTTACTTTCTCTCATGTACCATTCGGTGTATTTCTTTGTTTTAGGAAGCGCCAGAGCGGCGAAGACTCCATATACCTTGTTGTCGCCTGATTTGGAGGAGAGAGAAACAGCCATGCAGCCCATGTTTGTTATTTTTGATATCGAACAATGCCGGTGGAACTATCTCATGGACAAGGCCGCAGTCGTTTTCGAGTAGGAGGAGGCAAAGACCGGAGGAGATGCCATAGTCCATTCCTTTCCTAGTTTTGGAAGAAAGGACGCAGCCATATACAAGTGTCTCAACCCATTTTGATGTTTCGACAGGAGCGGTGGTTTCTCTCATAAATCTTGGAATTTTCTTTTTTTGGTTGTGATAAGCCGAGCAGCAAAGACGAGGAGAAAACTCCATGATAGACATCCATTGCGGTTTTGGAGGAAGGAAGCAGCCATCAGGCTGAGCGAAAGTTTGTTTTGGTGTTTCGAAAGCAGCGGTGCTTTCTCTCATAAAAGTGTATGGGTGCAATTTTGAGCATGTGGAACAAGTCGAGGAAGAGCCAGGAAGGAACTTCATCATACGGATAGTATGGATTTTTCGAAGAGAGGACGCAGCCATGGCTGTGTACCTCTATAGGTTTGGTAAAGCACTGCCTGAGTGTGGGATACAGAAGCAAGAGTTGTACCCGCACAAAAGACGTTTATATACCCCACTCCCGTCCCATCTCCCGTCCCCCATCCCCCATTCTTCCCATCGTTCACGTGAGACCAAATGTGTGAGAAGCCTCCAAGACGCGCGTGGAAAACATTCATGATTATACTAATCTTGGTATCTAATCTTTCCCCCAAAGTCCTCATCTTCGTCTTTCGTCAAAAAGGACCAGCCTATCTCGCCCAAGCGGCGCGCGTTCAAAAGACGTTCATGCGCGTACGCATGTCCTATATACCTCCAACCCACCCAAAGTCTCCATGCCATGCCATTCGAGAAAAAAAAAAGAACGCCATGAATGCAACGCCCTCGTCTCCAAAAACCGCTACGAAAAGCAATCTACACAGGACAATCATATTTATATCCTCCCCCCCTCAACAATCTCCCTTCCAATCAACTCCAACTCGCCACTCTCCGCCGTGCGCCTCCTCTCCAACACCCACCTCCCCTCACCCGCTTCATCATGTTCCCGCACATACGTCACGCTATCAGCCGCACTCCCCTTGCGACTATGCCCTCTATTCCATCCACTCCCACCATTACCACCATTCGGCGTAATAGGACTAGAATTACTAATCGGACTAAGCCCCATACTCTGCCTGCGCGTTTGACCACCAGTCGTAGAAACCGTGGGCGCAGACGGCGAAGACAGCGAAGTATCGATTGACGGTGGGTTGGGCGGTCGGTTTACGTGTTGGGGGAGGAAGGGCGAGGAGAGCGGCATGGGGAAGGGGGAAACGGGGAGGGAGATGTTGGAGGGTGAGGTTGCGGAGAGGCCGCCGGGGGACATGGCTAGGCTCATGTTGTGTTGGGCGTAGAGTTCTGAGATGGGAGGGAGAAGTGGTGCTTCGTTTCCTACGCCGTAGCCGGTTGGGCTGGAGAGGCTGTTGTAGTCGCTGGATGTGAGAGTGGGGCTTTCGGGGCGGTCGTTGCGGTCGTAGGAGTCTGAGCTGGAGCGGCCGGACTCGTATACGCCGTTGACGGCGTCCATGAGGCCGTCGTCGTCTTCCTCGTCTTCGTTGTCGTCGTTGGGATAGTCGGAGGAGACGTTCTTGGAAGAGTAGGAACTCTCAAGTGAGCTAGAAGGGTGCTCCTTCATACGGTTGCCGACGGGGCTTGATGCTCGCGGTACGAACTGCATGCCCATAGGAGAAGAGTTGCGTGGGCTGTTAGCCGCACTGACTGGTAGACTGGCAACACTTCCGCCAAAGGCACCTTTCCGTAGCTTCAGCAGAGTGTCGAGACTCATGTCTTCCTCCTCGTTTCCGGGGAAGCCATACGGGCTCATACGAGCGAGTTGTGCCAGGCCGGGGCTAGACATCGGCTGGTTACCGTCGCGGAAGTGATTAAGACTGATGAACGAATTGCGAGTGCTGTATTCGCTGCGCTCGGTGATAGGTGTCAGATTCGGCTCTCTCACGGCGTTGCGACCGCTGACTGTACGACCGAGACCCATCCCAGATGGTCCAAAGAAGCCACCCCAAGCGCTCGGTGACTCTCCGACTGCAGACGCGTAAAAACCGAACTCTTGTCCGTAAAATCCCTCGTCGTCGTAAGCCAGGGCTTCAGCGTTCGCCTCAGCGATGATAGGGTCATCTTCCATGGCGGAATCAAAGTCACTGTAGTCGTAGTCATCGTTCACAAAGCCAGAGCTCATACCGTACACATCATCGTCTTGTGGGAAGCTGATGGTGTCTACACTGAAGCGGCCATCGTCAGGAACAAGACTGGGCCGGGAGTTGCTGAGCGAGGACTGATCGTCAGCATCGAAGCTGGGTTGACCGACATCCACACTCGCTTTCCTCGTAAACCGACCAGCAGCCTCAGCGCGCGTTGCTGCATCAGCAAGAGCACTGTGGTATGCGCTGAGATTCTCAAAACTGGGCACGGGTCGCTGCTGGGCGATTGAAGTCTTGTGTGCGAGCGTGGGCGAAGACTTCTCTAGGTGCTTCGACACAGTATCGTCGTCTGCCTCATAGCCTGTTTCCGAACCCAAGACATCGTAGGCACGCGGTTGATGAGCGGCAGGCGCTTGCTCGTCCTCGGCAAACTTGACTTTCCTCTCGTACAATGGACCGTTGGGGTCGTCGAAGACGTTTTCGTCAAACTCTGTAGGCTCAATGTCGTCTTGGTCGCCGATAAGCCCGTCGTCAAAGTCAAAGTCGTCGCCCAAATCGATGTTCCCAAAGCTCTGTTGTTTGGCATCCGAAGGAACGGCGTTATCTGATGTCTCGGGTGATTCATCCGGAAATGATTCATGACGCTCGTTTTGGGAAGTTGTCAAGCCTAACCCTTGCGCTTGAGGGTTCATTGCATTCTGACCATTCAGCTGACCACCCATCATCATCATCTGATATTGTTGGAGCATCTCCTGTGACATGGCAAATCCGATGGGGTTTCCGTTCATGTCGACGGGTGTCTGCATCTGGTTCATCGGACTAGCGGTATGACTCTTATTCTGCTGTAGCGACAGAGATGAAAAGTCAAAACTGTTCATGCCAGAGTCGAGTGTTTGGTCTCCCAATCCACCCCCAAACTCGTCCTCCTCACCCAGCATCGGTATTTCTTCGTCGAACCCGCCATCCATATCATCGTAATCGTCCATGCCGTAGTCGTCGTAGTCGTCTTCAACCGAATTGGTAGAAATTCGCGCCTGCTTCTTCTCTGCCTCCTTCGCCTTGTGCCGCTCCTCGAGCAGCTTCTCTTGCGCAGAATCCGTCTGACCTGATATCTGAAAACTGAACCTGGACGCTCGACTGCTGAAATGCGCAGGTAGCCCGGCTGGCTGAAACGACGGGTCGGAGACGGAGGTGGCTCTCGAGCGCGCGGGCGGTGGTGGCGACTTTGTCGACTTTCTTTTCCGCGGGGTAACATCTGTAGACACATCCAGCGGGTTCTCCGACTCTTGCACGGGCGATAGGACTGAGGAGCCGCTGTCGAATCCTTGGAACGACGGTCGAGGCAGTGGAGACGTTTGTGGTGGAGGCAATGGCGACGATTGCGGTGGAGGCGGCGGTGGGGGCGAGTTCTTGGGTTGCGGCGGGGGAGGAGCTGAGCGCTCAGGTGGGGGGAATTGTACGGAGTTTCTTGCGAGGAAGTCCTTGTTCACCAGTTGCTCTGCGCGTATAGCAGCTTGCGATTGCTCGTAGCTGGTGTCGTCGTCAAAGTGCTCACGGAACACTGGTGTATGCTCCTTCTCTATCTTTGGTGGGCTGACACGACCAATCTCCTGCTGCCCTTCTCCGCCTTCTGCCGCGGTGTTGTACGAGTAGCCTCTGTTCAATCTCGGCGCATTGAAGTCGTGTACGATCTTTCCGCGGATGCTGGGGTCGTAGTTGTCGGGCATTGGGGGAACATTCGAGGGCGAGCGTTGGGTCACGAGCGATTCGTCGGCGAGAGGATCCAGGGTCTGTCCAGACCTACGTCGCATGAGGAGCGACATGGGGTTGCGCAGAGTCAGTCTCGATCTTGACTTGCTGGGTGCTGCCGTTGGGGTCGAAGCGCCCTTGGAACTGCCCGTGAGTTTGTCGCTGATGCCACTCAGCAGCGAAGTCTGCGACTTGGAGAAGTTTGAATAGCCGGGAGAGATGACAGAGGGCGCCAGGTGGGAGGATGACTGGGGAGGCGTCTCAGACGACGGGGCGGGTTCTATCCTCTGTGGCAAGGGAGAGCCTCCACTATGTGAGCGCGCAGAGAGGGGCTTGTTCTCGTAGGCGGGGGAGAAGTGGTCCTGTGTCCGCTGGGGCGGGGAGAGCAAGCTGCGATCCTGCGCCATCTTACTGCTGCTCCCCCCAGTGCTCCCCGAGTGCTGACTGGCGGTATACTGGGAGCTACCAGGCGAGGCCGCCTTGTCCAGCTTGGAGGCGACGCGTGCGATGGGCGGCAGTTGGGGCGGGTAGGGCGATATGGGCGAGCCCGAGGTGTAGCTGGCATTGTCGTTGAAGCGCGGCGAGGAGAAGTGCTCGGTGGTCTGCGACGGCGAGGGCAGTGGAGGTGCGGCGGGACTGGGGCTGGGAACGGGCTCGGGCGAGGCCAGACTCGAGGCATTGCGCTTCGCATGGCCGGGCCTGAGCTTGGAGAACATTGAAGTCCCAGACGGCGCCATGGTTGTGTTTCGTGTCGCCGCGCGGCCGCTGTCGCGCTGCGTCTAGCACGCAGAGTCGATGCCGGGCGGCGCTGGTTCGGGCGGTTGTCGTGCCTCTCAGCGAGGCCATGCACCGAAGCGCACCATGACCGGGTGGGGAGAAGCGTGCCGCGGCGTCGTTGGGGCGATGGGCCGCTGGTTGCAAAAGTTGGTGAAGGGTTCCGGCGTGGTACAGCCTCGGAACGCTAGCGGGTGAGGCGCGACGGCGTCAATTGCGGCGTTGCGGTGGGAGAGCAGGGCAGCCAAGTGCCGAGTGTCGTGGCCGTCTCGTGTAGCCAGAGGGAGGGGCGCGTCGTCGTCGTGGAACTGCTCCGTCGTGGCTGGCCGTGAATGCTGATGCGACCTCCTCTCCCAACACCAAGGTTCATGCGACACGCCCGCTAGCAGGGGTCTTCCCGCACCACCACCTCCCCACTCCGACAACTGGAACGCTCTTGCAACGGCTTCGCGTAGACTTTCTGAGCCCGCGAGCGCTCGGTCCCACACAGATGCTATGCGCTGATCAAGCAAAAGGGTGCATGAGGCCGCTGCACTGCACAGTCGATGATTGACAATCGGACGCTGATGACGTTGGAGATCGTTGATACTACAAACCCCACTATAGGCCTAGACGAGTGATAAGACCATGGCATGACATGTGCTTTTTTATTCAACGTTCATGTGAAGATGCATTAGACCGATTCTACCCTCCCAACATCTCACTAAGCAGCCCTCTTGCCGCCCCTTGACATCTTCGGCCTTCCAAACCTTCCAACATTCCGCTTCCTTAGTTCCGCCCGCTTCGCGACTTCCTCGCCAGCCGCCCAGGTAGGCTCTGGGTCCGGTCCGTTGAGCTCCGTGTTGTATGTCGCATTGGCCGGCGTCACCTCGAACTGGATCGTGGCATTGCCCTCTCTGTAGTCACTTGTCGGTGTTCCCACAGTCAAGTAATCCGCGTCAAACTTCTCCTTACCAGTCGCGATGTCGACCTGCTTGAGCGCGCGCTCGAAGATCTCAAGCGACGCAAGAGGTTGGTAGAAAGGTACCTCGTGGCCGGACTCGTAGATGCGGAGGAAAGAGAAAAGTCCCGCCTGCTTGACTTGGCCGTGCACGATGCCGTCGCTGGTGGTAATGTTGGTAAATCCAGCCTCGGAGTAGCCAGTCGCGTTGATCATGTCTGCAACGACCTGGCCACCGAGCCAGTTGCAGTTGTAGTCGGCGTCGCCGTAGTACAGCATAACCTGAACGCCAGCATCGAGCAATTTCTGGCAAGCAGCGATGGTGCCAGATGGACGGTCGTCATCACCCGTGTTGCCAAATGCCGCAGAGACCGTGCTGGCACTCGATGAGAAGTTCTGGAACGCGCCAACCGCTTGCTGAACCTCCGGCAGGTTCAGATAATCCCTGAAGTAGTCGTAGGGGAACGGGTCAGGCGTCAAGAACCTCATGTCGTACTCGTCGCGTCCGCTGTAGATGTCGTAGAGGTTCTCGACCTTGGAGTAGCAAAAGTCATCTGCGGCGGCACAGACCGAGTTGATTCCCGTCTCGTAGCACTGCTTGGTACGGTCTACGCAGTTTCCAGGGCCGTAGAGGTTGTTGTACCACTCAGCCTTGACTGTGTCGTTGTACGGGTCGTAGTCGTAGGTGTTGCCAGGGAAGACGGAGTAGTTGTAGTAGGCCTGGTACTGGACAAGTGGATCGAACCACCCATTACCAATCAGCACGTTCTCGAGCTCGATCTTGTGTGCGCCGCTGATGTTCTTAGCGTTCTGGTCGAGGAAGTAGGCGTTGAAGACGGGTGCATAGTGGCCGCCGTAGCTCTCGGTGGTGAAGCTAAAGCCGTTGCGCGAGTACTGGGGAAATGCGCCCATGAATCCTTGTAGTGTCTTCCACATGTTTGGCGCCGCACTCTCGGTGCTGTTGGCGGTCAGGGTGTGGTCAGGCTTGGAGTATGTTCCGCAAGTTCCATAGTTCTCAGCGTAGTCTGGGCAGGTCGCGTTCGGCAGCTGAACGATCGTGCTGCCGTCGCTGTAGCCGGGGATAGGAATAGAGTACGAGAACCCGACGTCTGTTGGTTGATCGATGAACAGCATGTTGCTTGCATTCGTCCACGAGTACGGGTTGTTGAACGGCTTCATGTCTGGGCCAATACCACATGGTCCCAATTCCTGGAAGAGACCGATCATGGAGCTGGAGCCTGGGCCACCATTGATCCACTGGAGCAGTGTCAGTATGATTCCGTGATATTAGGAAGGAGCTCACGGTAAATGAAATTGTATCAGAAAGTCGTCTTAACTTACCACTGTCAACGGCGCATCAGTCGGGTCCTGATTGCGCGCCTCGAAGAACCACCAAAAGATATGCTGGTCCTCAGCCACATCTGCATAACCGCTGTAGCTCTTCACGCTGGGGTCAAGCTCACAGATGCCAGCAGGTACCTCCTTGTACCGTACACTGACATTCGCATAGCCCTCTTTAATAATAAGATCCTTTGGCGCAGGTACGAATTGCGCAAGAGCACCCGCAGCCAACAAAGGCGCGGCGAGAAGCTTTCCTGTCGCGCTCTTCATCGTCGGTTCCGTTGCAAGTCTTGTCTTGGTGAGGCGACGAGCTATTTCTGTCCGACTCGATGTTGAGAGAGTGGGAAAGAGCGAAGGTAAACGGAGAAGGAGCTGTATGACGAGCACTTTCACTTTTTATTCTGGAAGCTTATGCAGGTCCGACTAGAAAGGCCCGCAGTCGTCGCGATAGCCAACTCTCACCTTCCCATGTAGGCTAAGAAGTTGCTCATCTCGGTCCCGGAGGCCGGGGTCGTGGCTATCCGCGTAGCCTGTTGCTCGTACCGGCGACGTCATGGTGTAGCTCGGTACTTGCGGTTTGCTTTTCGCGACGCGCGATGGGCGAAGCCTCTTTGGAGTATGTCTTTTAGAACAGCCATCGCTAGAGTTATACGCGTTCAATGGATTGGTTCCATGCGACCTACATATACAAAATGCGATACGGCCCATACGGGCGGACAGAGTCCATCAATCTGACCGGAGCTTGTTACCTTGTCAATTGAGTGAGACGCTACGAAAAGCTACCCCGCTATTCCGTCCAAGCGCGCATTGGCAAGAGCTTGTGCAAGCTTGCATGGCTTGATAGCGGTCATGGCGATAGTGGCAGACTATCTAATCCTATATGGGCAGGTAGGTAGCACCGTTTAACCGAACATCACCGGTCAGCTTCATGTCTTCGGCGCCGCGTCAGAAGTCATTTCGGTGTAATCATTGTATAAGACGGCTTGTAATTCCATGTCACGGAAAGGAGACATCACGCGATGGATGGGAGTCGTTGTTCAGAACATATCTTATAGGGCCCATGCCATTACAATCGTTGTGTATTCGTATCCGTCACTTCGTATGCAATCGTCAAGTCCTCCAACGCCTCTTACTCCATGTCATGCTTGATGCAATTGAGGTGGACGCTCATCTACAATACTGTACCGAAGCCGAAGGTCGTCTTGATACTTCGCACGTAGTATTGGTCCCAGTTGGTCTTAGTGGGCTCCTCCTGACCAACTGGTACACCCTTCCACTCGACCCTCATAACCGTCACGGCATCAACATCGTTTTGATCAAACCATATCGACAGTGTCGAGTAGTGTCCCGCAGGCCATTGTGCAAGTCGCCATTTCTGGACGATGTGTGTGGGTTCTTGGAGCTCGGTGAACTCTCCACTCACGTTTCCGCCAAAGAGCTCAAAGGTACCGCCAGGCTTCGCACCTGTGAAGTTCCTCGGGGGTGCCCGTGTAAACGCAGCGATGCGCTGGGGGTCCGTGAAGGTCTGGTACAAGTTCGCCGCGTCGGTGCGGAACTCTGTGCTGTCGGTGATGGTGGTCACATTGACAACGGCACCAGAGCTGCTCTTTTGAGAGCCAGATGCCTCCGTCTGAGAGGTGGATTTGTTCACGCTTGAGCTCGAGTATACCTTTGGGGCCGAGAAGCCGCTACCAGGGTTCGCACCTGGCGCGTGTTGGATATCCTTTCCGTGTTCCGCCATGACCGCTGGCGCAAGCCCTGTGAAACTTGTTCGCAGTTGCGGTAGGATCTTGGATCGTACTAGGTCCTTTACGGATTGTTTGCTCGCTTCGTCGGAGTAGACGTCTACCTCAAACTGTGACGAGACATTAGTGACTGTGTACACTGGCGGGTGCGAAGAGATAAAGGACGGTGCCAGCGAAGGGAACATACGACATACTCGTCTTCCTCCGTGTCGTGAGCGACTTCCGGGACGGTAATGGTGCCGCTAGCCTCTTCGCCCTCTTTGTTCTTGCCTGCCGACTGAGTCAGCGCGACCAAGAAAGGCAGCTGAGAAAGGACGTACCTGAGTATTCGAGCTTCAGCTTCACGTCGAAGATGGTGATCACTTTGCCTTTGCGTTGGCTCACGTCTACGTCTCCATCCATGCTAACGACCTTGTCGATCTTGGCTGTGACGCCATCCTGCTCAGCCGATATTTGCGTGAGCTCCTTGTCAAGATACTCGCGCGTCCATCCTGACACATCCTTGTTGACCCAATGCCAGTTGTTCGGATTGTGGAGGACCATGGTGATGTTCGGCGGCGCGCTCGATCTCGATTCAATCTATGTCAAGAAGTTGTTAGCTTCGGCCTCTCATACTATGTAGAAAAACATGTGTAGTGGGATATTGTCAGAGGGCGACTCGTAAGTCTAAGCAGCTGATCCGCATATAAAGAGTACAAGTCTTCTCAGACTGGTGCCAGCTTGTGTCTCATCATTCAAGGATTGGTAAAGGGTGGTGAATACTTACAAATTGTAGCGCTCAAGCTGGAACGGATCTCTACAAGCGACAAATCAAGGCGCAGGTGCAGAATGTTGAAGGAGTCGAGGTGTTCATGCGAATTATGTAGAGGGGAGCTCGAGGCAGAAGTTTCTGGAACTGATACCACAAAGCGCGCTATGCCCGGGCCGACCGAAGCTCCGCTCGCGTTCCTTGGCCCGAGCTCTTTGCAGCAGCGGCAGCAACGTCGATGCATGCTGCTGGTCGCGACGCTTTCACCCACTCCAAGCGTCTTCACGAGAGGATGCACTCAACGGTTGCTAGGTAAACGGTTCGAGTTCGATAAGAAGCTGTCACATTCGACATCGAAGAAACTTTCGGGGCTTCACTAGCGGACAGGATACAAGTATTGGCCGGCAATCTCGAACTCACCCATTGCAACATGGCGTGGGATGTTGCCTAGGTGATCCAATCTCACTTCCTCTAGAATCGGGCCATTGGGATGTTCACCTGGACGACCGCTGAACGGGTGTCTTCACTGCCATCTGCACGCGGCATGTTGATCGCATTGAGTTTGAGACCAGGGTTTAGCGCACGGCCGGGAGAACGCGCTGGGGGTTCGCGCTGTGTTGCCATCGTCTAACGGCGAAGAAATTGATGTCATTTTCATCAGAGGATACCGAGGGTGGAGTATTTGAAACCCCTTAACCCCAAGGTAGAGAAGCGCACCTGCCTTCGTACCGTTTCGTCTCCTGCTAGTACCTGGTGTTGCTTGCAGCTAGAAAGTGCGACCGTGTATCTCGACGCGCAGAACCTTGCGACCACCTCTTCCAGGTTTCCCCTCCACACCGTTGCTTTCTTTTTCGCGGCATTCGCACGTCAGATTCTATAACACACTGGGCGCGTCCCTCATTTCCTTCATCGCGACCGTCTTTGCACGCACGCCAAGTACTACGCCGCCTGGGTGCATGCGCGACGCGTCTTATCAGCGACAAATCGCTTTCAACCCCTCCGGACCATCGGCGCGCACATATCATTCCTTCCCTAGCATCGCGAGCGGCACAGCAAAGGAATCTGCTGCTTTTAAAATCTCACTCGCTTCCGGTATGTATTCTCATGTTCCCTTTCCTCTCTGCCATGCCGAACCGTGCGGGAAGTTTTAAAGTTCTGTCACCTGTCATTAGCCGTGCGCGAGGCTGTGCGCGCGAACGAGCGTGCCATACAGACCACGGAGCATTCCAGCATTGGTGTCACGACAACGTCTGGGACAAATCGACCGGCAAGACATTTGAGACGACAAGACTGGTCCATGCACGATGGAAGCATTGCTCGATCTCTGCAATGGGACCAATAAGTCAAACATCTACGGCAATAAACATGTATTGTCTCAGACAGCGTTTGCTCATCGCATCATGTGCCGCGGCAGCCAAAGCTTTTTCTTGCACGGATATTTACCTATATAGCATGTGCAGAGCGTGCGACATCTGTCCTCCCGCACACATTGCTAACTCCTCGTTGCAGTAATAGTAGACCTCCACAGTCGCGATCGTAACGCCTTGAACCATCTGAGATGGTGGCGTCTGTTCTCCAACCAAGCACCTCTCGGGCCAACATGGTGAACCCGAAGAAAAGACCAGGTGAGTATCACATCTTAAGGTCCTATCCAAGACCGGCCACTGTGCAGACACTGACCACTACAGCTTCCGAGCAAGCACAGCCAGCCAAGTCAAAGGCAGTACGCCCATCCGCAAAACGGCGGGTAGAACGGAGAATAGCAGGATATCAAGAATATCTTAAGGGTAATACGAAGGACTTTGTTCGTCACGATCCAGCAACGGAAACGTTGCCCGATCTACTCGCCTACGATGATGAATTCTTGAAAGCCGAGAGGGCTTGCCTGGAGATTCCACAAGACTTTATTCTAGCTGTCAAGCCAGACAACGACCCGCAACTAGCCGCAAGTCTCAGACCCAAGCTCAACGAGGTGATGGACGAGTACCAAAGCGAACCCGAGCGTGTGGCAGTTGTCGGCAAGACTGGGCAGGGGAAGTCGAAACTGATAGATGCTATCTTGGGCATCGATGGGATTGCAAGATCGGTAAGCACGACTTCCTCAAGGCATCATGTCATCTAACTTCTTTAGGCGGCGTCCGGCGTGGCAACGACTCGTATTCCAATTGTATACTCGCCCCGTCGAGCGCACGTACAAATCCCCTACGAGGTAAGACTGGAGGTATCCGCCAAGACCGACTGTCGAGATTCAGTACAACAGCATCTTGCCAATCTTGCGGCGAACCTGAAAATGTGCGAAGGACAGGCCCTAGAGTTCGACGAACAAGGACAAGACAGTATCAATGCGCTTCAAAATCTGTTCAGCGACCTCCCCGAATTCGCATCGATCGAATCTATTTCATCCTTCCTAGGATTTGACTTGCCGTCCAAAGTCCCATCAGTAGCGAAGCAAAAGGATGCGTTCGACCAATGCGTCAAATGGGCTGAGGAACGACGCCAGAAGATCGTCAACATGTCCGCACAAGGTATCTACGCTACCAATATGACGGAGCTTCGGCAGGAACTCGCACAATTCAGCGACGACCAAACAAAGATGGACGACACGAAGCTTGGCTTCAACCCTTCGTCGTTCGTAGAGAGGATTGAGGTCTTTGGTGACTTTCGGATTCGCTACTCAATCGGCGACTGCCCTGGACTACAGGACATCAACAAGGCAAGCTTGTGCCCTTCCCAGGTTGACATCGCTCAAGCTAACCGTATGTTGATAGGACCGTGAAACAAAAGCGAACCGATATCTCCAGGACTGCAAAGTAGTCGTAGTCGCCGAAGAAATCACGCGAGCTGGCGACAGCGCGTTTCTTGACCACTTAATTAAGGACCGTACTACAAGGAGACCCGATCAACGCATCATCATCGTCTTGACAAAGGGAGAGTCCAATCTGGACCCTTCGAATCGCAAAGATGCATTATTCAACCAACATGAGATAGCTGATCTCGACTGGCTAGCCGAACGTAAAGTAGAAACTCGGAGAAAGAAAGACAGCTACGCGCCAACAGACTATGCGCAAAGAGACCACTGCGCCCGCGAGATCGCTTTTATCACCCTCGAAGAACACGAAATATGTGCCCGAGAACGAGGTCGTCGCATCAGCGACAGGTTGAGGAAAAGATTCGCAAAGTACCAGAACGAAAATTTGACAGTTATGACGACTTCGGCCATAGACTACATGCAGCATGTCGAGGGTTACCACCAGTATACCGACGAACATCTGCCGCTGTCCGTTGAGTCCACCGGAATCCCCACTTTATGCAAGGAACTCGTCGCTATCGCCAATGAACGGCTGCAGAAAGATCTTCTTCGCTTTTACAGGCGAACACTACCCGAGCTCTTCAGCTTCATCGAGCTCGCTTGCAGCACGACTTCCACCCCGGTGCAGTCAGGGCCCAGGTTCAACTTTGAAGATTACGCATCCGGATTCTTGAAGCAGCTCGAAGTCTTCCTCGACGCCGTCAAAACACAACTCATCGATCCGATGATTGAGACCATGAGAAAAGCAGTCGGCGATTGGAAGAACGAAGCTCGTGACCACCTCAATCGTTGGCGCAAGTTGCACGGTAACGCCGTACGAACCTACTTGATGAAACTAGGCAACCACCGAACAAGGGGACAACCGGAGTGCAGTTGGAACATTCTGCTTCTGCGTACTGTGCAAGAGACGCTCGACCCACTGTTTAAGGATCTCATAGCGGAAGTATCCTCCAGGCTGGGTAGCCTTGCATACCAACTAGAAGGAGACGTTGACAATTTCCTGGAGGCCCTTCTCGGTGCCGCTGAGCAACTCGACAGCAACACTTTCGGGGCGAACCTCGACGACAAGAAACCGCAGCTCTACAACATGTTCAATGCTGTCGGCAGAGACCTGCTGAAATTCATTCGGCTATTCCGAGGACGTCTTACTGAAGACGGCAACGGTGACTTCTTCCCCCAACAAATGAAGAAGGTCTATGGTGACACATTGGAGGCAAAACCGATGGCCCGAAAGACTATGAAAGAGGTGCAGATGCAGACACTGGAAGCGTGCATGTGCGGAAAGAAGAGTCCCTACGACATCCTCGTCAAAAGATTTGACACCGCCTGGAAAGCCAAGCAAGTGGCGTTGATGGAGATGGGCAGACAAGCTATTGCGTTCCACATAGCAGAGATCAAGGCGTCGTACAAGCAACTCAGCACTCCTGAGCTGCAGGATGATGCCGTGACACTGCTGCGCGCTGAGCTGGAGCGCAAGGTTGGCGTGGCGAGGGAACAGTGCAAGGGACCTATTCTGACTTCTCTTCTGGAATGCGGGCTTGATCCGAACTTGAAGAAAGTGAAGAAGGAGAAGAAGGTGAAGAGAGAGAAGAAGGTCGCGAAGGTGGAGAAGTAGGCAAATGGAGTGTGGAAATGGTAGTGAGATCGGGTGTATACCCAGGGTTTGCTTTCATGCGTCCGTTCAGTTCAGGTATGATACCCACGATGGGCGGTAGGCCCGCGAAAATGGAGTCTGGTTTTGTTGTGCGATAGTTTTGCGATGTATGTATGTCTATGTAGGCTTTCGAATACGAGCTCGCCACATTATGAGAGATATCGTTGGTTGATTAGACTGTCGCATACCTCCTGCAGGGATCAACGGAAGGATGTCTTCCAGAAGTCTACATCACCTTTGAAACCTTGCTGACTTTTATTTTTGTATCAATGTAGACTGCAACGCACCTATTCGATTTCTTGTTTGCGTGCTTTACCGAGATGACTGGTGTACTCACAGGACATGTAACCAGCAACATTGGTTTCCATCAATGCCACATGGTGTGTACATAACCGCTATGCCGAACATCCAGAACAACGCCTTCAAACAAAACCGCTATAGTAACACGCACAAGATCCCGTACCCTGTCGTGCCGCGCCGCTCCACTCACTCGATGCTCGCTCCTGTACAATGTAGACCACAAGTCAAGGACTATCCTGGTTTTGAGAGGTATCTCAAGATCACAGCCCTAGGCCTGCACGCCGAGCACCGGAAGGGATGCAAAGCCAACTACGTTCGTTTCTGGAAGCACCACGGCGACGAGCAGAAGTTGAGGCAGTATGTCGACGCTGACTGGGCTTAAAAGCGAGTACACAGCCCTCTCGCTTTCCTGCTTCGGCCTGCTTTCGACCCTGCTGTCTATAAGACGGCTGCTCTACCTCACTGCGGTCTTTAGCAAGACGGATGAGTAGATACACTTCATAAACCCAATGATAATTCTCTCCTGTTATGACCCTTGACTCTTGTTAGTGGTGATTTAGATACCTAGGTACTATCGATTCGTATGTGCATCTGTCTAGTTGAGTCAATTGCCGTGCAGATAGGCTATTATGATGTTTGGTTCGCATGAAATAGCGATACCAAGCTGCCTGGACCCAATAACATTTATGTGATGACAGGTCTTGGGGCGGATTAAAGCTTCTAGGCTTCGTGACAAGCTCGGCGTGGTCGTGAAGGCTATGGGCGTTGACCGGGGTCAAAAGTCATAATAGCCCTTACGCTAGCTGCAAGAGCACCATCGTATGAAAAGCTTATTAAGACAGATTGAGGAACACGTTACATTGTAGCTGGGCTGCATTGTCTACTATATCTTACACCTATCCAGAGAAGTCGGCTGTGTGCTAGGCGGCTTCGGCGAACAAGACACACCGGCTGACGCTTATTATCTGTATCACCAACTCTTCTACATGCGGCAGGAGCTGCACTTCTGTTAAACCAGCCTTGCGCCCTAGCCCCTGGTGCTCGGTTGCTGCGAAGGCGTGCGCCCAATCCGTTCGCGTGATGTCCACGGCTGTGTACGAGTAGCTCCCGAACCCCCTCTCCCTCACATTGAGGCGGTAGTCGTTCTCCATGTCGAAGTGCGTGACCTGCTCGATGCAGGACCCAATGACTGTGTAGCTGGTAGGCAGTAACTGCTTATCGAATCGGAGATTGTGCGTAGTACCACCGGAGTACTTGAGGCACCCGTTGCCTATGACCTCTTTCGAAAACCTAAAAACCCTTCTAAAGACTTCTTTATGACTAATTCATGAGTATTTCGTTCATACGGAAACATATGAATGATCAAATGATCATTATGAGGCACCCGTTTGTCTTTCTCTTTCTTGCGGATATAACCGGAGTGCCGGGTGCCAATGTCCCAGGCTCTTCCACTATTTACATGTAAGTATAGATACAAAACAGGGATGCAACGAGGGTACCTACGCTGAAAGCTCGGCGATGAGCGGGGAGTCTACACAGATGTTTCAGTGTTCTGAGAATCTTTTGAAACCATATGAAGTGTTCCAGGGCCCACCTATACCTATAAGAACACAATGTCCTGCTGCTATGTATGCGGCAAAAGCGATCTCTTTCGAGGCTACAAGATCATACCCAGGTATATAAGGGCAAGTCGCTGGCGAGGGAGTGGAGGGAGTTTGCGAGGGTCAACATTGTTACCCTATCTCTCGCACCACTCCACCCTCTTCAAGCTATGCCTAACGCGCGATACTCCAATATATATATCGAAAAGATAGAGCCCGAAGTCTTCGACAGATTCCCAGAACACTGTGAAGTACCCCCGGGTCCTCCATTACCTGCTAAAACAGAACTTTGGTATGCGATGTATGCGGCAAAGTCGATTTCTTGAAAGGCGATACAAGCTTACCCAGATATATATCGACTAAGCCTGGAGGTTCTCACGGATTCCTGGGGTGCTGGGCAAATTCCTAGAAGTCTATGAAGTGCTCCCGGTCCCCTCGAGACCTGTTAGATCTAAAGTTCACAAAGCTATATATGCGGCAAAGCGGATCACGGATTCCCGATCTGGAGCGTCATGGGTGGAAGTCACCCGCATACTGTCGCTCGCGATTCCGGTGCCCGTCTCGCATACGACGACCCCGCTGATCGTCTCGGCATCAGAGTCAGCGGCATTCGAAATGGCGACGAGCTGGAGGGAAGGTCCTGGTTGACGATGTATGGAAATGCCGATAAATCTATCCCACGACTCAGCCGGCTCGTCGACTGGCTTGACGGCTTGGATACGGAAGAATTGCGATCACGTCGCCGGTATCTCGCCAACAAGCGTATCGGCCGGCGACGATGTGGCTACACTCGCCAATCACTGGATGCTGGAGTGAAGTGGTAGGAACCCCAAACCCGGGACTAGGCCGTGAGAAACACATTCGAGGCGTTTGGCTGATATGCATGGAACTGGGCCAGTATCTTTGAGATGCCGCCGACAAGAGACAGGAGCAATCTAGACCCTACCAGAACTAAAATAGAGGACGTACAAGAATGATTGTAGGCAGGGATCGTCGCAAACGAGTTCTACGCCGGGCGACTACATCAACGCTGCATATGTCTAAAGGGAAGGATTACGATGTATGTAGTTGCTAGGACTATGCGAACAGCAGCACAGGAAGTATCCTAGGTTTGACTCTAAGCGTGCTTTGACGCCAGGTTCGGTAGTCCGCATTAACGAGACCTCGAAAGAGGTGTTGCGGTGTTGACTGCCGCTGGTACGGGGAGGGGAGCAATCCAAATCCTGTGCGAGCCCGTTGAGCGCTGCGGCATCTCTCTCAAGAAACGTGATGTGCAAGGCGGGTAGCTTTTCCATTGATTGCTTCCCTTTATGGGTATTTCTAAGGAAGAGGAGTTTTGAGTCGACGCCGATAACATGATAGTGCGACTTCGCTATATCGTTGAAGAGGAGCGCAAGATGTTTGGAACGAAGGCGCTATACCCGCGAGCCTGCACTGAGTGCCCGGTTTCCAAGGTTCTATTCGCATATCTTGTCGCGAAAAGATTAGTCCAGACGCCTACATCAGCGCCGCGACAACCCAAAAGGCGGCAATACTGGGATGGTAGCTGCCAGGGCGTGGTCTGCGACAAGGCTGAGTCGACACAGTCAGAGTACAGTGCGAGCCCGCCGCCTCTGCCAGCCTGCCGCGCAGCGGCGCCCCCCATCTACAGAGAAGATTAGCATGGCCCCTGCACTAAGGATGACACGCTCAATCAAAGAGAAGCTACCGTTTTTTTGCTCTTGATCTGGCGCCGGAGTAGATAGGATAGGTTGAAGAGATTTGCAATGCAATATCTGTGTTTGCGAAGAAAGCAAAATGTGAAGTGCAGAGGAAATGGTGTTTTGATCATTATTGTGCGGGAAGAAAGGTCGCTGGACCCTTGCGCAGCAAAAAGAGGGCAAAAAGAAGAGCTGGGCTCGACTCGAACCCGGGTCTCCACGCACCGATTTGGCGGAGGAGTCAGATCAAAGAGCAAAAAAATGGTAGCTTCTCTTTGATTGAGCGTGTCATCCTTAGTGCAGGGGCCATGCTAATCTTCTCTGTATCGTTTCAAATTGACCAAATGCCCGAAGGCGAAGGTTAGACAAATAGATCTGTATATATAATGCAGCGTTTGACGTTGCGCGCTGGGACGCGTGAAAAGCTGGATCTGGGCCGGTGGCGGTCGGGAACACCAAAACTTGGAAGTGGACCACGCTCGAACCACCAAAGCTTCGGAATGGCATCGAGTGACCTGTGCGTGTCGAGAAGCTGCATAATGGCTATCATAGGCGGGCAAAGCCCGCCGTGATAGCCATAGCTGCTATTTCGACTATTCGCTGTCGCTATGTCTTAACAGCCCATAGGACACCCAGGATACATTCACCATCTCTTTCTTCTGTCAATACAAGGTATGCAGATTGATGTATACGCCTGGCGGCAACGACTTGTCCCTATGCGGATGCACTTGCCAGCTGCGTAGTTGTCTTGCTGGTAGGATCAGCACATGAATCGAGCGCGTTATACTTGGACCTGTCGCATATTCTTCCAGTAATCTTCGATATCGTAGAATTCGCTGGTGCTGTTCGCGATGTCCTTCACTAGTTGTTGAACTTGGTTATCAGCTGTCTGCCTCATTTGGAAGTACTTAGGGAGTGACACCTGAAGCCTCTCAGTGCACGACATGCACGGAAAGCAATCTGCTGTCTTGAAATGAGATGAAAGTCAGTTTGGAGGCGCGCAGTGATGCGACAGTATGACGGAGAGAGGATACAAGTGTGTGAGAAAGCCAGGCAAGTGGTATTGACTGTGATGTTTACCCCTCCACCCCACTTGCGCTTCGCGAAATTGCGCGTTAGGAAGTAGCGCTTCAATATGGTCGTCGCGGTCGCGCCTTCCAAATCTCGACTCAACTGCACATCTATCTGAGGAAGCAATGCACATGCCAGAAATAAGCATGGGCGCTAACGCATATCCTGCAGCTATATGTGAGGCTCTGCAATAACAGCCTCACGACATGATGATTGCTTTCAAATTACCCTTTCAGTGCAACGCGACTCAGATAACGGAATGGCATATCAGTATGTATGCGTAGGGCACATGGTGAATATGGAACAATACCGCGCAAATCCAAAGGGCCTGTCCCCAAGATGAAGCGCTCACATTTCAAACAACATTGAGATATTCAGAGAGGAGACAAGGGTATCATTACTATACTATTCCTCCAACAAGTCCATCACCAACTGCGGGATAACCTGCACACCTTCACCCTGTATTGCACTAATCGGCACAGTCTGCACGTTGCGCCGCCACGCATGCTTGCGGTTGCTAGGATGGGGTTGCGCGCCCTTGCTCACCTCCTCCAGATACGCGCGAAGAGCCTCAAAGTTGGCCTGCGTATCCGGCAAATCGGCCTTTGTCGCGACAACGAACCAGGGCTTCGACGATATCGGGGTTGTGCTCAGGAAGGGAAGAGGCTTCGGCGAAGGATCCAGATGCGGCGAGTCGAGGAGGTCGGATGCGTCGCTCGGTGGTGCTTTGCCAGCGGGCGTGTAGGTGACCATCCTGCGCTCTGTCTCGGCGTTGAGTTCCTTTCCGCGTAGTGTCTCGTACTCGGATACTTCGCGCCAGAGTAGCTTGAGTGCTGCGACGGCATCACCGGCGGAGAGGTCGATGACGAAGGCGAGGACTGCGGCGCGCTCAATGTGTCGCAGGAAGCCTAGTCCGAGCCCTTTGTCTAGATGCGCATCTTCGATCAGACCCGGCACATCGGCAATGGTAAAGTTCTCTCGCAGCTCTCCATTTGGTCTGCGTGACCTGACGAGTGGCCGCCCCTTGTGGTCGTCCAGAACAACGGTGCCAACATTCGGCTGGAGGGTTGTAAAGGCCCAGTTGCCGACTCGCGCACGGCTGTTGCTCAAAGCCCGAAGGAGCGTACTCTTTCCAGCGTTGGGCAGCCCTACCAGTCCCAGATCCGCGAGAATCTTCAATTCTAGTTGTAGTGATATCTTCAGGCCTTCGTCTCCGCGCGTAGCCATCTTCGGCCTGTTGTTGAACGGCGTCATGAAGTGCGGGTTGCCCAAGCCGCCCATCGCTCCGGCTGCGATCAGCATAGGCGTCTCCATGTGCTTGTCCAAGTCCAGCCACATGGGCGCTTCCGGCTCGAGGGCTGCTAGATGCGATCTTCGTGGTGGAGGGAGCTTGGGAAACTTGATCCGGCTCAGTTCGGAGGGTATAGTGCCGGGGTAAACCAGCCATCGGTCTCTCCTGTAGCTGGGTTGTCCCTCCTCCAACTCCTCCGCTTCTTCATCCTGCTCCATCTTCCAGTGCTCCTCCTCCATGATTGCCACCGGGTCATGTCTTTGTAGCTCGCGCACGATAGTCCCCACAGGCACCGTGATCAAGACGTCGGTCCCCCGCTCGCCACCTTTAACCTTGCCCTGTCCATTGCGCCCTCTGCCCGCCTTGATCTGTCGCCGTCTCGCAAGCTTATGTAACGACGTCTCGCCGCGGACTGCTTGGATGTAGACGTTGCCTCCACTGCCACCGTCGCCGCCATTTGCAGGCCCTTCTTCAATGTATTTTTCGCGCAGGAACGACACGCAGCCGTGGCCGCCGCCACCAGCTTCAACGGTGAGAATGCATCGGTCGGCGAAAGGCGTGAGGGAATAGTCGTCCGCTGTGGGATCTAATCGCGAGGACTGCGCGTTCGGGTTCGCATCGGACTGCTCAGCAGACGTGGAGTTGCATCTGAGCTGTAGCGGGAATCGTTTGCGTAGTGGACATCTGCGCGCTGCCGAGGCAAGTGGCACGTGGAGGAAGGCGGGATACAGAAACGGCGTAAGCGTACCGCTGAGACTGTACGGACGAGCGAACGACATGCGTTGATTGCGAAAGTGGCGTCGTTAGGAAGATATGTTCAATCCTGTATATTTCAATCGTCAATATCACATCGCGGGACTAGCGAATGGCGGCCCCAGTTCCGATACATGATCTACAACGCTTGTCCAGGCTAGTCCTACATGCCTCGGCACCCAGCAAACCTCAAGAGTACATATGACTTCTTGGACATTTACTGCTGCCTTCGACAGGCGTTCAATCGTTTGCCTATCTTTTGCCCTGTCTTGGAAGCCCCCAACCTTCGTATCAGTACCTGCATAGTACCTGCCTCGACCCCATCAGCCCCCATTTTCAATAAACCCTTTCGCCCCATCTACCAGCCCCATCATGATCCGATGTGCCTTGCTCACACTGGCAGCCGTGCTTCTCAGAGTCGCCAAACCCGAGTACTTCAGACTTGGTGGGAAACTCGGTCTCTCCAGCAGTCAGCTTGTAACCCTCCATTACTACCTCAAGTGGGCGTTGCCGATATGGGCCCTTGTAGACTTCAACTCGGTGCTCAATCGCTTTGCCGAAAGGCGATGGATCTGGAGGACCGATAAGTCTATTTGGGATTGGAAGAACGAAGTCGCTGTAGTCACGGGTGGTTCGGCGGGCATCGGAGGCTGTGTGGTCAAGAAGCTCACCTCTCATGGCATCAAGGTTGCGGTTCTGGACGTTAGCCCCCTGTCAGAAATCTTTACCAAAGGTACGTTGCGGCACACAATCGCCGTGTTTCAAGCTAATGATCTTAGATGAGCTTGCCCTCGTACGATACTACAAATGTGACATTACATCGCGAGACAACATCCATCAGGCGGCGGAAGCCATACGTTCCGACTTGGGCTCACCATCAATACTAATCAACAATGCTGGCATCGGTAACGCGTGGACCATCAAAGACATTCCCCAAGTCAACCTCAACAGAATGTTCGACATCAATCTTCTGAGTCACTGGAGTACCGTCCAAGAGTTTCTGCCAGACATGCTTGCTAAGAAGAAAGGCCACATCATGGGCGTCGCAAGTCTTGCTTCTTTCGTTGCTCTCGCAGGTGCCGTGGATTACAGTGCCACCAAGGCGGCGCTTCTAGCTTTCCATGAAGGCCTCACACAAGAAATTAAGCATCGCTACAAGTGTCCAACGATCCAGACCTCCATGGTCCATCCCAACTGGACCAAGTCAGCAATCACTTCACACGAGGCGCTCGCGGCGGGGCTGAAAAGCGTGCGCGCAAACATCCTGGAGCCAGAAGACGTAGCCGAGGCCATGGTGAACCAGATAGTCTCAGTCAAGAGTGGGCAACTGATTCTTGGCCCAGCGATTACTCCCATAATCCGAGCACTGCCTCTTTGGATCGGGGAGCTCATTCGCGATAGCCAAGCCAAGGTCGTCACCGGTGATGGCTCCACCGGCGCGTGAACGATTCCTTCGACACGGTGATGACAGGGAAGAGCGGCAGTTCCTACGGGCGGTACGGAGCGTACCCGTTCCAACCGCCTGGGGCCAGCAGCGTCAGTGAGAACTGCATGTTCCAACCAGCAACGCCCCGCCGCAATCTCGAGAGGTTCGTTGGAATTTTACCGCGAAGCCGAATCAGCGGCACAGACGCCGTTGAGGTGGCAGAGGTTGGAAAGGGCTGCGCCACGTCAATATTCGGGGTCGGCAGTCAGCAGCGCTTCTTCTGTCAGTTTAGCGAAGTCAATAGAAGGTATTTTGCGCAGCACATCATGGGTAATGCAACCAAAATGCCCACTTCTGACAACTGTTATAAACGATCGGGCGGCTGATGCACAATATGCGAACGATCGAGCGCCACAGCCGGAATCCTGAGCTAATCATAGCTGATGCAGTGAGTATTCTCGGGGTTGTAGGCAAGGTGTGTGGACTCAGCCCCAGTTCCTACAGCACCCATGCAAGGTACATTTCGCGCCTAACCCAACTCGGTCCGAACAAAGTGCAACCGTACGAAGGACCACGGCCTTGGGCACGAGGCGCGGAATTCAATAGTTATATGTTGCCTCTTTGTTGTCTGTTTCATCATCTCCGGGTATCTGCCGTGCTGCCTCCGCCTCGTTGTTGTTACTCTGCTTTGCTTTCCTCTAGTCATTCGTTTCAGATCTCGTGAGCATGCAATGGGTTGGTTCGAGCGTGTTCTGTTCGCGTGTTGCACTGCATCTTTGGTAGTTGCGAGTAATGTTGAATCAGGTTCAAAGAGTAAGTGGAGCGCTGGTAGATGGTTGCATTGACTCATATTATGCAGCTGCAAGCCTCTCTAATACTCATCTCACGAACGAGAAATCTCCTATAATTCCACGGCGCGATTTGCATTTTCGCAATGACACGAGCACATCAGAGATAATTTCAACAAGCCTAAGCACATCAGCTACATCGACGCTCTACACTTCTACGACAGTGGACTCTATTACGACGTCGAAGTCCGAGATCAACGCGCCGTCAACAGCCACTATCCAGACTACCAGCTCCTCTCGCCAGCCAAATCCAACGAAGCAAGACTCAGATGGAACAACAAGCTCATATGGTAGCGCAAGTGGCAGCGCGCCTGCAATATCTTCTGCTGCGGGCGAGTCGGCGGCGACATCCCTTATCATCACAGGAACGCAGCAGCTATCTACACCATCATCGATCTCTTTGATCGATCAAATACAGACATCCATCTCCATTCAAGCATCTTCGATTCCAGTAGGAGCTTCTTCTTCTACGCGGGCATCATCCACAGCTCAGGTCCTACCAGTCACTTCGGACGTCAAGTCGACCGCGAGTACATCCACACCATCCACAACATGGGTGATTGCGGACTCATCACGAGCGTCAAGCATTCCTCTGTCTGCCAGTACATACTCCTTCCCAGTCTACCCTACGGCTGTATCAAGTCTGGTGATAATCTCTTCGCAGACCTTGCCATCTCCATCTTCGACCTCCACCGTCGATGTTACTGCGATCACATCAATCAAGTCTGTTTCCTCGGCCTCTTCAAAAGGAAAAGTCACTAGTGAGCCCACAAAGGCTACAGGACTACTTCAGCACTCTGTATCTAGTCTTAATAGCTGGGTGGCATCAAGCTCCGCTCCCGCTGTCATTGGAAGTGGAAGCAGTAGCCTCGCATCTCCGGCTTCCATTGCAGATGCGGCCACACCAATCAGTGTCGCATCTCAACCAGCACAATCGTCTGCTTCAACTGGATACGCCAATCTGCCATCGGGTCAGGACAATGCACCACTTAACACGCCGGCATCAACCCCTTCCGCCTCAGCCCAGCTCGAAAGCAGTGTGATTGGTCCCTCATCAACTTCGACTCTCTCCAGTGATTCACTCTTTCCGACAAGCATCACTTCTACAACAGCGTCCCTGGTAGCTTCGATGGGCTCAGTGATTGCGGGCAGGCCATCTAGCTCTGCTCAGCCCAGCGTAACAAAGAACGAGACTCCCGCATCGAATGTAACCACACCTGTTCAATCTAGCAGCTCTCGGATCGCCAGCTCGACTTCGAGCGATAGCGTCACGACTTCTACATCTACCAATCCCGATAAGACTGCTTCTTCAACCATGACTCGACCGCAACCCATACCCATTAATCCAATCAACGGTAACATGACAAGACCAACAAGCACGACTACTACTACGTTAGCGCAAACAACTGGGTACATATCTCCGCCGGCACCAGGAAACGGCACCGTCTCCTCCTCGTTGGCTTTCGCAACCACATACTCGGAAGCAAGCAGCCTCGCAAGCACTGCCACGATTTCGTCATCTTTTGGCTTATCTGGCTCTTTCACACAAACCTTCATCGTGTCGAAGACTAGTCAGATCTTGAGTACTGCGACATCTAGTCAGGCGGCGGAGATCTCAGATGCACCACTTTGGGGGAGCGATCCAACAACTGCGCAATCAACCCCCGCGTCAGGAATTTCCGCGTCGTCTTCCGTTGACTTTGGACTTTTACCTTTTCCGCTTGAACCTCCGCTTCAAACGGCATCTACTGGGTGGACGAACAGCTCAACTTCCAGCGTCATTGGCGGAACTCTCACTCCCAGCGCACCGTTATCTACGGCTAGTATCATCACCAGTTCCCAAGCAACCAGATCAGGTACCTTGCGCGACGTGTTTACATCATTTCCTTTCTTATCCACCACCACGTCTGCTATTATCTCTACTCCCACTTCGCTCACCGGCTTCATAACGAAGACGAAGACAGGGACTGAGAGCTCGATTCTCAGCTCGCGCACGAGTTCGATGTCTACAAATACCTACGACACTACCCTGAGGACCCGAACTTTGACCAATGCGCCCACGAGCAGTGCTACCGAGACAGAGGCCGCTGCAGCTCCACCCTCAAAGCCACTGACGCCAGAGGAGACTGCCGGGGTGGCTATAGGAAGTACAGCTGGAATCCTACTTGCTATAGTCGCCGCGATCTTCGTCGCTCGCCGCTATCATGCTATTCATACGGCAAAGCGTGCCAGTGGTGGCTCATCGGGTATCTACCCCAAACTGGGGTACTTGTACGATCCTTCACTCGGCGAGAACGGTGGCAGTGGCAGTGCATCCGATGATGCACTCATCTTCATGTCTGGTGGAGCGAGTGGCTTGCCTTCGACTGGAAGCAGAACACCACCTCGCGTGCCCAAGAACTCTCGCGAGTACGATCCTCGCGGTTGGCTCAACATCAGTGCGCAGAATTACAGCGACCCTGGCAACCCCTGGAGAGAAGACCCATTCCGAGATCCTGAAGACCCCTTTAGAGACCCCTTTAGAGACTGGAGAGGTAGCGATGCGATTACCTCGCCGAGTGATCCTGGGTCTGATCTTGTTGCGGAGGTGACAAAGTATGCTGCGGGCCCGCAAAGACCTCTCCCCCCCGTACCAGCGTCTCTGACACCACTCTTCCGCGACCATGTTATTCCATCGCCGACTATAAGTCCAATCATGAATAGCTGCAGCTTAAAGCGTAGTCATTCTGTGTCTTCAAGGCGAAGCAGTGTCAAGAGCCAAAGGTCCCTAAGGAGCCTTCGTGCCTGTCCTTCGCCAGATTCCGAATCGAGAAACGTCCCACCGATATCTCCTTCCTGGCGTCGAGCGAGTAAGATCCTGGCATCTATTAGGGAGGGACACGCGGACGACCCTCTTCCAGATCCGATCGAACATGACCTGCTTCTGCCTGTCGATGTAAGATCGGAAACACCGGATTCAGTGATGGTACATGTATATGCGCCAGCACCCGTAAGCAGGACGCCATTGCGACCGATGTTATCTACAATACTTTCGGATGACGAAATGTCACTACCAAGCATAGCAGCCGCAAACTCATTAGCAGTTGTACCACCTCGGTCAACTGGTAGCATCCTCTTCCCCACACTCAAAGACGACAGATACGCATACACTTCACTCCCTTCAACCAACATCCCATCACCATCACCACCACATTCCGAACGAGCAGATAGCGACAAAACAATAACCCAATCCACCTACTCCGTCCGACCATCATCTCCAACCCCAACAACCACTTCCGCACCTCGGAACAAAGGTTGGGAAGAGATAAAACGCACATCCAACGGCTCATCCAGTCTCATGTCTTCGCGCCCACCCACACCACCTTTCCACCACTTCGCTCTTCCACCACGACCCAATCTCACCCCTCCGCCTCCTCTCAAGAAACGCTCTTTGATTCAACTCCGCCGCAAGACACCCTTGGCTGGCCCCGGTCAACTCCTGGTTCCGCCTCACAATCATTACTCTTCTCCTTCGTCTTCACCTTTGACGTTGCAGACGAACTTCATGGTCAACTCGAACAAGAGCTTTGAAGGGCCAAGGATGAGTCTTCTTGCCAAGGTGCACAGCATGAGCGACATGAGAGACGAGACAGCGAGCCCGAAGAAGAAGAAAGGCATTGGGCTGGGGATTGGATACCGCGATTCCATCTCGCGGAGGGTAGGACGGGTTTCGAGATGGGGTCCTGAGGATGTGGGGACGAAGTTTTGAGGTTTTTTCTTTGGCTTTGGCCACGGCTTTGCATGCAGCATGTCTCTTTGGAGTTTTGGTTTGTCGCCTGTCGATACACTCCACGCGACAGTTATATCTCCCAAGTCTCAGTACAACGGTCTATCATAACGACTCCGCCCAATGTCGAACGAAGCGTTCCACCACGCATCTCTCATGTCTCACTCTTCCAGCAGTTTTACTGGGGTGTCTTGCTTGAAGCGTTATACACATTAGATTATCACACTTTGTGTTGTTATCTTGTTCACTGCGCTACAGAAACACTTTATTTGTACATAGGATCTGTATAGCTAGTTTCTAATTCTACTTAATAAACATGGACACTCGTACCCTTTCTTGTAGCCCTCGTGATTGAACCTTTTCGCACAGCCACTTCTTGAGTAGCGAATGCATAAGGTAAACGGCAATGTCAGTATAACGAGATCGCTCACGTTATCTCTGCATAACAGAACAATACGATGCTCTTACTCTTCTCGGAAAATGCATCGTACATCACTTTCTTGCGGTGAGAGTCTCATGCAATCTTCTCACCCCCAACCATCTGCATACACAGCTTCCTTGCAAACACCTACATACATCACCGGTAGGTACCATCTCCCAGAACAAGTCTGATGCAACCCACCCACGCACTAAACCCACGCGCACCACGCTACCCAGGATACCCTTCGCCCATCTTCCCCCCTACCAGCACCACACCCATCGTACGATCGCATCCGTATTCAAACTTCGCCAAACCCCCCCATTCCCACTCCCATTCTCCCAATACAGCCTTTGGGCATCCATCCCACTACAAGGTCAGGTCAGGTCAAGTCTGCCCGTCACGTTTCGCTAGGCCCAAACCTTAACCCTACATACACCGGCCGCGCCCGACTACCACGCGTAACTGGCTGCCGGGCGCCGGGGCAACTTCCCGGGCTGATAGCAGCGACCTAATACGCTGGCGCCAAAGTCAGGGTAATTGTGCTTGTTCCTGGGAGCGGCACGCGATTATCGGAAGAGATGGATGCATGGACAAAACTAGGCTTTGGGTGGTAAATGCGCGCACCTGCTTTTACCCTGTCTGCGTCTGCAGTCTGTGCCTTTGCGCGCGTCTGTGAGCTGCTGCATGCACGATACGATGGTGTTGCGTTTTGTGGGAACGGAATCATGAAAAAATTTGGGCTGCTCAGGGATCGCGTGCACTGGCGCATCGTGCATGTATCTTTTGTTTTTCGTATCTCAGCTTCGTATGTACATGCAAGGCTAGCATCGTGCAGTTTAAGCGGCGGTAGCGGTGAACCGCGAAATGGCCTTCGAACCCTCTCGCGATCGAGCCGCAGAATGCAGGCTGGGCTGTGGACGGAGCAAACTCCGGTGCACCATCGTCTTGCTTTTTCTCAGCCTTCTTTGCCCACATCCGAGCCCTGCCGTGGGTAAGAGGGTGTTCAGCCGAGTTCGACCGGGGGCTTCTCCTTCTAGAAAGAAACGACGACCTGCATATGAGATGAAACGAAAAAGCAAAAACGCAAACGTCATTCGGCTCGGCGATTAACAGCACGAGGAGATTTGCAATCTCGTATGCAGGATGATCTCTCGTTTGATGCTCATGGTTCGCACTGGGGTATAATCTAATAGTGTTTGTACATCGTAATATTGGGACCGTAGAAGATCCGGGGCCCAAGAAATTCCCCCAGCGAACCATTCTGGGATGGTGTGGCCTGGGCTTTCCAGGGCAGGTTGCGGCTTCCTCCGCGCCTCGTGGAAGATGATCCAGAACGTGATAGCCAAAGGTGTATCCTACAGATCGTTCCAGATCGTACTCGCCTTCAATGGACCACAGTCGAAAGCGAGATTCGCTGCTCCAACACATGCATCGCCAGTATCCTCCTCCACCCTCTGGCCATCAGCTTCGAGCCAAAAACAAAGGCGCTGACAGCCACCACCGACCTTCACCACCATGGTTTGATGAATCACCGATATGCTCGCGGACAGGCATCAGGCCACGTCTGAGCCGCTGCGCTTGTTCCTCCTACGAGCCCACAGCTCGTGAAGCCACTTGTGAGATGCTTCCACGTCGGTGGGACCGGGGCACAGCGGGAGCCTCTGTCGGTATTCCTTCTCATACTTGCGGATCGCCAAGTGAAGCTCGATCTCCTGCGACATGCTCTCCAGCAGCATCTTTGCTTGTTCATGGTCCTTGGGGAGGGTGCTAAGAGTCGCTTCAGCCACAACTTTAGCTTCGTCCGCCGACACTCGAGAAAGGTTGCAGAAAAGCTGACGCTTGAAAAACTCCATGGATGTATCCAGGAGAGGTGCCAGCCCGCCAAGCTCGCGAGTGAGGATGAGCTGAGCCTCCGTGTACATCCAAGATCGCGTCGGGTGAAGTGAGCTGCGATGCAGTAGCTGCACTTCAAGAGGGTTTACCTTGGTGGCACCTGCACGGACACAGTTCTGCAGCTCCTGTCTCAGTCCGTTGGCGTCAAGGCATGAGTTGAGAATGGGGTTGTCAGAGTTGAGGTTAACGCCCTGAGTCTCAGCCTTGTTGATGCGGACCCAGACGAAGAGGGTGTGCACTTGTCCTGGAAACAATCGGCGAATCTCCTTGTCTCCACAGACAAAGAGAATCTCACAACCTGCCTTAGTCCGGAGTTCGACCGTAAAGTCAAACAGTTCGCCAACAGGCTTCTCAGACCGAGCATTCTTCAAGATACGCTTGATGCGACCGGACGTGGATTGGTACTTGGACCAGTTGCTGGCGAAAACGTTCTTGCAGCAGTCTTTAAGACAGATGGTATCCTGGAACTCTGGTTCGCGGCGATATGGGAGCAGCGCAGGATTGATGCGGTGAATGTAGATATCCGGAAAGGACTTCGATACATCGTGCAAGACATGGGCTGCAGGAGACAGCACGATGACATGAGTTCGACCGGCCTTGAGGTGCTCGCCCTGCATGGATCTCGCGATGCCAAGGATGACATCAGTCATGGAGGGGTTCGGACGAGGCGGATGCCAGACTTGCGAACCAGAGTGCGCGATCCTAGACGTCAAATCCTGAAAGATCTCATCGACTTCCGTACAGACGGGTCGAAGTGCATAAAGCACTTCTGGCCTGTTTCCGGTGACATCACGGTGGGTGCAGTGAGTAGTGTAAAGCGCCACGCGATCCTCGCCGCCAAGATGATA